>NC_133102.1:29039849-29703866 GCF_022965805.1 Primulina eburnea
TACATACCAATACATATGCAATATAATCATAAAGAATAGTACATGTTACTATGTTACCCAGTGTGACCTGGATCTGTCCCTCGATCACCATATCCAGATGGTCCAGCCCCCTGAAATCTTCGAGGACCTCTCTGGGGACAAACTCTAGCAAAGTGTCCTTGCTGTCTGCAGATATGGCAACTACCAGACACTCCCTGGCATTGCTCTGTGGGGTGTCTCCCACCGCAAGTCCTGCAATACACTCCAGTATCGCTGGGACTAGGACTGCTGGAGCTAGAGGAACCACTTCCCAATTTCTTAAATGACTTCTTTCGAGCTTTCAGCAAATCTTGCTTTCCACTCGTACTGCCTCGATCATATCGAAGAGAGGATTGCTGTGTCTGAAGTGGCTTCACACACAACCTTGTCAATTGTCTAATCAGACTCGCCTCAGCTCTCTTCGCTCTACTTAGGATGTCAGCAAAATGGTAAGGTCGCTGCAAATTCATAAATGCAACAACCTCTGAGTTCAACCCTCTGATGAACTGATTTACTATAGCTTCATCATTTCCAGCTAAATGAGGAGCAAAATGCAGTAGAGTAGAGAATTTAGCAATATATTGGTCAATATTTAACTGACCTTGGCTCAAATTCTCAAACTCTGCTTTCTTGTCCTCTCGGTACGAAACTGGGAAAAACCGTCGATAAAATTCAGTTCTGAATATTTCCCACGAAATCACTGTACCTCTCTGTGCCCACATTCTTCTACTGGTAATCCACCAATTTCTGGCGGCTTCTCGTAACTGATAAGGCACCATTTTAACCCTCTGTTCATCTGTACAGTTAAGTAAATCGAACAAGATTTCTATATCACCAAACCAGTTCTGACAATCTTCAGATGTCTCAGTACCATTCAGAACCGGCGGCTGTAATAGCTCAAATTCTTTCATCTTTTCTTCTAACTGAGTTTCGGATGCATCTATCTGTTCAGACGAAATGCTACCTCTTTCTGGAAATCTCCGAGGCGGTATATCTGAATGTCAAACAAATCAATACACAATCTATATAATCTGTCTCAACCCTCCTCTGATCATCTACTTCTGATTCAGACTCGGTTCTGATTCAGGCTTAGTAATTACATGCTGCAATCAACTCAGATAACAACAACATGTAATAGGGAAACCAATAAATCATGCTAGCACACATCATGCAAATCAACATTGACGTAATTCTCATGCTAGCAATCACATGCAAGGAAGAAAATTCAATCTACCCCGCTCATTCTCTTCTATCTCAATCTACCTCAGTCTAAAGGATCTATCAGTTCTGACTATCTCAATCTAAAGGATCTATCGCTAAAGGACCCTTCAGTTATGGAACCTAAAGCTCTGATACCACCTGTTGTGGGGACCCGGACGCTAACCATCTTCTTAATCATCGTTGAGATTTAATTATCAGTTCTGATAAACGGGGTCTAAAAATTTTTCTTTTTAAAATGTAAATGCGGAAGGTAATGGAATCTAAATAATATACATCTCTGTATAACAACTACAATTCAGTAGAAAAGTACAATACTGTACAACCTCAGTCTAAGGTTTAGTTACTAAGTTCAAGTAATAAAACAAGTCTACAGTAAGTCCGGAATCACCACGCTATCTAGTCCAGCCTCTTTTCCATCTTCTTGACCCCGATCCATCCCCACCTGTTGTCATGCACACATACAAAACAAGACAACAGCCGGATAATTCCGGTGAGAATAAATCCCAGTATAAAACATGGTAAACATGCATATACACAAAATAATTCATGAAACATGCTGTCATGAAGAAATTAAAACAATAGTAATAGATTTCATGATCTATGAAATCTAATCTAACTAAACATGCATCTCAAATCAGATAACATGCACATACACAATCTAAATCATAAAACATGCTATCATAACTGAAGGCAATAACAATGGGTTCCATAATCTATGAATCCCATTCATATAAGCATGCAGTTCTAGTAAAATCATGTCTAGACTCGACTGAACTATAACTCTAGGGATCCCGTAATGAATAAGACGTCAATGGCTGTTACCTACTCAACCGATCGTGGTAACTGTACGTCTTATTCCTAGACTTCGGCCATGGCTGTATCGTGGTGCTACAATAGGAGGGTGTCTGCTCCTATGTACGATACACCGAACGTCTAGAAGTCTGACTGTTCTGTCAAGACTTTCCTATCTTAAATGCAATGTATAACAATCTGTAAACAAAGCATAAACATCCCAAAATGCAATGTATAAAAATCTATAAACAAAGCATAATATAACCAATAATTCTAGTATGTGATTTTGTTGGGAAACTCAAATTAATCTAATTTGAGTTATGTCTTCCCGAATATCACATGAATTATACCTTTGTCGTCTCGGTCTGACGATGAGGAAGACCTGTATTCAACTCTGTCCATCTCGAATCTGAAATGACAATATTGAATACGCTGTATCAGTGAATAATTCCATATACAATCTGTTTTGATCAATACTCAATTCAGTATAAAATCTGATCAATGTCTGAACAAGATACAATCTGAGTCATATCAATAATATCCCAATCTAATCGATATCATATCTGAATCTGATCAATCTAAGTCAACTGATGTTTCTACGGCATAACAATACAGTCTGCATAACCCCGTCAATCTGACCATCACCAATATAATACTGGAATTCATAATCTGAATACTAACACAATTCTGGTATAGAATCTCAGTCAATATCTTTCAAAAATCATAACAATTGTATAAACAGTCTGTTTCTCAATCTGACTTCGATTCTATGATGTCTAACATGACAAGAACATCATATATGACTTCTATTCAATTCTGACCATAGCATAATTTCAAATCATGTCTAAACGTAACAAAACTTACGTCCAGTTGTAGCCTGTGTTGATAGGAACACAGTGCTGAAGTCGGATTCAAAATCAGACGGACGAAGTTCTCGCAAAAGGCGTAAGGATTTTCAACTCTTATTCTGAACCCTTTTCTCGATCTTTGTTTCTGATTTCTGAAGGATTACAAACGTTTATATGTGTATATATATCCTTCTTGCATGAAATTGAAACGTGGCTACCTTTCATGATTTCCGGGTGGCGCTCGAGCGGTGCAAATCTACCGCTCGAGCGCGGTACCTTCTGTCCAGAATTTTCAAGACGCGCCCTTGGCGCTCGGGCGGTCGAAATCTACCGCCCGGGCGCAGAACCTTCTGTCCGAGCAATAACTTGTGATACGTTGGCGCTCGGGCGGTGCTTTTCTACCGCTCGAGCGCCGAAGTTCCTGCCCAAATACTTGGCTAACAAGTGCAACGACGCCCGGCCTTGTCATATCGGTTCATTTGAGTTCTTATAACGTTAATCATGCCAATTAATCAACATCTGATTAAAATGATCAAATTTCGGGCATTACATATGCAGCTTGCATCACATAGAATCTTCCAGTCATGGGTTGCTTTGGCTTCGTGCAATCCCCAGGCTTGTGTCCCAATTCTCAACACTTGAAGCATTTGAAGGTGCCCCACATGCAATTGCCATGATGTTGACGATTGCACTCCTTGCAAAGTGGTTTTATAGCAGTCCTCGGGCCATCATCCTTAGGTGGTTGTCATTGTGATTTTGGTGGTTCTGGTTGCTTTGGTGGTCCCACGTAGGGCTTCTTATTACTCTGATTAGCTTGCTGAGCACGGTTCCTCTTTCGTTGCATCTCCCAATCTATATCTTTAAGTGATTGCTCGGCTCTAAAAGCTTTGGCAACAGTAGTAGTATAATCAATAGGATCGCTGAGCATCACATCACGTCAAATAGTCGGCCTCAAACCATCTATAAAATGTCGTAATTTTTCAGCAGCATCATTGGCTATCAAGGACACAAAGTGACAACCCCTATCAATCTGAAAGACATGAATCGATATAAAACTTTAAATCAAATTTTTTGATTCTTAATCTCTGACTCGACTCTGATCTAGTCTAGGGATCCCGGTTCCCGGACGTTGGCACATTATATCGAATCTCTGCAATAGGAGTCAATCTACTCCTAAGCACATCGATATAAACAAAACATCCAGTGTCTTCCGCGCAAATATGACACGCTAAACTAGGTCATATTTCCCAAAGAAGGATGCACAAGCTAGTGGGAGAAGGCATGTTGACTTGTCAGATATAAATTCTCTACCTACTTGTGAGTCCTGTCTAAAAGGAAAGATGACTAAGAATCCATTCAAGGGAAACATAGAACGTGCACACGGTCTATTAGATTTGATCCACACAGACGTTTGTGGCCCCCTAAGTGTTAGCACAAAATATGGGCATTCCTACTTCATTAGCTTTACTGATGACCATTCGAGGTATGGGTATGTTTATTTGATGAAACACAAATCTGAAGCATTTGAAAAGTTCAAAGAATTCAGATCTGAAGTAGAAAATCAGCTAGAAAGAAGTATTAAGTCACTTCGATCTGATCGAGGTAGAGAATACTTAAGTGCTGAATTTTTGGTTTATCTAAAAGAGAATGGGATTCTCACACAGTGGACTCCACCAGCAACACCACAATTGAATGGTGTTTCTGAACGTCGAAATCGAACCTTGATGGACATGGTTCGATATATGATGGGATTCACTAAATTGCCAATATCGTTTTGGGGTTTTGTGCTTGAAACTGCGGCAATGTTGTTGAATAATGTCAATACTAAAGCAGTGGATAAAACACCATATGAGATATGGATGGGAAATACTCCCAAATATTCTTACATGAGAATATGGGGATGTCCTGCTTACGTGAAGCAGACAGTGGGAGACAAATTGGATAGTAGATCCACTTTGTGCTACTTTGTAGGATATCCAAAGAATTGTGTTGGATATTATTTCTATCATCCCAATGAAGCAAAATGTTTGTTTCAAGAAATTCCACCTTTTTGGAAAAGAAATTTCTATTAGATAGAAAAGGCAAGGTGATAGAACTTGAAGAAATTCAAGAACTTCTGCACAAATTCAGCAATAGACCAATCCCCCTGACGGAGACTCATAAACTCCCTTTTAAGCCTAGAACGAACATCAGATGTGAAGTACTTGTCATAGAATACCCTCTTGAACTCCTCCCAAGTCAACGTCGCTATATTCACTCCTCGCTCTGCTCCTTCCTACCATAAGGAAGCATCGCCCTTCAAAAGATAAATGGTACAGCAAACTCGGTCAGCGTCCGCCATGTCCATGTAGCGAAAGAACACCTCTAAGGATCGAATCCATCCCTCAGCAACGAATGTATCAGTAGTGCCATGAAACTCATCGGGGTGCATCCTCCTAAAACGCTCATACACTAACTCTGGTCTAACCATTGCTCCATTCCCTATGTTTTGCTCAAAAAAATGGGCCATATCGGCTAGTACAAGTGCACTAGCATCCGGACCAGGTGGAGGCTGTGGAACCTCCTCCTCTTGTCTAATCTCATCAGTCCTACGCAAAATTCTTCTAGGAGGCATCTCTGTACACATCGTCCAACCACGTAACCAACATCATGTATACGTTTTTTATACTGGGAATATATTTCTAACCGGAGTTATCTGAATTTTTTTGTGTTTGTATGTGTTCATGACAACAGGTGGGACAGTATCAGGGTGAAAAAAGGATGAGAGATTGAGATTAGAGTGGAGATCTGGGCCAGACCTGGTTTTCAACACTTGATATTTAGTTGTTGAACCGTAGTTTGTTATAACTTCGATTTGAATAGATTTTGAATATTTGATCTTGTAAATTAAATAAGATTTATTATCACATGTTGTAACAATTTGTACACTTGTGCATTTAAAAAAATTAAAATCGACCTTGTTTATTTAATGGATCTATTTAATCCCAATGATGATTGAGAAACGAGTTAACGTCCGGGTCCCCACACATATTGTGTGCAAAAATCCGGTTATGTTATAAAAAGTTTGAGCAATAATGTTTGAATCAATTTTGAGTAAGTTTTTAGATCTCAAACCCTGAGTCTGCTGTAATTTCGAATCCTATAGAATTTCAGTCTGTTTTCTGGAAAAACTTTATAAGTAGTACTTTTCGATACATTCGATTTGACAGTAAATTTGTAATTTTCGTACAAGAGACGAGTGAGTTATGATCATTTTTGTGTGACTGATCAAACTACGATGTTTTAAAAAAATTTGTTTTTGTGTGCCGCAGAGCAGCGCGCGAGTTTTTACTGCCCTAGCGTTAAGCTTTTTGGAAACAAAATATAAAAAATAAATAAATTTCTTTTTTTAAAAAAATTAAAACAAAAATTTGTCTTGGGCAGGCATACCTAATGTATTAGTATGTTCGACGTGCAAAGAAAATGTTTCATGTTTTTGAGGTATGCGAATTGTCTTCTGACCAATTATGAACGGGTTTGGAAGCTGGAGAACGTATCTGGGGACCTCTCCACTCCGGTAAAGCATGACCGGGTTTTGATCAGGATTGGAAAGCGGTAAAGCATGACCAGAGACCAATCCACCTGGTAAATTATGACCGGGGATTTTATGTAGGTGGCAGTGGACATCCTTGCCAGTCCAGTACTATGGTTTAGTCTGATCAGGCGCAATATGTATGGGTCACTTGCTTGGAAACATATCTCTACGCAAAATGATGATTATTATGCCTGCTTGAATATGTACTATGCAAGCACGTTTATGAAAATGTTTATGAAATGATGGCACGTCTATGCTTATGTAAGTACATTTATGTAAGTACATTTAGAGTTTAAGTATGTATGGGCTACTTTAAAATGCATGTGTTTTATTATTTATTACTTGCTAATCTCAGTTTATAAATGTTGAATCTTTAGACTCACTAGACTTGATCGATGCACGTGAGGACGAGTTTGAGGAGACGAGAGGCAGGGATCAGTGAGATGGCTTGGACTGTGCGAAAGCCTAAATCGAGTAGTTTAAGTACAAGCTCCTGAAAAGTCTGATAGGGTTAATAAACCACCTGCAAGATATATGCTTCTTCATGAACAAAGCCGTGATGAGCATTGTGTTGGATGTGATCCAAAGAATTTCAAAGAAGAAATATCTGATACTGATTCAACCAAATGGCTTGAAGCCATGCAGTCTGAAATGGACTCTATGTATTCAAACCAATTATTGACATTAGTGGATCCACATGAGGGAATCGTTCCCATCCTATGGGAATTATATTCTCACCGGAGTTATCGGGCTGTTGTTGTGTCTGTATGTGTGCATGACAACAGGTGAGACTGGATCAGGGTCGAGAAAAGGATGAGAGATCGAGATTAGCGTGGAGATCCGGGCCTTGAAGTATAATTTGTTTTAGAACTTGATATGTAGTTGTTGAACCCTAGTTGATATGAATGTATGTTGTACAAGACTCGTACTTTTACTCTTGATGCTTATATAAAATTGACTATCATATGTTGCGCACTTATGTATTTAAAAAAAATAAAAAATTTAGACCCAATTTATTTAATTGATCCATTTATTCCCAAAGATGATTAATCAATGAACTAGCGTCTAGGTCCCCACAGTCTTTCTTTCTGACAAACAATACTAGAGCACCCCAAGGAGAAACATTTTCAGTAGTTGCTATCTTTAAGTCCATTAGAATACTACTAGCAATAGCAGGATGGTATGACTATGAGATACGAAAAATAGATGTAAAGACTGCATTCCTCAATGGAGACATCAAAGAAGAAATTTACATGACTTAACCTACGGGACACACATCAGTAGGAAGTGAGCATAAGGTATGCAAACTTCAGAGATCAATATATGGTCTCAAGCAGGCATGTGGGGACCCGAACTTAATTCAAT
This sequence comes from Primulina eburnea, assembly GCF_022965805.1. NCBI lineage: Eukaryota > Viridiplantae > Streptophyta > Magnoliopsida > Lamiales > Gesneriaceae > Primulina > Primulina eburnea. Next base: position 29,047,668 of record NC_133102.1, read on the forward strand.
TCTTAATCACTTTCTGGAAATAATTAATCAATTAAAAATAAACAGGGTCTAATTTTGTTTTAAAAAATACAAGAGTACGCAGCATATGAAATAAGTCTTATCTCATTTATAAGATCACTATTCAGATCTAAGTACAAGTCCTGTACAAACGTAAATCATCATATCTACTGTTTCTTCACACTATCTCAGGTGATGTAACAGATGTACTCATAAGTCCGGATCTCCACGCTAACTGTCTTCTCTCATCCTTTTCTTGACCCTGATCCAGCCCCACCTGTTGTCATGCACACATACAAAACAAGATAACAACCGGATAACTCCGGTGAGAATAAATCCCAGTGAATCAACTTCACCTTTTCAGCCATATCTCTGATCATGCCAGGTCCGATCTCAGGAACCTCAAAAGACACCATCCCAATAAGGAGGGAATCAACTCTTCTTTCCGTACAACGCTTCGAAAGGAGCCATCTCAATACTCGTCTGATAGCTGTGGTGGTACGAAAACTCATAAATGACAATCAATCATGTCAACTAGTGCTAAAATCCAGCACTACAGTTTCTGGATATTCTCCAGTATCAGGATAGTTAGCTCCGACTATTCGTCAATCTATAGATGATAGGTGAAAGAGTTTATGGTATATTCTGCCAAAAATACAAAATCAACCCAAAATAATAGTATGATATAATCAACTTTGGCATTCAGTACAGTCTAATCACTCTTCTGACATAACTCTTGATCGTCTGATCTTATCTGTACCTCATCCTGTACACATAATATATGCAGATTCAAGCATTCTATCACTTATAATCATAATCACATCGCAATCCAGTCTTAGGAAGATTTCAATAGTTTCGTCACCGATCCATAGAAATGTACTCCCATTTCTATTTAAGGATTAATAATCTATATAACCAGTCTCCTGGTTTCTATCTTTCTGTCTTTATCTGTAGGTGATTAGACATTTCAGTACTAACTTTGCCACATCTACTCTCATATGTTTCTATCAAAACCTTTTCTGCTATCAAAATACATACTGAATAAATTATTGCACACTTCTGACAATATTTATCATTTTTAAATTCGGAACATCTGACACAACATAATTGTTATTCATATAAAATGCAGTCCTACTTACCTGATTCCAACACGGATTCAGAAAAACAGCAAGATTCAATCAGATTCAAAACATCACTCATCAGTATTGATCTGTTAAACTCATAAAACCGCAAATATCTGACACTGATATCCACTTCGGCCAACTAATTACGGTTTAATTCTGTTAAAATCAACAAATATATCATCCTCAGATATAACACATCCTGAATGCAATCTATCCTAATCAGGATTCACCATTTCAACAATTGCTAATATCAGTTCAAAGCTAAAATCAATCTCTCTAACTGGAATCAGATCTGAAGTCTTATCTGGGGAAAACATCAAGAACTTTCATATCATTGGTAAATCAGCCAATGATAGACTCAACTTCAGCAAATCAACTGAATACATAAGGAGTCCCTCTGCTCCTTTCTGTAATAATCGAGTCCTAGATAGTACGGATTATCAAAGGAATTCTCAATCTAGAATCCTTATCGTACCATATTTATTCCTTGGCCATCTCAGGTCCGGTTCTCACCATCTTCTGGAACTAATTTATGGTAGCTCTGTACTTAGTCAGCATATCAATATCAGTAATGCAGCCCCAAAATCAGAGAACACTAGTACAATATCATCTACCACACGATCTAACTCGATCTCATTCTCATCCTACTGTAGTATACAATATTTTACAGAATTCACTGATATAAAACTCTCCCCAACCGGTAAAGAGATACACTACAGTAGATAAAGACTCAGCAGGCAATGCATGACTCAATGCAAATCGTGCAAAAATAAACGTATGGGAGGCATCTGTATTTATCAATACAAAAGCAGGATAACTACATCAGGAACAGTTACCTGCAGCATCATCATCTGGTGCTTCCTGAGCCTGTTCCTCGGTCAAAGCAAATACTCTGGCCTGTTGTCTAGGATGCTGGCCAACTGTCTGGCTTCCTCCTGACCTCTGCTGTGACTGAGAGGGTGCTGGCTGTAATGAATGAACAAGAGCTGATCGTCTACTCCATTGTGACACTGATCCAGATGATTCGGCTCCCTGGGATCTTTGGGAACCCCTCTGTGGACACACTCTGGCAAAATGTCCCTGTTGTTTGCAGAAGTGGCAACTACCAAGTACTCCTTGGCATTGCTCAGTGGAATGTCTCCCTCCACAAGTTCCGCAATAAGCCCCGGTATAACTCTGTTGGGGACCACTAGAGCTAGAAGAACTGCCGCCAGACTTCTTAAACTGCTTTCCTCAAGGCTTCAGAAAATCTTTCTTTCCACTACTGCTACTACCACTCTCGAATCGGGGAGGTGGTTGATGTGGTCTCGATTCCAGAGGGACAGATGCAGCTACTCTCTGCCTTATCAGGCCCGCTTCAGCGCCCTTTGCTCTATTCATGGCATCAGCAAAGTTATTTGGTCGCCCTGTGTTCACAAATGTAAAGATATCGGGATTCAAGCCATTGATGAACTGATCAGCAACCGCTTCGTCATTTTCAGCCACATGTGGAGCAAACTTCAACAAGGTAGAGAACTTGGTCACATATTCTTCAATGTTCAATTGACCCTGTCTCAAATTGGCAAACTCCGCCCCCTTGTCTTTCCTGTACGACACTGGGAAAAATCTATGATGAAACTCAGTTTAAATATATCCCAAGTAATAGTCGTACCTCGATGCTCCAAGGCTCTCTTCATCGTAACCCACTCTTGCAATGTCCTGCAACTGGTGTCCTATCAGCCGAACTCGTCGTTCATCTGTATATTCCAACGAATCAAACAACATTTCTATGTCATTCAACCAACTCTCACAGTCAACCGAAGTCTCTGTTCCTTTCAGAGTTGACGGTTTGAATGAATGAAATCTTTTCAATAATTTTTCCATAGGAGTGGCTGTAACATTCATGGGAGGATTCGAAGTACTACCCTAGTTCGGTTATTCTTTTCGGAGGCATATCTGATAATCAGTGGATTAGTAACCCCAACCAATAAACTTGTTTCACTTCAGTTCCCTCCTCCGATCATCTTACTGCTGATCGAGAGTCGGTTCAAATTCGTTCCCAATAATACATATTACACAATCAAATCAGATAAGTCAAGTAACATGTATTACATAAAGCAGTACAGCATGCTAGCAATCACAAGCAAGGAAAGAAAATTCAATCTACCCCGCTCACTAGCTTCTATCTCAGTCTCAAGAACCTACAGTTCTAGTACTTACTGCTCTGATACCACCTGTTGTGGGGACCCGAACTTAATTCAATACTTAATCACTTTCTGGGAATAATTAATCAATTAAAAATAAACAGGGTCTAATTTTTTTTTTTTAAATACAAGAGTACGCAGCATATGAAATAAGTCTTATCTCATTTATAAGCTCACTATTCAGATCTAAGTACAAGTCCTGTACAAACGTAAATCATCATATCTACTGTTTCTTCACACTATCTCAGGTGATGTAACAGATGTACTCCTAAGTCCTGATCTCCATGCTAACTGTCTTCTCTCATCCTCTTCTTGACCCTGATCCAGCCCAACCTGTTGTCATGCACCCATACAAAACAAGACAACAGCCGGATAACTCCGGTGAGAATAAATCCCAGTATAAACAATGTATACATGCGATCATATAAAAACATATATAAAGGCATATAACAGGTATTATTAACATGTAGCAATTCAACAAGCATAAATGATATAACCAATGTAAATCAACATGTCGTATCAGACTCAACTCAACCGACGCGTTGTCTCAGACTAGACTCAACTGACGCGTCGTCTCAGACTCGACTCGATTCTAACTTAGGGATCCAGATGTCTGGATATTGATAATTATATCGAATCTCAGTCGATAGGAATGAATCAATTCCTATACGGCATCGATATAATTCATATATCCAGTGTCTGGGCGAAACAGCCGCAGAATTGACGTATCAGTCAAGAATTAAGCGAATCAGCCAATAACTAGACGAATCAGCCAGTAATTAAGCGAATCAGCCAAAATTTAGACGAATCAACCGATAACTAGACGAATCAGCCAATAACCAGACGAATCAGCTGGTGACTATGCGAATCAGCCTATGACTCAACGACTCAGTAGTCAATACATGCAGTGGCTATAAATCAATAGACTACAAACATCAATCTCATCAATTACAAATATAAATGTAATAAACTAAGTTTGTGATTTAGGGAAACTCGAGTCAAACCTCACTCGAGTTGTGCAATCCCAACTCAACATTAATTTATACCTTTCTTTCTGATATTCTGACTCTGTCAAAGTCTTGTACTCAAAGCCTGTCAATACTCAATCTGACAATAACAATATCGAGGGTACGGTATCAATACTGGATATAATCATAATTCAATCAAATTCTGTTTCAACAGCATAACATTATAATTTCAATATATCCAGCACTATCATATCAATCAGATATCAATCCTAACATCTTATACTCGATAATCACTCGATCTTGATATCAATTCTTACTCAACTCAACTCTAAAAATCATAACAATTTCATATGGTATCTGTTTCTCAATCCAGTTTCAATTATACGATGTCTAACATACCCAGAACATCATATATGAATCATAACAGATTCTGACAATACCATAATTTCAAAACATATCAAAATGTAGCAAAACTTACGTCCAGTTGTAGCCTACGTCGATAGGAACTCAATACCGAAGTCGGATTCAAAATCGGACGGGCAGATTTATCACAAAAGGCGTATTTCTCACAACCTTCCTTGGACCTTTTCTGGATTTCTCTCGGAATTCCCGTTTCTTCCTCTGAATTGCTAAATGGAGATGCAACATATATATATATTTATATATATATATATGTATCACATGCATCTAAGACCAGGTGGCTCGTTCTTCTTGCTGCACGTCTCGCGCATATGCGCGACCACTAACGGCGCATATGCGCGAGACCTACTGGTCTCGGCGATATGCTTCTCGGCAGCTCGCGCATATGCGCGCCCCATCGCCGCGCATATGCGCGAGACCTACTGTCTCGTGCCCAACTACACTCGCGCAGATGCGCGCCTCACTCGGCGCATATGCGCCAACCCTACTGGACCTATCGCGCATGTGCGTGCTTTACGTTGTGCATGTGCGCGCAAGGTTCGATCTTGGCTCCTTGGTTTCCGCACAGCTCGCGCATATGCGCGCCTACTCTTCGCGCATATGCATGAGACCTTCGGCTCTCGCACCAACAATCTCACATGCACATTTTCCATTGGTGTCTCGGTTAGCCCTTTCATAATCGTCTCGATTAAAAATCAATAATCGTAATTTAACACAATATTAATTCTCGGGCATTACATTTCTCCCCCCCCTAAGATATGATTTCGTCCTAGAAATCACAAGTGTTCAATCACATCAATAGGGAGTATATACAGAAACTGTATAAGAAATTTACATCATCGAAACAACTCTGGGAATTCTTGTCTCATATCTGATTGAACCACATGTGAAGCATCTGACATGTACTTCTGCCATAATACTACATGAAAGCCATCATGTATTCCAGACTCTGAAGGCGGTAAGGCTAGTCGATAGGCACGATCTCCTATCTTTTCAAAAATCTCGTACGGCCCAATATCTCGTGAGGATAGTTTCCCTTTCTTGTCAAATCTGACAACGCATACAACTCATCTTAAAGGTGGAATTTTTCAAAAATACTTGGTCTCCAGCCTCAAATACCCAAGGTCGTCATCAGACATTGGCATATTTGGCTTGTCTTTCTGGGGCTGCCTTCATTCTCTTTTGAATCAACTTCACCTTTTCAGTCATATCTCTGATCATGCCAGGTCCGATCTCAGGAACCTCAAAGACACCATCCCAATAAGGAGGGAATCAACTCTTCTTTCCGTACAACGCTTCGAAAGGAGCCATCTCAATACTCGTCTGATAGCTGTGGTGGTACAAAAACTCATAAATGACAATCAATCATGTCAACTAGTGCTAAAATCCAGCACTACAGTTCCTGGATATTCTCCAGTATCAGGATAGTTAGCTCCGACTATCCGTCAATCTATAGACGATAGGTGAAAGAGTTTATGGTATATTCTGCCAAAAATACAAAATCAACCCAAAATCATAGTATGATATAATCAACTTTGGCATTCAGTACAGTCTAATCACTCTTCTGACATAACTCTTGATCGTCTGATCTTATCTGTACCTCATCCTGTACACATAATATATGCAGATTCAAGCATTCTATCACTTATAATCATAATCACATCGCAATCCAGTCTTAGGAAGATTTCAATAGTTTCGTCACCGATCCATAGAAATGTACTCCCATTTCTATTTAAGGATTAATAATCTGTATAACCAGTCTCCTGGTTTCTATCTTTCTGTCTTTATCTGTAGGTGATTAGACATTTCAGTACTAACTTTGCCACATCTACTCTCATATGTTTCTATCAACACCTTTTCTGCTATCAAAATACATACTGAATAAATTATTGCACACTTCTGACAATATTTATCATTTTTAAATTCTGAACATCTGACACAACATAATTGGTTATTCATATACAATGCAGTCCTACTTACCTGATTCCAACACGGATTCAGAAAAACAGCAAGATTCAATCAGATTCAAAACATCACTCATCGGTATTGATCTGTTAAACTCATAAAACCGCAAATATCTGACACTGATATCCACTTCGGCCAACTAATTACGGTTTAATTCTGTTAAAATCAACAAATATATCATCCTCAGATATAACACATCCTGAATGCAATCTATCCTAATCAGGATTCACCATTTCAACAATTGCTAATATCAGTTCAAAGCTAAAATCAATCTCTCTAACTGGAATCAGATCTGAAGTCTTATCTGGGGAAAACATCAATAACTTTCATATCATTGGTAAATCAGCCAATGATAGACTCAACTTCAGCAAATCAACTGAATACATAAGGAGTCCCTCTGCTCCTTTCTGTAATAATCGAGTCCTAGATAGTACGGATTATCAAAGGAATTCTCAATCTAGAATCCTTATCGTACCATATTTATTCCTTGGCCATCTCAGGTCCGGTTCTCACCATCTTCTGGAACTAATTTATGGTAGCTCTGTACTTAGTCAGCATATCAATATCAGTAATGCAGCCCCAAAATCAGAGAACACTAGTACAATATCATCTACCACACGATCTAACTCGATCTCATTCTCATCCTACTGTAGTATACAATATTTTACTAGAATTCACTGATATAAAACTCTCCCCAACCGGTAAAGAGATACACTACAGTAGATTAAAGACTCAGCAGGCAATGCATGACTCAATGCAAATCGTGCAAAAATAAACGTATGGGAGGCATCTGTATTTATCAATACAAAAGCAGGATAACTACATCAGGAACAGTTACCTGCAGCATCATCATCTGGTGCTTCCTGAGCCTGTTCCTCGGTCAAAGCAAATACTCTGGCCTGTTGTCTAGGATGCTGGCCAACTGTCTGGCTTCCTCCTGGCCTCTGCTGTGACTGAGAGGGTGCTGGCTGAAATGAATGAACAGGAGCTGATCGTCTACTCCACTGTGCCGCTGATCCAGATGATTCGGCTCCCTGGGATCTTTGGGAACCCCTCTGTGGACACACTCTGGCAAAATGTCCCTGTTGTTTGCAGAAGTGGCAACTACCAAGTACTCCTTGGCATTGCTCAGTGGAATGTCTCCCTCCACAAGTTCCGCAATAAGCCCCGGTATAACTCTGTTGGGGACCACTAGAGCTAGAAGAACTGCCGCCAGACTTCTTAAACTGCTTTCCTCAAGGCTTCAGAAAATCTTTCTTTCCACTACTGCTACTACCACTCTCGAATCGGGGAGGTGGTTGATGTGGTCTCGATTCCAGAAGGACAGATGCAGCTACTCTCTGTCTTATCAGGCCCGCTTCAGCGCCCTTTGCCCTATTCATGGCATCAGCAAAGTTATTTGGTCGCCCTGTGTTCACCAATGTAAAGATATCGGGATTCAAGCCATTGATGAACTGATCAGCAACCGCTTCGTCATTTTCAGCCACATGTGAAGCAAACTTCAACAAGGTAGAGAACTTGGTAACATATTCTTCAATGTTCAATTGACCCTGTCTCAAATTGGCAAACTCCGCCCCCTTGTCTTTCCTGTACGACACTGGGAAAAATCTATGATAAAACTCAGATTTTAAATATATCCCAAGTAATAGTCGTACCTCGATGCTCCAAGGCTCTCTTCATCGTAACCCACCAGCTCTTTGCAATGTCCTGCAACTGGTGTCCTATCAGCCGAACTCGTCGTTCATCTGTATATTCCAACGAATCAAACAACATTTCTATGTCATTCAACCAACTCTCACAGTCAACCGAAGTCTCTGTTCCTTTCAGGGTTGACGGTTTGAATGACTGAAATCTTTTCAATAATTTTTCCATAGGAGTGGCTGTAACATCCATGGGAGGATTCGAAGTACTACCCTGTTCCGTTATTCTTCTCGGAGGCATATCTTATAATAAGTGGATTAGTAACCCCAACCAAAAAACTTGTTTCACTTCAGTTCCCTCCTCCGATCATCTTACTGCTGATCGAGAGTCGGTTCAAATTCGTTCCCAATAATATATATTACACAATCAAATCAGATAAGTCAAGTAACATGTATCACATAAAGTAGTACAGCATGCTAGCAATCACAAGCAAGGAAAGAAAATTCAATCTACCCCGCTCACTAGCTTCTATCTCAGTCTCAAGAACCTACAGTTCTAGTACTTACTGCTCTGATATCACCTGTTGTGGGGACCCGAACTTAATTCAATACTTAATCACTTTCTGGGAATAATTAATCAATTAAAAATAAACAGGTTCTAAATTTTTTTAAAAAAAAATACAAGAGTACGCACCATATGAAATAAGTCTTATCTCATTTATAAGATCACTATTCAGATCTAAGTACAAGTCCTGTACAAACGTAAATCATCATATCTACTGTTTCTTCACACTATCTCAGGTGATGTAACAGATGTACTCCTAAGTCCGGATCTCCACGCTAACTGTCTTCTCTCATCCTCTTCTTGACCCTGATCCAGCCCCACCTGTTGTCATGCACACATACAAAACAAGACAACAGCCGGATAACTCCGGTGAGAATAAATCCCAGTATAAACAATGTATACATGCGATCATATAAAAACATATATAAAGGCATATAACAGGTATCATTAACATGTAGCAATTCAACAAACATAAATGATGTAACCAATGTAAATCAACATGTCGTATCAGACTCAACTCAACCGACGTGTTGTCTCAGACTCGACTCAACTGACGCGTCGTCTCAGACTCGACTCGATTCTAACTTAGGGATCCCGATGTCTGGATATTGATAATTATATCCAATCTCAGTCGATAGGAATGAATCAATTCCTATACGGCATCGATATAATTCATATATCCAGTGTCTGGGCGAAACAGCCGCAGAATTGACGTATCAGTCAAGAATTAAGCGAATCATCCAATAACTAGACGAATCAGCCAGTAATTAAGCGAATCAGCCAAAGTTTAGACGAATCAAGTCGATAACTAGACGAATCAGCCGGTGACTAGGCGAATCAGCCTATGACTCAACGACTCAGTATTCAATACATGCAGTGGCTATAAATCAATAGACTACAAACATCAATCTCATCAATTACAAATATCAATGTAATAAACTAAGTATGTGATTTAGGGAAACTCGAGTCAAACCTCACTCGAGTTGTGCAATCCCAACTCAACATTAATTTATACCTTTCTTTCTGATATTCTGACTCTGTCAAAGTATTGAACTCAAAGCCTGTCAATACTCAATCTGACAATAACAATATCGAGGGTACGGTATCAATACAACACTCGATCAATACTGGATATAATCATAATTCAATCAAATTCAGTTTCAAAAGCATAACATTATAATTTCAATATATCCAGCACTATCATATCAATCAGATATCAATCCTAACGTCTTATACTCGATAATCACTCAATCTTGATATCAATTCTTACTCAACTCAACTCTAAAAATCATAACAATTTCATATGGTTTCTGTTTCTCAATCCAGTTTCAATTATACGATGTCTAACATACCAAGAACATCATATATGAATCATATCAGATTCTGACAATACCATAATTTCAAAACACATCAAAACGTATCAAAACTTACGTCCAGTTGTAGCCTACGTCGATAGAAACTCAATACCGAAGATGAATTCAAAATCGGACGGGCGGATTTCTCACAAAAGGCGTATTTTTCACAACCTTCCTCGGCCCTTTTCTCGATTTATCTCGGAATTCCCGTTGCTTCCTCTGAATTGCTAAATGGAGATGCAATATATATATATATATATATATATATATTATATATATATATATATATATATATCACATGCATCTAAGATCAGGTTGCTCGTTCTTCTTGCTGCACGTCTCGCGCATATGCGCGACCACTATCGGCGCATATGCGCGAGACCTACTGGTCTCGGCGATATGCTTCTCGGCCGCTCGCGCATATGCGCGCCCCATCGCCGCGCATATGCGCGATACCTACTGTCTCGTGCCCAACTACACTCGCGCATATACGCGCCTCACTCGGCGCATATGCGCCAACCCTACTGGACCTATCGCGCATGTGCGTGCTTTACGTTGCACATGTGCGCGCAAGGTTCGATCTTGGTTCCTTGCTTTCCGCACAGCTCGCGCATATGCGCGCCTACTCTTCGCGCATATGCGCGAGACCTTCGGCTCTCGCACCAACAATCTCACATGCACATTTTCCATTCGTGTCTCGGTTAGCCCTTTCATAATCGTCTCGATTAAAAATCAATAATCGTAATTTAATACAATATTAAATCTCGGGCATTACAAGGCATCAAGGAGTTGGAACCTCAGATGTGATAGCACTATGAAAGAGTTTGGTTTTTCTAAGAATCCTGAGGAATCGTGTATGTACAAGAAAGTTAGTGGGAGTGCAGTGACATTCCTAGTACTTTATGTTGATGATATCTTGCTCATTCGGAATGATGTAGGATTATTGCAATCAACTAAAGTATGGTTAGCCAGTAAATTCTCCATGAAAGACATGGGTGAAACATCATACGTATTGGGAATACAAATCTATAGAGATAAATCAAGGAGGATGCTCGGACTCACCCTAAGCCACTTATATCGATACCATTCTGAATTGATTCTCTATGGAGGAGTCCAATAGAGGATACTTACCAATGTTTCATGGTGTTACTCTATCTAAGGCTATGTGTCCCAAAACTGATAAAGAGATAGAGATGATGAAATGTATTCCATATGCGTCAGCCATTGGTAGTATCATATATGTTATGATATCGACACGTCCTGATGTGTCTTATGCTTTGAGTGTTACAAGAAGGTATCAGTCGAACCCTGGTCCAATGTATTGGAAGGCCGTGAAAGATATTCTTAAGTACTTGAGAAGGACTAAGAACTTGTTCATGGTCTATGAGAGTGGAGAATTAAAATTGGAAGGCTACACTGATTCTAGCTTCCAATGTGATGTAGATGATTCGAAATTGACCTCTGATTTTGTATTCATGCTTAATGGTGCGTCTGTCTCTTGAAAAAGTTCCAAGCAAGACACCGTTGTGGATTCCACCACTGAAGCTGAGTACATTGCTGCATCTGCTGCAACCAAAGTGGCAGTTTGGATGTGAAATTTTGTCCAAGAGTTGGGGGTAATTCCTAATGGAGTTGATCTAGTCCCATTGTACTGCGACGACACTGGTGCCGCTGCGCATGCAAAGGAACCAAGGTCTCATCATCGATCCAAACATGTACTGAGGAAGTTCCATATCATATGGGAGATTGTGAGAAGGAGAGACATATCAGTCGAAAGAGTCCCCTCTGCAGATAACGTTGTTGATCCCCTTTCGAAGCACTTTCCAGGACCATTGTTTGAGAAGCATCGCGAAGCAATGAGATTAAAGTTTATGGGTAGTTGGCTCTAGGGCAAGTGGGAGATTGTTCGAGTAGATGTCCTGCAAGCCAACTGTTGGCTAGGGATTTTATTGACTCAGTTGAAATTAACAATCTTTATTTTAATATAATTAATTACTTCATGGTTTGTTATTTCTTTATCTGTATACCCATGTTATCAAAAATAGATAAAGACCTTGATTATATTTTAATACAAGTGAATCATAATTCAATGTTGAAACTCGTTTGTAAACAATGTATATTCTAAATTCGTTCTTAGTCGATTCAGCCGCCTAAAACATGGATAAAGGTCGCTTGAGATTAAGACTAGCATATGTGATGTTGTGTACTGCGTTTCTTGGTAAGGACATAGAGATGCCCAAATATGCAGATGGGTACTCATATGATGATTATACCGAACCACCCTCCCTCGGACTTTCCAAGTGATTATCATTCATCGAGAGGATAAGTCCGTGGTTATGATTGTACACCATTAGTCCTTACGACCCGGGACAATATTGAGGCTCTATATGCTAAGGCTGTTCTTTTACTCGTTTACCGGCACAAGGAGTGTCATCAGGTGGCGAGGTAGGGTACAGTTGCGACACATATAGGAGCCAGTGCATTGTAGTAGTGGATTCACCGCTCACCTGCGGGTGTGGATATCCTATGTGATCTGATGAAATAATAGTGCATGGAATCTCTGGCCAGAGTACGCGATGTACGTTGGAGAAGGAATTCTCCAATAGTTCACGCGATACAATTATTATAGTTATCACATAGTGATAAAATTAATATGCAACCCTCGATGAACCAATGGTTGCAGATTCGATCGGGATATATGAGATGAAGGGACCGTACTGTACGTTAATCATAATCGATTGGTTCTTGCAGGCACTATCAGTGATACACATGGGATCATTGGGCGATGCTACTAGACGCTCTGCCCATGATCCGATGGGTGCAATCAGAAATGAGTTCTGACATTCTTGATCAAGGTGTTGATGAAAAGAATGGGGCTAACTAGAGTAAACCCGAATAAAAGATTATGTCATGAATCATAATGAGTTGTGAACCCACGGCTAGCTGTATCCCTGAACCATTGAGGGTCACACAAGCACTGGATCATTTGTTCCCGTCGAGAGAATAAATTCAAGAAGTTGAATTTATATTATATAATAGTTGAATTTATGATAATTAAATTTTGAGAGAATAAATTCAAAGAGTTGAATTCATAAAATTTGAGAATTTAATTTATTAAACTCAAATGTTAAGTTTATTAGATATTAAACTTTGGAGGTGATATAAATTCAAGGAGTTGAATTTGTAAGTGAAATAATAAATTCAAATGTTGAATTTATAATGAATTTAATTAATTAAGCTCTCAAGTTGAGTTGATTAAATATTATATTAAAATTGGTGGGAAGTATGTTTAATAGGCTTGTAGGAGTACAAGTCCAACATACTTAATAATTAAAGTTTAATGGACTTGGATTAAATTAATTAAACTAGTTGGACTAGCTCAATTAATTAATCAAGCTTATTAATGTTAATTATATGTATTTGGTCATGGGTTAAATATAAATAAGTGAGATATCAAAACCCTAGCCACCACCCTACCATAATTTTCGAGAATCCCTCTTCCAAAAGAACAAAAAAATTCGGCCACCTCTCTTGAGAAAGAAGGTTGAGCAAGATAATTACCATCCTAAATTAAATTTAAAATTTAATTTAAAGAATTACCCATGCATGCAAGATAATTACCATCCTAAATTAAATTTAATATTTCACTAAAATAGTTAATTAGTGTTTAAAACTTTAAGGAGATAAAATTAATAATTTTAGAAATATTTTACCCTATTTTAATAAGCATAATTCGGCAACCCTTTGTAGGATTTAAATATGGATTGACAACTCACCATTTTGAAATCATTCCTTAATCCTTTTCCTGGTATGATTAATTCCTTCAATTTAATTCAAGAAAAATTATTAATTAAGCAATCTTCCTACCCATTTTTGAAAGAAGAAATCGGCTAACACATCCAATTAAATCAACCCTCAAATCGTCTGGGTTCAATTGAAAATGATCCTAGGAAGGTTTTACCTCGAAGAAATGTCGCAAGTTGAAAGTGACATCTTTGTGTGTCCGTCCCTAAAGTGTGGATCATCGGGTTGAGTACAAAGCATGTTTCAGGGTGGATACGCAAGAAATTGAACAATCCCTTGATATCATACCATTTCCTATCTAAAAAACTCAAAGGATAGAAAGATTTTATCTTGCCTTTCAAATCTCCCATCTATTTTCTAACTTCCTCATCATCTCTTAGCCATTTTCCCTCCCCATATTCTCGAAAATTTCATAGTATTCAGCAAAAAAAAAAAATCGTGAGAAGCTAGAAAGTAAATAAGAGAGAATTAAGAGAGAAAAGAAGAAAGAAAAGAGAACTCCGTCTCCGCCGTGCCGTGTCGTCGTCTAGTTTGTTTTCTTTTCAAACGAAAATTTCCAGGCATGTCTATATTATTCTTTTCTCTTCAATCAAGTCATATGCATATTTTTAAACCATATCTGTTCTTAAATTTTGAAGAAAAATCGAAAACATGGACAACAACTTTCGAAAATATTGTGCAGATTTTCGGATCTTTCCTTGTGCCTTCACGGTTTTGTTGTTTTTTATGATTTTAGGGGTTGGCTTGATTCCAGGCAACCAAGGCTGCATCTAGGCATGTACTAGGTGAGTTTTGATCATGTTGGTCCATTAGTTCAAGTCCCCAACTCGCTGGATTCAATACTTGACAGCAACTCCACCATAGTTGCAAGTTGAGTCTCGAAATTCTGGTTTTTTGATTGTTCAAGGAGGTTCGAATCTTGGTTGGCTTTTGGGCCTGTAACCATGGTTAGGACCTTTCCTTAGCATCTCTAGGACATGACCAAGATGACCTTTCATGGCATGGTTCATGGTCCCATCGATTTTAAAACAAACAACACAAGACAGCACCCTTCGGTTTTCATTTTCGAGTTTGTGTGAGTAGTTTCGAATTTGAGGATGTTGGGTGGATCTTGATGGCTTCTAGCCCTTAGCCATGGTTCACCCAATACCTCATGATGTCTAGATCAAGCAATGGTCAATCTCATGACCATTGGAATGACCAAGACAACAAGTGAAGAAATACACCCCACGCGTGCTCAATGGCGTCTCGGGTGGAGCTTCGGATTTGTCGTAGGTGTTTTTTTGGATTGTGGTTGGCCTAGGACACTTAGCCATGGTTCATACCACACCTTAGGATGTTTGGGAGAGGCTCTGGTTGGCGGTTCAAGCCCCAATGGCCAATAGCCTCGTAAACGAAGCGATGCAAGCACAGGTGCTGCCGCTGGAATTTTACAGCAACTTTGCTGCGGTTCAGAGGTCACGTACGAGTTCTTGTTTGGCTTTTAGCCTATGACCTTGGACTCGACAGTACCTCATTGAGTTAGGAAGGTCATGTTTTTTGCCGTTTGTGATTTGGTTAAGTTTAGAGGTCGTACGAGAATTTACGGTGCAACGTGCCAAAGTGACTCTCGAAAGAGCGTTTCATGATTTTGACCTCCATGCTACAATTTTCGTGTATTACAGCCCTTGGTATTTATTTTCCAGTATTTTAGGTGCATTTTAATCATGACTAAACGATGGTTCGATGTTTGTTCGGGTTGGTACGGAGTCATGGTTAGATACTAAGTTTGTTGGGCGTAATTGTCTCGTTTTTGGTTCGGTTATGATATGTTGGTCAAGTTGAGTTTAATTGCATGTTTCTCACATTAGAATTAGGTCGCAGCGAGCCTGGGAACGATCCAACCCATTTGGTAAAAACATTATTATAATTATATTACGTGCATAAAATATAAAATGTTTATTTTTGAGATATATGCGATATGTCTTGTGGCCACCTCACGCTTATGGGATTCAGTTTATGGGATTACTACTTCACCCGGTGACTCACGAACGCTTCATGTTAATGTATGGGTACGGATATTCAGTCCAAGGGCTGTGATGATCTCTACCGCCCAGTATACTGTGCTTTAGTCTGATCAGACGATTCATGCTATGTTACAGGACACTTCATAGAACATTACCTCAACAGAAAATTATGATATGCTATTTTATGATAGGGCTCTATCGAGCAAACATTTTACGTACAATTTTCAGTTATGCACGTATTTATAATTATTCGTGACACGATTTTCACTTTACGTTTTTACGATACGATATTTTTACGTTACGTCGAATTTATGATATATTTTACTTGTTATCTATGATATATGCATGCTGAGTCTTTAGACTCACTAGACTTGATTGTAGTAGGTATTGATGAGGTCGAGGCCGAGAGCGGGGACCAGTGAGCTAGCTTGGGTTGGCAGTAGTAGGAACCCGAGGACCTCATGTTTCAGTTTATTTATCATTTTTATGCTCAAACTCATTTTGTCTTGTTGAAATATTTTTAAGTGATTGTTTTGAAATAGTATTTACTGCCGCTGCTATTTTGACATTTAAACCTTTTTATCAGTTCATTTTATGAATGAGGCAAGTTATTTACATTTAAAGGAAAATTTTAAATTATTCCGTAAATTTTCAAATGCGAAATACGGGTAGTATGATTATTATTTAGTTACTACCCTAAGCGTCCCTAAAGCTAAACCTAATAACATCAGCCGCCCACACCCCTCTTAGCAGTAGCTTTCATGTGAGAAATACCAGCAACCTTCAGCCACCCTCTCCCCTTCAAGAAAAGATCATCACCGCTTCCCCTGGTGCCTCCCTGACGTGTATTCCTACAAGTTTTCTTGCATAGAATCATAAAGGCACGCTTGTATCTTCAATTTTCTCTTCATTCTCACCAATACTATGCTGGAACTTATGAGTGTGCTAAAAATTTAAAGGATCTTTCTTGTGGTTGTGTATTTGTTACAAACTTGTCATGGAACTTGCATGGTTTTGATTTAAGCTCACATTTTTGTATTTATGTGCAAGGGTTGTTAATTTTATGATGCAATGGGGCTGCACATGTTGTATATAATGATGTTTAGGTGCTGGAGTTTCGAGTCTGCCAATCTTGAGGGGAAATCGTTGGGGTCTAGCGTTTGTGAGCGTTTGAGGACAAGATCGAGGGCTTAGGGTTGATAGTCGTGCATGGCTCGATGCCAGACTTGAAGCCGACCCTCTGGGGTTCATGGTAGCGCTGGGAGGGGGATAGGAGCAGCTGGTATTGGTCCATAAGCGGATCAAAGGAGCTTAGGTTTAGGGGGACTCAGGTAGCTTGTTTAAGGGAGGGGCCGATGGGTGCATTGTGTGGGGCGGGCTCCTTGGACATTAGGGTAGCTAGGGTTGGTCCAAGAGGGCCCCATTGGTTTTTTCTTTGGTCTAGCAAGGGTGGTTAAGTGTTGGACCTGTTGGCTTGGAGGCTAGGATCGAAATATTCAAGTTCAGCGCCTAGGGTTTCCAAATGAGGGTTGCATAAATTGTCCAATATCTGCAGGGGGTTGTTCGAAGGACTTAGTGGCTGGTCGTGATGGTTTTAGGGCCTTTTAGATGCTTATAAGCGCGGTAATAAGTTGGGAAAATTTTGGTTAAGTTTCGAGTCGATTTGGGTTAAAATCGGGACAACAGTTCAATTCTTAAAATTAATCGATTAAGTTTTGAAACGGGTTCAAGTTTAAATCTAATAATGCTTATAAATATGTTTTGGGATTCTTAAGGAGTTCGGTAAGCTTCAGGGCGAATTTTAGAGGTCCAGGGGTAAAATGGTCATTTTGGATTTTCAGGCACAAAATGGTCATTTTGCACCCGGGGTGAGATTTTAGTCTTGGCAGCGCCCCGAGCAAATATTTTTCATGTTTTAAATGTTTATGCACCATAGTTATGATTTTTATGCAATTACGAGAAATATTCGGTGCATGCTTGGTTTCAAGGAAAATTTACGTATATGCATGTTCTATTAAGTGGTGAACATGATGACACATTTTGAAGGATGAGATTTGGTAGTGACTAACATGATTATATGAGATATTATGAGCTGAGGCCAAGGCTCAGAAGACGGGTAATGTTGTCGTTGATGTTCCCGCCACCGGGTACCACGGTTTATAGATGGATCTATCGAATAGAGCTGATACGATAGAGCTGATATGAAAGTCACAACTAATGAACTAAATTTAACTAAAAATAAAATGTATACGTATATGATGATATGATGGACCATGTTTGGACACGTTATGATTTTATACGACTTGTTTACGTTCATGTTTTAAAGTTCATGAAATGTACTGTTGTTTATGGTATTTTTCACTTCTGGGTGCTACGTATATGTATTTGCTATTAACGGTGAAGCTGTGTTCATTCTTTAGACTCAGTAGGCATGTTTTATGCAGCTGAGCATTCAGATTAGGAGACTGGAGGCGCCGAACTCTGAGTAGGCAGGGCCAGATGTGCGAGCACGACTCGAGGACCACACCTTTTCGCACATTACGTTTTCTTGAGCTTTGAGTAGACATGAGCGATTTTATACATTTTACATTATGCTGTTGATCTTCAGGATTTTACTTGTCTTATTTAATTATGCATACTGGTGGGACATGTTTGCATTATTTATACTGCAACATTTTATCTGTCGAAAGTTTACGGGTGTTAATTTTAAATGGTATTTTCTTTTAAAGGGAGTTGCATGCATGCAAAATTATTTAAAGGTTTATTTTAAAAAATATAAGCTTAAAAAAAAATTTCCGCATTTTAAATTAGTAGATGTTACAGTTGATATCAGAGCAAGGGTCCTATATAGGGTTGTGCCGCCGCCAGCTACTGTCGCTCCGTTTTCAAGCCTCAAGTCTGTAAGATTTTATGATTTAAATGTTTTAAATTATTTATGCTATTACCTGCATGATTACACGAGTTATGATTTACATTACATGTTTAAATGATTTCACGATTTAAGGATTTTTGTTTTAAAAACTAGATCAAATTGCATGATGGGTTACGTTCACAATTGGACTGTATTCAGATATCATGCCTCCAAGACATTTCCCTAGTGTAGATGAGCAGGATGATATTCTTGGAGGTGGTAGAGACCCTCCACCACCACCCCCACCACAGCCTATGTATGTAGCCACCCGTGTTCTGGAGGGTATGGCTAGGCTACAGCAGGCTCCCAGACCACATACCGACATTCTTGGGCAGTTTAGACAGCTCAACCCGAAGGAGTTTGGGGGTACCATTGTTCCATTTTTAGCAGAGGGATGGATTAGATCGCTGGAGCTGCATTTTGAATAGTTGCAGATGAGAGATGCCGATCAGGTCAGGTGCGACACCTATATGCTGATGGATGATGCATCCCCCTGGTGAGAGGGAGTCGTGCAACTAGTGGACTTGGCAACTCTCTCTTGGGACAGATTCAAAGAGATATTCTACGGCAAGTATTTCCCAACTGATGTCAGAGGCCGCTTGGCGAGGGAGTTCATGAGTCTCCGACAGGGAGACATATCTGTGGCGGAGTTTATCCGCAAGTTTGACATAGGCTTCCATTTTGTGCCCATGATAGCTAGAGAGGCCACCCAGAAGCTGAGGCATTTTTTGGATGGACTGAGACCTACCCTTCACCGGGACATCATGCTGATGAGGCCAACAGGTTATGATCAGGCCACCGCCTGTGCTTTTTAGGCGGAGCAGGCATTGCGAGACATCAATTTTGAGATACAGTGGAAGAGACAGCAGACTCAGCCCAGTTCCCAGCCGCAGAAGAAGCGGTTTACTAGGCCACCAAGGCAGCAGGGACAACAGAAATCCCAAGGCCAGTTTAGGAAGCCCCAGCAGCAGAGACCTCCGCCGGGGGACGGACAGCCTTGTAGTCAGTGCAACAGGTTCCATTTCGGAAAGGAGGGCCATAAAACAATAGAGTTCCCTAAGAAAAAGGGCCCCAATACTGGCTGGGCATATTTGATGTGTGCTGAGGAGGCTGAGGCAGAGCCAGACTCGACGCTGATTACTGGTATCCTTATTTTTAAGATTGTAAATTATCGCTTGATTGCATGGGTTATATGTTTGATATAATTTTTTTTGGGATTGTTAACATAGAAGGAATCAGGATGCATGCTCTACCTAGATTGGATTTAGAATTTAATTGGTTAATTTGAGAATTTTATGGACCAATTGCAATAACCGATAATTTGAGGACCTAACTGCAAAAAATCGAGGGACTCTTTTCAAAACTTCAGGTTTTTTGGGAGATTTAATTGTCATGCCCGAGATTTTTATCTGTTAATCTGCGAAATGATTTATTGTGAATTGATATGATTAGGAGAGGATTAATCGGGACACGATTTGATTCGGCATGAGAAGATGTAAGTGCGAGAACAGTACATCTCGCGCACATGCGCGACATGATGCGTGCACATGCTTGAAATGGACAGAAGACCTCGTGCATCTGCACGAAGTGAGGGCGCGCATAGTGCGAGCTATTTGAGAAGCAAAGAGCAATTCCAGAGAACCTCTTGCATATGCGCGGAAGAAGGGCGCGCATATGCGCGAGCTGCCGAGAAGCTAAGGGCCGAGACCAGTAGCTCTCGCGCATATGTGCGAAGAGTGTACGCGCATATGCGCGAGATGTGCAAGTGAAAGTTCAAGCCACCTGGTCCTTGCATGTAATATATATAAGGATATGCCTTCATTTCCTTCAGTTTTGGCAGGAGAAAGAACGAAAAGCTTCCGAAAAATTTAAGTTCTTGATTTAAAAATTGAAGGTTGCGGGTAATCTGTCCGTTCGATTTTGAATCCGACTTCAGTACTGTATTCCTATTGACGCAGGCTTCACACGGACGTAAATTTCTTATGTTTTAAATCTGAATTGAAATTATGATATTGAAGGAATCAGATAGGATTCATATGTGATGTTCTTGATATGTTAGACATCGTATAATCGAAACCGGATTGAAGAACGGATACCGTATGCAATTGTTATGATTTTCAGAATAGATTTGATTGAGATTTGATATCAGACTTGTATTGTTATCGATTATGAGTTGTTGGAATTGATATCTGATTGATATTATATTGTTGGGTATATTGAGATTGTGCAGTTATGCCGTTGAAACAGAATTTGAATTAGTTCTGATTTTATCCAGTATTGAATTGAGCGGTGCATTTATATTATATTCCTCGATATTGTCATTTCCAGGCTTTGAGTTCGAGACTTCGACAGAGTCAAATTGAAAGAAAGAAAGGTATAAATCAATGTTAACCGGGAGATCGACTTGAGTCAGATTGGACTTGAGTTTCCCCAAAACCACATACTTTATTTATTACGTTGATGTTTGAAATTCTTGAGATTAATGTGCTTGGTCTATTGAGTTATAGCAAAGCGTATATGGGCGGAGATGCCTAGTCATTGGCGGATATGCCTAGTCTGTGGCGGATATGCCAAGACACTGGATGTTTGATTTATATCGATGTTGCGTAGGAGCAGATCGGCTTCTGTTACGGAGATTCGGTATATTGTAATGTCTAGGAACCGGGATCCCTAGATTAGAATTGAGTCGAGTCTAAGATGATGAGTTGATTTACAGTTTTTATATCATTCATGTTTTCTGATTTGATACATGTTAGTGATAACTTTTATCTGCTTTTATATATGTTTTTATATGATTGCATGTTCACATTGTTTATACTGGGATTATATTCTCACCGGAGTTATTCGGCTGTTGTCGTGTTTGTATGTGTGCATGACAACAGGTGGGACATGTTCAGGGTCAGGATAAGGATGAGAAAGGACAAGTTAGCGTGGAGTTCCAGAGCAGAAGTAGATTAGGATTCATCACTTGAGACATGGTTGTTGAACCTTAGTTTAGTTATATTATCATTGTACAAGACTTGTACTTTATGTTGATATGTATATCAGACTGATTACATTACATTTCCGCATTTGTATTTAAAAAAAATAAAAAATTTGACCCTGTTTATCTTAATCGATTAAATTATTCCCAAGAACGATTAAGAAATGAATTAGCGTCCAGGTCCCCACAGCAGGTGGTATCAAAGCAGTAGGTTCTAGAACTATAGTTTCTTGAGACTGAGATACAAGCTAGTGAGCGGGGTAGAATGAGTTTTCTTCTTTGCCTTTGATTGCTAGCATGTTTTAATGCTTTGAAATACATGTTTACCTGAATTATCTGATTTGATTTGGTAATATGTATTATTGAGAATGAATCAAAACCGATTCTTGATTAGCAGTAAGATGATCGGAGGGGGACTGAACTGAAACAAGTTTGTTGTATTGGGTTACTAATCCTTTTGATATTCAGATATGCCTTCTCGAAAATCCCGGAACAGGGTAGTACTTCTGCTAATCCGATGGATGTTATAGCCACTCCTATGGAAACGTTACTGAAGAGATTTCAGTCGTTCAAACCGCCAACCTTAAAGGAACAGAGACTTCTGTTGATTGTGAGTGTTGGTTAGACGTTATTGAAATGATGTTTGACTCGTTGGATTACAGTGATGAGCGCCGAATCAGATTGATAGGGCACCAGTTGCATGACGTTGCAAAGAACTGGTGGATCACGACAAAGAGGGCTTTGGAGCATCGAGGTACGAATATCACTTGGAAAGTTTTTAAGACTGAGTTTTATCAGAGATTTTTCCCAATGTCGTACAGGAAGGACAAGGGGGCAGAGTTTGCCAATTATAGACAGGGTCAGCTGAACATTGAAGAATATGTGGCAAAGTTCTCTAACTTGCTCTGATTTGCTACACATGTTGCCGAGAATGACGAGGCTGTTGCTGATCAGTTCATCAATGGTCTGAATCCGGAGATCTTTACATTGGTGAACACAGGGCGACCGAATAAGTTTGCTTATGCCTTGGACAGAGCAAAGGGAGCAGAAGCGGGCTTGATTAGGCAGAGAGGAGCTTTATATGTTGCCCCAGCACCGAGACCACAACAACCACGTCCCAGATTTGGGAGTGGCAGCAGCAGTGGTGGGAAGAAAGATTTTCTGAAAGCCAGAGGAAAACAGTTTAAGAAGTCTAGGAGCAGTTCTTCTAGCTCCAATGGTTCCAGACAGAGCCAGAGTTATACCGTGGCGTACTGCAGGAATTGCGGAGGGAGACATACGACCGAGCAATGCCAAGGAGTGATTGGTAGTTGCCGTATCTGTAGACAACAGGGACATTTTGCGAGAGTATGTCCACAGAGTGGTTCCCAGGGATCCCAAGGAGCAGAATCAGCTGGATCAATGGCTCAGACTGATAGACGATCATCACCTGTTCATTCTTTCCAGCCACCACCGACTACTACTCCGTCACAGCAAAGGCCAGGAGGAAGCCAGATAGTTAGCCAGCCTCCTAGACAGCAGGCTAGAGTATTTTCTTTGACAGAGGAGCAGGCTCAGGAAGCATCAGACGATGTTGTTGCAGGTAACTGTTACTTATGTGGTTATCCTGCTTACGTATCGATAGATACGGGTGCGTCACATACGTTTATTTCTGAGCGATTTGCTTCGATGCAGGATTTGCCTATTGAGTCATTATCTGCTGTAGTGTCTGTATCTTCTCCTTTGGGGACATGCTTGATATCCGTGAATTCGGTTAAACATTGTCTGCTACTGTGTGACAGACATGAGATTGATTTAGACTGTATTGTGCTTGGGTTGTCTGAATTTGACCGTATTATCGGTATCGATATGCTGACCAAGTACAGAGAAACCGTTGACTGTTTCCACAAGATTGTGAGATTCAGACCTGAGATGGCTGAAGAGTGGAAATTTTATGGTAAGGGTTCTAGAGCTAGAATTTCTTTGATATCTGTTTTGTCTATGACTCGATTGTTGTAGAAAGGAGCAGAGGGGTTCCTTTTATATTCAGTTGACTTACTGAAATCAAGTCCATCATTGGCGGACTTGCCAAGTGTGTGTGAGTTTGTCGACGTCTTCCCAGATGAGATTCCGGGTTTGCTTCCGATTCGAGAGATAGACTTCAGCATCGAGTTGGTATCAGGTACAGTTCCGATTTCTAGAGCTCCGTACAGAATGGCACCAATTGAATTGAAAGAATTGAAAGAGCAGCTTAGAGGATTTACTGGCCAAGGGATACATCAGACCGAGTTTTTCTCTTTGGGGTGCTCCAGTATTGTTTGTGAGGAACAAAGACGGTTCTATGAGACTCTGCATTGACTATCGGCAACTGAATAAGGCGAGGTAAAGAACAAATATCCATTTCCTCGAATAGATGATTTATTTGATCATTTGCAGGGTTCTTCTGTCTATTCCAAGATCGATCTGAGATATGGATATCATCAGCTGAGAGTCAGGGATTCTGATATCTCGAAGACAGCTTTCAGAACTAGGTATGGACATTATGAGTTTATTGTCATGCCGTTCGGTTTAACCAACGCTCCAGCTGTGTTTATGGGTCTGATGAACCGTGTGTTTCAGAAATATCTCGATGATTTCGTGATTATTTTTATTGATGATATTCAAGAATATGATTAATCATGCTGAGCATTTGAGAACTGTGTTGGGAATTCTGAAGGCTGAGAAATTATATGTAAAACTGTCGAAATGTGAATTCTGGTTGAGACAAGTTGTAATTATGGGTCATATCATATCCGGAGATGGTATATCAATTGATCCCAGCAAGGTTGAAGCCGTGATTAGTTGGCCGAGACCGACATGAGTGTCAGAGATTCGCAGTTTTATGGGTTTGGCAGGATATTACCGACAATTTATTAAAGATTTCTCGAGCATGGCTAAACCTATTACGCAGTTGACTTAGAAGAATTCACCATTTGTGTGGTCAGAAGACTGTGAGTCCAGTTTTCTAGAGTTGAAGAAGAGATTGACCAGTGCACCGATACTGACTATCCCCTCAGGTACTGGTGATTTCGTTGTATATTGTGATGCTTCTCACAGAGGTGTGGGATGTGTTTTGATGCCGCGAGGACATGTTATTGCATATGCTTCGAGACATTTGAAGCCACCTGAGACTCGCTATCCAATTCATGATCTTGAATTGGCAGCCATCGTCTTTGAATTGATGATATGGCGACACTACCTTTACGGTGAGAAGTTTGAGATCTATTCTGATCATAAAAGTCTGAAATATCTGTTTTCACATTCTGAGTTGAATATGAGACAGCGAAGATGGCTTGATTTATTGAAGGATTTCGATTGTAAAATCAAATACTATCCGGGAAAATCCAATGCAGCAGCTGATGCACTAAGTCGAAATGTATGTTCTTTATCCTTATCGACGATTGGTGTTTCGAATTTGATAGAAGATTGTTGTTTGTCTGAATTAATATTTGAGACAGATTATAGACCGTTGAGATTATACACTGTTCAAGTCGAACCAAAGCTGACTTTGAGAATTAAAGAGACTCAGAAAATTGATCAGAATGTGCAGAATTCGATATCGATGGTCAGAGCAGGACATCGATCAGAATATCAGGTACGTGACAGTGTACTGTATGTGAATAATCGTCTCGTTGTGCCAGATGTTTCAGAGTTGAAACGACAGATATTGTCAGAAGCGCATAGCAGTCGATTCAGTATTCATCCTGGTTGCAGAAATATGTACAATGATTTGAAAAGACAGTTTTGGTGGAAACAGATGAAAGCTGATATTGCTGAGTTTGTAGCCAAGTGTCTGAATTGCCAACAGGTGAAGGCTGAAAGAAAGAAACCAGGAGGTCTATTACAGAGTTTGTCCATTCTTGAATGGAAATGAGATCACATTTCCATGGATTTTGTGACGAAGCTACCGAGATCCTCCCGAGGTTGCAATGCGATTTGGGTCGTGATTGATAGATTGTCCAAAACAGCATGTTTTATTCCGTACAAGATGACGTACAGACATGACCAGATGGCAGAGATCTATGTCAAAGAAGTGGTCAGATTGCACGGATTGCCAAAATCAATCGTATCAGACCGTGATCCTCGGTTTACTTCGCACTTTTGGCAGAGTTTACATCAAGCTCTAGGTATGAAGTTACATTTGAGTACCGCATATCATCCACAGAGCGACGGAGAGTCAGAGCGAACTATCCAGACACTGGAGGATATGCTAAGAGCTGTAGTGCTTGACTTTAGCACTAGTTGGCAGGATTCATTGCCACTTTGTGAGTTTTCGTACAACAACAGCTATCACACGAGTACTGAGATGGCACCATTTAAAGCGTTGTACGGCAAGAAATGCAGATCCCATCTGTATTAGGATGATATCTCTGGGGTTCCTGAGATTGGACCTAATATGATCAGAGATATGACAGAAAAAGTGAAGCTGATTCGGAAAAGAATAAAGGCAGCTCAAGACAGACAGGCCAAATATGCCAATGTTCCACGTAGACCATTGGTATTTGCGGACGAAGACCGAGTATTCTTGAAAATTTCACCTTTCAGAGGAGTTGTCAAATTTGGCAAGAAAGGGAAGTTGTCTCCACATTATATTGGGCATTATGAGATCCTCGAGAAGATAGGAGATCGTGCCTATCGACTCGCTTTACCGCCTTCATTATCTGGGATACATGATGTCTTTCATGTATCATTACTGTGAAAATACATGCCAGATGCTTAACATATCATTCAGCCGGATGAGGCCGAACTGGATGAGACATTGAGCTATTTTGATAAAGCCGATCCAGATTCTCGATCGGAAAGAAAAGCAGCTTAGAACAAAGACAATTCCGATTGTGAAAGTTCAGTGGAACTGTCACGGCATTGAAGAAGCTACCTGGGAGACTGAATCAGACATGAGACAGCGATTCCCATAGTTATTTCACAGATGTGAGTTTTTTTTTGTTTAGCTTCTTCTGTTATACCTTCTTATTGATATGGTTTGGTTGCTTGTGATTTCGAGGACGAAATCGTATCTTGGGAGGGAGAAATGTAATGCTTGAGATTTTTATCTATAATCTGCGAAATGATTTATTGTGAATTGATATGATTAGAAGAGGATTAATCGGGACACGATTTGATTCTGCATGAGAAGATGTAAGTGCGAGGACAGTACCTCTCGTGCACATGCGCGACATGATGCGCGCACCTGCGCGAAATGGACAAAAGACCTCGCGCATCTGCGCGAAGTGAGGGCGTGCATATGCGCGAGCTGTGCGTGAAGCAAAGAGAAATTCCAGAGAACCTCGCGAATATGCGCGGAAGAAGGCCACGCATATGCGCGAGCTGCCGAGAAGCTAAGGGTCGAGACCAGTAGCTCTCGCGCATATGCGCGAAGAGTGTACGCGCATATGCGCGAGATGTGCAAGTGAAAGTACAAGCCACCTGGTCCTTGCATGCAATATATATAAGGATATGCCTTAATTTCCTTCAGTTTTGGCAGGAGAAAGAACGAAAAGCTTCCGGAAAAATTTAAGTTCTTGATTTAAAAATTGAAGGTTGCGGGAAATCTGTCCGTTCGATTTTGAATCCAACTTCAATACTATGTTCCTCTCGACGAAGGCTTCACACGGACGTAAGTTTATTATGTTTTTAATCTGAATTGAAATTATGATATTGAAGGAATCAGATAGGATTCATATGTGATGTTCTTGATATGTTAGACATCGTATAATCGAAATCGGATTGAAGAACGGATACCGTATGCAATTGTTATGATTTTCAGAATAGATTTGATTGAGATTTGATATCAGACTTGTATTGTTATCGATTATGAGATTTTGGAATTGATATCTGATTGATATTATATTGCTGGGTATATTGAGATTGTGCAGTTATGCCGTTGAAACAAAATTTGAATTAGTTCTTATTTTATCCAGTATTGAATTGAGCGGTGTATTGATATTATACTCCTCGATATTGTAATTGCCAGATTGAGTATTGACAAGCTTTGAGTTCGAGACTTTGACAGAGTCAGATTAATAGAAAGAAAGGTATAAATCAATGTTAACCGGGAGATCGACTTGAGTCAGATTGGACTTGAGTTTCCCCAAAACCACATACTTTATTTATTGCATTGAAGTTTTCAATTCTTGAGATTAATGTGCTTAGTCTATTGAGTTATAGCAAAGCGTATATTGAGTCATCGGTGGAGATGCCTAGTCATTGGCGGATATGCCTAGTCTGTGGCGGATATGCCAAGACACTGCATTTTGATTTATATCGATGATGCATTGGAGCAGATCGGCTTCTATTACGGAGATTCGGTATATTGTAATGTCCAGGAACCGGGAACCCTAGATTAGAATTGTGTCGAGTATGAGATGATGAGTTGATTTACAGTTTTATATCATTCATGTTTTCTGATTTGATACATGTTAGTGATAACTGTTATATGATTTTATATATGTTTTTATATGATTGCATGTTCACATTGTTTATACTGGGATTATATTCTCACCAGAGTTATCAAACTGTTGTCGTGTTTGTATGTGTGCATGATAACAGGTGGGACATGTTCAGGGTCAGGAAGAGGATGAGAAAGGACAAGTTAGCGTGGAGATCTGGAGCAAAAGTAGATTAGGATTCATCGCTTGAGACATGGTTGTTGAACCCTAGTTTAGTTATATTATCATTGTACAAAACTTGTACTTTATGTTGATATGTATATCAAACTGATTACATTATGTTTCCGCATTAGTATTTAAAAATAAAATAAAATTTAGACCTTGTTTACCTTAATCGATTAAATTATTCCCAAGAACGATTAAGAAATGAATTAGCGTTCGGGTCCCCACATTAATTCTTTATTTTTCGGGAATTATATGATTGTTTTGGGGTTAGAATTCGAAATTTTAAAGCGTTCATTTGAAAATTTTCGAAACTTTAAGGGCTAAACTGCAAATTACGAATTTTTGAGGGATACTTGGGTTAATTATATAATTTTTGGAGGATTTTGGAATAAATAATCTGAAATTATTGGTTGTTAGAGAATCAATATTAGATTTAAATTTATGTTTTGACGCGGGAAGTATATATATTTCTGGTGTAGCCACGCATGCATTGCTAGATTCAGGGGCTAAAAATTCGTTTATATCTGAATCTTTCGTCAGGTGACTAGGAATCATACCAGTAGCGATGGATTCAGAGTTCAAGGTATCGATCCCATCTGGGGATCAGATGTTCACTTCCTAGATTGTGAAGAGAATAGAGCTACGGATACAGAAATATATAGTGCAGACAGATTTGATAGTGCTACCGTTGCCGGAGTTCGACGTTATTCTGGGTATGGACTTGGTTTCTTTTAACGGGGTTGTCATAGACTTACGACAGAGGTCATTGTGTATTCGACTGCTCAGGGGGAAGCCGTTTATTTTGGAGGCAGCCAGGCACCAGTAGATGCTGCACGTCATTTCCTGCTTCTTTGCAAGGAAGCTTATGAAAAGAGTCTGTCAGGCATTCATAGCCAACATTGTATCAGTGATGTAGTCAGTGAGTTCTCCAGTGTTTTCTTTGATGATGTTTCAGGAATTCCACGAGATAGAGAGGTGGACTTCTCTATTGAGCTTGTGCCATGGACAGTGCGATATCTAAGGCACCGTATCGTCTAGCACCTACCGAGATGAATGAACTGAAGGATCAGGTACAAGATATCGTCTAGCTTTTCTCCGTGGGACGCTCTAGTTCTGTTTGTCAAGAAGAATGATGGCAGCATGCGCCTGTTCATTGACTACCGGGAGTTGAACAGGGTCACAATCAAGAATAAGTATCTGTTGTCGAGGAATGAGAATTTGTTTGATCAGCTTCATGGAGCATCAGTGTTCTCAAAGATAGATCTCCGATCTGGATACCATCAGCTGAAGGTGAGGGAGTATGACGTGCATAAGACAACTTTCCAGACACGTTATGGGAACTATGAGTTTATTGTGATGCCCTTCGGTTTTACGAACGCGCCAGTGATCTTCATGAATCTCACGAATCGCGTGTTTCAGCCATACATGGATTATTTTGTCATTTTTTCATTGGCGATATCCTGATCTATTCGAGGAGCATAGCCTAGGTACTACAAGAAATTCATTCAAGGCTTCTATTCTATTGCGGTGCCTATGAAGAAGAAGAATGCCAAGTTTATCTGGGGATCTAAGTGCCAGGAGAGCTTTGACAGATTGAAGGTTGCATTGACCACAACACAAGTTTTAGCTATGTGATTAGGGCATGGAGAGTTTGTGGTTTACACAGATGCTTCAAAGCTCGGTTTGAGCACGGTTCTGATGCAGCATGACAGAGTTATAGCATATTCGTCTAGGTAGCTGAAGGTCCTCGAGCTAGTAGCAGTTGTATTTGCCCTGAAGATTTGGAAACACTATGTGTATGGGGAGAAGTGCAGGATTTTTATTGATCACAAGAGTCTGAAGTACTTCTTCGCACAGAAAGAGTTGAACATGAGGCAGAGGAGATGGCTAGAGCTAGTGAAAGATTACGATTGTGACACTAGCTACCATACGGGTAAAGCTAATGTAGTTGCAGACACTCTTAGCAGGATTCACGCAGTAATTGCTCATTTGTCGGTACAGAGACCACTGCAGGCAGAGATTCAGAGATTTGAGCTTGAAGTTTATGCTAGGGGCATAGACCCAAATCTTGCTACTCAGACAGTACAACCAAAATTGAGAGAAATAATTAGAGCAGGGCAGACTTCTGACGAGCAGTTGCAGAAGTGGAGACAGAGGGATGAGGCTAAGGGCCAGAGATTGTATATAGTTGTGGACGTCATAGTCAGATATAGGGACCGTCTATGGGTATCTAAAAGTGATTCCCTGAGAACAGATATCTTGAGCGAGGCCTACAGCACCCTGTACTACATCCATCCAGGGAGTACGAAGATGTATAAAGACCTTCAGACTCTTTATTTGTGGCCGGGCATGAATCGGGATATTCTGCGATTCGTTTATGAGTGTTTGACTGGTCAAAAGTTAAACTTAGAGCATTAGAGACCTGCAGAGAAGCTGAGACCACTCCCTATTCCTGAGTGAAAATGAGAGAACATCACCATGGACTTTGTGACCGTGTTTTCATGGACTACTGGATGTTATAATGCCATCTGGGTGATTTTTGATCGGCTCACTAAATCAGCCCACTTTCTACCGATCAAGAAGACTTTCACCATGACTCAGTATGCAGAGAAGTGCATCAGATAGGTATTCAGACTGCACGGGATTCTAGTGTCCATCATGTCAGTCAAGGATCCGAGGTTCACGTCTGCGTTCTGGAAGAGTCTTCACCAGGAATTGGGTAATAAGCTGCTATTCAGTACTGCCTTCCATCCTCAGACATACGGTCAGTCGGAGAGGGTGATTTAGATTTGGGAGGACCTAATCCGAGCTTGCATGATCGACTTCCAAGGAGCTGTTTGCCGAAGCTACTTCTTGTGGAGTTCACATACAACAATAGTTACCAGACATCGATTGGTATGGCTCCACACGAGGCACTATACGGGAGGAGATGTAGGTCGCCTGTTTATTGGGATGAGGTAGGAGAGCGAGCAGAGTTGGGTCTGGATATTGTCAGGCAGACAACAGACTTAGTGGTCATGATTCGAGATAGAATGAAGATCGCTCAGAGCTGTCAGAAGAGTTATGCATATCAAAGGCGGCGAGATATTCAGCTCGCAGTAGGGGATCATGTTTTTTTTATGGTCACACCCATAAAGGGTGTGATGAGGTTCGGGATGAAGGGCAAGCTCAGCCCAAGTCCCTATAAATAGAAAATGACATAAGATTAATACTCGCTCCAAGATCACATAAAGCTTTATTAACATGAGTATTACCAATAATACAAGGAATAGTAAAACTCCATGGATCTTTTAGTTTTTGTGGTAACTTCTTTTGGAGAATGGCGCTGCACTCTTCGGTCAACTTCACTGTCTCGAACTCTTTCAACTTCCTCTTCTTTGACATCACATCTTTGATGAACTTTGCAAAGTTTGGCATTTGCTCTAAAGCATCAACAAATGGAATGTTGATGTGAATCTTCTTGAACATCTCCAAAAATTTTGCAAATTGATCATCAATAATCTTCTTCCTAAATCTCTGTGGGTATGGAAGAGTCGGTTTCAGTATAGGAATCCGTTCAACTTCAGGTTCAATCTGAGACTCCTCAACCTTGTTCTCCTTTCCATTTTCAAACTCATCTTCTTCAACTCTCTTCTTATTTTCCTCTTTTTCTTTGGATTTTTCAACCTTAAGTTCTCTTCCACTTCTCAAAGTTACATCTTTGCATTGCTCCTTTGGATTCAATTCAGTATTACTTGGGAATTGACCTCTATTTTGATCTCTCAATGCATTAGCCAACTGTCCAATCTGTGTATCCAATGATTTCATTGTGGCATCTCATATTTCCCATGTGAGTTTCCACGCCATCAAGACGAGATTCAGTCCTAGCCATCCTTTTACTAGATTCAGCAACAAATGTCCCAACTAGATCCTCAAGTTAAGGTTTTCCTTCCCCTTCGATGTATTGAACCTCGGTGGAGGATTCAACACATTCTTATTATTAGCATATGAAAAATTCTCATGATTTCTCAAATCGAGATGATAAGTGTTAGGGGGAGGGTTACCTCGATATCCTCCGTATCCACCAAAATTCCTATTGTTGATATAATGAGCCTCATCAGGAATACGTGGTTCGTCAATAACAACCGATGCATTTTCAATCTCTGGTGTACTAGCTTTATTCATAGCTGTAATTTGAGTTGTTAAAGCTGAAACTTGTGCGGTCAGTGATGTAATAGGATCGACGGCATAAATTCCAGCTGGTTTCTTTACTTCTGACCTCCCAGACGGCCACTGATAACTGTTAATGGTCATCTGTTTAAGCAAATCATATGCTTGATCAGGTGATTTGGCAAATATCGTGCCACCAGCTGCTGCATCCACAGTGCCTCTTGTTTGTTCATTCAAACCATTGTAAAACAATTCAATTTTTACCCAATCTTCAAAACCATGGTTTGGAAACCTCCTCAACTCCTTATATCGTTCCCATGCCTCATATAATTGCTGAAAGTCAGTCTGCCTAAAATTACTTATCTCGATTTTCAACTGTGGCAGACTTCGCAGGTGGAAAATATTTAGCAAGGAACTTGGTTGCTAACTCCTGCCAAGTAGTGATACTCCCCAAAGGAAGTGAATGGATCCATCCTCTTAATTGGTCCCTAAGAGAAAAAGGAAACAAGCGCAATCGAATTATATCATCAGAGACACCATTTATTTTTAACGTGTCAGTGATTTCAAGGAATGTTCTAAGATGTAGATGAGGATCTGCAGTAGAGGCTCCCCCAAATTGGTTCTGTTGAATCATGTTTATCAATGCGGGCTTGAGCTCAAAGTTTTTTGCATTAATAGTCCCTCGTGCTATGCCCGAATAATGAGCATTTAATACCGGCCTAAAATGATCTCTGATGGGTATTGCAGGAGGTGGATTTTCATTATCTCTGTTGTCAGCCATTACTTGAATCTCTTCTCTTCTCGCCTTTCTTAATCTTCTTACGGTTCTTTCGATCTCAGGATCAAAGATAAGCAAGTCAAGATTTTGCTATCTTCGCATGCACTGTCAAACAAAGATAAGATACGAATCAATTTTTAATGTAATACAATAAAAACAGCTCTAAATTAAAATCACGACTAATTGCTAACAATACTAATATAAATTTAAAATAAACACTCCCCGGCAACAGCGCCAAAAATTGTTGCGTGTTTTCTTGATTGCTCGCAAGCGCACGACGTCAAGTTATAGTAAAATGTATTTTTGAGTACAAGTGTCGATCCCACGAGGAGTATGTATATAAATGTATATTAGTTCTTGTGATTAAAATATTCTCCACTTTATTTAGAAAATTCAATTAAATGATTTGGTTGCAAGAATACTTAAATTGAAAAGGGATTTAAATGTAACACCAAATTGTAACAAATAACAATAAAATAAAAGATCTATAGGTCCAATTTCACGCAACTGTCCACCGTGTGTAATTTCATGTAACTATATTATAAAATCCTTCTTATTCATTAGCCAAGAATCCTATAATTATCTACTACCTCTCCCGAGTGTTAAGTAGATATTAGTTATCTAAAAATAGATTGCAATGTTCCCATCAACAGTATACAATTAAATAACACATCAAGCATTAGATTTTCTATGGGCTTCTATAGCATTATAGGAACTCCCGAACTCTATAAATACCATTGATGTAATTTTCCATTTTCTTGTTTATAATTTCCTCTTCCGAGTGATAAATTGTAAACATATAAATCATTCAAATTATGGCCAGTAAATTGAAAGCATTAAGATTAGAACAATACAAATGAACAATATGAAGAACTTAAATAGATTAGCTCACAGATTCTAACACATGGTTTCTAGTTTGTTCCATCTTTCCTCTAGAAATAAAAATTAGTTCATAATAACACAAGTAAAACAAAAAAATATAGTTCTAAAACAAGACATTTAAATGAAAAATAAAAAAAGAAGAACTTAGAATAAGAGTTTGAAGTGCTGATTCCGCCCCCGGAGTTGTGCCGTAGATTTCCCAAAAACTTGATGAACTTGAGTCTTCAATCTTCTTGCAGCAGCCTCCACTCTTCCCTTGGCTCTCATATACCCTAGATGGTAAGTAAATGATGTAATTTATAGTCCAGACGAGCCTCCATGCGCAGCACACCAAAATCTTAGATTCCATATGCAGCACACCAAAATACAGATTTTCCGGATTCTGTCTTGCAAGGAGCGCGGGTGCGGTCAAGAGGACACCGCGGGTGCGGTGTTGGTTATGGTGAGTGCACGCATGTGCGGTATAGATTTTAGTGCAGGTGCGATGTGACACCGCGGGTGTGATGTGACACCGCGGATGTGGTGTAAAGATGAACGCGGGTGCGATATAGCCTCTGTATTTTTTTTTAATCTTTTGCACTTTCCAATTCAACACTTTAATACTCCAAACTCTCATTCTAAGCTTCCAAACTACAACAACAAAAACAACAACAAATCACATAAAACCTACTCAAGAATCACAAATTTCCAAGTTAAAAACAAGTAATAAAAGTACAATAAAATGCACTTATCAAACACCAAAAAAATGTTGTTAAAGGTCCTATGGACGCTCAAAGACATTAGTGAAAAATTGATGTCGTACCTCTTAAAACCATTGTCTTATAGCAACGTCAGCGGTTTTTAACTGTTGTATTTTATCGCATTCGACAACAGTTTGTCAATGTTTTTAAACTAATGTATTTCGCTACAATATACAACAATTTTACAACATTTTAAATCAGTTGTCTTTGGATTTGATTTACATCGTTTTAAAACTATTGTCATATATATAATCATTTTACAAACCGTTGTAAAATCATGTTAAACTGTTGTCTTATATATATAATCATTTTAACCTTATATAAAATCAATTCAAAGACATCAATATATATACTTGATCAAGAACTAGATGCATACAACAGAAATATGTCACTCATAGACTTGTAATCCACCAAACGAACAATTAAAAAAAGTATGTAACCATATTCCAAAAACTTAGTCAAGTTCACAAAAATAAAAATATATACCATACTACCAAGACTTGCACATGCATATCAACTCCAAAATATCTTCTGTAGATTGTTGGAATGAATTTCTCTGCTGGTGCATCTTTCAAAACATCATTACAGTGCCTGTGAAATAAAAACCACATAATTTTAATGGTTGGATTAAAATCTGCAACAAAAAAATGATTTAAAATACTTTAAAACGACCTCAGAGCCTAAAAAAAATTTGGTATAACCTCCCCGCAAGTAGGAAATACCAGAAAATTTAAAAACACACAACAACAATATATATTCGAAATAAATTTAAATACGACCATACACCATACCTATCACCTACACAGCCAAACCATACATCACACCTATCACCTACATAGCAAGACCATACAACAAACTTATCACCTATAATTATCACATTCTTTCAACATATCCTGAAAAAAATGAAGAGATCCACTTGTCATGAACCAACAAACGTGCAACGAAAAAAATCACACGTCAATCTAGTATCATTTGTATTGTTGATCCACAAACTGAAAGGAAAAATGCAAGAAACCAAAATAATCACTTTTGAAATAAACAGAGAAGATGTTATAAAAATCTTAAAGTAGAAACAAGAATTTCACCCAACTTAGATGCTAAATAATTTGCAAAATGACTATTTCTGAAACAGCCCGTCAACATGTTAAAAAGTATAACAATAAAGTACAAATCTGTTCAATATGATATGTATTTTTTCAAATAAGATGAAATCATGTCCTACCTATTTATAAATATGATCTTGTATTGTGACGCCCCAGATTCGACGACTGTCCTCACTGTACCAAGACGTGTCTTGCCAGCGTGCTTATGTCCTCACTCATATGCACCCTGAGAAACTTCCCATGGGGTCACCCATCCCAAAATTGCCCCAAGTCAAGCACGCTTAACTTTGGAGTTCTTATGTGATGAGCTACCGAAAAGAAGATGCACCTTCGTGATACGAGTAGTACCAATCTAATCTTTTAAGCCCTCTTCAACTGTACAGTCCATTACATTGAACAGTCTCGGAATCCCTCTCATTCCCGTGTGGGTCAGTTCAGTCATGTTCCCTCCACCTAGAAGCATGCCAGGAGCCGCTCATTGTTCGTGCAACTGATGGCACCGGCGATCACCCCACGCCCTCTTCGGCCCGGGCCTCACATGCCCACCAGCTTCCGCTTGGTTCGTCTCTGAACCACACCGTACTAAGAGAGGTCGGCTCTGATACCAACTGTAACGCCCCAGATTCGACGACTGTCCCCACTGTACCAAGACGAGTCTTTCCAGCGTGCTTATGTCCTCACTCACACGCACCCTGGAAAACTTCCCTGCTGCTGGATTGGACCGTTGCCCTGCGGCGGTCCATGATACTGCTTCTTCCCTGGCGGCCCCTGAAACGGCCTCTTAAACTGAGGTCGTTGATGCTGCTGCTGAGCTGGAGCCTGATAGGGCCTCTTGCCCTACCTGTCTGCCTCGATATCTCTCTGATCCTGTTCTGCCGCCAATGCTCTCGACACGGCAACCATGTAGGTAGTAGGACCTGAAACTCGGACGTCACGGCGCAAGATCGGCCGTAACCCATCCATAAAATGCCTCAACTTGCTCTGGCATCGTTAGCTATCAGGGGTACGAAATGACACCCCCTCTCAAACTTCCTAACAAAATCCGCCACGCTACTGTCTCCCTGTCGCAGCGTCATAAACTCCCTCGTCAATCTGGACCGTACTTCTTCAGTAAAGTACTTTGAGTAGAAGACCTCCTTGAACCCATTCCAAGGCAGCACTTGTAAGTTGACTGTCACTGACGCACTCTCCCACCATAGCCTAGCGTCCCCTGTCAGAAGGAACGTAGCACACCTGACCCTATCTGCATCGGTCAGTTCCATAAATTCAAAGATTACCTCGATGGATTTGATCCATCCCTCAGCTACCATCGGGTCGGTGGTACACGAAAACTCCTTAGGATTCATCTTCCTAAATCTCTCATACACAGCCACTGGTCGGGGCCTTGCCCCTGCATCTACTGCAGCTTGGTTTCCCGCAAACTGTGCGAAGAACTGAGTCACACCTGCAAGCATCTGTGCCTGCATGTCTGGAGGTGGAGGTGGAGGAGCGTCTCTCCTATCCTCACGAGCTTCCCTATCCTTGTCCCTTGCTTCACGGTCAATTACACGTCTAGGAGGCATACTGTTCCAATATTTATCCAACACGTAAACCCACATGCATGAACATACTACTAATATCATAAGATGCACGTAACTCGAAAATAAAACATAGACATGCTGCAATCAAACGTAATGCTTAATACATAACATGAATTTAAAACTTTAAACTTACAGACTTGAGGTGTGACTTCGTGAGCTTCTTGCGACTAGCAGTAGGCGTAACCCTTTACAAGAACACCGCTCTGATACCAACTGTAACGCCCCAGATTCAACGACTGTCCTCACTGTACAAAGACGTGTCTTTCCAGTGTGCTTCTGTCCTCACTCACACGCACCCTGAGAAACTTCACAGGGGGTCACCCATCCCAAAATTGCCCCAAGTCAAGCACGCTTAACTTTGGAGTTCTTATGTGATGAGCTACCAAAAAGAAGATGCACCTTCGTGATATGAGTAATACCAATCAAATCTTTTAAGCCTCTTCAACTGTATAGTCCATTACATTGAACAGTCTCGGAATCCATCTCATTCCCGTGTGGGTCGGTTCATTCATGTCCCTCCACCTAGAAGCCTGCTAGGAGCCGCTCATTGTCCGTGCAACTGATAGCACCGGCGATCACCCCCTGCCCTCTTCAGCCCCGGGCCTGACATGCCCTCCAGCTTCCGTTTGGTTCGTCCCTGAACCACACGGTACTAAGAGACGTCGGCTCTGATACCCACTGTAACGTACCGTACTATTACCGTTCAAAATTTGCGGAAAAATTTAAAATTTTCTTAAACATAACATAACCTTCAAAGTTTGCCATCAAATATTTCAACCAAGTCTCCCATAAGATATGGTTGTTCAAAACATCAACTAGTAAAATTTGCTTCACAAAATAATTGCTCAAAGTAATTCCCATCAAACATAAAAATCTGAGTAATTTAACATTTGCATAAAAACTTAAACATGGCGGTCCTCGGGTTTAACCTCCCGCTCAGTCCAAGCCTGCCCCTCGGTCGCCACCTCCTGTCTCCTCATAAACGTCCTCACCTGCATCGATCAAGTCTAGTGAGTCTAAAGACTCAACACGTAAAAACTGGGAGTAACAAGTACTACATAAATAAAATCGCATGCAACTTTAAAATAGAACTTACATACTTAAACTTGAACTTGCATACTTGAACATCATGAACTTAAATTAGACGTGCCATCAACATACTTTTCTTAAACATACTTGCATCATAAACTGAGCGTACGTAACGTAATTTTGCGTAGAGGCATGTTTCAAAGCGAGTGACCCATAACATAATAAAGCCTGATCAGACACACCACAGTACTGGGCTGACAGGGACGTATCCACTACCGCATACATAAGATCCTCGTTCATAAGTTTAAACAGTGTTAGTATTTTAAATAGTTTTATTTATTATTTAATTAAGAAATTTTTCCTAATTTACTAATCACACACACACACACACTTTTACACACACTAATAAACGCCTAAACACACACACATCAAATTTCCACTTCTTTTATTTTATTTTTTTTAAAAGAGCAAAACCTAGGGTCTTCTTTCCAAGTGTGCAGCCGCCCCTCCCTTTCAGTTCCAGCAAGATTATGTTGGATTTTCTTCAAAGAAAATCGTGCCACGCTCGTCCCGGATCGACCCTCACTCCGTCTCTGCTTCGGTATCGCCATTACGGTATTTCAAATTATCCAAGGCACGTATATTCTGTTATTTCTGCATCGATCTCGTCATATTATGTGTCGTGTTATTTTTATGCGTAAAATTTTATGTATGATGTTCGTCGCTTGAGCAGAAAACGATTTGCATCAGTTTTGAAGTAATTATTAGATCTCAAATCCCGTTTTTTTCTGTTCTTTTGAAAACTGCGATTTTTCGGTCGGGATTCTGAGAAAACTCTTAATACAAAAATTGTAGAACTTTTTGATACCTTCGATTTGATATAAAATTCGAAATATTTGGATAAAAATTGGGTGAGTTATGATGCTCTTCGTGAGACTGCTCAAACTTCGTTTTTCAGAAAAATTATGTGTTGATGCGTTTTGAGATTTTATTGTTGCAGGCTTCGTTGGGAATCGACGAGTGATCGTTGCTGTGTCTAGATATGTTATGGGATATATTTAGGTGTTAGTTGGTGGTTCGTTTGGGTTGGAATTAGCTTGGGATGTAAGAGAAGTCGTAGGAAGCGAAACGATGCCGAATTACGGGTTATTGTTAAATTGAAGTTACTTGTCGATGTTTGGGAACATTCGGGGTGTTTGTATGAGTTTGAATCAATGTAATAACATCCTAGGATGAGTCTTGAGGTGTTGGTTCATGGTCCTTAGGCTTGGATTGAAAGGGTAAATGAATAAGTTAGTGAATTTTCGTGAGTTTGCAAGTCCAGTGCCTACCCAGACCCCTTCCCGAACCCCTACACGGAGTCCGTGTCCGTTTTCATTCAAAAATACGAAATTCCAGAGCCTGCCTGGACCCTGTACACGGACCCCTACACGGGGTTCTTGTACCCCTTTTTAAAAAAAAAACTTTTTTTTTAGGATTTGCTTCGGGGTTCTATATCATGGTTTAGCACCATGATTAAAATTTATTTATGTAAAAATATAGGATTTGTTTTGTGGTTTTATGTCATGGTTTAGTACGATGATTATACGAGGTCAAGTCCGAAGCGAACTAGAATGTTATAAGCTACTTATTCACTTTGGTGGTGAGCTCAAGTACCTACGTCTAAGACATGCAAGTTAAGTATTTAAAATTCATGTTAGTTTGTGCAGCAACGACCCCAATCGAAGTCCAACGAATCCCTCAACGCCAAGTAAGTATGACGACGTGCAAAAGAAAATATTTCAAGTTTTGAGGTATGCTAATTGTCTTGTGACCAAATGTATGAATGGGATTGGAAGTCGGTGAACGTGGCCGAAGACCTCTCCGCCCCGTTAAACTTATGAACGGGTTCAGATCAGGATTGGGAAGCGGTAAACTTATGACCAGGGACCAATCCACCCGTTAAACTTATGAACGAGAATCTTATGTATGCGACAGTGGATACGTCCCTGTCAGCCCAGTACTGTGGTGTGTCTGATCAGGCTTTATTATGTTATGGGTCACTCGCTTTGAAACATGCCTCTACGCAAAATTACGTTACGTACGCTCAAGTTTATGATGCAAATATGTTTAAGAAAATCTTTATGTTGATGGCACGTCTAATTTAAGTTCATGATGTTCAAGTATGCAAGTTCAAGTTTAAGTATGTATGTTCTATTTTAAAGTTGCATGCGATTTTATTTATGTAGTACTTGTTACTCCGAGTTTTTACGTGTTGAGTCTTTAGACTCACTAGACTTGATCGATGCAGGTGAGGACGTTTATGAGTAGACAGGAGGTGGCGACCGAGGGGCAGGCTTGGACTGAGCGGGAGCTAAACCCGAGGACCGCCATGTTTACGTTTTTATGCAAATGTTAAATTACTCAGATTTTTATGTTTGATGGGAATTACTTTGAGCAATTATTTTGTGAAGCAAATTTTACTAGTTGATGTTTTGAACAACCATAACTTATGGGAGACTTGGTTGAGATATTTTATGACAAACTTTGAAGGTTATGTTATGTTTAAGAAAATTTTAAATTTTTCCGCAAATAGTGAACGGTAAAAGTACGGTACGTTACATGTATGCATTCGGCCAGCTCGGTGCGCACCTCATCAATTTCTTCCATAGAATACTCCGTTTTTGTGAACTATGAACACACACAAAAAGTATATTAGTAAAAAATCACAACTTAGTGACTTTTCAAAATGATAAGTATCTAGATAACTTTTAATTATTTTAGATAAGCAAGAAAATATTAGTATCCATCGTAATGAATCCCCCTCAAGAGTTGCAACTTCTTCAGTAATCTGCCTCATGTATCTCATCACGTAATAACAACATTGTTTCGCATCCAGTTGCTTAGGATCCTATAAAAAATGTCAAATTGTTAATGACAAATATACACATTAAAAAATTAGCTCGAATGAGAAATAAACATACCTTTATAACTTCCCATTGTACACGCTTTCTTCTTTTCATTTCCTCAGTTGAGTTAAACAATGTCAACGCCCTTCATTAATATTGAACATAGTCGATATATGAGTGTTTTTTCATTAAATGAAATGCATCACTAAAATGGAATATGAACTCACATTTCCACAACATATTTCTAATCCTCATCGCGAATGTGATGACTTAGGGAATCCAGCAAATAAACAATCTCCTTATAAAGCTCGATGAAAGTGTGAGTCCGATGAAAACTACACACGAACATTATAAGTGTATGCAATTCACTAAAAAAAAGAATTGAAAATTATATTAGGATCTTACTTACCCACAACAACTTGGAACCAATACCAATTGATCCATTGCTACACCACTTAGCCTATCCGCCAAAGAACTCGCCCTCTTGTTCAACCTTTCAGTTTTACCTGTTTCTTCGTGTGTATTTTTTTGCAAATTTGGGATGCTATGTGGATTAACGAATCTGAATTTGTCAATCTTGTTTTCTTTCTCCATCTTTTTATAAAGATGCCTGTCATTTCAAGTAAAAGAAAATCAAAGCTACACTACATACTAAACTAACAAATTATATGCATCTTATATAATAATATAAGAAAATAACAAACAAACTTTAAGTTAGTCGAAGACTGACCATATGTAGACGACTACGCAATTTCCTAAAATTGGCTCCAAGTGATACAAAGGACTGATGTCCTCAAAGTGCAAGTTAACTTCATAATCATCTGCAAATACTTATTGATCTAAAAGAAATGCTAATTTCCTTCTATTTTCAAGGGCTCTATTACAATAGCAATACACCATGGGCACTGGTCTTGGAACATTTGATGACAAAGTCTGGTTTCTTTCGACACTGACAGTTTTGTTCCTATTACGCTTCTGATAATTGTATTGTAAACATTTTAGATAGGTGCAATACTGGAGAATTGGACAGAAATTTACTTCGAAATATAAATATGCGTGTAGAACCCGTAAATCAGACCACGTATAAGCCATGCATAATTTCTAGTATTTAAATTAAAATGATTTTTATGCATGAGGATTTAAATTATTTTCTTTAAGTTTAATTATTTTATGCAGTAGTTTAGTTATTACCTTTTCAGTTATTTAAGTAAGGCCGGACTGGATTTGGAGTTTTGAGATAAAATTTAATATTAAGAAAACATTCCCAGAATTTATTTAAGAGAAATAATAAGTTAATTTAATGTAAAATAATGTTTAAGGAATTATTTAAGAAATTTAAATATTTAGCCATGCATGCAAGATGATGTTATTCCTTAATTAATTTATTAATTTACTAAAATATTTAATGAGTAGATAAAACTCTAAAAAATTAAAATACAAGATTTAAGAAATATTTTCCTCCCATTTTATCAAAATTTCGGCCCCTTGATAAAAGATTTGATTTAATGTGTCAACTCACCATTTTGAGATCTTTCCCTATCTATTTCATGGTAGATAATCCTTTCAATTTTTATCCTCCCTAATTAATAATTTAAACAATATTCCTACCCATTT
Source organism: Primulina eburnea (assembly GCF_022965805.1). Classification (NCBI taxonomy): domain Eukaryota; kingdom Viridiplantae; phylum Streptophyta; class Magnoliopsida; order Lamiales; family Gesneriaceae; genus Primulina; species Primulina eburnea. The sequence goes on from NC_133102.1 coordinate 29,090,981, forward strand.
TTTTTATAGCAAAAATCGGCCCCCTCCTTTTCTAGATTAAAAATATTTGGCAACCCTTCACTTGATTCTTTCCTTATCCATTTTTTTAGGAGATAAATCCCTTATCTTTTAATTCCCCAATAACTATTAATTAAGCAATATTACACCCTATTTTAGAAGCATAAATTCGGTCACGCCCTTCTCTTAAAAGATTTAAATTAGTTTGACAACTCATCCCTTGTTATCTTTCCTTAATCTTTTTCAAGGAAGATATTTCCCCCCACTTTTAAATCACCAACAAATAAATAATTAAGCAATTTTATCCTTTGTTCTTAGACTAAAAAATTCGACCAAGTGCACCCTCTATTACCCCTCAAAAATCTTTTGATATCAAACAATTTCCTTATCTCACCAACTAAAAAGATAGCAAGATTATTTTCTCCCTTTATCTTGCAAACTTTCCCTTCATTTTTCCCTAAGCCTTTCTTCCCTCCATTTTCTAAATTTCAGAGCCTTTTTCAGTAGAGAAAACCGTGAGAAATTAGGGAGGAAACAAGAGAGAAAATCGAGTAGAAACGAGATAGCAAAGACAACTCCGTCTCCTCCGCGCCGCGCCGTCCTATTCGTTTGTTTTTCTTTCAAAACAAATCCAGGCACGCTTATATTTCCTTTCACTCTTCAATCAAGTCATAATATGATTTTTAAACATTACGTGATCATGGTTTGATAGCCAAAAACCGAAATTTCATGACATCTTTTTCGAAAATGAAGTGCAGATTTTCGGCCTCTTCTTTCATGCTTCACGGTCTTGTTGTTTTTGGTGTGTACAGGTGGTTGGCTTGACCCTAGGCTCCCAAGGCTGCACCTAGGCACGTACTAGGGTGTGTCGGGATCACGTTGGTCCATTAGTTCAAGCCCCATGCTCGCTGGAATTGAGAAAATACAGCAACTCTTCCGTAAAGTCTTTTTGAGTTTGAATGCTCGGTTTTGCTGTCAAGGGGAATGATTCTGATCTTGGCTGCCCTAAGGGCTATAGCCATGGTTAGAACATCTCCTTGTTATGTCTAAGACGAGACCAAGTCGGCCTTCAAAGCTTGGTCCATGGTTGCATCGGTTTTCAAACAAAACAAGACAAACCCCCTTCGATCCCTTCATTTGCTGCATGTGTATGTTTCGAATTCTAGGGGTGGTATGGATCTTTGTTGGCTTTTTAGCCCTTAGCCATGGTTCATACCATACCTCTTGATGTCTAGAACATGTCATGGTCAATCAAATGGCAACAGGAATGGTCCGTGACAGCAAGAACAAGCGAGACACCCCACGCGTGCATGTGCATTCTCGGGTGGGAGCTTCGAGTTGTTGCTGGTGTTGTTTTTGTTGTGGCTGGCCTAGGGCCCTTAGCCATGGTTCCAATCACACTCTAGGATGTTGGTAAGAGGCTCTGGTCGGTGGTGCAAGCCCCAATGGCCATTAGTCTTGCAAACGACGCAAGGAAACGCACCAACAGCTGCTGTATTTTTTACAGCAATTGAACCCATGGTTCAGAGGTGTGTTTCGAGTTTGTGTTTGGCTTTTAGCCTATGGACTTGGACTGGACAGTACCTCATTGAGTTAGGAAGGTAATGTTTTTGGCCGTTCATGATTTGGTCAGGTTTAGAGGTCGTACGAGAATTTATGGTGCAATGTGCCAAAGTGACTCTCGAAAGAGCTTTTCCTGTTTTTGGCCTCCATTCATCAAAGTTCGAGTACTGTAATTTTAGGAGCACTATTTTATCATTTTAGTTGTATTTTATTAATGGCTAAATGATGTTTCGAAGTTGGTTCTGGCTGGTAAGAAGCCATGGTTAAATACTAAGTCGTTGGGAGTAATTGTCTCGTTTTGGGTTCAATTACAAAGTTGTGGTACGTTAAATCATTTGCATATTTTTCATGTTAAAGATAGGTCGCAGAGAGCCTGGAAACGATCCAACCCTTTCGGTAAAATGATACAGGACATTTAATTATATTACGTGCATAAAAATATAAAATGTTCATCTTTGAGATATATGCGATATTGCTTGTGGCCACTTCACGTTCATGGGATTGCAGCTTATCATGGGATTATTACTTCATCCGGTGGTCACTGACCGGTTCAGTTCATGTTCATGTATTGATAGATCTCTACCGCCCAGTATACTGTGGTTTAGTCTGATCAGACGATTTAGTTCAGTTCAGGGGCCACTTGCGTAGAACATAATCTCAATAGAAAAAATATGATATGCAATTTTATTACAGGGCTTTCTCGAGCAAACATTTCATTTATGATTTTCAGTTCAGCTATGCACGTACATATAATTATTCATGACACGATTTTTACTGTTACGCCGACTTATGATATTTTTACTTTGCATGTGATTTTACTATAATTATTTGTTATTTACAATATATGTATGATGAGTCTTTAGACTCATTAGGCTTGATTGTTGTAGGTACTGATGAGGTCGGTGCCGAGGGCGGGGACCAGTGAGCTATCTTGGATCGACAGTAGTAGGAACCCGAGGACCTCATTTTCAGCATTTAATTTTTTTATTCCAAACTCAGATTTTATCTTTTGTTGAATTATTTCAAATTGTTATGTTAAAAACATTATTCACTTCCGCTGCTATTTTGAACATTAAACTTTTTATCAGTTTATTTTATGAATGAGGCATTTTATTTACTTAAAGAAAAAAATTTTAAATTTTTCCGCAAATTTTCAAATACGAATTTCGGGTCTCTACAATACGTGTACCTCTTTTCTTAGCATTATCAAGTGATTTGGCCAAGCCACATGTGTTTCTACGGCATCATCAACATTTTCACATTCATTGGGAATCGGTACTGGCAAAAGTGCTGATTTTTGCATTGCTTCCTCAATGGATACACACATGCAATTTTGAGGTAATGGAACACCATGAAGCAAGTTATTAGCTCCATTGACCTCAAAAACTGTTCCATATGCAACAATGTCTGTGCTAGACTCCAATGTCAACATAACAGGTTTCCCCTAACAGACAAATAGTTATGTCAATGAATTGTACTAACTATTTAGTTAAAAAATATAAAGTACTACATATAACCAAAACAAATTATATACCTGTAAAGCAACAGATTTTTCCACAAATTTCATTCGACATCATTCAATTCTTCATAACTGGGAAAAAACTTGTCGATTTTCATTTCACTTTCATTCACTTGATGCAATTTTACCGAGCAACTTCCTTTGTCATCAATCTCACTGTCCCATGCACCCTTTTTCTAGACAATTGCTTCAAGTTTTTGAATGCGTGTATCTTGCTTGTTGAATTAATTTTCTAGCCTCTATCAACTCTTTATTTTGCTCAATCATTAGCTCTCTGTCAAAATCCTCAGTCTTCCAACTTCTACCAACATTGAAATATAATGTTGGAGTGATGTGACCTCCAACGGCTCTCACACGTCCAACATGTTCATCTGAATTGAGTGCTTTCGTGAGAATATCCTTTTTTGTCCCTTTTATTTCAAGTTTCCCCTCACACTTTTGTTGTATGTAATCATCCTGTCATCCACTTGAAAATATTAATTACTTCAAAAGGTTTCATTAAATAAAATAATTGATTTTTACTTATAGTTTGCTCACAATCTTTTCTACTGTTATTTTCAACTCCTGGCCATCAAAATCTACTTCTTTATTCACTCTCCTTTTTTTCCAAATAATAGCTATGTTGATGTAATATCCATACTTGGTGAACGTTACGGTTTAAGATTTCATATGTTTATTGACTACTTGGTCAAGTTTAATTATAGTTTTGATGTTAAGAATGGTGATTTATGAATTATAATATTGTTGATTATGGATGATGTGTAGTTACTTGTAGCGACGTTGCAATTAAATTCATGATAATTTGTATGTTGAGCCAATTGGTGTGACACCTCTGACCCGTAACAATAAAAATACGCAGCGGAAATAAATTTTTCTTTAAAATATGGAAGGAGTTTCAAAATACATTTCTTTAAACATCTTTACAAAAATAACAATACATGATCATTTAAATGACATAACAAAATGCAAAACATCATTCCTATGATCATGCCAAAATCTTCCTTCCAACGGTGTATGCATATGACCCCCTGTCCACAGTCAACGTCCCGGGCCACCACTCTGATCTGCATCACATGAAATAACTGAAATGAGAATAAATCTCAGCAAGTGGAACTCTTACATAGCAATGACAATATACTCTGAAAACATAGCTTTGAAATCATAAATACCATCAACTCTGAAACATGAATACTGTAGCAATAACTGTAGCAATAACATAGCAATAGATAACAATACGATGGTATTTCTCTTTTCTCTGGTTGGATTGATATCAATAGTATCTCTGACTGTGGTTGCAAATATCCCATCGATATAAATCGATAACTGTGAGGGATAAAAGCCTATGGTTGTTGATCAACTAATTGCATGCAATGCTCTGACTATGATTCAATCAATCCAATAAAAACATTTGAATTCTCAATAGCATTTAAATAATCACTTTGGAAACTATATCTTTTCTCTTGTATTCCCTTTTTCAATAAATGAGACATACAATGCCTCCAATAGATAATCAATGGAATCAATACATAACAATGGATCAATTGAAGGGAATAACACTTTGAAACCTTTGAAATACAATACATATAACATCATGTGAGCAAAGGGATGAAATTCCACTTACAACCCAATAGAACACCTCAAACTTAGCTCTTGGTTCACCACCTACAACAATAATCCATAAATAACACCAACATCAACTCAATATCCAAAAATACAAGTCAAATAATCCATTAAACCAACCAATACATCAACCTATAGCATCTCATTACCAAAAACCATGATAGAACTCAACCAAAAACTTACCTAAGCTTCCTAGCACCAAGGAGAACCTCGATCTCAAGTCGAAAATCGAACTAGATCCAAGAATCAAAGGTAGGAAATGGATGAAATGGAAGAAAACCCTTGCTCCTTAGAGAGAAAAACGAGATTGAAGGGGAAAGAAGAAGAGAAATGAATTCAAATCATCCAAAAAGTTACTTTAAATCTCGACCATACCTCCAAAAAGCAAGACCGCGGGTGCGGCACTCCAAGGACCGCGGGTGCGCCATGCCTTCGACCAAACCAACATTTCCTGGACCACTAAGACCGCGGGTGCGCTCCGTTAAGGACCGCGGGTGCGCTCCTGCATCGGTCCTGCCACCGCATACTCTGCGCACAGCTACTTCAAAGATCGCCTCAAAAACGCCTCTTCCCGTCCGAATTAGAAAAAGTGGTAAACTACAAAGTTGTAGATCTATATCGTATCTTGACTCCCTCAAAATTTCAGATCATTTGGAGGTCTGAGTAAAAGGTTATGCTAAATCTCCCAACCTGTGTCACTGGAGGAACGTCGAAACACACAACACTCTTCGGGACACTTTTGGCTTACCTTCCACAATGATTTGAACAAAACTCAAAATAAGGAAGTTATAGCCTTATGTCTTATCTAACCACTCCAATTGGCCTCACCTCATTTGGATCAATATACCATTTATCATGAATTTAATCGTAACGCCGCTACAATAACACTGCACATCATCTATAACCAACCATACTATAAATCATAAATCGAAACTCTTAACATCCAAACTATACTTAAAATTACCCAAATAGCCAATAATCATACAAAATCTTAAACCATACCGTACACCGGGCTCGGCTATTACAATTGGAATGAGGCCAATTGGAGTGGTTAGATAAGACATAGAGGTGCAACTTTCATGTTGAGAGTGTTGCCAAATTATAAGGAGAAGCGATGTTGCGATTCGATTTTAGTTGCAAAGTATATTGTTGGATTCATGGGACACCACACCCGCGCCAGGAAAGCTACCGTACCCACGATGATTGGACATAATGGCTATCGCACCTACGGTAGGAAACTCAGCGCACCAGCGGTCGTTTCTTTCGGGCTTTTGGATGTGGTTCAGTACGCATAGCGCACCCGCGGTGAAAGGGCTAGTGCACCCACGGTGCGTGAACAGTGAAATCGTGTTTTGAAGTTTTAAGTGATTAAATACAAGTTTTTGCTCTTATTTCCCTCATTCTTCTCCATTCTTCTCGGTTCTTCAGTTCAAGGGGAAACTAGGGTTCTCATTTCTTTCTTTTGACCCTTTGATTCAAGCTTCTAGTTGAGTTATTGAAGTGAGAGCAAGTTCATTTTGGATTTAAGGAGCTAAGGTAATCTTGTGGTTTTAGTTATTTTTGGATTGTGGTGTTGTGGGAAATTATGGAATTTATGATTGTCTTGGTTTTATGGGTTTATGGTATTTTTATTTGATTATTAAGTTGTTGGTGGTTCAATATATGGTTTATTGTTGTAGGATTTACACCAAGAGATTAGAATCAAGCTTTCCATTGGTTGTAAGTGGAATTCATTTCTTGTGCTCACATGAAGAATATGTATTGTATTTCAATGGTTTTAACATGTTATTCCCTTCCAATTGATTCATGTTATGTATGGATACACTTTGTTGTATATTAGAGGCTTTTATATGTCTCAAAGATATAAAAGGGAATGCAAAAGAAGAGTATTCAAAGTGCTTGTTTTAATGTCCAAGAGAGAGTTCAAATGATTTATTGGATTGATAAATAGATAGCCAGAGATTGCGTGCAATTAGTTTATCAATGCCCACAGGCTTATATCCCGACACTGTAATCGATTTATATCGATGGGATATAGGTACAGAGACAGAGATACTAATTAGATATCAATGCACCAGAGAAAAGAGAAATACCATCGTTATAGTCATGTTATACTATGTTATTCCACGTTTGAAGAGTTAGATGGTATTTAATGATTTCAAAGTCATGTTTTGCAGAATATGATATTTACAGATTGTTATGTAAGAGTTTCACTTAACGAGTTTTATACTCATTCCAGTTATTTCATCTGATGCAGATAAGAGTGACGAGCCGGGACGTTGATTGGAGCTGAGGTCATATGCACAACAAAAAGAAGGAAGGAAGAAAAATATTTTGTTAGCATTTTGACATGATCAAAATGATATTTTGTACTTTGATAAAACACTTTATAGATCATGTGTATACTTTTGAAAATGTATTTATGTCATGAAAATTTTAAATCCTTCTTTCCTTTAAGTAATTTTTTTTAAAAAAATTTTGCTGTTATTTTATGAAATCAGTCAATGGCGTTACATTTAGTGTTATCATTGGAACGTTCTTCGGACCAATGCATATGACTTCGTCTACCTTCAACAGTCCGGGTATGTCTTCTCCTACATTTATTTATTGTTATCGGTTGATATGTATTATGTGAGCACATTGTAGGATTTAATGCCTCCCAAGTGAAAAATTTCAGAGGGTGAGGATAGCTCCTCATCGAGAGTTGTCGACGAGTTCGGCAAATAATTGAAAGAGCAAGCCAAGGTTCACAGTGAGCAGATTCGACAGTTGCTCCGTTTGCAAGATTCAGGTCAGGGTAGAGGCCAAGGGAGAGATCAAGTGGTTCAAGAAGTTGGGACTGATGAGATCTTTACTGCTTTTAAGAGGATGGATCCGCTTGAGTTTGCAGGAAGCACTGATATGACATTAAAGTGGCAAGGGCAGAGTTGGTTGTGCAGTATTCATGTTAGTTGATATGTGTCGTTTTTACGTGTTTTATTGCATTAATCTGTGTGTGTTTTGCATTGCGCATCGTTTGTTTCAATCACATTCTGTTCATTTTAGAATAAATATTTGCATTTTATCCTATCTCACTCGGGCATGATGAATTTGCAGGAAACACGATCGGAAGAACCAAAATCGGAGCCAAGTGCCAAGTCAAGACAAAAAGGGCAGAGGAGTTGGCGCTCGGGCTGTGAAATTGTACCGCCCGAGCGTGAGGAGAGAAATGCCGAAACATCTCGACAGAAAGGTCGGCGCTCGGGCGGTAATTTTCTACCGCCCGAGCGCGAGAGATGTCATACAATTCCCAATTACAGAAGAGTCCGCGCTCGAGCGGTAGTTTTCTACCGCCCGAGCGCAAATGCCGAACGCCCCAAGGAGATTTACAGAAGGTGTGGCGCTCGAGCGGTACTTTTCTACCGCCCGAGCGCCACCTATTTTTGGAAAAAGATCAATCTCGATTCCATTCCTTAATTCGGAAGAGGGAAGATATGGTAGGGGAGAGGCACGAATTCAGGGAGATTCAGACTTCGTTTTTGCAGCCGTCACAAGTTTGGAGAGCACTCTTGCGCTTGGATTGAAGATTTGAAGCTTTCCGAGCACCGTTCTTCGCAGATTTCGTCTCGCCTAGTATTTCTAATCTAGTTTTTATCGTTTTAAACATTGTTGCATTTATTTTTACTATGAATTCTAGTAGCTAACTTCATTATTTGTTGGGATTAAAGGGGATCCTACCCTGAACGTTGTTTGAATTAATTTATATTTCGATTGTGCGTTATTCTTGATTTTACTACTGTTTTACTGTGTCATTAAAGCGTAGCTAACTTTAACGACGTTTTCAGTATCACGAGTGAGTTCGAGAGAATAACGAGTGATAGGATCGAGTAGTATAATTCGCGGATCTACAATTTACATAGATATATGAAATTGGATATGTGCCGATAGTCATAGTCCTTAGGGTCGAAAACTAGGGGATTTTATAGATCGAAATGCGATTCGCTCGTGATAAATAATTAAAGATATTTAATTACTTCATTGAGTGGAATTAGTTTGGCATAGCTCGAGAGAGTGTGTTCAATAGATTAGAAATCCTGTCGGAAGAAGCATAGATTACGATCGAACGAATTAATGAATTAACGAGGGGTAGGTGAACCGAGATTCCCAACAAATCCATTTTTCATTGAATTTTACTCAACCATTTTAGAAATTATATCTCATTACTTGATTTTGAATCTTTTTACTTGCATTCTTATTTGATTTTAGTCGCAATAAAACAATCAACTCAATTTTCGTTGCTAAATGTTAAATAACTGAAAATAACAATTGTAAAACACAGTCTTCAGTGGAACGATACTCGTACTCACGTACACTATATTATTACTTGACATCGTGTACTTGCGATTAATTTTTGAGCATACAAAATAATATTTTATTGGGGATTTCACTGTGCAAGTTTTGCTCGATCAAGTTTTTGGCGCCGTTGCCGGGGACTGTTAATCTACAATTTTATTTTTAGTTATTTGCTTTAGCATTGTCTTATTATTCTTGAGCTGACACTCCATATTTTATTCCAGGTATCTTGTCTAGTGCATGCCAAAGTCACTTGACGTGGAGCTTGAGTTCGACCCTGAAATTGAAAGAACTTTTCGCAGGAGAAGACAGCAGCAAAGACTGAAGAAACTGATGGAGAGGCACGAGCAAGAGCATGAGGAGGAGCGCCGTGAAGAGAGACATATTGAGATGCCACGCCGCATACCAATGTTAGAGTATGCCCAGCCTTCTTTGGATGGTGCACGCCCTAGCATTGTGAGGCCTATTGTGCAGGGAAAATCACTTTGAAATCAAGCCAGCCATAATCCAGATGATTCAGAACACAGTCCAATTCGGAGGAACTGCAGTAGATGACCCAAACACGCACATCGCGGATTTTCTTGAGATTTGCGATACGTTTAAATTCAATGGAGTTTCTGATGATGCTGTTAGGTTGCGTTTATTTCCTTTCTCTTTATGTGATAAAGCTAAAGCATGGTTTAATTGTTTGCCTATAGGTTCAATCACCACATGGGAGGACATGGCGAAAGCGTTTCTTATCAAATACTTTCCTCCATCAAAAACCATGAAGCTGCGGGCAGACATTACAACATTTGCTCAATTCGATCAGGAATCTTTATATGAGGCATGGGAACGCTTCAAGGACCTACTACGAAGATGCCCACATCACGAGTTACCACTTGGGTTAGTCGTTCAAACATTTTATTACGGTTTTCTTACTCCTAACCGTACTATGATAGATGCTGCTTGCGTGTGGGAACCTTTTGAGGAAGACTGCGGAAGAAGGATATGAGTTGTTGGAGGAGATGGCTGCTAGCAGCTATCATCCTCAATCTGACAGGAACAACCAGCGGAGAAGTGCCGGAGTTCACCAGGTAACTGATTTTTCAGCTATTACTGCACAACTTGACGCTTTAAACAGGAAAATAGACGGCTTGAATGTGGGTGGCACGGCTATGCGTCTTCAAGAGATATTCTGTGAAAAGTGTGGAGGAGAGCACTATGTGAAAGACTGTCAAGATGGAAATCCCTTCTATGTGCAAAATGAGGCACCGGTGAATCAAGTGGGAGTCCAAAACCGCCCAAGGAATGACCCTTATTCGAACACATACAATCCTGGGTGGAGGCAACATCCTAACTTCTCGTGGGACGGTCAAAACAGTCAGAATAGACCGCAAGGAGGACAACAATATGGAAAACAACCGATGTATAGATCCGATCCTCCTAGAGAAGAAAAGTCCAACTTGGAACAAATGATGTCAAAGTTTATTTCATCCACTGAAACTCGACTCCAAAACCAAGATGCATCAATAAAGGGGCTCGAGAATCAAATTGGACAGTTGGCCAAGATGATAGCAAGTAGAGAGCCGGTCACCTTGCCAAGTAATACCGAGACTAATCCAAAAGAGCAAGTGAAGGCCATTGAGTTGAAGAGCTGAAAAGTTTTGGAGCCTAGAGAAAAAGAGAAAAGCCAAGGGCCGGATGAACAAGATGCGACATCAAAAGGTAAGTCATCTAACCCTACACCGGCACACACTACGCAGGCTAAGATTGTTATCCCTCCACCTTTCCCTGCAGCATTGAAAAAAGCAAAACTAGATGCACAATTCGGTAAATTTCTTGAGGTATTTAAAAAATTGCATATCAATATTCCTTTTGCCGATGCGTTGATGCAAATGCCTAGTTATGCTAAATTTCTTAAGGACATCTTAGCAAACAAGAGGAAGTTGGAGGATCACATTACGGTAAATTTGACTGAAAGCTGCTCTGCCTTAGTGCAAAACAAAATCCCACCGAAACTGAAAGACCCAGGGAGTTTCTCTATTCCTTGCATGATTGGTGATGTTGTTTTTCATAAAGCATTGTGTGATCTCGGTGCCAGTATTAATCTTATGCCATTGTCTGTGTTTAGGAAGCTTGGGTTGGGAGAACCAAAGTCGACGAGGATGTCTCTACAACTAGCTGACAGATCTGTCAAGTACCCCCGCGGAGTGATTGAGGATGTGCTAGTGAAAGTGGACAAATTCATTTTCCCTGCGGACTTCGTGGTGCTTGACATGGAGGAGGATGCGGAGATGCCTCTGATTTTGGGTAGACCGTTCCTTGCCACTGGCAAGGCACTGATTGATGTGCAAGAGGAGAAGTTGAAACTGAGAGTGGGCGAGGATGAGATTACTTTTGATGTTTTTCATGCACTTAAGCACACACTGCATTCTGATAGTTGTTTTAGAATTGATGCGTTTGACTATCTTGCGTCTCACTATGTGCAGGATGCTCTTAGGGACCCTTTGGAGGCCACTATAAATACTGAATTGGCAGAGGAGGAGTTGGATGAAGAAAGAGCTGAAATAGTGGCACACTTTAATACCAACCATCCATGGAGAAAGCCAATGAGGATGCGACTGGAGGATCTAGGAGAACGGAGAGATTTGACCCCTCAAAGGTCAAGCGTCGAGGATCCACCAACACTTGAGCTGAAGCTATTGCCTCCACACCTCAAGTACGTATACTTAGGTGAGAATAACACTTTACCTGTCATTATTTATGCTGCTTTGACAGATGTGATGGAGGACAAACTGTTGGAGGTACTGAAAGCACACAAGGGTGCATTTGCGTGGAAGGTGGCGGATATCAAAGGGATTAATCCATCAGTCTGCATGCACAAGATCTTGATGGAAGAGAAGTAATCACCTCATGTGCAACCTCAGCGAAGACTGAATCCAAAGATGCAAGAGGTAGTAAAGGCTGAAACAATTAAGCTTCTCGATGCAGGTATTATCTATCCTATATCTGATAGTGCATGGGTAAGTCCTGTTCAGTGTGTGCCAAAAAAGGGTGGGATTACTGTGATTACAAATGAGAATAACGAATTACTACCCACTAGGACTGTTACGGGATGACGTGTGTGCATTGATTATAGGAAATTAAATGATGCCACCAGTAAAGATCACTTTCCCCTTCCCTTTATCGATCAAATGCTTGAAAGGTTAGCGGGTCATGAATTTTATTGCTTTTTGGATAGGTATTCAGGGTACAACCAAATTATGATTGCGCCGGAGGACCAAGAGAAGACCACTTTCACTTGTCCTTACGACAATTTTGCTTTTAGACGAATGCCCTTTGGTTTGTGTAATGCGCCGGCCACTTTTCAGCGATGCATGACTGCCATATTTCACGACATGATAGAAACGTTTCTTGAAATTTTTATGGATGACTTCTCGATATTTGGTTTTTATTTTGATGATTGTTTGCAGAATTTGAAGGTGGTGTTGAAGAGATGCGAGGAGACGAATTTGGTACTTAATTGGGAAAAATGCCACTTCATGGTACAAGAGGGAATTGTCCTAGGGCACAAGATTTCGGGGCACGGAATAGAGGTGGACAAGGCGAAAGTTGAAGTTATCAAGAACTTACCACCTCCGGCGTCCATAAAGGGAGTTAGAAGTTTTCTAGGCCACGCCGGCTTCTACCGGCGTTTTATCAAAGATTTTTCTAAAATTGCAAAACCTCTATCTTCTTTACTCATGAAAGATGCACCTTTTGATTTTAATTCGGATTGTTTGCAGGCATACGAGAAGTTGAAAGAGCGCTTGGTGACGGCTCCTGTCTTGGTGGCACCGGATTGGGATCTACCTTTCGAGGTCATGTGCGATTCCAGTGATACTGCGGTTGGTGCTGTCCTCGGCCAAAGACTAAACAAGGTATTTCACACTATATACTATGCAAGTAGGACTCTAGATGAAGCACAATTAAATTATGCCACCACTGAAAAAGAGTTACTTGCAGTAGTGTATGCACTTGACAAGTTCCACTCATACCTTGTTTTGTCGAAAGTAATTGTGTTTACTGATCACTCTGCCCTTAAGTATTTACTTGCCAAGAAAGATGCAAAGCCACGCTTACTTCGGTGGATTTTATTATTGCAAGAATTTGATGTAGAAATAAAAGATAAGAAGGGTGTTGAGAATGTGGTTGCGGATCATTTGTCTAGATTGGAATTTATCAGTGATGATTGTGTGAATGATGCGATTAATGATTGGTTTCCAGATGAGCATTTATTTGAGGTGAAGAATTGTCCATGGTATGCAAATTTTGCAAATTTTCTTGTTACAGGCTCACCCCCCCCCCCCCCCCCCCAAATTTAACATTTCACCAAAGAAAGAAATTCTTTTCGGACGTGAAGTATTATTTTTGGGAGGAACCTTTCTTGTTCAGAATTTGTGCAGATGCCATGATTCGGAGATGTGTCGCAGAGGAAGAGTTTGGGCAAATCCTCAACCATTGCCATGACCGTGAGGTAGGTGGTCATTTCGGACCAACAAGGACGGCATCCAAGGTACTCGAATGTGGCTTTTATTGGCCAACTCTTTTCAAAGATGCTCGTTCTTATGTGCTACACTGTGATAAATGCCAGCGGTCAGGTAACATCTCTAACCGTCATGAAATGCCGTTAAATAATATCATTGAATGTGAGGTTTTTGATGTGTGGGGAATAGACTTCATGGGACCGTTCCCCAGCTCTTTCACGAAAAAATACATCTTGGTGGCGGTTGATTATGTGTCTAAGTGGGTAGAGGCGGAAGCGTATGCCACTAATGACGCTCAAGTGGTCCTAAAATTTTTAAAGAAAAACATTTTTAACCGATTTGGAACACCACGAGCAATCATTAGTGATGGTGGCACGCATTTTTGCAACAAACTCTTTGAAAAACTTTTGAGCAAATATGGTGTCTGTAGTAGCCCGAATCCCAAATTGGGTAATTAACGGATTATTGGTGATTAAGAAGGTTTAATGTGTAATTTTGACCGAGTCATGATCGGACGGACCGAAGATGGTTCGGAAGCACCGAAGAGTTCGTAAGGTCCGAAGTGGGTTCGGTGGATCCGATCATTAGGTGTCAAGAGTTGATCGACACGTGGGAGTTCGGACGGTCCGAAGTGAGTTCGGTGGATCCGAACATGAGGTGTCAAGAGAAGCTGGACACGTGCATGTTCGGACGGTCCGAAGTGTATGATCGGAGGATCCGATCATGAGCTGTCAAGAGCCAATGGACACGTAGCGTTCGGACGTTCCGAAGTGGTGTTCGGAGGATCCGAACATGGCCTATAAATAGTGGTCGGATTTCCTCATTTTGACTCGCCAATTCAGAGAATTCCATAGCATTTCAGTCGTTTCTGACAGGTTCTAGTCTTGTTCCGAGATTTGGGCACTAGCGGGGAGCTGCTGGTCTTGTAGCAGAGCTGTGCTCTAGTTAGGAGCTAGCGGCATCAGCGGGCTAGCGACGGACGAAGGTAAACCCTAAACCTTTGGTAGTACTAGGGAGTACTGGTTTTGCTAGCCGAGCATGGTAGTATTGTTCATTGGGTATGCTCTTGATGAATAGGCTTGGATTAGACCTGTTGTCTGGTTGTTCCAGTGGATTAGGATTGCTGTGATAGAGGTACGAAAGTACTATCCGAGATATCCTGGTTGAGTATACATTCTTATATGTGTTGCATGATTATGTGGTGCATTGATATATGTCATATGATGCATGCTATTATGTCACGTTTATTACTGCACGTTGCATTTCATGTTGAGCCGTATTCTCCTTCGAGATAGCCTTTACTGTTGAGCTGTATCTCTTTCGAGATAAGCTATATCTTGGGGCCGCTCAGCCCTGTCTTGTGGACGCATGGACACCGAGAGTACACAGTGGCCGACGGGTCGGGAGGGCTTCGGTGGTCCGGGACATTTTAGGTCCACGTCCGTCTTGTAGTGGATGCAGTGACCCAGAGGTGTACCGCGCGGCACTATCCACTTGGCGCCTCTAGACTGAGCATTGTTGAGATCCTTTCCTTTGTGACTCCTGTTTCTTGACTACCCCGGTATCATGATCATAGCATGTGCATTTCATATAGGTCTGTATACTCATACTTTTGTACTGGGCGTTCTTATCGCTCACGTCCTCGGTTTTGTTTATTCTTGGACACCCCATTTCCACGGGGCAGGCCTCAGGTTGGACAGCTCAGGAGGAGCAGGAGGAGGACGTGAGTATCTGGTTGGTTTAGTTTATCTGTATGGTTGTATTGGGTATTTTTATTTTGAGTTATTCTAGACTTCGATTGGATTGTATATTTATAGTTTGTTGACTATTTCCGCTGTTATCTCTGATTACTGTTATTAAGTAAAGTGCATGCTTAAGTTCTTGCTTAGTAGGTGATCCTGGAACGGGTCACTACAGTGTCACACATAAAATCTCTACCCCTTATCACCCTCAGACGAGTGGGCAAGTTGAGGTGTCTAACCGAGAGATAAAGCGAATTTTGGAGAAGGTGGTAGGTGTCAGTAGGAAGGATTGGTCGGTGAGATTAGATTATGCTCTTTGGGCGTATAGGACTGCTTTCAAAACACCAATAGGCACGACACCGTACAGATTATTGTTTGGTAAAGCATGTCACTTACCTGTAGAGTTAGAGCATCGGGCATATTGGGCAACAAAAGCACTAAACTTTAACTTTACTGATGCAGGTGAACGACGTTTACTTCAACTAGATCAGTTGGAGGAATTCCGGAATCTGGCCTATGATCTCGCACTAACCTACAAGGAAAAGACGAAGAAGGCCCATGACAAGCAGATCATCGAGAGAGAGTTCAAAGAAGGTTAAAGTGTCCTACTCTACAACTCCCGGTTGCGACTATTTCCCGGAAAATTGAAGTCGCGATAGTCTGGTCCATTCGTGATCTCAAAGGTTTATCCATCGGGAGCTGTAGAAGTGAAAGATGGGAAGGATGGGACATTTACGGTCAATGCCCATCGCCTGAAGCACTACATGGGTGGCACAATTGAGCCACAACTTGGAATCACCCGGTTCCAAGACATGCCGAACTGAGACAGACCGACAGTCAAGCTCTAGACTATAAATTGAGAACTATTTTCTTCCCCTTCTCTCGCATTTGATTTAGATTTTCTTTCGTGTCAATTTAGTTATTTTCTCTTGTTTTTGTTTTATTTTATTCTGGTTTTTTTAAAAAAAAACAAAAAAAAAAATTACAAAAAATTTTTAAAGAAAAAAAAAACAGAGGGGTTCGCGCTCGAGCGGTAATTTTATACCGCCCGAGCGCGAACGTCTACCTCGTGAACAAAATTTTCCCGAGAGGTTGGCGCTCGGGCGGTAGTTTTCTACCGCCCGAGCGCGAGCGCTTAACTCTGGAAAATAAATTCCAGAGAGGTTCGCGCTCGAGCGGTAGTTTTCTACCGCTCGAGCGCGACTGCTTTTAAAAGCGCGGAACCCCTTCCCCTTTCCTCATTCTACACGAAATATTCACCCCCAAATTCACCCCCAAATCCCTAACCCCTCTCATATTTTTCCCTTTTCAATTTTCTTGTGCAGGCACCACCACCTTCACTCAATTTTCCGGCGGCAAGGCAAAATCTCCCTTGGGAAGCAAGAACACCATTCTCCAATTCAAAGATCCAACTTGTCCAACACAATGGCTCCCAAAAAGCAAAGAGGTAATCCTAGCTCCTCCTCTTCATCCTCATTTGATAGGGCACGTTTTGTTAGTATGGAGGCTCGTGCTAGATATGACCATGCAAAAATTCACCGAAACCCCATTACCGAGAGGGGATTTCGTCGTACTTTTGAGGATCGATATATGCCACCTCTTGTGGACTTGGAAAGAAGGGGATGGGATAAATTTGGCGAGCAACCTAAGGCGACTGTGGTGTCGGTGGTTAGGGAATTCTACGCCAACGCCGTTGAACGAATTGATGATAGGGCCTTTGTTCGGGGCAAGCTTGTGCTGTTCGATTCGGCCACGATTAACGCCCTTTTGGAAACGGCCGAGGTAGATGACTCTATTTTCCAGGCATTGATGGTTAATCCTGACTACAACCTGATTATCGAGACTCTGTGCCACCCGGGCGTGATGTGGAAGCCATTGGGTGGCTCGCCGAGCTGTTTTGATGAGAAGTACTTGAGAGCTGATATTGCCTTGTGGTATCTGTTTGTGGCCCGACGGATGATGCCAGTCTCGCACAAAAGCGATGTGCAAAAGGAGCGTGCGGTGTTACTTTTTGCGTTGCACCGAGGTTACGCCATCGATGTGGGCAAACTTATCAACTCGCAAATCACACTGAGCACCCACAACAGCCACATAGGTCTCTTCTTCCCGAGCATCATTTCCGAATTGTGTGCACGGGCCGGGGTGCAATTCAGGGACGACGAGGAGTGGCTTCAACCGATGAAGCCAATTTGTTGGGAGGATGAACAGCGCAAAAGGGCAAAACGACGAGCGGACTTTCCCCCTCGGGCGGAGGATGCCGGTGGATCAAGCACTGCCGTTCCACAACGCCTCCCACCGCAACCCCGCAGGTGAACTCAGAATGATAAGATGGATGAAAATCTCGCCTTCCAAGCGCATCAGAGTCATTTCAACTCCTATGTCACGGACCATTTATCGCACATTGACTCCATGATGCGCACTTTGCTTGTGCACGGAGGCGTTGACCTCGTCGACCATTCCACTGACTCCGCTACCTCCTCCCCCATTCCAGTTCCAGTATGATTATTCTCAGCATGGGGAGGCCGCAGGAGTGCCACCGCCGGAGTATGATGACGAGGACGCTTGATCAGGGGAGTTTACTGTTTCCCCTTTCTTTTTATTCTTTTTGCTTATTCTGTCGTTGCATTTGCATTCATGAGTTTTTTTGTTTTTAGTGTTTGTTTTGTTTTGTGCACTGAGGGCATTGCACAACTCTAGTATGAGGGGGGGTAGATTGTTTTGGTTGTTTAGTTAATTGGTTTAGTTTCGTTGCATTTCTTTTGTTTGGTGTCGTTTATGGTGAGAAGACATAGTTTATGAGCCAATGATGATGTTGAATTGATAGTTTACAAAAGTATTGATTGGGTCACTTCGTGAATGGTACTCTTGATTGTTAAAGCATGAATTTTGGTACAAATTTGAACTTTTTGAGCACATATGTGTGGGGACTAGAATTTTGTAGGAATAATGGTGAAATTTGAAAGTTTTGTGTGGTTAACTTGAAAGGCACCATTTATGAGTTGATTTAGCATGTAAACCCGTGAAAATAAGTCGCTAATTGGGACCTCGAATGAGAAAATTTGTTTTGCCTTGAACTTTACATTTACCTCCTTTCCAATGCACTGAATTAAAATGTCATACTCCTAACCAGCTGTAATCAAAAGGATTATATTATTAGCCTAGGGAGTACATGTGTGAAAATTGTGCATTTAAAAAAAAAAGAGAAAAAGAGAAGAAAGAAGGAGATGTAAGGTGAGGGGGAGCCGAAATAAAAGGAATAAAATTCTATTCCTAGGCTAAAAGTTGGAGATGTAAGGAGACGAGGAAAGTCAGACGAAAAGTCTTGACGATTGCACAATGAAAATGATCGGTGTACTCCCAACTTTTAGCCACTTGAGCTTACTTTCCTTCTTTTCGACACCCTTATCTGCACTTAAAAGTTGAATAAAGTTCAATTAATGGCTAGTGATAAATGGACACGGGGATGCATGCTAGTGAGACTTGTATTGAAGTGTTAATTGAGTGACTCGCATGATTTGATAATTGATCTATTTGAAATACGAATGACTAGACCCATCATGACACACACACACGTTCAAATTAGTGTCGAGACTCATGTGTAGACTGAGAATGAGTATTCTTTTGTGATTTGACTTGATTATGATTTGTACGTGAGAAAGTTCACTGAGGCATGAGCATAAAATTTGTTAACTCACCATTGACATTTACTTGTGTTGGTTATTTCTCGTGTAAGTATTGGGTGTTTGTTGTGTTTGCTTAGAATCTCGTGCTTTAACCTATTTTACTTGAGGGCAAGCAAAAGGTTAGTATGAGGGGGTTGATATGTGTCGTTTTACGTGTTTTATTGCATTAATCTGTGTGTTTTGCATTGCGCATCGTTTGTTTCAATCATATTCTGTTCATTTTAGAATAAATATTTGCATTTTATCCTATCTCACTCGGGCATGATGAATTTGCAGGAAACACGACCGGAAGAACCAAAATCGGAGCCAAGTGCCAAGTCAAGACAAAAAGGGCAGAGGTGTTGGCGCTTCGGGCGGTGAAATTGTACCGCCCGAGCGCGAGGAGAGAAATGCCGAAACATCTCGACAGAAAGGTCGGCGCTCGGGCGGTAATTTTCTACCGCCCGAGCGCGAGAGATGTCATACAATGCCCAATTACAGAAGAGTCCGCGCTCGAGCGATAGTTTTCTACCGCCCGAGCGCGAATGCCGAACGCCCCAAGGAGATTTATAGAAGGTGTGACGCTCGAGCGGTAATTTTCTACCGCCCGAGCGCCACCTATTTTTGGAAAAAGATCAATCTCGATTCCATTCCTTAATTCGGAAGAGGGAAGATATGGTAGGGGAGAGGCACGAATTCAGGGAGATTCAGACTTCATTTTTGCAGCCGTCACAAGTTTGGAGAGCACTCTTGCGCTTGGATTGAAGATTTGAAGCTTTCCGAGCACCGTTCTTCGCAGATTTCGTCTCGCCTAGTATTTCTAATCTAGTTTTTATCGTTTTAAACATTGTTGCATTTATTTTTACTATGAATTCTAGTAGCTAACTTCATTATTTGTTGGGATTAAAGGGGATCCTACCCCGAACGTTGTTTGAATTAATTTATATTTCGATTGTGCGTTATTCTTGATTTTACTACTGTTTTACTGTGTCATGAAAGCGTTGCTAACTTTAACGACGTTTTCATATCACGAGTGAGTTCGAGAGAATAACGAGTGATAGGATCGAGTAGTATAATTCGCGGATCTACAATTTACATAGATATATGAAATTGGATACGTGCCGATATTCATAGTCCTTAGGGTCGAAAACTAGGGGATTTTATAGATCGAAATGCGATTCGCTCGTGATAAATAATTAAAGATATTTAATTACTTCATTGAGTGGAATTAGTTTGGCATAGCTCGAGAGAGTGTGTTCAATAGATTAGGAAATCCTGTCGGAAGCATAGATCACGATCGAACGAATTAATGAATTAACGAGGGGTAGGTGAACCGAGATTCCCAACAAATCCATTTTTCATTGAATTTTACTCAACCATTTTAGACATTATATCTCATTACTTGATTTTGAATCTTTTTACTTGCATTCTTATTTGATTTTAGTAGTAATAAAACAATCAACTCAATTGTCGTTGCTAAATGTTAAATAACTGAAAATAACAATTGTAAAACGCAGTCTTCAGTGGAACGATACTCGTACTCACGTACACTATATTATTACTTGACATCGTGCAATTGCGATTAATTTTTGAGCATACAAAATAATATTTTATTGGGGATTTCACTTTGCAAGTTTTGCTCGATCACTAGTCAATGCTGCACGTATTTGGTGGAATGCCACTAAGGTAGGTGTTAATGTTCCGACATTAAAGTGGCAAGATTTCACGGATCTTTTCTACGACAAGTATTTCTCGGATGCACTTCGAGCTCGGAAGGTGACTGAATTTTTAGAACTTCGACAGGGAAGTATGAATGTTGACGAGTACACCTTGAAGTTTGAGGAGGGCTGTTTGTTTGCCCCATATATTGACTCAAATGACAAGGACAATGGTGCTCATTTTATTAGAGGACTTTGAGCAGAGATCAGAAGGGACATCAATATGTCTAAGGCGGTGACATTTAAAGAGATTGTGGCTAAAACATTGTTAGCCGAGCAAGATGAGAAGGATATTGCTAGAGAGAGACAGGCGCATCAGCAGGCTATTGCTCAAAGAGGTCAGGGTTTGAGCCAAAGAGGAAAAGACAGTTACAAGGGGAAAGGCAAGATGGAGCTGAGTTCTAAAGCACCGATAGTTCCATTTGATCCAGAGAAGCTGTTGTGTCCCAAGTGTAGTAGGCCTCATAGGGGTGAATGCAGGTTTGGTACTCACATGTGCTACTGATGTGGTACTGCCGGCCATATCACCGAGGACTGTCTGAGAGGATCGAGTATAGAAAAGGTGCAGGGTCGCATCTTCACCATGACTGTGGGGACCCGAGCTCTAACTCAATTGTATTTGGGATTAAGTGGATCTTTGCTAGAAAATGTGGGTCAAAATTTTGCTTTTAATATAAAAAACAATTGTATATAAATCATACATCAACGTTATATCTATTTTAGTTCAACAAATATAAATACATGTCTTGTTTCATTACATACTTAAACAAACTAGTTTTTGAAACACTTTACATATCAAATGTAAAACTACTAGTACATCTTCTACGCCCGTAATCACCATGCTATCCAATCTCTCATCTTTGTCTCGACCCTGATCCTGTCCCACCTGTTGTGATGCACACATACTGACACAACAACAGCCGGATACTCCGATGAGAACAATGAAAGGGGATCGGTTACGGTGACCGGAAGCGCAACGGAAGTTCAAAAATCATAATTTTAAGTCAAAAATTTCGGTCACCTCAATTTTGTGCAACAAATACAATAAAAACACATTCATAGGGTGTTTGAGAAATTTACCTATCAATCTTATAGATTGATGTAATGGCTCCAACTTAGTTGTCAAACAACTAAGCTCTTGAAGGTAGACAATCGACAAGCTTCACCTTTCTTTTGGACTCCTTTCTTCCAATCAAGCCCACCACCAACTTAAAAGATCCACCATACACTTGCACTAGAAAATGTAGGGCATTTTTCTTTGAGAAGGGTTTTGTTATTCAACAACTTGAAGAACAAAGTGGAGAGAAAATTTTTGGAGAGAAATTCTTGAAGTTTCGGCCATTGCTTGTGAATAATGGGAGGGAGACTAGCCTTGGACATGCAAAAAGTAGTGACCAAAAGTAGCATGCCATGCCTTGATATTTGAAAAAGTTGTCTCCAACCCTTCACCTCCCATGCATGATATATTATATGGTTTTTATCAAAATAAAAACCATGGACTAAATTTAATTATCTCAAACATATTTGAGACTAATTAAACATTACTTGAATTTACCCAAGTCCCACTAGTTAAATAATTAATTTAAATTGAGCTCTACAAGACTCAATATAATTTAATTAATTCAACACTTGAATTAATTTAATTATTTGGACTCTACTAGGTCCACTAGTGTTTAATTAATTCAACACTTGAATTAATTTAATTTAGTCCATAATAATGTTTATGAAAATCACAATTTTCAAATACATTATTCAATTGGCCAACTTTTAATTTAGGAACACTTCCATAAATTAAAATTTACATTTCTCTCATAGAAGTCATACTTCTATTTTTCTTTACACTTATAAACTCATTTATAAGTCGTTCAACATATTGAACTATTTTCTCTTTTATAGAAGTCATACTTCTAATTTTCCTTACGCTTATAAACTCCTTTATAAGCCGTTCAACACATTGAACTATTTTACTTCTCAACGGGATCTAGAAAGCTAGTACTTGTGTGGCCCTCAATGGTTCATTGATACAACTAGCCGTGGGTTCACATCTCCATGTGATTCGGACTAAACATGTCCTTATATGAGCATACCCCAATTGCTCCATTCTCACTTATCAACTCCTTGATAACAAGAACGTCAGAACTCAAGTCTGATAGTACCCAACCAACCATGTTAAACGCCTAGCAGCATCGCTTACATGATTCCCTAGGTATCAAATGATAGTGCCTGCAAGAACCATTCAATTATGGTTAGCGTACAGTACGGTCCCTTCAACTCATATATCCCGACCGATTCGACAACCATTGGTATATCGAGAGTTGTCAATGAATCGATACTATGTGTCATGTCGTAGTTGCATCGATGGTGTAATCTATGAAACCCCTTTCATAATTACCACCATACTCTGGCCAGAGATTTCAACCTACATACACATGATAACACATAGGATATCCATACCCGAAGGTAAGCGGTGAATCCCCGACTACAATGCATCGACTCCTATATGTTTCGACAGATCACCCAACCTTGCCACCTGATGACCCCATAAGAGTCGGTAAACAAGTCAAAGTGAAACGCTAGCACATAGAGTCTCAATGTTGTCCCGGGTCATAAGGACTAATGGTGTACAACCATAAACCAGGACTTTTCCACTCGATAAGTGAGAACCACTTGAAAAGTCCTTTTATGGAGGGTTGTTCAGTGCACTCTACCAGGAGCACCCATCTGCATGCTCAAACATCACAATGTCCCCTACCAATGAAACATGGTACTCACATCACAGATACTAGTCTCTAACTCGAGCGGCCTATATCCTTCTTAGTGGCGGCTGAATCGACTAGGAACCGTTTAGAATATACAGTATTACAAATATGAGTTTCATGATACTCATCATATGAGCATCTCATATTCTTTCTACTATTTGTATATTCAAGGGCTTTATCTATGCAACTAGCATGGGTATACAGATAAAGATTTGCCAAAATAATAATTTCAAATATTATTAAAATAAAGATTGCTTATACATAGAGTTTCATTGTGAACACTCGGCCAACACTTGGCTCAACGAGCACCTACTCTAACAATCTCCCACTTGCACTAGAGCCAACTACCCATATGCTTAAAACCCATTGATTCGCGATGCTTGTCGAATAATGGTCCAGGTAAAGGCCTAATTAGTGGATCAACAACATAATCTGCGGAGCCGACTTTGTCAATAGACACTTCTCTTCTTTCCACAATCTCTCCGAGGATGTGGTACTTTCTCAATACTAGTTTGGATTTCTGATGAGACCTTGGCTCCTTTGCTTGAGCTAAAGCTCCCGTGTTGTCACACAACACCGGGACAGGAGCAACTCCATTAGGAATGACGCCCAACTCTTGGACTGAAATTCCTTATCCAAACAACATCCCTTGCTGCATCCGATGCAGCAATGTATTCGGCCTCTGTGCTGGAATCCGCAGTATTGTCTTGCTTGGAACTCTTCCAAGAGACAGCAGCACCATAGAGCATGAATACAAAACCAGAGGTTGACTTCGAGTCATCGATATCGCTTTGGAAGCTAGAGTCGGAATAGCCTTCCAATTTTAGTTCTCCACCCCATAGACCAAGAACAATTTATTGGTCCTTCTCAACTACTTGAGGATGTCTTTCACAGCTTTCCAGTGTGGAAGACCAGGGTTCGATTGATATCCTTTCACTACACATAGTGCAAACGCCACGTCAGGACGTGTAGATATCATTCCATACATGATGTTACCAATTGCCGAAGCATACGGAATGCGTGTCATCGCCACTATCTCTGCATCAGTCTTGAGAGACAGACTTGGATAGGGACACGCCATGACACATTGGTAGATGTCCTCTCATGGACTCATCCATCGAGAACCGCTTCACGATGGTATCAATGTATGTGGACTGGGTGAGACCAAGCCATCTTTTCGATCTATCTCAATAGATCTGTATTCCAATACAAAAGATGCTTCACCCAAGTCCTTCATCGAGAACTTACTCGCTAACCATATCTTAGTTGATTGCAACATTCCTACATCATTCCCAATGAGTAGAATGTCATCAACACAAAGCACCAGGAATGTCACAACACTCCCACTGACCTTCTTATACATACACGGTTCCTCAAGATTCCTAGTAAAACCAAACTCTTTGATCGTACTATCGAATCTGAGGTTCCAACTCCTAGATGCCTTCTTTAGACCATAAATAGATCTCTGAAATTTGCATAACATATGCTCACTTCTGACAGATGTAAACCCTTCAGGTTAAGACATGTAAATAACTTTCTTAAAATCCCCATTAAGAAAGTTTGTCTTGACATCCATCTGCCATATCTTATAGTCATACCATGCAGCTATGGCTAGCAAAATCCTTATGGACTTGAACATTGCAATTGAAGAAAAGGTTTCCTCAAAGTCAACTCCTTGTCTTTGAGTATATCCTTTTGCCACCAATCGCGCCTTGAAGGTCAATACCTTCCCATCCGTCCCAAGTCCCTATGGGAACTTTTCCCTCAGGTGGATCTATAAGATTCCAAACTTGGTTCGAATGTATGGAATTCATCTCAGATTCCATAGCTTCAAGCCATTTGGATGAATCGGCATCAGATAACGCTTCCTTGAAGGTCCTTGGATCACATCCATGGTTAGGCTCATCATGGCCCTCTTCAAGAAGCAGACCATACCTCATAGGTGGTCTCGAGACTTTCTCGGATCTTTTAGGAGCTTGTATCTCCTCACTTGGCTCTTCGGGTGTGGGTTCTATAATTGTGGGTGTCTCTCGAACCTCTTCGAGTTCTATCATCTCCCCTTTTCTATCCAATAGAAAATTCCTTTTTCCAAAAAGTTGCATTCCTAGAAACAAACACCTTTGTTTCTTGGGGATGATAGAAGTGATATCCAACTAAATTCCTTGGATATCCCACAAAGTAACATAAAATGGATCAACAATCCAATTTATCTCCCACTACCTGCTTCATAAGCAGGGCACCCCATATTCTAAGATAAGAATACTTAGGAGGCTTACCCATCCATATCTCATATGGTGTATGCCTTTGAATGGACATTTAGTAGAATATCTTTTAATTTTAAGTTATAGAGATTGTTTTCAAGTTTTCAAGTACCAATCAAACATTCATTCATGTAAATGTTGCAAACACCTTTGCAAAATAAACAAGAATATCCATTTTTATCACCATAGAAATGGAAACAATGTTTTTTACAAAATTAGGTACAAACAAAACATCTCATAAAATTAACTTAAACTATTGTTCAATAATAAGTAAACATCTTCTATAGCCTTGGAAGCAACTCTTGCTCCATTGCCCATCCTCAAGTAGGATCACACCTTCCTTAAGCTTCCTACTTCTTCCCATCACCTGTAACCCATTACAGAGATGTGAGTCATAACCGGTATCTAATACCCAAGAAGTAGAGTTAATTGAAATGTTTACTTCAATTTAGAACATACTGTTTCCAGAACACTTCTGGGCCAGATATTCCTTGCAGTTACGCCTCCAATGTCCAGGCTTCTTGCAGTGATGGCATACATCACTAGTCTTGTCAGCCTTAACTGGTGTGGCTGCCACAACGGGATTCGGAGATTGCCTCAACAAGGGCACGTTCTTCTTGGGACGTTGGAAAGAACGCTTCTTTCCATTCCCATGTGGATCAATCTTCGTACCAGATGAAGAACCCACATAAAGAACCAACTTCTCTTTCTTGATGGTTGATTCAAACGTAACAAGCATATTTACCAACTCCTCAAGGGTCGGTTCAATCTTGTTCATGTTGAAGTTCACCACAAAAGGATCAAATGAGCTAGGCAGCGATAATAGCAACACGTCGGTGGTCAACTCCGAAGGCAAGATCAGATCCATGCCAACGAGCTTGTCCACGAGCCCGATCACCTTTAGGCCATGCTCATGGACCGAAGCCCCATCTCGTATGCGCAAAGTGATCAGCTCCTTGACGGTAGCATGCCTAAGAGGGCGTCTTTGCTCTCCAAAGAGCTCCTTGAGGTGCAAATGAATGTCAGCAGCATTCTTTGCACCCTCAAAACGCCTCTGCAGCTCATCATTCATAGAAGTCAGCATATAACACCTGGCTATCAAGTCATGGTCACACCATTCCTTGTAAGTCTGCAATTCCTCAGGAGTGCAGTCAGTCGGAGCCTCAACAGGGGGCGACTCAGTCAGTGTATATGCTACCCTTTCCGAATTCAAGACTATTTTTAGGTTTCTTAGCCAAGTGAGGTAATTAGGTCCGGTTAACATGTGTTTGTCGAGTATTGCAGATATCGGATTGCGAATCGAAGACATTGTCAAAACTTGTACTGAAAAGTAAAACAGATAAATGTTGATGACTATTTAAAATATTTGGTAAGATATAAAGTATGGACTTTAACTTTATAAATATTTACTCCCACTGTTTTGACATCTTTCACTACCCTCTAGTGAAAACGGGAAACTCCTTTCCTCAGTAGGTACGTAAGGTCCAATTAGCGAATTATGATCCCGATTATACAGCCAATCACAATTCCTAAAAGGTAGTTTCCCAATTGCATCACAATGCAACCCTTAACGTAAACTTTTGTCTCACGTTTGATTAGGACCCATTATAGACGTCGTTCATCTTTACGTGTCAAGCCTTACCCATCGATGTTGAACCTTAATGGACGGTCGCCATGAGTTCCCCCAATTATCTGAGCCGAAGTCATGGGAGTTCCACGTAGTTCACATCACCATGTCAATGGATGTCACAGCTTTCCAGCACCCAAGGCCCCCCCAATAATATGAGCCGAGCCCCGAGTACGGGTAGCGTTCATCATGCACCCATTGTCGATGGAAGACAAGGAAATTATAACCAATTTTATAATTCCCCTTGTCGGGCTTGATATTAATTTTGAATCTTATTCAAAATGAGGGTTTTTAGTTTTGAAAGGTCTCATCATTAATTTTATTTTAAAAGCTCGCCATGTTTGATCGTATGTTTGCCGGATTCATGCAACTTTGTTATTATCATAATAATAACGCACATACTCATTATTTATAACATATCATGCATATATTATAAACAGTAAACAAAACAAGGATGATCAATCGCCCCAATACTAATGAACCGTGTGAGCTAAACACGGGCCTAGGTCCAATCCTAGGGTAAATGCACGGGATGCAAATGCAACTATTACATTAGCTTCCAATATTTACATGTCTTCGATCTTCATAATCATCATGGCCACCATCTTCCAATCTTGATCATCCACTATACTAATATTTACAAATAAATATCCATGGCAAATAGGGATACATCTCATGGGGTGGGAACGGGCCATAAACCAAGCCCACTTTATAAATTGATAATTATTACAATCATTCAACACAAAATATCCTAGCATACACCTAGCAAATTGGGCTTGGGCTTTTGATCATCCTTCATGCATAATATCACATATCATACACCATCAATTAATTATCACAATAATTAATTGATCCAATATTATATATCTTGATCCAATCACTAACCGCCACAATTATAAACTAAATTAACAAAGTATACAAACACCTTTGTCTACTTTCTAATTAATTTATTTATAACCGAATTTCTTGTAAATCACCATTTACTATAATTAAAGTCCAACTTAAATTATTTATTTCATGAGAAAATATTTGCAACTTTTGTAATTTTAAACTTAAGGGCCCAAAAACTCATTTTTCACCAAAAATATTTTGGCCCATTTAAAATTCACAAACATGTTAGCCATCTAATGGACCAACAACTCAAGGCCCATGACACTTTGATATTCCAAAACACTTTTGGAAACCCTAGTCGTCATCGCCGTCGCCGGAGCTCCGTCGTCGGAGCTCCGTCGCCGGATTCCGGTCACAAAAAAAAAATTTTTTTTTTTATTTAAAAATATAGGGGCTGTTCAGGCAGCCCCTCGGGCTGCCCTTGCTGCCCGAAATGGGCAGCCCCTCGGGCAGCCCGAGCTGCCCGAAACGGGCAGCAACATGCTGCCCGAAAAACGCCCCAACAAGCCTTGAGTTTCGTTGCAAATTTTCGGTCTCATGCGGTTAGAAATCAATCTCAACATAATATCTTGTAGTTGCTACACAAAATTGTAACCATAGCTCTGATACCACTTGAAAGGGGATCGGTTACGGTGACCGGAAGCGCAACGGAAGTTCAAAAATCATAATTTTAAGTCAAAAATTTCGGTCACCTCAATTTTGTGCAACAAATACAATAAAAACACATTCATAGGGTGTTTGAGAAATTTACCTATCAATCTTATAGATTGATGTAATGGCTCCAACTTAGTTGTCAAACAACTAAGCTCTTGAAGGTAGACAATCTACAAGCTTCACCTTTCTTTTGGACTCCTTTCTTCCAATCAAGCCCACCACCAACTTAAAAGATCCACCATACACTTGCACTAGAAAATGTAGGGCATTTTTCTTTGAGAAGGGTTTTGTTATTCAACAACTTGAAGAACAAAGTGGAGAGAAAATTTTTGGAGAGAAATTCTTGAAGTTTCGGCCATTGCTTGTGAATAATGGGAGGGAGACTAGCCTTGGACATGCAAAAAGTAGTGACCAAAAGTAGCATGCCATGCCTTGATATTTGAAAAAGTTGTCTCCAACCCTTCACCTCCCATGCATGATATATTATATGGTTTTTATCAAAATAAAAACCATGGACTAAATTTAATTATCTCAAACATATTTGAGACTAATTAAACATTACTTGAATTTACCCAAGTCCCACTAGTTAAATAATTAATTTAAATTGAGCTCTACAAGACTCAATATTATTTAATTAATTCAACACTTGAATTAATTTAATTATTTGGACTCTACTAGGTGCACTAGTGTTTAATTAATTCAACACTTGAATTAATTTAATTTAGTCCATAATAATGTTTATGAAAATCACAATTTTCAAATACATTATTCAATTGGCCAACTTTTAATTTAGGAACACTTCCATAAATTAAAATTTACATTTCTCTCATAGAAGTCATACTTCTATTTTTCTTTACACTTATAAACTCATTTATAAGTCGTTCAACACATTGAACTATTTTCTCCTTTATAGAAGTCATACTTCTAATTTTCCTTAGGCTTATAAACTCCTTTATAAGCCGTTCAACACATTGAACTATTTTACTTCTCAACGGGATCTAGAAAGCTAGTACTTGTGTGGCCCTCAATGGTTCATTGATACAATTAGCCGTGGGTTCACATCTCCATGTGATTCGGACTAAACATGTCCTTATATGAGCATACCCCAATTGCTCCATTCTCACTTATCAACTCCTTGATAACAAGAACGTCAGAACTCAAGTCTGATAGTACCCAACCAACCATGTTAAACGCCTAGCAGCATCGCTTACATGATTCCCTAGGTATCAAATGATAGTGCCTGCAAGAACCATTCAATTATGGTTAGCGTACAGTACGGTCCCTTCAACTCATATATCCCGACCGATTCGACAACCATTGGTATATCGAGAGTTGTCAATGAATCGATACTATGTGTCATGTCGTAGTTGCATCGATGGTGTAATCTATGAAACCCCTTTCATAATTACCACCATACTCTGGCCAGAGATTTCAACCTACATACACATGATAACACATAGGATATCCATACCCGAAGGTAAGCGGTGAATCCCCGACTACAATGCATCGACTCCTATATGTTTCGACAGATCACCCAACCTTGCCACCTGATGACCCCATAAGAGTCGGTAAACAAGTCAAAGTGAAATGCCTAGCACATAGAGTCTCAATGTTGTCCCGGGTCATAAGGACTAATGGTGTACAACCATAAACCAGGACTTTTCCACTCGATAAGTGAGAACCACTTGGAAAGTCCTTTTATGGAGGGTTGTTCAGTGCACTCTACCAGGAGCACCCATCTGCATGCTCGAACATCACAATGTCCCATACCAATGAAACATGGTACTCACATCACAGATACTAGTCTCTAACTCGAGCGGCCTATATCCTTCTTAGTGGCAGCTGAATCGACTAGGAACCGTTTAGAATATACAGTATTACAAATATGAGTTTCATGATACTCATCATATGAGCATCTCATATTCTTTCTACTATTTGTATATTCAAGGGCTTTATCTATGCAACTAGCATGGGTATCCAGATAAAGATTTGCCAAAATAATAATTTCAAATATTATTAAAATAAAGATTGCTTATACATAGAGTTTCATTGTGAACACTCGGCCAACACCTGGCTCGACGGGCACCTACTCTAACAAACAAATCCCAGTATAAAACATGTATACATGCATATCATGCAATTAAATACAAAATCATAATACATGAATTAGTAATCATGACACATTAGTGAAGACAGATAAAACATCTTTGACTCTTATTCTTGACTCGACTCATATCTAAGTCTAGAGATCCCGGTATGAATAATACGTAACAAGTCTCCCACCTACTCTCCGAATCGGGGTGGCAGTACATCTTATTCCTAGACTTCGGCTCTGTCTGTATCGAATATCTACAATCGGAGTCGAACTTCTCCTATGCTTCGATACCACCGAACGTCTAGAAACTTGGCATATCTGCCAATGACTCTCCTATCTCAATGCTTGTATATAAATCAATATAAAGCACAACATAATAAGGTATATAAATTTAGTATGTGATTTGTGGAAACTCAAACCAGATCTGATTCGAGTTATATCTCCCCGAATCAACATTGAATTATACCTTTCGTTATTCAGTCTTTTTCGATGTCGAAGTCTCGATGTCGAAGCTTGTCAAGACAAATCTGAAATGACATATTCAAGATGCATTCTATCAATCTCTAACTCAAATAAATACACATACGGATCATTATTCAATCTCGATACATTTCAACGGCATAACGGCGTAATCTCGCAATACCGGTCATCTCAACAACCATATGTAATATCAACTAGTCACAATTCTCAATAACCATCAACCACAAACTCAAAATCTGCATAACTCAACTCAAGACATACTGAAATTTGCACAAAAATCGCATATCATATCCGTTCTTCGATCCGGTTACGAATATGAATTCATAATAATCATAAGCACACACAATAGTAATCAAAATCTGATTTCTCCAACATCATATTTTCAAAGCAAACAAGAGCATAGCAAAACTTACATCCTTTGGTAGCTAGTAATGCGATGATCAATAATCTAGGCTCGGATTGAAAATCGGTTGGTCGGATCGTTCAAAACCAACAATCTAAGCTATGAAGAAACTTGAGGAACTTTTCATGGATTCTCTCGGTGGTCTCCCTGCTAAATATCTGAAAGAATGAAGAATTACACATTAAGTATGCATGGCAAGGACACATGGTTCACTCTTTATTCTGCACGTCACCCCACGGGTGAGCTCGCTCTGCACCGCGGGTGCGCTGAGCGTACTGTATCACATCCAAAAATTCAGAAGACACGACCACGGGTGCGCTGCATTTTGTACCACGGGTGTGCTGCCCTCACTGTCCCAACACCGCAGTTGCGGTCATTTTTATGGTGCGGGTGCACTGAATCTACAGTACACCAAACTCGAATTGCAACGTCGCCTCTCCATGTCTGTTCTTTCATTCCCTTGTTCATAATACATGATAACTCAAAAGTATCAAACTAAAATTTCGGGCATTACAATGACGAAGGAAGGTATAAACCCCGATTATTCTATGATCTCTATCACTATCTTAATTTCAGGCAGAGTAGCTACGACATTGATTGATACAGGTGCTACTCATTCATTTATGTCTGAACTATTTTTGAGATCTTTGGGTTTAGTTCCTTCTGTTCTTCCCCTCCAGTTTAATGTTGTATTGCCTTCTGGGGATGTGTTAAGCCTGACATCTATTATGTATGCGTGTTCTGTTCAAATTGATGATCAAGTGGTTTATGCCGATTTGATTGTTATTCCGATGGTTGCGTTTAATATTATACTTGGCATGGATTGGCTATCAACTTACCGTGCAGTGATTGATTGCGTTCCAAGACGGTGAAATTTTTAGATGATGAAAATAAGGAAGGTATGCTCGCCAGTGCAGGTACTTCGCTGGTCCTTCCTTTTATTTCATGTCTTCAGGCTAAAAGGTTGTTGTTTAGAGGTTGTGATGAGTTTTTGACTTCGATTGTCGATATGGATAGAATTGTGAAGTTGAATATTGATGATGTTAATGTTGTGAGAGATTTCCCTGATGTATTTGAGGATGATGTGTCGTGTTTACCGCCGGACAGAGATGTAGAGTTTGTGATCGATCTTGTCCCGGGTACAGTTCCTATTACCAAATCTCTGTACAAAATGGCCCCGACAGAGATGAAAGAATTGAATATGCAGTTGCAGGATCTATTAGATAAAGGTTTTATACGGCCGAGTTCTTCGTCTTGGGGAGCTCTGGTTCTTTTCGTTAAAAAGAAAGACAGGTCCTTGCGGCTGTGCATTGATTACAGAGAAATCAACAAAGTGACGATTAAGAATAAATATCCATTGCCATGGATAGAAAACCTTTTTGACCAACTGCAGGGGGCTACAGTGTTTTTGAAGATTGATCTGCAATCTGGATATCACCAATTGAAAGTTAGGGAGTCTGATATCCCTAAGACGGTGTTCCGGACCAGGTATGGTCATTACGAATTTCTTGTTATGTCGTTCGGTTTAACTAATGCTCCTTTAGTCTTCATGGATCTTATAAACCGGGTGTTCAAGCCGTATTTGGATAGCTTTGTTATAGTTTTCATCGATGATATATTGATTTATTCCAAGACAAGAGAGCCTCATGCAGAGCACTTCAGAGTCGTTTTTCAGTTGTTGAGAGAGAAAAGGCAGTATGCTAAGTTGAAGAAATGTGACTTCTGGTTGGAGCAAATTTCTTTCTTATGCCATATTGTCTCGAAGGATGGTTTAGCTGTTGATCCAACAAAAATCGAGGTGATACAGAAGTGGCCTAACCCTACCACTATATCAGAGGTACGCAGTTTTCTTGGTTTGGCGGGTTATTATCGTCATTTTATTTCAGATTTTTCCAAAATTTCCATGCCATTAACCAATCTGACGAGGAAGACTGTGAAGTTTGAGTGGTCCAATGAATGCCAAAGTGGATTCCAAGAGTTTAAAGATAGGTTGACGACAGCTCCGGTACTTGCACTACCCAGTGGTACAGAAGATTTGTTGTTTATACCGATGCGTCGAATAAGGGCCTTGGTGCAGTGCTGATGCAACGTGGAAAGGTTATAGCTTATGCTTCTCGTCAATTGAAAGACTAAGAATAAAATTATCCTACGAATGATCTGGAACTGGCAGCTGTGGTATTCGCCTGAAAATTTGGAGACACTATTTATATGGCGAAAAGTGTGAAATTTTCACGGACCACAAGAGTTTAAAGTATTTTTTCCTAGAAAGAACTCAATATGCGACATATACGGTGGTTAGAGCTTGTCAAAGATTATGATGTGATGATTAGTTACCAACCTGGGATGGCGAATGTTGTAGAGGATGCATTGAGCCGTAAGCCCAGTTCCTCTGTGAGTTTTATGATCCAGAAGCCGTTGTTGTTGTATTTGCAACGAGAAGAGATAGCTCTGGTAGTACCGAGGACCATCGCTCGATTTTCAGCGTTGATCATTCGGGATACATTGATGGACATGATCCGTAGAGAGCAGGCCAATGATGCACAGTTGACAGAGATGAGAGCCAGGGTAGAAGAGAGAGGTAATTCAGAGTTTGGGATGAATAGAGATGGTTTGATGACATTCATAGGCCGTATATGCATTCCTACTAGTGACGATAATCGGCGAGTCATCTTGACAGAGGCACAGACCGCGCCATACTCGATACATCCAGGTAGTACAAAGATGTATCAGGATCTTCGAAGACTTTATTGGTGGCCAGGTATGAAGAAGGATATTGCCATGTTTATTTCTCGGTGTCTAACTTGTCAGCAGGTGAAAATTGAACACCAGAAACTTGCTGAGACATTGCAGTCATTGCCGATTCCTCAATGGAAATGGGAACACATTACAATGGACTTCGTGATTGGTCTCCCCAGAATGCAGAAAGCTATAACTCTATTTGGGTTATCGTTGATCGGTTGACCAAGTCAGTGCATTTTCTCCAAGTCAAGACAACGTATTCCATGAACCAGTATGCCGAAGAGTACATAGCAGAGATTGTCAGACTTCATGGTGTTCCTATGTTATCGTGTCTGATCGTGACCCTAGATTTAATTCAGAGTTTTGGAAGAGTTTACACAGAGCCTTGGGTACACGGTTAGCATTCAGTACAACATATCATCCCAGAGCGACGGTCAATCAGAGAGAGTTATTCAGATTTTGGAGGATATGCTCAGAGCTTGTACTATCGACTATCCTGATAGATGGGATTCCAAATTGCCTCTTGTTGAGTTCACGTATAATAACGGCTACCAGGCGACGATTGGCATGGCACCGTATGAAGCACTTTATTGCAAAAAATGTAGATCCCCCTTATATTGGGACGAGATTGGTGAGGGAAAGATGTTGGGTCCAGAGTTGGTCCAACAGACAGCTAATGTTGTTGTTGTTATTCAAGAAACGATGAAGACAGCACAGTCAAGACATAAGAGTTATGCTGATGTAAGACGAAGGCCGTTGCAATTTGAGGTTGGCGATCACGTGTTCTTGAAGATTGAACTTCTTAAAGGTGTGATGCGGTTTGGCAAAAAGGAAAAGTTGAGTCCAAGATTCATTGGCCCACTTGAGATCTTGGACAGATGTTGTGATCGAGCTTACAGGTTAGCCTTACTGCCAGATCATGATAGAGTTCATAATGTTTTTCATATCTCCATGCTCAGGAAGTATATTGCGAATCATTACCATGTTCTTCGTCACGAACCATTGAATTTGATGCCGAATTTGACGTATCAAGAGATTTCAGTCCAGATTATGGATCGCAAAGTTAAAGTATTGGGAAACAAAGAGATCGGAATTGTTAAAGTCCTTTGGAGGAATCAATTTATTGAAGAAGCCACGCGGGAACTAGAGGATGAGATGAAAGGAAAGTATCCTGAGTTGTTTGCGTAGTGACGTCAATTTCGGGGACGAAATTTCTTTAAGGAGGGGAGATTTTAATATCCAAACTTGGTGAACGGTATGGTTTAAGATTTCATATGTTTATTGACTACTTGGTCAAGTTTAAGTATAGTTTTGATGTTAAGAATGGCGATTTATGATTTATAGTAATGTTGATTATGGATGATGTGAAGTTATTGTAGCGACATTGCGATTAAATTCATGATAATTTGTATGCTGAGCCAATTGTAATGAGGCCAATTGGAGTGGACAGATAAGACATAGAGGTGCAACTTTCATGTTGAGAGTGTTTTCAAAATATGAGGAGAAGCGACGTTGCGATTCGATTTTAGTTGCAAAGTATATTGTTGGATTCATGGGACACCGCACCCGTGTCAGGAAAGCTACCGCACCCACAGTGATTGGAAAGAATGGCTATCGCACCCTCGGTAGGAAACTCAGCGCACCCGCGGTCATTTCTTTTGGATATTTGGATGTGGTTCAGTATGCGTAGCACACCCGCGGTGAAAGGGCTATCGCACCCGCGGTGCGTGAACAGTGAAGTCGTGTTTTGAAGTTTTAAATGATTAAATACAAGTGTTTGGTTTTATTTCGCTCATTCTTCTCCATTCTTCTCGGTTGTTCAGTTCAAGGGGAAGCTAGGGTTCTCATTTCTTTCTTTTGTCCTTTTGATTCAAGCTTCTAGTTGGATTATTGAAGTGAGAGCAAGATCATTTTGGATTTAAGGAGCTAAGGTAATCTTGTGATTTTAGTTATTTTTGGATTGTGGTGTTGGGGGAAATTATGGAATTTATGATTGTGTTGGTTTTATGGTTTTTATGGTATGGTTCTTTGATTATTAACTTGTTGATGGTTCAATATATGGTTTATTGTTGTAGGATTTACACCAAGAGACTAGAATCAAGCTTTCCATTGGTTGTAAGTGGAATTCATTTCTTGTGCTGACATGAAGTATATGTATTGTATTTCAATGATTTTAACATGTTATTCCCTTCCACTTGATTCATGTTATATATGGATACACTTTGTTGTACATTAGAGGCTTTTATATGTCTCAAATATATAAAAGGGCATGCAAAATAAAAGAGTATTCAAAGTGCTTGTTTTAATGTGCAAGAGAGAGTTCAAATGATTTATTGGATTGATAAATAGAGAGTCAGATATTGCATGCAATTAGTTGATCAACGACCATAGGCTTATATCCCGACATAGTAATCGATTTATATCGATGGGATATAGGTACAGAGACAGAGATACTATTTAGATATCAATCCCAGAGAAAATAGAAAGACCATAGTTATAGTCATGTTATTCCATATTTCAAGAGTTAAATGGTATTTAATGATTTCAAAGTCATGTTTTACAGAGTATGATTGTGACACCCCTGACCAATTTTATAAAATAACAGCGGAATTTAAAATTTTTCTTTAAAAAAAGGAAGGATTCAAAATACATTACCAATATATATACCATCAAAATAATATACATGATCCAAAAATGTTGCATCAAAATACAAAATATCATTTTGATCATGTATAACAAAATCATCTACCACTTCCTTCCATCTCTATATGCATATGACCCCGGCTTCAATCAACGTCCTGGTTCGTCGCTCTTATCTGCATCACATGAATAACTGAAATGAATATAAAACTCAGCAAGTGGAACTCTTACATAGCAATGTACATAGCATACTCTGTAAAACATGGCTTTAAAAACATTAAATACCATTAACTCTGAATCATGAATAACATAGCAATAATATAAAAATAAGATGGTATTTCTCTTTTCTCTGTTGGATTGATATCTATATAGTATCTCTGTCTCTGCACCTATATCCCATCGATATAAATCGATAACTCTGAGGGATATAAGCCTATGGTCGTTGATCAATTAATTGCATGCAATCTTTGACTATGTATCTATCAATCCAATAAATCAATTTGAATTCTCTCTTTGGCATTTCATCAAACACTTTGAATACTCTATTCTCTTGTATTTCCTTTTAATCAATTGAGGCATATACAAGCCTCTACTATACAACACAATGAGTCAATACATAATATGAATCAAATGGAAGGGAATAGCATAATAAAACTCTTGAAATACAATACATATACTTTCATGTGAGCACAAGGAATTAAATTTCACTTACAACCACTTGAAACCTTGATTCTATACTCTTGGTGGTAATCCTACAACAATAAACCATAATTTGCACCATCAATAACCCGATAATCCAACAACAATACCATAAAAGCCAAAGAATCAACACCAACACAAACCCATATCATCTCACGCACCAAAACCAAGATATAACCAAACCAAAAGCTTACCTTAGCTTCCTTGATCCCAAAATAATCTTGCTCTCAACACAAATAACTAACAAGAAGCTTGGATTAAAGAAAAGAAATGAGAAGAATGGAACCCTAGCTCTCCCTAGAGAAGAAGAATCGAGAAGGAGGAGTAGAAATGAGAAAAAATTAGACCAAATCTTGCATATAAACACTTAGAATCCGAAAACACGTTTTTGGTACTGTGCCCGGCACTCGGGCGGTCGAAAATTACCGCTCGAGCGCCAATGATTCTGCCCGAAACCCAAATTCCAGAAGTAGTGGCGCTCGGGCGGCCAAACATTACCGCTCGGGCGCCACTCTGCGCACTGCCACGTTAAAGATCGCTTCAGAAACGCCTCTTCCCTTCCGAATTAGAAAAAGTGGTAAACTACAAAGTTGTAGCCCTATGTCTTTCCGTGAATCTCTCCAAATTTCAGATAATTTGGAGGAATGAGTAAAACGTTATGCCTATTCTCCCAACATGTGTCACTGGAGGAACGACGAAGCGCACGACACACTTCGGGGCACTTTTGGCTTATCTTCCACAATGATTTGAACAAAACTAAAAATAAGAAAGTTACACCTCTATGTCTTATCTAATCACTCCAATTGGCCTCATACCAATTGGATCAACATACGATTTATCATGAATTTAATCGTAACGCCGCTACAATAGCACTACACATTATCTATAACCAACCATACTATAAATCCTAAATCGAAACTCTTAACATCCAAACTATACTTAAACTTGACCAAGTAGTCAATAAACTTATGAAAACTTAAACCATACCGTACACCAAGCTTGGCTATTACAATCTCCCCTCCTTAGAGGAATTTCGTCCCCGAAATTGACGTCACTGCGCAAACAACTCGGGATACTTCTCTCTGATCTCATCCTCTGGTTCCCACGTGGCTTCTTCAATCAAATGATTCCTCCAAAGGACTTTAACAATGCCGATCTCTTTGTTTCTCAACACTTTAACTCTGCCATCCAGAATCTGGACTAGAATCTCTTGATACGTTAAATTCGGAGTCAAATCCAATGGCTCGTGGCGAAGAACATGGGAACGATTCGTAATATACTTCCTGAGCATCGAAACATGAAAAACATTATGAACTCTATCAAGATCTGGCGGTAGGGCTAACCTGTAAGCTCGATCACCAACTATATCCAAGATTTCAAATGGGCCAATAAATCTCGGACTCAACTTTCCCTTCTTGCCAAACCGCATCACACCCTTGAGAGGTGCTATCTTCAAGAACACATGATCGCCAACCTCAAACTGCAACGGTCTGCGACGCACGTCAGCATAACTTTTCTAGTCTCGACTGCGCTTTCTTCATTCTCTCTCGAATAACAGCAACAACATCAGCTGTCTGTTGGACCAACTCTGGACCCAACATCTTCCTCTCACCAATCTCGTCCCAATACAAGGGAGATCTACACTTTCTGCCATAAAGTGCTTCATACGGTGCCATGCCAATCGTCAGTTGGTAGCTATTATTGTACGTGAACTCAACAAGAGGCAATTTGGAATCCCAGCTACCAGGATAATCAATAGTACAAGCTCTGAGCATATCCTCTAAAATCTGAATAACTCTCTCTGATTGACCGTCGCTCTGGGGGTGATATGTTGTACTAAAAGCTAACCGTGAACCCATAGCTCTGTGCAAACTCTTCCAAAACTCTGAAGTAAATCTAGGGTCACGATCAGACACGATCGACACGGGAACACCATGAAGTCTAACAATCTCTGCTAGTACTCTTCGGCATACTGGTTCATGGAATACGTCGTCTTGACTGGGAGAAAATGCGCTGACTTGGTCAATCGGTCAACAATAACCCAAATAGAGTTAAAACCTTTCTGCGTTCTAGGAAGACCAGTCACGAAGTCCATCGTAATATGCTCCCATTTCCATTGAGGAATCGGCAATGATAGCAATGTCCCAGCATGTCTCTGGTGCTCGATCTTCACCTGCTGACAAGTTAGGCACTGAGAAATAAACATGGCAATATCTTTCTTCATACCTGGACACCAATAGAGTCTACGAAGATCCTGATACATCTTGGTACCACCTGGATGTATCGAATATGGCGCGGTATGAGCCTCTATCAAGACGTCTCTACGAATATCATCACCAATAGGAACACAAATACGGCCTCTAAAAGTCACTAAACCATCTCCATTCAATCCAAACTCTGAATTACCTCTCTCCTCTGCTCTGGCTCTCAACTCTGTCAACTGTAAATCATTGACCTGCTCTCTACGGATCATGTCCGTCAATGTAGCCCGAATGACCAATGCTGAAAAGCGAGCAATGGTTCCTGGAACCACCAAAGCTATCTCCTCTCGCTGCAAGTCTAACAATAATGGCTTCTGAATCATAGTACTCAAAGAAGAACTCGACTTACGGCTCAAAGCATCAGCTACAACATTCGCTTTCCCTGGGTGGTAACTAATCGTAACATCATAGTCTTTGACAAACTCTAACCACCGTCTCTGTCGCATATTGAGCTCCTTCTGAGAGAACAAATACTTCAAACTCTTGTGGTCCGTAAAAATTTCATACTTTTCGCCATATAAATAATGTCTCCAAATCTTCAGGGCGAAAACCACAGCTGCCAGCTCCAGATCATGCGTAGGATAATTCTTCTCGTAGTCCTTCAACTGGCAAGAAGCATAGGCTATAACCTTTCCACGTTGCATCAGCACTGCACCAAGACCCTTCTTCGATGCGTCAGTAAAAACAACAAAGTCCTCTGAACCACTGGGAAATGCAAGTACCGGAGCTGTCGTCAATTTATCTTTCAACTCCTGGAATCCAATTTGGCATTCATTGGACCACTCAAACTTCACAGTCTTCCTCGTCAGATTGGTTAATGGCAGGGCAATCTTGGAAAAATCTGAAATGAAACGACGATAGTAACCCGCCAACCCAAGAAAACTGCGTACCTCTGACACAGTGGTAGGAATAGGCCATTTTTGAATCGCCTCTATTTTCACTGGATCAACAGCTATACCATCCTTCGAAACAACATGGCCTAAGAAAGAAATCTGCTCCAACCAGAACTCACATTTCCTCAGTTTAGCATACAATCTCTTCTCTCTCAATAACTGAAGAACAACTCTGAGATATTTTGCATGAATCTCTCTAGTCTTGGAATAGATCAAAATGTCGTCGATGAAAACAATGACGAAGCTATCCAAATACGGCTTGAACACCCGGTTCATAAGATCCATAAAGACTGAAGGAGCATTAGTCAGACCAAAAGACATCACAAGGAACTCATAATGACCATACCTGGTCCGTAACGCCGTCTTAGGGATATCAGACTCCCTAACCTTCAACTGATAATAGCCAGATCGCAGATCAATCTTCGAAAACACGGTAGCCCCTTGCAGCTGATCAAACAAGTCATCTATCCGTGGCAACGGATACTTATTCTTGATCGTCACTTTGTTGATCTCTCTATAATCAATGCAAAGATGTAATGATCCATCTTTCTTCTTGTCGTAAAGAACCGGAGCTCCCCAAGGCGAAGAACTCGGTCGAATGAAACCTTTATCTAAAAGATCTTGCAACTGCGTCTTCAACTCTTTCATCTCTGTAGGGGCCATTCTATACGGAGCCTTAGAAATAGGAACCGTACCTGGAACTAGGTCAATCACAAACTCCACATCTCTGTCTGGCGGCAAACCCGGCACGTCATCCTCAAAAACATCAGAGAACTCTTTCACAACATCAATATCATCAATATTCAACTTAACCATTTTATCCACATCCACAATAGAATCCAAAAACCCATCACATCCTCTAAACAACAACTTCTTAGCCTCAAGACACGAAATAAAAGGAAGGACCAGCGAAGTACCTGCACTGGCGAGCATACCTTCCCTATTGCCATCATCTGCAAATGTCACCGTCTTAGCAACGCAATCAATCACTGCACGATAGGTTGATAGCCAATCCATGCCAAGTATAATATCAAATGCAACCATCGGGATGACAATCAAATCAGCATAAACCACTCGCTCATCAATTTGAACAGAGCACGCATACACAATAGATGTCAGGCACAACACATCCCCCGAAGGCAATACAACATTAAAACTGGAGGGGAAGAACAGAAGGAACTATACCCGAAGATCTCAAAAATAGTTCAGACATAAAAGAATGAATAGCACCTGTATCAATCAATGTCGTAGCTACTCTGCCTGAAATTAAAATAGTGCTAGAGATCACAGAAGAATCATGGTTTATACATTCCTTTGTCATGGTAAAGATGCGACCCTGAACCTTCTCTTTACTCGCTCCTCTTGGACAGTCCTTGGCAATATGGCATGCAGTGCCACATCGATAACAAGTGTGAGTACCAAATCTGCACTCTCCCCGATGATGTCTACTGCACTTGGGACACAATGGCTTCTCGGGATCAAATGGAACTGTCGGTGGTTTAGGACTCGGCTCTAATTTGCCTTTCCCCTTGAAACGATCCCTTCCTCTTTGATTCGAACCCTGGCCTCTCTGAGCAATGGCCTGCTGTCTCGCCTGTCTCTCTCTTTCAATGTCCTTCTCATCCTGTTCGGCCAATAAAGCCTTAGCCACAATCTCCTTGAATGTCACAGCCTTCGACATGTTGATGTCCCTTCTGATTTCTGCTCTAAGGCCTCGAATGAAATGAGCACCCTTGTCTTTGTCATTGGAGGCAATGTTTGGGGCAAACATACAGCCCTCCTCGAACTTCAGAATATACTCATCGACATTCATACCTCCTTGACGAAGTTCTAGAAACTCAGTCACCTTCCGTGATCGAAGTGAATCTGGGAAGTATTTGTCGTAGAAAAGATCAGTGAACTCTTGCCACTTCAATGTCGGAACATCAACCCCAACCTTGGTAGCATTCCACCAAATGCGTGCAGCCTTGACCAACATGAACACTGTACAACTGATTCTGTCTTTGTCTTCATAGTTGAGATGATCAAAAATCGCCTCAAGAGCTTTGATCCACTCTACAACTACCAAAGGATCAGTGCTTCCTGCAAATTCAGGCGGATCCAACCTCTTGAAAGCAGGAAAGATCCCTTCGGTTCCCACTGCCTGAGCCACTTGGCCTCTACCCTGTCCTCTACCTTGACCTGTACTTTGCATAGGCAGCAACTGCTGGATCTGCTCACTATGGACCTTGGCTTGCTCTTTCAACAACTTGCCGAACTCATCGACAACTCTAGAGAAGAACTATCCTCACCCTCTACGGCTTTCCTCTTAGGAGGCAGACTCCTACAATGTGCTCACACAATACATATCAATAGATAACAATCAATAGATGTAGAAGAAGACATACCCGGACAGTTGAAAGTAGACGAAGTCATATGCATTGGTCCGAAGAACGGTGCTCTGATACCACTAAATGTGACACCCCTGACCAATTTTATAAAATAACAGCGGAATTTAAAATTTTTCTTTAAAGAGATGAAGGATTCAAAATACATTACCAATATATATATCATCAAAAGAATATACATGATCCAAAAATGTTGCATCAAAATACAAAATATCATTTTGATCATGTATAACAAAATCATCTACCACTTCCTTCCATCTCTGTATGCATATGACCCCGGCTTCAATCAACGTCCTGGTTCGTCGCTCTTATCTGCATCACATGAATAACTGAAATGAGTATAAAACTCAGCAAGTAGAACTCTTACTTAGCAATGTACATAGCATACTCTGAATCATGAATAACATAGCAATAATATAACAATAAGATGGTATTTCTCTTTTCTCTGTTGGATTAATATCTATATAGTATCTCTGTCTCTGTAACTATATCTCATCGATATAAATCGATAACTCTGAGGGATATAAGCCTATGGTCGTTGATCAACTAATTGCATGCAATCTTTGACTATGTATCTATCAATCCAATAAATCAATTTGAATTCTCTCTTTGGCATTTCATTAAACACTTTGAATACTTTATTCTCTTGTATTCCCTTTTAAACAATTGAGGCATATACAAGCCTCTACTATACAACACAATGAGTCAATACATACTATGAATCAAATGGAAGGGAATAGCATAATAAAACTCTTGAAATACAATACATATACTTTCATGTGAGCACAAGGAATGAAATTCCACTTACAACCACTTGAAACCTTGATTCTATACTCTTGGTGGTAATCCTACAACAATAAACCATAAAAGCCAAAGAATCAACACCAACACAAACCCATATCATCTCACACACCAAAACCAAGAAATATGTGAAGGCCCGAAAATCCTTGCTTGAAAATTTG
This sequence comes from Primulina eburnea, assembly GCF_022965805.1. Lineage (NCBI taxonomy): Eukaryota > Viridiplantae > Streptophyta > Magnoliopsida > Lamiales > Gesneriaceae > Primulina > Primulina eburnea. The sequence continues at coordinate 29,135,393 of NC_133102.1, forward strand.
CGGAAATAAAAAAAAATTTCTTTTTAAAGAACTTAAATTGCCTCATTCATAGAATCAATTGATAAATCATGTTCAATGTTTAAAAATATCGCAGCGGAAGAAAATAAAGTTTGCCAAAAATAACAATTTAAGAATATTCAACAACTGATAAAAATGTTTGCATAAAATGGTAACATGCTGCAAATGAGGTCCTCGGGTGCCACTACCGCCGACCCAAGCTGGCTCACTGGTCCTCGCCCTCGGCCCCCTGCTCATCAGTACCTACAACAATCAAGTCTAGTGAGTCTAAAGACTCAACATGCATAAATCGTAACTAAGGAGTAAATGCTATAATAAAATTTGCGTGGGATAAAATCTCGTGACATGAGTCATACAGAAAATAACTTGTACTAAGCAATTATATTACGTGCATTGCTGAACTGAAAATCAGAGTAAAAATCTTTGCTCCTTGGAGCCCTGCACTGAAATAATATGAAATGATTTTCTGTTGAGATTATGGTCTACGCATGTGGCCTCTGCACTGAACTGAACTGTCCGATCACTGGCGACCGGGGTACCAAACTAAACTGATCGGTCACTGGCGACCGTGGTACCAAACTGAACTGATCGGTCACTGGTGACCGTGTAAAATATTACTCCCATGGCAGTGAATTGACCACAAGCAATATCGCATAAATCTCAAAAATAAGTATTTTCTATTTCATGCACGTAATAAATTAAATGACTGAATTAAATATCCTGTATCATTTTACCAACTGAATTGGATCACTCCCAAGCTCGCTGCAACCTAAATATGCCAAGAAAAATAAGCAATAGCTTATACTTGCCCGAACTATTCAACTAAGTTTGAAAATGCGATAATTACGTCTAACGACTTCGTATTTAATCATGACTCCGAACCAACCCGAACCAAAACTGAACCGATGTATAGTCATGATTAAAATACGCTTAAAATTATGAACTAATGCTCCTAAAATGATGAGGGTCGAAATCTAGGTGAAATGGAGGCCAAAACATTAAACGCTCTTTCGAGAGTCAATTTGGCACATCGCACCGTAAATTCTCGTACGACCTCAAAAATGATCTGAATCACAAACAGGTCAAAAACGTGACCTTCCTAACTCGATGGGACACTGTCTAGTCCAAGGTCATAGGCTAAAAGCCAACCAAGAACTCGAACGAGCCTCCGAACCGGCACAACAACTTGCTGTCCAAAAATACAGCAGTTGTACATGTGTTCTTCTTGTGTCGTTTTCGAGTCTGCCGGCCATTGGGGCTTGAACCACCGACCAGATACCCTTACCAACATCCCAAGGAATGATTTCAACCATGGCTAAGGGCCCTAGGCCAGCCACAATTCGCACCATTCCAGCAACAACTCAAAAATTCCTACCCGAGAACACCTTGCATGCGTGTGGGGTGTCTTGCTTTCTTTGTTGTCTCGTGTCGTTCCAGTGGCCATTTGATTGACCATGGCACAATCTAGACATCTAGGGTCATGGTATGAACCGTGGCTAGGGACCATAGGCCAACCAAGATCCACACCATTCCACCAAACCGAATGTTCCACTTGCTGAAAAATGAAGGGGCAGAAGGGGAGTAGGGGTTGTTCTTGTTGTAATCTGTAAAACCGCTTAGCCATGGACCAAGCCACCAAAAGGGCGACTTATTCACGTCTTAGACATGCTAAGGAAGTGATCTAACCATGGCTATAGGCCCTTGGGGCAGCCAAGATCAGATCCTTTCTCCTTGACAGCAAAACCGAAACTTTGAGACACAAAATGGCACCGATAATAAAGTTGCTGTCATTTGCGAATTCAAGCAAGCATGGGGACTGAAATATTGGACTAAAGTGATCCTAATCCATGCTAGAACATGTCTAGATGTCACCTGGGAGCCTGGAATCGAACCAATACCTGAAACTCACAACACAAGGCAAACCGTGAAATGCATCTTGAAATATCGAAAATTCTGCATGTATAAGTTTCTGAAATTTGCTGGTATATTTCGGTTTTTGCTCACTAAAACATGATCATGTACTGAAAAATAATTGATAATAGGACTTGATTGAGGTTTGAAAGAAATCTAGACATGCCTGGTTTCGTTTTGAAGGAAAACGATCGAAACGACGACGACGCGGCACGGAGGAGTGGAACGCTTCTTGTCTACCTTTCTTGCTCTCGATTTTTCTGTCCTCTTTTAAGCTATGAACCTCACGGTTTTAACACTCTGAAAATGCTCTGAATTTCGAAATTTGGGAGAGGGGAAAATGGTTAGGAGTGTGTGAGGGAGATCCACTAATAAAGGGATACCAAGTCTACCTCTCTTTGAAATTTGAAAAGTTTTTTGGCAAAATTTATTTTCTTCTGCTGCGATATTTTTAAACATTGAACATGATTTATCAATTGATTCTATGAATGAGGCAATTTAAGTTCTTTAAAAAGAAATTTTTTTATTTCCGCAAATTTTCAAGCAAGGATTTTCGGGCCTTCACAGTTGGTATCAGAGCCTATGTTCTTGTAAAGGGTTACACTACTACTGACCACGAGAAGCTCACGAAGCCACGTCTTTGGTCTGTAAGTTTTACATTTCAGCATTTTATTTAAAGCATGAATTATTTTGACAGCATGCTTCCATGAAATAGTTTACGATCAGATTTTCAGTATTTCAGTGTTTATTTAAAACAAATTATGTAATTATGCATGTTAGTTACGTATGGGTTATGTATGGAATAGTATGCCCCCTAGACGTCAAGTCGGACGCCCGAGAGGTGGTGGCGAGCACCGTCGTGAGGACGATTATGATCAGAGACAGGAGAGGCAGGCACCTCCTCCTCCTCCTCCTCCTCCTCCTCCACCTGACATGAACGCCCAGATGCTAGTTGGGATGACGCAGTTCTTCGCACAGTTTGCGGGGAACCATGCCATTGCCGCTGCCGCAGCCAGGCCGACAGGGCCCGAGGCTGTTTATGAGAGGTTTATGAAGATGTGTCCGAAGGAGTTTTCTGGGACGTCTGATCCCATGATTGCCGAGGGATGGATCAAATCCCTCGAGGTCATCTTCGAGTTTATGGAGCTGAGAGATGCAGACAGAGTCCGATGCGCCACCTATCTGTTCACTGGAGATGCCCGCTTATGGTGGGAAGGAGCAGCAGTAGCTCTGAACTTGGCTACACTGACTTGGACACGCTTCACGGAGGTTTTCTACTCCAAGTATTTTGCTGAGGAAGTTCGCACCAGGTTGACAACCGAGTTCATGAGCCTGAGACAGGGAGATATGACGATTACGGAGTTCATCCGTAAGTTCGAGAGGGGCTGTCACTTTTTGCCCCTGATCGCGAATGATGCCAAAGCCAAGTTGATGCATTTCCTGGTGGGTCTACGGCCGATCTTGCGCCGGGATGTTAGGGTGTCTGACCCTGCTACTTATGAGATCGCTGTCTCGAAAGCCCTAGCCGCAGAGCAGGATCTGCGGGATATCGAGAGGGATCGCCAGGGCAAGCGCCCATTCCAGGTACCACACCGCCCTCCTCCTCATCAGCATCAGCAGCAGAATAAGAGGCCTTTTCATGGACCGCTTAGAAACAGAGGCCAGCAGCAGTCGCAGCAGCGGGGACGCCCAGCCCCGAGGACTTATGAGCACCCAGTCTGCCCCAAGTGCTCACGCCGCCATCCTGGAGCATGTATGTCTGGCTCAGAAAAGTGTTTTAAGTGTGGCAGTCCAGACCACATGTTGCTTGCAGTGCCCTCAGAGGAATCTGCCTACTCAAGGCAGAGTTTTTGCTCTCCATGCCGCGGAAACAAACCCGGAGACTATGTTTTTGACAGGTACCTTTAAGCTTTAAGTTATTATTGAATTTCCGTGTTTTGGGAATCGGGATTAAGATTTGAACTTAGAACCGCGATAGGATTGCATGCTCTACTCAGTATTATTTTGAGATTTAAGTTAGAAGAACTATGGCCTTTGCATGTCTATAAGTTTAGTTCTTGTAGCTATTGGGTTCAACTTAGAGTTCCGATCTTTCAGGGAGAATTTTTATATCTGGTTCCGCTACCAAGGCCTTGATAGATTCAGGGGCCACTTACTCGTTTATTTCGGAGGTCTTTGCAAACTTTCTCAAGATCAAGACCATTGGGCTAGACATAGCCTTTTCAGTAGTGTTGCCGTCAGGCGAGGAGATGGCAGCTACCAATATTATCCGAGATATAGATCTGGAGCTGCACGGTAATCTAGTTTAGCGGATCTGATTGTGCTACTGATGCCAGAATTTGACATCATCCTAGGGATGGATTGGCTATTGAGGAACAGAGTGTTGATAGACTACCAGCGGAGATCCGTCCTTGTCCGACCGCCTGGAATGGAGCAGTTCTTATTTGAGCCGGACAGGTACTTTCCTTTACCGCGCATTATTCCTTATGTTCAGGCCAGGAAACTCATGCATAGAGGGTGTCGGGCATTTCTAGCGACCTTTTTATCTGTCCCCGAGGAACCCAACCAGTCAGCCTCAGATGTTCCGATTGTCAGAGATTTCTTAGATATTTTTCCTGAAGACGTCTCTGGTATGCCACCCGAGAGAGAGGTGGAGTTTTCAATTGAGCTTATGCCAGGTACGGCTCCGATATCCAAAGCGCCGTACCGATTAGCACCGACAGAGATGGCAGACCTTAAGAAGCAGATTCAAGAACTACTCGACAAGGAGTTCATTCGCCCGAGTTTCTCACCATGGGGCGCGCCAGTCTTGTTTGTTAAGAAGAAAGATGGCTCTATGAGAATTTGTATTGACTACCGGGAGTTGAACAGGGTTACAGTGAAGAACAAATACCCACTTCCAAGGATTGAGGATCTGTTTGACCAGTTGCAGGCAGCTTCGATTTTCTCCAATATTGATCTGCGTTCCGGTTATCACCAGTTGAGGGTGAGTGATGCTGATGTTTCCAAGACTGCTTTCAGGACTCGTTATGGTCACTACGAGTTCCTTGTGATGCCGTTTGGTTTAACGAATGCGCCAGCGATCTTCATGGATCTCATGAATCACGTATTTCAGCCGTACCTCGACCAGTTCGTGATAGTATTCATAGACGACATTCTCGTCTACTCCAAGAATCAGGAGGATCACAGCAGGCATCTGACCACAGTGCTGCAGACCTTGCAGAAGCACAAGCTATTCGCAAAGTTCAGTAAGTGCAAATTCTGGTTAGAGAAGGTGGCGTTCTTAGGCCACATTGTTTCTAGCAGTGGCATTGAGGTAGACCCAGCGAAAGTCGCTGCAGTCAGAGATTGGGTTGTGCCGCAGAATGCATCTGAGATCCGCAGTTTTCTGGGGCTAGCCGGATATTACAGGAAGTTCATCCAGGGATTCTCCTCCATTGCCGTTCCACTCACATCATTGACAAAGAAGAATGTGAAGTTTGTGTGGAGCGATGACTGTCAGAAGAGCTTCGATACTTTGAAGCAAGCTCCTATCTCCGCACCAGTATTGGCCATGCCGTCAGGGCCCGGTGAGTTTGTGTTATACACTTGATGCTTCGAAGCTCGGTTTAGGTGCAGTTTTGATGCAACATGGGAAAGTGAGAGCATATGCTTCTAGACAGTTGAAGACTCATGAGAAGAACTACCCTACCCATGATCTAGAGTTGGCAGCAGTAGTTTTTGCCTTGAAGATTTGGAGGCATTATCTGTATGGAGAGAGGTGTCAGATCTTTACCGACCACAAGAGCCTCAAGTACTTCTTTACGCAGAAAGAGCTGAACATGCGTCAGAGGCGTTGGTTGGAGCTTGTGAAGGATTATGAGTGTGACATTAGCTACCACCCGGGTAAAGCTAATGTAGTGGCGGATGCATTGAGCAGAAAAGTCGCAGTGATGGCTCATTTGACAGTTTCGAGACCTCTTCAGCTTGAGATGCAGAGGTTTGATCTTGAGACTTGTGACACCTCTGACCCGATTTAAATAAAATACAGCGGAATTTAAAATTTTTACTTGAAGAGAGGAAGGATTCAAAATACATTTCCATAAAATATTTATATCCAAAATAAATACATGATCATTCCAATGATATAACAAAAATACAAAATATCATTCCTATGATCATGCCCAAAATGCCAACAAAATATCTTCTTCCTTCCTTCTCTATATGCATATGACTCCGGCCCACAATCAACGTCCTGGCCCGTCGCTCTTATCTGCATCACATGAATAAACTGAAATGAGTATAAAACTCAGCAAGTGGAACTCTTACGTAGCAATAGACATAGCATACTCTGAAAATCATAGCTTTAAAAACATAAATACCATCAACTCTGAAATGTGGATAATAAAGCATAGCATAACAATAAGATGATATTTCTCTTTTCTCTGTATTGGATTGATATCTATATAGTATCTCTGTCTCTGTACCTATATCCCATCGATATAAATCGACAACTCTGAGGGATATAAGCCTATGGTCGCTGATCAATTAATTGCATGCAATCTCTGACTATGTATCTATCAATCCATAAATCCATTTGAATTCTCTCTTTTATATTAAAACAAACACTTTGTAAACTCTTTACTCTTGTATTCCCTTTTCAATAATTGAGACATAAAATGCCTCAAATATACATAACAAGTGTATCAATACATAAACATGAATCAAATGAAGGGAATAACACATTAAAACTATTGAAAAACAATACATAGATTATCATGTGAGCACAAGAATGAAATTCCACTTACAACCACTTGAAACCTTGGTTCTAAACTCTTGGTTGAAATCCTACAACAATAAACCATAAATAACATCATCCACATCTCAATAATCAAAAACCCATGTCAATTAATCCATAAAACCAACACATCCACCAAACCCATATCACATCTCCCCCAAAACCAAGAATAAACAACACCAAAAGCTTACCTTAGCTTCCTAGAACCAAGAAGAACTTAGATCTCAACACAACAATCCCCCAAGATCCAAGAATCAAAGGTAGGAAATCAAAGAAAATGAGGAAACCCTAGCTCCAAGGAGAGAAATATCGAAAAAGAGGGGAAAGAAGTGAGGGAAATGAAGCCAACTCATCCAATATATCACTTAAAATCTCGAAACACGCTTTTGCTGTGCGCGACCACGGGTGCGCTGCTATCCTTACCGCGGGTGCGCTAAGCTCACGGCCTCCCATCCAAAAATCTGGAATTGTCGACCGCGGGTGCGGTCCTTAACATACCGCGGGTGCGGTGCCATCACCGCGGGTGCAGTACCAATACACCGCGGATGCAGGTGAAGCTACGGGAACAACAACAAATTCTGAAGCACAAGACCACGGGTGCGGTGGCTACCATGAGCGCGGGTGCGGTCCCCTCTCGGCCAAGACAAAATCTAATACAACTAAAATCAAACCGAAACGCTGATACAAAACAACCACCATCAATGAGCATCAACAAGGCCACAAAAATAAAGATAACCAACCATACTATGACCCATAAACACAACTCTTAACATCTAAATCAAATAACCCAATAACTTACGAAACTTAAACTGTACCGTACACCGGGCTAGGCTATTACAATCTCCCCTCCTTAGAGGAATTTCGTCCTCGAAATTGACGTCACTGCACGAACAACTCAGGATACTTCTCTCTCATCTCATCCTCCGGTTCGCACGTGGCCTCTTCGATCAAATGATTCCTCCAAAGGACTTTAACGATTCCGATCTCTTTGTTTCTCAACACTCTAACTTTGCGATCCAGAATCTGGACCGGAATCTCTTGGTACGTCAAGTTCGGCGTCAAATCCAATGGCTCGTGGTGAAGAACATGGGAAGGATTCGCAATATACTTCCTGAGCAAAGACACATGAAAAACATTGTGAACTCTGTCAAGATCTGGCAGTAGGGCTAACCTGTAAGCTCGATCCCCGACTCTGTCCAAGATCTCAAATGAGCCAATAAATCTCGAACTCAACTTACCCTTCTTGCCAAACCGCATCACACCCTTAAGAGGTGCAATCTTCAAGAACACATGATCTCCAATCTCAAACTGCAACGGTCTACGACGCACATCAGCATAGCTCTTCTGCCTCGACTGCGCTGTCTTCATCCTCTCTCGAATAAAAGCAACAACATCAGCTGTCTGTTGGACCAACTCAGGACCCAACATCTTCCTCTCTCCAACCTCATCCCAAAACAAAGGAGACCTACACTTTCTGCCATAAAGTGCTTCATACGGTGCCATGCCAATCGTCGCTTGGTAACTGTTATTATATGTGAACTCAACAAGAGGCAATTTGGAATCCCAGCTACCAGGATAATCAATAGTACAAGCTCTGAGCATATCCTCTAAAATCTGAATAACTCTCTCTGATTGACTGTCGCTCTGGGGGTGATATGTTGTACTAAAAGCTAACCGTGAACCCATAGCTCTGTGCAAACTCTTCCAAAACTCTGAAGTAAATCTAGGGTCACGATCAGACACGATCGACACGGGAACACCATGAAGTCTAACAATCTCTGCTAGTACTCTTCGGCATACTGGTTCATGGAATACGTCGTCTTGACTGGGAGAAAATGCGCTGACTTGGTCAATCGGTCAACAATAACCCAAATGGAATTAAAACCTTTCTGCGTCCTGGGAAGACCAGTCACGAAGTCCATCGTAATAATGTCCCAGCAGGTCTCTGGTGCTCGATCTTCACCTGCTGACAAGTTAAGCACTGAGAAATAAACATGGCAATATCTTTCTTCATAACTGGCCACCAATAAAGTCGACGAAGATCCTGATACATCTTGGTACTACCTGGATGTATCGAGTATGGCGCGGTATGAGCTTCAGTCAAAATGTCTCGCCGAATATCATCACCAACAGGAACACAAATACGGCCTCTGAAAGTCACCAAACCATCTCCATTCAATCCAAACTCTGAATTACATCTCTCCTCTGCTCTAGCTCTCATCTCCGTCAACTGAACATCACTGGCCTGCTCTCTACGGATCCTGTCCGTCAAAGTAGCACGAATGAGCAACGCTGAAAAGCGGGCAATGGTCCCCGGAACCACTAAAGCAATCTCCTCACGCTGCAAGTCCATCAACAACGGCTGCTGAATCATCGAGCTCAAGGAAGAACTCGACTTTCGGCTCAAAGCATCCGCTACAACATTCGCTTTCCCTGGGTGGTAACTGATCGTCACATCATAATCTTTGACAAGCTCTAACCACCTCCTCTGTCGCATATTGAGCTCTTTCTGAGAGAACAAATACTTCAAACTCTTGTGGTCCGTGAAAATTTCACACTTTTCGCCATACAAATAATGTCTCCAAATTTTCAAGGCGAAAACCACAGCTGCTAGCTCCAAATCATGCGTCAGATAATTCTTCTCGTAATCCTTCAACTGGAGAGAAGCATAGGCTATGACCTTACCACGCTGCATCAACACTGCACCAAGACCCTTCTTCGACGCATCAGTATAAACAACAAAATCCTCTGAACCACTGGGCAATGCAAGAACAGGAGCTGTCGTCAACTTATCTTTCAACTCTTGAAATCCACTCTAGCAATCATTGGACCACTCGAACTTCACAGTCTTCCTCGTCAGATTGGTTAACGGCAGGGCAATCTTGGAAAAATCTGAAATAAAGCGACGATAATAACCCGTCAAACCAAGGAAACTGCGTACTTCTGATACAGTGGTAGGGATAGGCCATTTCTGTATCGCCTCAATCATTATTGGATCAACCGCTATACCATCCTTCGAAACCACATGGCCTAAGAAAGAAATATGCTCCAACCAGAACTCACACTGAAAGCGGACCGGTTACGATGGCCGGAAGCGCAACGGAAGTCAAAAATTTTAAAATTTAGCATGAATTTTCGGCCACCCTAGGTTATGTGCAATATTTATGAAATAACACCATACATAGGATGTTAGAAAGATTACCTATCAACCTCTTGAGGTTGATGTATGGCACCAACTTTGTTGTAAACAACAAAGCTCTTCAAAGGATGAAAAAATCTACAAGCTCCTCCTCCTTTGCATCAAAATAAGGCCTACCACCAACTAGGTAAATCCCCTCTTAATTTGCACTAGAAAATTAAGAGTATTTTTCAAAGAGAAGACTTTTATTCTCCAACACTTGAAGAGCAAAAGAGAGAAGAAAATTGAGAGAAAATGTGTGTGAAAATTTCGGCCAACATGTAAGAATGAGAGAGTGAAGTTGGGTCTTGGGGTTGCAAAAAGCTAGATTCAAAATTGCATGCCATGCATTATTTTAATCAAAAGTATTCCAAACCCCTTCACCTCCCAAGCATGCAAACCCTAGTGGGCTTGCAACTTTTGCAAGGCCCATGGACTTTATAATTGTCTCAAACATTTTGAGCCCAACTAGACTTTACTTGATTTTACTCAAGCCCACTAGTTAAATAATTATTTCCAATTGGGCTCTACAAGGCCCATTGTTATTTAATTAATCCAACAATTGAATTAATTAAAAATTATTTGGACTCTACTAGGCCCACTAGTGTTAAATTAATTCAACACTTGAATTAATTTAATTTAGTCCATAATAATAATGTTTATGAAAATCACAATTTTCAAATACATTATTCACTTGGCCAAATTTTAATCTAGGAACACTTCCATAAATTAAAATATATATTTCTCTCATAGAAGTCATACTTCTATTTTTCTTTACACTTATAAACTCATTTATAAGTCGTTCAACACATTGAACTATTTTCTCCTTTATAGAAGTCATACTTCTAATTTTCCTTACGCTTATAAACTCCTTTATAAGCCGTTCAACACATTGAACTATTTTTACTTGTCATCGGGATTTACAAAGCTAGCACTTGTGTGGCCCTCAATGGTTCATTGATACAACTAGCCGTGGGTTCACATCTCCATGTGATTCGGACTAAACATGTCCTTATATGAGCATACCCCAATTGCTCCATTCTTACTTATCAACTCCTTGATAGTAAGAACGTCAGAACTCAAGTCTGATAGTACCCAACCAATCACGTTAAACGCCTAGCAGCATCGCTTACGTGATTCCCTAGGTATCAAATGATAGTGCCTGCAAGAACCATTCAATTATAGTTAGCGTACAGTACGGTCCCTTCAACTCATATATCCCGATCGATTCGACAACCATTGGTTTATCGAGAGTTGTCAATGAATCGATACTATGTGTCATGTCGTAGTTGCATCAATGGTGTAATCTATGAAACCCCTTTCATAATTACAACCATACTCTGGCCAGAGATTTCAACCTACATACACATGATAACACATAGGATATCCATACCCGAAGGTAAGCGGTGAATCCCCGACTACAATGCATCGACTCCTATGTGTTTCGACAGAACACCCAACCTTGCCACCTGATGACCCCATGAGAGTCGGTAAACAAGTCAAAGTGTAATTCTAGCACATAGAGTCTCAATGTTGTCCCGGGTCATAAGGACTAATTCTGTACAACCATAAACCAGGACTTTTCCACTCGATAAGTGAGAACCACTTGGAAAGTCCTTTTATGGAGGGTTGTTCAGTGCACTCTACAAGGAGCACCTATCTGCATGTTCGGACATCACAATGTCCCCTACCAATGAAACATGGTACTCACATCGCAGATACTAGTCTCTAACTCGAGCGGCCTATATCCTTCTTAGTGGCGGCTGAATCGACTAGGAACCGTTTAGAATATACAGTATTACAAATATGAGTTTCATGATACTCATCATATGAGCATCTCATATTCTTTCTACTATTTGTATATGCAAGGGCTTTATCTATGCAACTAGCATGGGTATACAGATAAAGATTTGCCAAAATAATAATTTCAAATATTATTAAAATAAAGATTGCTTATACATAGAGTTTCATTGTGAACACTCGGCCAACACTTGGCTCGACGGGCACCTACTCTAACAGTCTCCCACTTGCACTAGAGCCAACTACCCATATGCTTAAAACCCATTGATTCGCGATGCTTGTCGAATAATGGTCCAGGTAAAGGCCTAATTAGTGGATCAACAACATAATCTGCGGAGCCGACTTTGTCAATAGACACTTCTTCCACTTTCCACAATCTCTACGAGGATGTGGTACTTTCTCAATACTAGTTTGGATTTCTGATGAGACCTTGGCTCCTCTGCTTGAGCTAAAGCTCCCGTGTTGTCACACAACACCGGGACAGGAGCAACTCCATTAGGAATGACGTCCAACTCTTAGACGAAATTCCTTATCCAAACAGCCTCTCTTGCTGCATCTGATGCAGCAATGTATTCGGCCTCTGTGCTGGAATCCGTAGTATTGTCTTGCTTGGAACTCTTCCAAGAGACAGCAGCACCGTTGAGCATGAATACAAAACTAGAGGTTGACTTCGAGTTATCGATATCGCTTTGGAAGCTAGTGTCGGTATAGCCTTCCAATTTCAGTTCTCTACCCCATAGACCAAGAACAACTTATTGGTCCTTCTCAACTACTTGAGGATGTCTTTCACAGCTTTCAGGTGTGGAAGACCAGGGTTCGATTGATATCCTTTCACTACACATAGTGCAAACGCCACGTCAGGACGTGTAGATATCATCTCATACATGATGTTACCAATTGCCGAAGCATACGGAATGCGTGTCATCGCCACTATCTCTGCATCTGTCTTGGGAGACAGACTTGGATAGGGACACGCCATGACACATTGGTAGATGTCCTCTCTTGGACTCATCCATCGAGAACCGCTTCACGATGGTATCAATGTATGTGGACTGGGTGAGACCAAGCCATCTTTTCGATCTATCTCTATAGATCTGTATCCCAATACAAAAGATGCTTCACCCAAGTCCTGCATCGAGAACTTACTCGTTAACCATATCTTAGTTGATTGCAACATTCCTACATCATTCTCAATGAGTAGAATGTCATCAACATAAAGCACCAGGAATGTCACAACACTCCCACTGACCTTCTTACACACACAGGGTTCCTCATGATTCTTAGTAAATCAAACTCTTTGATTGTACTATCGAATCTAAGGTTCCAACTCCTTGATGCCTGCTTTAGATCATAAATAGATCTTTGAAGTTTGCATACGATATGCTCACTTCCGATAGATGTAAACCATTCAGGTTGAGACATGTAAATCACTTTCTTAAAATCCCCATTAAGAAAGACTGTCTTAACATCCATCTGCCATATCTCATAGTCATACCATGCAGCTATGGCTAGCAAAATCCTTATGGACTTGAACATTGCGACTGGGAAAAGGTTTCCTCAAAGTCAACTCCTTGTCTTTGAGTACATCCTTTTGCCACCAATCGCGCCTTGAAGGTCAATACCTTCCCATCCGCCCCAAGTCCCTATGGGAACAGTTCCCTCAGTTGGATCCACAAGATCCTACACTTGGTTCGAATGCATGGAATTCAACTCAGATTCCATTGCTTCAAGCCACTTGGATGAATCGGCATCAGATAACGCTTCCTTGAAGGTCCTTGGATCACATCCATGGTTAGGCTCATCATGGCCTTCTTCAAGAAGCTGACCATACCTCATAGGTGGTCTCGAGACTTTCTCGTATCTGCTAGGAGCTTGTATCTCCTCTCTTGGCTCATCGGGTGTGGGTTCTATAATTGTGGGTTTCTCTCGAACCTCTTCGAGTTCTATCATCTGCCTTTTTCTATCCAATAGAAAATCCCTTTCCAAAAAGGTTGCATTCCTAGAAACAAACACCTTTGTTACTTGGGGATGATAGAAATAATATCCAACTCAATTCCTTGGATATCCCACAAAGTAACATAAAATGGATCAACAATCCAATTTATCTCCCACTTACCTGCTTCACATAAGCAGGGCTCCCCATATTCTAAGATAAGAATATTTTGGGAGGCTTACCCATCCATATCTCATATGGTATCTGCCTTTGAATGGACATTTAGTAGAATATCTTTTACTTTTAAGTTATAGAGATCGTTTTCAAGTTCTCAAGCACCAATTAAACATTCATTCTTGTAAATGTTGCAAACACCTTTGCTAAATAAACAAGAATATCCATTTTTATCACAATAGAAATGGAAACAATGTTTTACACCAAACAGGTACAAACAAAACATCTCTTAAAATTAACTTAAAGTCATTGTTCAACAATAAGTAAACATCCTTAATAGCCTTGGCAGCAACTCTTGCTCCATTGCTCATCCTCAAGAAGGTCACACCTTCCTTAAGCTTCCTACTTCTTCCCATCACCTGTAACCCATTACAGAGATGTGAGTCACAACCGGTATCTAATACCCAAGAAGTAGAGTTAATTAAAATGTTTACTTAAAGTTAGTACATACCGTTTCCAGAACACTTCTGGGCAAGATATTCTTTGCAATTACGCCTCCAATGTCCAGGCTTCTTGCAGTGATGATATACATCATTAGTCTTGTCAGCCTTAACTGGTCTGGCTGCCTCAACAGGGTTCGGAGATTGCCTCAACAAGGGCACGTTCTTTTCGGGACGTTGGAAAGAACTCTTCTTTCCCTTCCCATGTGGATCAATCTTCGTACCAGATGAAGAACCCACATAAAGAACCAACTTCTCTTTCTTGATGGTGGATTCAAACGTAACAAGCATGTTCACCAACTCCTCAAGGGTCGGTTCCATCTTGTTCATGTTGAAATTCACCACAAAAGGATCAAATGAGCTAGGCAGCGATAACAGCAACAAGTCGGTGGTCAACTCCGAAGGCAGGATCAGATCCATGCCAACGAGCTTGTCCACGAGCCCGATCACCTTTAGGCCATGCTCATGGACCGAGGTCCCCTCTCGCATGCGCAAAGTGATCAGCTCCTTGACGGTAGCATGCCTAAGAGGACGTGTTTGCTCTCCAAAGAGCTCCTTGAGGTGCAAATGAATGTCAGCAGCACTCTTTGCACCCTCAAAACGCCTCTGCAGCTCATCATTCATAGAAGTCAGCATATAACACCTTGCTATCAAGTCATGGTCACACCATTCCTTGTAAGCCTGCAATTCCTCAGGAGTGCAGTCAGTCGGAGCCTCAACAGGGGGCGACTGAGTCAGTGTATATGTTACCCTTTCCGAATTCAAGACTATTTTCAAATTTCTTAGCCAAGTGAGGTAATTAGGTCCAGTTAATATGTGTTTGTCGAGTATTACAGATATCGAATTGCGCATCGAAGACATTGTCGATTTGTACTGAAAAGTAAAACAGATAAATGTTGATGACTATTTAAAATATTTGGTAAGATATAAAGTATGGACTTTAACTTTATAAATATTTACTCCCACTGTTTTGACATCTTTCACTACCCTCTAGTGAAAACGGGAAACTCCTTTCCTCAGTAGGTACGTAAGGTCCAATTAGCGAATTATGATCCCGATTATACTGCCAATCACAATTCCTAAAAGGTAGTTTCCCAATTGCATCACAATGCAACCCTTAACGTAAACTTTTGTCTCACGTTTGATTAGGACCCATTATAGACGTCGTTCATCTTTACGTGTCAAGCCTTACCCATCGATGTTGAACCTTAATGGACGGTCGCCATGAGTTCCCTCAATTATCTGAGCCGAAGTCATGGGAGTTCCACGTAGTTCACATCACCATGTCAATGGATTTCACAGCTTTCCGGCACCCAAGGCCCCCCCAATAATATGAGCCGAGCCCCGAGTACGGGTAGCGTTCATCATGCACCTATTGTCGATGGAAGACAAGGAAATTATAACCAATTTTATAATTCCCCTTTTCGGGCTTGATATTAATTTTGAATCTTATTCAAAATGAGGGTTTTTAGTTTTGAAAGGTCTCATCATTAATTTTATTTTAAAAGCTCGCCATGTTTGATCGTATGTTTGCCGGATTCATGCAACTTTGCTATTATCATAATAATAACGCACATACTCATTATTTATAACATATCATGCATATATTATAAATAGAAAACAATACAAGGATGATCAATTGCCCCAACTCTAATGGCCCGTGTGAGCCAAACACGGGCCTAGGTCCAATCCTAGGGTAAATGCACGGGATGCAATGCAACTAAATTATTACATTAGCATCCAATATTACATGTCTTCGATCTTCATAATCACCAAGGCCACCATCTTCCAATCTTGATCTTCACCTATTCTAATATTTACAATTAAATATCCATGGCACATAGGGATACATCTCATGGGGGGTGGGAACGGGCCATAAACCAAGCCCACTTGAAATTGATAATTATTACAATCATACAACACAAATATCCTAGCATACACCTAGCAAATTGGGCTTGGGCTTTTGATCATCCTTCATGCATAATATCACATATCATACACCATCAATTAATTATCACTATAATTAATTGATCCAATATTATATATCTTGATCCAATCACTAACCACCACAATTATAAATTAAATTAACAAAGTATACAAACACCTTTGTCTACTTTCAAATTAATTTATTTATAATCGAATTTCTTGTAAATCACAATTTACTATAAATAATTAAAGTCCAACTTCAATTATTTATTTTATGAGAAAATATGTGCAACAATTTGTAAATTTAAACTTAAGGGCCCAAAAACCATTTTACACCTAAAATATTTTGGCCCATTTAAATTTCACAAATTATGTTGGTCATCCAATGGCCCAACATCTCAAGGCCCATGACACTAAGATTCACCAAAACACTTTTGGAAACTCTAGTCGTCATCGCCGTCGCCGGAGCTCCGTCGCCGGATTCCGGCTACCAAAAAATATTTTATTTTTTTTATTTTAAAATCTGGAATTTTTCCGGGCTGCCCCATTCGCTGCCCGAAATTCTCGGGCAGCCCGAGATATGTTGATGCCCGAAATTTTTTTTTTTTTTTTTTGTAAAATTTTCGGCCTTGATGTATATCATGCAAAAATATTTCTCAAGCGGTTAGAAATCGATCTCAACATAATATTACGTAAATATTACACAAAAACCGTAACCATAGCTCGGATACCACTTGAAAGCGGACCGCTTACGGTGGCCGGAAGCGCAACGGAAGTCAAAAATTTTAAAATTTAGCATGAATTTTCGGCCACCCTAGGTTATGTGCAATATTTATGAAATAACACCATACATAGGATGTTAGAAAGATTACCTATCAACCTCTTGAGGTTGATGTATGGCACCAACTTTGTTGTAAACAACAAAGCTCTTCAAAGGATGAAAAAATCTACAAGCTCCTCCTCCTTTGCATCAAAATAAGGCCTACCACCAACTAGGTAAATCCCCTCTTAATTTGCACTAGAAAATTAAGAGGATTTTTCAAAGAGAAGACTTTTATTCTCCAACACTTGAAGAGCAAAAGAGAGAAGAAAATTGAGAGAAAATGTGTGTGAAAATTTCGGCCAACATGTAAGAATGAGAGAGTGAAGTTGGGTCTTGGGGTTGCAAAAAGCTAGATTCAAAATTGCATGCCATGCATTATTTTAATCAAAAGTATTCAAAACCCCTTCACCTCCCAAGCATGCAAACCCTAGTGGGCTTGCAACTTTTGCAAGGCCCATGGACTTTATAATTGTCTCAAACATTTTGAGCCCAACTAGACTTTACTTGATTTTACTCAAGCCCACTAGTTAAATAATTATTTCCAATTGGGCTCTACAAGGCCCATTGTTATTTAATTAATCCAACAATTGAATTAATTAAAAATTATTTGGACTTTACTAGGCCCACTAGTGTTAAATTAATTCAACACTTGAATTAATTTAATTTAGTCCATAATAATAATGTTTATGAAAATCACAATTTTCAAATACATTATTCACTTGGCCAAATTTTAATCTTGGAACACTTCCATAAATTAAAATATATATTTCTCTCATAGAAGTCATACTTCTATTTTTCTTTACACTTATAAACTCATTTATAAGTCGTTCAACACATTGAACTATTTTCTCCTTTATAGAAGTCATACTTCTAATTTTCCTTACGCTTATAAACTCCTTTATAAGCCGTTCAACACATTGAACTATTTTTACTTCTCATCGGGATTTACAAAGCTAGCACTTGTGTGGCCCTCAATGGTTCATTGATACAACTAGCCGTGGGTTCACATCTCCATGTGATTCGGACTAAACATGTCCTTATATGAGCATACCCCAATTGCTCCATTCTTACTTATCAACTCCTTGATAGTAAGAACGTCAGAACTCAAGTCTGATAGTACCCAACCAATCACGTTAAACGCCTAGCAGCATCGCTTACGTGATTCCCTAGGTATCAAATGATAGTGCCTGCAAGAACCATTCAATTATAGTTAGCGTACAGTACGGTCCCTTCAACTCATATATCCCGATCGATTCGACAACCATTGGTTTATCGAGAGTTGTCAATGAATCGATACTATGTGTCATGTCGTAGTTGCATCAATGGTGTAATCTATGAAACCCCTTTCATAATTACAACCATACTCTGGCCAGAGATTTCAACCTACATACACATGATAACACATAGGATATCCATACCCGAAGGTAAGCGGTGAATCCCCAACTACAATGCATCGACTCCTATGTGTTTCGACAGAACACCCAACCTTGCCACCTGATGACCCCATGAGAGTCGGTAAACAAGTCAAAGTGTAATTCTAGCACATAGAGTCTCAATGTTGTCCCGGGTCATAAGGACTAATTCTGTACAACCATAAACCAGGACATTTCCACTCGATAAGTGAGAACCACTTGGAAAGTCCTTTTATGGAGGGTTGTTCAGTGCACTCTACAAGGAGCACCTATCTGCATGTTCGGACATCACAATGTCCCCTACCAATGAAACATGGTACTCACATCGCAGATACTAGTCTCTAACTCGAGCGGCCTATATCCTTCTTAGTGGCGGCTGAATCGACTAGGAACCGTTTAGAATATACAGTATTACAAATATGAGTTTCATGATACTCATCATATGAGCATCTCATATTCTTTCTACTATTTGTATATTCAAGGGCTTTATCTATGCAACTAGCATGGGTATACAGATAAAGATTTGCCAAAATAATAATTTCAAATATTATTAAAATAAAGATTGCTTATACATAGAGTTTCATTGTGAACACTCGGCCAACACTTGGCTCGACGGGCACCTACTCTAACACACACTTCTTCAACTTATCATACAGCCTCTTTTCTCTCAACAACTGAAGAACAACTCTGAGGTGTTCTGAGTGAAGCTCTCTGGTCTTGGAATAGATCAAGATGTCGTCGATGAAAACAATGACGAAGCTATCCAAATACGGCTTGAACACACGGTTCATTAGATCCATGAAGACTGGAGGAGCATTGGTCAGGCCAAAAGACATCACAAGAAATTCATAATAACCGTACCTGGTCCGGAACGCTGTCTTAGGGATATCAGACTCCCTAACCTTCAACTGATAATAGCCAGATCGCAGATCAATCTTTGAGAACACTCTAGCCCCTTGCAGTTGATCAAACAAGTCATCTATCCGTGGCAACGGATACTTATTCTTGATAGTCACTTTATTGAGCTCTCTGTAATCAATGCAAAGACGCAACGACCCATCTTTCTTCTTGACGAAAAGAACCGGAGCTCCCCAAGGCGAAGAACGCGGCCGAATGAAACCTTTATCCAAAAGATCCTGCAACTGCGTCTTCAACTCCTTCATCTCTGTAGGGGCCATTCTATACGGAGCCTTGGAAATAGAAACCGTACCTGGAACTAGATCAATCACAAACTCCACATCTCTGTCCGGCGGTAAACCCGGAACATCATCCTCAAAAACATCAGAGAAATCTCTCACAACATCAATATCATCAATATTCAACTTCACAATTTTATCCACATCCACAATAGAAGCCAAGAACCCATCACATCCTCTAAACAACAACTTCTTAGCCTCAAGACACGAAATAAAAGGAAGGACCAGGGAAGTACCTGCACTGGCGAGCAAACCTTCCCTATTGCCATCATCTGCAAATGTCACCGTCTTAGCAACACAATCAATCACTGCACGATAGTTCGATAGCCAATCCATGCCAAGAATAATATCAAATGCAACCATTGGGATAACAATCAAGTCGGCAAAAACCACTCGCTCATCAATTTGAACAGAGCACACATACACAATAGATGTCGGGCACAATACATCTCCCGAAAGCAAAACAACATTGAACTGGAGGGGAAGAACAGAAGGAACTATACCCAAAGATCTCAAAAATAATTCAGACATAAAAGAATGAGTAGCACCTGTATCAATCAACGTCGTAGCTACTCTGCCTGAATTAAAATAGTGCTAGAGATCACAGAAGAATCATGATTTATACCTTCCTTCGTCATGGTAAAGATGCGACCCTGAACCTTCTCTTTACTCGCTCCTCTCGGACAGTCTTTGGCAATATGGCCTGCAGTGCCACAACGATAACAAGTATGAGTGCCAAATCTGCACTCTCCCCGATGATGACGACTGCATTTGGGACACAAAGGCTTCTCGGGATCAGATGGGACTGCCGGTGGTTTAGGACTCGGCTCTATCTTGCCTTTCCCCTTGAAACGATCCTTTCCTCTTTGACTTGAACCCTGGCCTCTCTGAGCAATGGCCTGCTGTCTCGCTTGTCTTTCCCTGGCAATGTCCTTCTCATCTTGTTCAGCCAACAACGCCTTAGACACAATCTCCTTGAATGTCACAGCCTTCGACATGTTGATATCCCTCCGGATCTCTGCTCTAAGGCCTCGAATGAAATGAGCACCTTTGTCCTTGTCGTTGGAAGCAATATACGGGGCAAACAGACAACCCTCCTCGAATTTGAGAATGTACTCATCAACATTCATGCCTCCCTGACGAAGCTCCAAGAACTCAGTCACCTTCCTAGCTCGAAGTGCATCTGGGAAATACTTATTATAGAAAAGATCGGTGAACTCTTGCCACTTCAAAGCCGGTAGATCAACACTAACCTTGGTCGCATTCCACCAAATACGTGCAGCCTTGACTAACATGAACACTGCACAACTGATTCTGTCCTTGTCTTCGTAGTTGAGATGATCAAAGATAGCCTCGAGTGCCTTGATCCACTCTACGGCCACTAACGGATCAGTGCTACCTGCAAATTCTGGCGGATCCATCCTCTTGAAAGCAGTAAAGATGCCATCGGTACCAACTGCTTGAACTACTTGGCCTCTCACTTGACCTCTGCCTTGGCCTGCACCTTGCATACGAAGCAACTGCTGGATCTGCTCACTATGGACCTTGGCTTGCTCTTTCAACAACTTGCCGAACTCATCGACAACTCTAGAGGAAGAACTATCATCACCCTCTACGGCTTTCCTCTTAGGAGGCATACTCTACAACGTGATCACAAAATACAAATCAATAGATAACAATGAATAGATGTAGAAGAAGACATACCCAGACAGTTGAAAGTAGACGAAGTCATATGCATTGGTCCGAAGAACGGTGCTCTGATACCACTAAATGTGACACCTCTGACCCGATTTAAATAAAATACAGCAGAATTTAAAATTTTTACTTGAAGAGAGGAAGGATTCAAAATACATTTCCATAAAATATTTATATCCAAAATAAATACATGATCATTTAAATGAAATAAAAAAAATACAAAATATCATTCCTATGATCATGCTCAAAATGCCAACAAAATATCTTCTTCCTTCCTTCTCTATATGCATATGACTCCGGCCCACAATCAACGTCCTGTCCCGTCGCTCTTATCTGCATCACATGAATAAACTGAAATGAGTATAAAACTCAGCAAGTGGAACTCTTACGTAGCAATAGACATAGCATACTCTGAAAATCATAGCTTTAAAAACATAAATACCATCAACTCTGAAATGTGGATAATAAAGCATAGAATAACAATAAGATGATATTTCTCTTTTCTCTGTATTGGATTGATATCTATATAGTATCTCTGTCTCTGTACCTATATCCTATCGATATAAATCGACAACTCTGAGGGATATAAGCTTATGGTCGTTGATCAACTAATTGCATGCAATCTCTGACTATGTAATCTATCAATCCATAAATCCATTTGAATTCTCTCTTTGACATTAAAACAAACACTTTGTAAACTCTTTACTCTTGTATTCCCTTTTCAATAATTGAGACATAAAATGCCTCCAATATACATAACAAATGTATCAATACATAAACATGAATCAAATGAAGGGAATAACACATTAAAACTATTGAAAAACAATACATATAGTATCATGTGAGCACAAGAATGAAATTCCACTTACAACCACTTGAAACCTTGGTTCTAAACTCTTGGTTGAAATCCTACAACAATAAACCATAAATAACACCATCAACATTTCAATAATCAAAAACCCATGTCAATTAATCCATAAAACCAACACATCCACCAAACCCATATCACATCTCCCCCAAAACCAAGAATAAACAACACAAAAGCTTACCTTAGCTTCCTAGAACCAAGAAGAACTTAGATCTCAACACAACAATCCCCCAAGATCCAAGAATCAAAGGTAGGAAATCAAAGAAAATGAGAAAACCCTAGCTCCAAGGAGAGAAATATCGAAAAAGAGGGGAAAGAAGTGAGGGAAATGAAGCCAACTCATCCAATATATCACTTAAAATCTCGAAACACGCTTTTGCTGTGCGCGATCGCAAGTGCGCTGCTATCCTTACCGCGGGTGCGCTAAGCTCACGGCCTCCCATCCAAAAATCTGGAATTGTCGACCACGGGTGCGGTCCTTAACATACAGCGGGTGCGGTGCCATCACCGCGGGTGCGGTGAAGCTACGGGAACAACAACAAATTCTGAAGCACAAGACCGCGGGTGCGGTGGCTACCATGAGCGCGGGTGCGGTCCCCTCTCGGCCAAGACAAAATCTAATGCAACTAAAATCGAACCGAAACGCTGATACAAAAAAACCACCATCAATGAGCATCAACAAGGCCACAAAAATAAAGATAACCAACCATACTATGACCCATAAACACAACTCTTAACATCTAAATCAAATAACCCAATAACATACGAAACTTAAACCGTACCGTACACCGGGCTAGGCTATTACAAGACTTATCCTCGAGGTAGAGTTCCTCATCTATCTACCTTGACGATTCAGTCCTCTCTTCTTGACCGTATTCGCAGCGGTCAGTCAGCAGATGAGCAATTGGCACAGTGGAAGAAGAGAGATGAAGCCAAGGTCAGTGTCTTGTATACAGTCAGTGACGGTATTGTGAGATACCGAGACAGGATGTGGGTTCCTAGCAGTGGTTCTATCCGAGCAGATATTCTATCAGAGGCCCACATGTCCCCGTACTCTATTCACCCTGGGAGTACGAAGATGTACAAAGATCTGCAGTTGTTGTATTGGTGGCCTGGTATGAAGAAAGACATCAGGCGATTTGTATCTGAGTGTCTGACTTGCCAGTTAGTGAAGGCCGAACATCAGAGACCAGCAGGTTTGCTCAAGCCTCTTCCTATTCCCGAGTGGAAGTGGGAGAACATTACCATGGATTTTGTGACCGGATTGCCGAAGTCAGCCAGGGGATCGAAAGCTATTTGGGTGATTGTAGATCGTCTTACCAAATCAGCGCACTTCTTGCCTATTAAGACGACTTTCACTATGGTTCAGTATGCAGAGTTGTATAACCGGGAGATAGTCCGACTTCATGGTATTCCAGTTTCGATCGTATCTGACTGAAATCCCAGATTTACTTCCTCTTTTTGGAAGAGTTTGCATTCGACTTTGGGTACGAAGTTGCTGTTTAGCACAGCTTTTCATCCGCAGACAGATGGACAGTCAGAGCGAGTTATTCAGATCTTAGAGGATCTTCTCCGTGCTTGCGTCATTGATTTCTCTGGGAGTTGGGAGTCGAACTTGCCATTGGTAGAGTTCACCTATAACAACAGTTTCCAGTCGTCTATAGGTATGGCTCCGTATGAAGCATTGTATGGCCGTAAGTGTAGATCTCCTGTTCATTGGGATGAAGTAGGAGAGATAGCAGAGTTGGGTCCAGAAATTGTTCAGCAGGCTGCAGATGTAGTAGTCAAGATCCGTGATCGGATGAGGACTGCTCAAAGTCGACAGAAAAGCTATGCAGATCAGAGAAGAAGAGACTTAGAGTTCGCAGTGGGCGACCATGTTTTTGTGAAAGCTTATACAAACTTAGTATTATTTCGGCCAAACGAAAGTTTCACTCATGTGTGTGTGTGTGTGTGTGTGTGTGTACACACACACATATATATATACATATATATAACATTATAATCTCTTATTTTATTAGTATATAAATTTCTTTTGAATATTAGATAGTATTTTCTATGATGTTTATGCTTAAACTCCATATGCTTAGTTTTCCAAAACTTCCATGAATGAAAAGAAATTGAATTCACCATATGGCTTGAAGTGCTCGATGTTTAACGAGTATAATAACCATAATGAATCATTTTTTTCTAACATGTGAAATCATTTTGCATTGGTACAAATTCATAAAAATTACAGAAAATAACTTGGAAATAGTCGCAGATTCGATCAAGATTATAACCCTCTGCGATCCACAGCCGCATCTGGGAGGCACCAACTGCCCTTGCGCCGCCACAATGGATCTGTACATCATCGCTATCATCCCTTCGTCGTACTCCTTAATCGGCAATCTTCCGAACCCGCTCCCTATCATCCGCGTGCTAGCGATTCTCAGCATCATATCCACATAAGCGTCTCGCATCCGGAGTATAAATTTCTTAGGCGAGAAGCGGAGTTTCAGCTCCACCGGCGGCCTCAGCTTGATCCTCCAGAATCTCAAGCAGCTGGTAGATCCATCGGCAGCACCAGAACCAAGCTTCAGCACTCGCATTCTCATCTTTCTCTTCCGTCGGGAATGGGAATTCAGCCGCATGTACCCCTTCGTCCGCCAATACCTTCTTCCCCCATAGAGTAAATTTGTCGAAACCCTTTCCATCTCCATATCTTCTGAGTCTTTTTGGGTATACTTTTACTTATAAAAATGTTACAGCTCTAACAATATTAGATCAACGAATTAACATCTTTACACAAACAGGATTCAGGATTACAACAAAGACACTCATGTAGAAATAACCTATGCAGGACGAAACCAAAGTCGGGATTACAACAAAGACACATGTATAGATAACTAATGCCGGATGAACCAAATTCAGGATTACAATAAAGACACATGTTTTCTATTTCATCAAATATTTCAAAATGGATAGTTAGAATGGACTAAATTACAGTTTTTCACATAAACCAAGCTACATTCTTAAATATCTCGAAGAGGGAAGTGAATCATAACCTGAGATGCACCACGTATACCACGACAATTAAGTTTTAATGAAGAAATACTTTTGTAACAAACTCGAACACGCGTTGATGGCAGTGGCACACAACCGAGTGATGCTACAGAACCATTTACTAAAACAACAGCATAAATAGAAAACATGCCAATCTAGTAACATCAATCCAGTCGCCGTAAACTGTCTCCATGTGATTGAAACATATAAACACAGCACGGTGTTATGACTAACTACATAACATTTGAAACTGTGACACATTTACTTAGTTACCAGCTCACATGTGACTGGTTATATTCACAATGAGGATGCCCATAACTCACAAGCGCGAGTAAAAGGAGAATTGTCCATAATTCAATTTTAAGGGGAACAAAATGCAGCAAGCCAGTTAAATGTTGGTTAATAGAATCAGGGAAAAAAGAGTCATATTTTCCTTACCTCTCCAAAGAATCAACACTTGAACTTTGCCTTGATGAGCTTGCCTCAGTTAAGGAAGCAGATTCAATGGTTCTAGGTCTGTAAGCAGGTTATGGACTGTTCACAAATGACAAAAGCATGAAATCAGCTGCTGCCTTAGAAGAATCAACTAAAGAGGACTCCTTAATGCTTCGTAAATGCCTCTCCTGCAGCTCTTTTCTGAATAAAAAAATTGTTGATCTGGAGCGAGAACTACAGTTCTTCTTGTTGCAGAGGGCGTAAAAATTTGAAGTTAAAGTAAACACCAGAAGACAACATAATCAGAGTTTCAATATCAACTGTTTTGAGTGTAAATAAACAATACGACAACACAGACAGGAAATCTCACCACAAATAATATCAAATTAGAGTGTGAATAATTCAAAGGATATTTTTAAAATACTCTCATGCTGCGTGATTACGTGCGAAGCCATGTTTATTCCCACCCTTGTAGCACAAAAAGGACAAATCTGCGAACAGAAATCTGGTCATAATGGAAAACATACAGTTCAAACAAACTTAAGCATAAAAGTAGCCAGCTGCAGAATTAGAAACATTTCCGTGACATTTCGAAAAAAGTCATCACATCTTTGGACTCAAACTTTCATCTGCTGCCCATCAAGCAACATATCAATCAAACTAAACTACCAATCTCTTGAAAATGCAGAAACTATACTCTAACACTAGTAAATATTAAAGGAATGCGTCTCTCCTTTTCTTTAACCTTTTCCCCACCATGCGATTTGTTGCAATCAATTGGAACATAATTAAAAAATACCGCTACATGCCTCCCCCTTGCATCCTCTCTTAACCTATGCTTACACCATAAAATTTGAACAATTTGAATTCAAAACTTCCAAGTTCCGTAAAACAAAAAGGATTTCTGGCTTATTTCATGAATAAACAACTAGCCATTATTATCTATAAAATATTATCAACATCACCGCTTTTAGGCCACTATCCTGTCTTTACTAAATACAACTGAAATAATTCCAACATAAATTCAACAAACAAACCAAAAAAAAACCTTTGAATTACCCCGGGTTTAACCTCAAGACGATGGTCGGCATCAATGTGGCAGCACAATCCGAGGACATCAAAATCCTCGACACAAAATGGGCAAGCCAATTCCTCCGATTTCTCCCCGTTATCGATGTAGTTGACTTCTTCGTCCTCGTACTCCCCCTCCGTTTCCTCTCCCCCCTCATTGTAATCATCTATCAATCAAACAACAATCAAATTAGTAAAATCAAGAAAGACCGAAAAAGATGGACCACATCCGAAATTTATCCACTAACCCGCGCAGCGATTGGAATAAGAGGAACCCCCGAAAAACCGATCGCCCATGGATCAATTTGATAATGTTATTCCGATCAAAACTCTGCAAGAAAAATAAAACAGACCCAAGAAACGATTTTAAACCAAGGGAAAAAAAATAGGGTTTTCGAAGACAGTATTTCGCCCCTTCTCCGTTGATATGCAGAGAGAGAGAGAGGACGGCAGGAGTTGGCCAGTGGAATTTGGAAGTTTTATTATTATATATCTATATCTATACTATTTATTAAGGCTGAGCACCTTATAAAAACTGCCAAAGAGGACACCATCTTTTTTTTCCAGTTTTACCCTTAGAGTTATAGTAATATTACACTTTTGTTTTTTTGTTTTTTTATTTCAACACACACTTTTATTTTTATTTCAATCATTCAAATATCAATTTAGTCCCTCCATAATTTGTCAATTTTCACTTTATTCCATCGATAATGATAAAAAAAATTGTACACACACGCAACGCGTGTGTAGAGTAACTAGTATACTATAATGAATCGTAAAAAAGGAAATATTGGATTGGGTCAATTATTTGGATCCTTCCCAGACTCGGATTCCAGTTAAAAGCGTAAGCCTAATAAAGCACGACCCACCTTGACTTTTTTTTGACAAAAACTTGTGTGAAACGGTCTCACGGATTTTATTTTGTGAGACGGATCTCTTATTTGGGTCATCTATGAAAAAATATTACTTTTTATTTTGAATATAGGTAGGGTTATGTTTCTTTTCTCAAAATGTAATTCACTTGTGGGATCCAACAATTACTGAAATTTTGGGTCTATTTGTTTGCACAAATCCAAAATTGATGGGGTATTGAAAAGAATCACAATTTGGGAACTGTACCAACCTCAGATTCGTAAATGGGGATATCATTTTTGTTTACTATCATGAAGCACGCAGTACTTGCCATCAATTTCTTCCTCTTCTTCTTTGCAACTTCTATTAATTTAGCTTCTCTGTAGTGTAAACATACTAATGAGTGGCCAGCAAACATGAGCATCTCGAGTAATTTTTATATTGTGCCCTGATATATATAGACATCTCTAATTTGCTATTTTATAATAGTGGAGAATATTATAATAAGCTTAGTTTCGTAACATAAATCCAACATTTACACATATATCTTCAATAATTTCAAGTTTAAAAGATATAAAGCAACATAATATAAATCATAGATGATGAACTGATTTAATGTTAAAAACAAACCAGATGAAGATGGGGGCGAGTAGATCTGATCCATTGAATTGAGTATGTCACTTCTACAAATAACTTGTTTGCAACCAGTATCATTCAGCTTTTGAGAAAAAAACAAAAAGTTAAAACCATCAAAAAAATTAAACTTAAACCAACAAATAGAAAATCATAAATAATTTGTTTGTCCATTAGACACTAACCAAGTACTTTTTAAAATTGATTCAATAAATATAGAGATTGTAATAACCATGCCAAAAATGGTTATTTGGGATAGATAAGATAGAGGATGGGAAATAGATAAACATAGATAGAGATAAAAGCATGGATAGAAAACATGGATAGAGATAAATTGAATTTTTTAGCATCCCCCAAATTCTAACATTGAAACATATATCATGTATTTAACGATTATTGTAAATATTTGTACATAATGTATTTAAAAAAATTTACAATAAAGAGAGTTTACTTACTTTCACTTTGTCATTCTCTATTAGGCAGCAATACCTCCTTGAAAACCACGTTTCTTGTGAATACACCACTTTGACGCTCTAAATTCCAGTCTTTTACCAAAATTTTTGTAGAATCTTGTGAGACTCCTCTCGAAAGTGCCACATATAGTTGACCGTGGCTGAACACATGGTTACGCAAAAATATGCCAATATTTGGGATTGTTTGACCTTGTGCTTTGTTTATTATCAAAGCAAAACTAAGCCTTATGGGAAACTGTCGACGTGTCAACTCAAATGGTAATCCAGAATTATCTTCACTTTTCAAGGGCATTCTATGTAGAAAGAATCTGGTACCCTTGTGAGGACCTGTTATGATCTCAGCATCTATAAAATTCCTACCAAGAACGCGACATATTAATCTTGTTCCATTGCATAGACCAAGTTCAGGCGCAACATTTCACAAGAGCATGACCGGACTTCCTATTTTCAATTTGATTTTATGCGGTGGCAAACCACTTGGATTAAGGGAATTCAAAAATTCTTCTTGAAAAAGGTTGTGATTGTCGTCTTCTACACTATCCCAGGAGGTATATTCTTTTTCCTCTCCAGGAAACTTGAGAATCAGCATTTGATTAATATTGTCCACATCAACATTTTTTGGTGTGATGATTGCTCTATCAACCATATAGTTTTCATCGTTAACATGATTTAGCATATTAGGAAAATCAGAAGCCCGTTGCCTTCCCCGTGTGTCCTAAATGCAACCGTCAACACCCGGGACAGTGCTTGTATGGATCAGGAAAGTGCTTCAAGTGTGGAGCTACGGATCACATGCTGAAGGAGTGCCCGCAGTGGAAGCAGCCGACTCAAGGGAGAGTTTTCGCCATGCATGCTCAGGAGGCGAACCCAGACACTACACTACTGACCGGTAAACTTTCCTACCAACGTTCCGTAATAGTTTGCCTTGCATGTGGATTTTTGCTTGAGATTATTAGTGTGCTAGTATTATTTTTGAGTAACTTGAGATATTGGGCTCTTCTATGCTTAAGGCTTATGTTAGTAATTTTGAGGATATAAGTTCGTTTTGTGTTGTGCTAACGCATCTCAGGAAACATTTTTATTAAGAGACTATCCACAACCGCATTGATAGACTCAGGAGCCACTCACTCCTTTATATCGGAAACGTTTGCTAATCATTTGGATCTCAAGTCCATTGGCCTAGACGTGAATTTCTCAGTAACAGTCCCATTAGGGGAAGAGCTGTTGACTACCAGTGTGATCAGAGATATTGATCTAGAACTGCATGGCCACCTAGTATACGCAGATTTAATCCTATTGTCGATGCCAGAATTCGACATCATATTGGGAATGGACTGGCTGACTAAGAACAGAGTTCTTATCGACTTCCAGAAGAGATCAGTGTTAGTCAGACCATTGGGCATGGAGCAGTTTCTCTTCGAGCCAACTAGATGGAGGAGTTTTCCCCGCATGATTTCGTGCATGCAGGCGAGGAGATTTATTTCCAAGGGGTGTCAGGCTTTCTTGGCCAGTGTTATTTCAGCGCCTGACGTGCCCACTCTTTCGATATCAGAAGTGCCAGTAGTCAGAGATTTCTCAGACGTCTTTCCTGATGACGTCACAGGTCTTCCACCCGATAGAGAGGTGGAGTTTTCCATTGATCTCATGCCAGGTACAGTGCTAGTCTCTAAGGCACCGTACCGACTAGCTCCAGCCGAGATGTTAGAGCTCAAGCAGCAGATTCAGGAGCTCTTGGACAAGGAATTCATTCGCCCTAGTTTCTCACCGTGGGGCACACCAGTGCTTTTCGTGAAGAAGAAGGACGGGAGCATGAGACTGTGCATCGATTACCGTGAGCTGAACAAGGTAACGATCAAGAATAAATACCCACTTCCTAGAATCAAAGACTTGTTTGATCAATTGCAGGGAGCCGCAGTGTTCTCTAAGATAGATCTTCGATCAGGGTATCACCAGCTGAAAGTGAAGGACGCAGACGTTTACAAAAAGGCCTTCAGAACCAGATATGGGCACTACGAGTTCTTAGTAATGCCATGTGGATTGACGAATGCTCCAGCAACTTTCATGGACCTCATGAACCGAGTATTTCAGCCCTAACTTGATCAGTTCGTCATCGTGTTCATTGACGACATCCTTATATACTCAAAGAGCCATGAGGAGCATGACCAACATTTGAGGACAGTTTTACAGGTTTTGCAAAGTCGCAAGTTATTTGCGAAATTCAGTAAGTGCGAATTTTGGTTGTAGAAAGTAGCATTCTTGGGGCATATAGTGTCTAGCAGCGGGATTGAAGTGGATCCAGCCAAGGTAGCAGCCGTTAAGGAATGGGTAGAGCCAAAGAATGCATCAGAGATCCGCAGCTTTTTGGGTTTAACAGGCTACTACCGTAAGTTTATTAAGGGATTTTCGTCCATAGCAATGCCACTCACTTCACTAACCAATAAGAATGCTAAGTTTGTGTGGAGTGAGGGATTCTATAAGAGCTTCGACACGTTGAAGCAGGCTCTTATTTCTGCGCCGGTGCTAGCCATGCCAACAGGGCAAGGTGAATTTGTACTCTACACCGATGCATCTAAGCTCGGGTTGGGCGCAGTATTGATGCAGCAGGGTCGGGTCATAGCTTATGCTTCCAGGCAGTTGAAGGTGCACGAGAAGAATTACCCGACGCATGACCTTGAGTTAGCCGCCGTTGTCTTTGCATTGAAGATTTGGAGACATTACTTATACGGCAAGAAGTGTCAGATTTTCACCGATCACAAAAGTCTCAAATACTTCTTCACGCAGAAAGAACTGAATATGAGACAAAGACGGTGGTTAGAACTTGTGAAAGATTACGACTGCGAAATTAGCTACCATCCGGGAAAGGCTAATGTTGTCGCAGACGCTTTGAGCAGAAAAGTGGCAGTTGTTGCTCAGTTGACAGCTCAGAGACCACTCCAGTCGGAGATTCAGAGATTTGGTCTAGAGATTTATCCTGAGGGCAGAGCCCCTAGACTGTCTAATCTGATAGTCAAAAATGATTTGCTAGACCGCATCAGAGCAGGACATTCTTCAGATGAACATTTACAGAAATGGAGGCTGAAAGATGAAGCCAAGGGCAATGTTCTTTACACAGTGACAGACGGCATTGTGAGATACAGAGGTAGAATGTGGGTGCCTAGTGGTGAATCGATCAGACATGATATCTTGACAGAGGCACACACATCTCCGTATTCTATCCATCCGGGAGGTACCAAGATGTATAAGGACCTCCAGATATTGTATTGGCGGCCAGGGATGAAGCGAGACATCCGTAGATTTGTATCAGAATGTCTCATTTGCCAGCAAGTAAAAGCTGAACATCAGAGGCCAGCAAGATTGGTTAAGCTACTTCCCATTCCCCAGTGGAAGTGGGAGAACATTACTATGGATTTTGTGGTTGGATTACCGAGGTCAGTCAGAGGATCGAACTCCATTTGGGTTATAGTAGACAGACTCACTAAGTCAGCACATTTGTTGCCCAACTTCCACCTTGACGTCCCGAATGTAGGGAAATTTGCAAAATCTTCGTACTCCGTTCGGTATAAGATACAATCATTAGGACAAGCATGAATTTTCACATAGTCATAATGTGCGTAAGCGTTTCTTTGCATCATACAAAGATGAAGGCAATTCATTGTGATCTGGAAGCATTTCTCCAAACAAAATAAGTAGATCACTGAAACTTTTATCATTCCAACTATATTTTGCCTTCAAGTTAAATAATTTAACAACTGCAGATAACTTTGTGAATTTATCACATCCAGGATATAAAGGTTTATCTGCATCTTCAAGTAGCTTATTGAATTGGGTTGGATTCTCAGCATAACTTTCATATACACAATGCACCATATCTATAGGTTCCTCACAAAATGATTTGAGTTCATCTTGTCCTACTCGATCATTATCATTCATTGAGTTCCCTTTCGTAGATCTTTCCCCATGCCATATCCATGTATGATATGTCAAATCCATACCATTACAAAACAAATGTGCCCTGATAGTTTCAACATTTTTCTTCCTGAGATTACCAAAATATGCACATGGACAAGGTATTTCATCATAATGGGAAGCATTTTTTAGTGCAAACTGCAAGAAAGACTCTACTCTAACATCAAATTCATGTGATAGCCTATCTTTTGACATCCATTCTTTGTCCATGGTTGGTACAACTACTTAGCTAACAATGAGCCCAAACCCTTCAAAACAATTTTAAATAATATAAAAAAATCTTTTATTGATAGCCTATCTTTTTAATATATATACACACACACATGTATACATAAATAGAATTCATGTAGTTACTCCTTACCCAACGTAGGCTAGTAAGACTCCTGCAAACTTCCCAGATCAGCATACACCTAAAGGCGCAGGAGGTAGTTCACATTCCTGCAAGACCTGCAACAGGTACATTTTCTCGCAATTGTAAAACATTCTATGCATCGAATCTACATTACACAAAATAACCAAATTAATCATTTCTACTTCAGATACAAATCATTTTTTTTAATGACAAGAAACAACCACAAATAAAATAAGGTGCACCGATGACAACATTTGTACTAACTTTACTTTAAGAAGTAAAAGGAAAATCACACATAGGTTCCCAACCATTCAAAACTTTCAAGGAGGAACATAATTGATAATAAAATCAAGCATCAAGACTGAATTACCTCATGGAAGTCCTTGAATTCCCTAGAATCCCCAAATGGATAGGAACCAACAAGCATTACATATAATGTCACTCCGCTCATGTCGGCACCTAGACTAGACTAGACTACATTATTGACGTGACCATTCGGCCAACAAATGACATTTAATTCATTTACTTTTTTCAACTTTGAGCTCCTCGAACCCTTCTTTTCTTTTAGGATTAATTTATTAATTACTTTAGTTCGTTTTTATTTTTACATAAGTTCGTTTAATTGGAGAAGTAAACATACTACTAAAATATTTTTGTTAAAAAATATATTGTCTAATTACATGAACTCCAACTAATATCTGAGATTTGGATCAGGTATTGATGGAACGAGAGGTTCAATACTCTCATGGGCAGAAGATATAAAATAGCTTTTGGAATCGTTGAAGCACTAAATTACTTGCACAACGAATTTCAAAGTCCCGTTATTCACAGAGATGTTAAATCATCAAATATTCTTCCAACCGAAGAATTAGAACCACGGGTACTCCTTCATAACTTGGTGTAGAAAACTTTTCATTTTTACAAGTAATTAAAAAGTTAATTAGTGCCAATGAGATTTCTTACTGAAATTTTTATACCGGCATAACTTGGTGTAGATGTCTTTCTGAAATTTGATCTGTTTTTAAGTTTTTCTGAGCAATAGACTAAACTGCTTTTTCGCTTTTAGGCAAAACCCAAACTAGAAAATGGAGATTTCAACTGCATATTGGACCCAAATATGGATGGCAATATCAATGAGATTGAAATGCAAAGAATGGCTCTGGCAGCAACCTTATGCCTAACTCAAGAAGCACAATTTTATTCAGAAAACTGAACTTTTATTCAGAAAATCAATATGAACGGGCTAAAACTTTATGAATCAAAATATATTTGTATTTACTGTGAATGTATATACAATAACACAATTTAACGAAAAAAATTGATATTTTAAGCAACTATGTTAATCCTGGGAGAAGAGCAAAGACGTGTGAGAAAGCTCATACAATGTACAAAATTCATACGCTTCAGGAAGAGCATAATACCGATAAAATAAAAATTTAAAAAGCAAACTCATAACATAAATTCACACTCTTCGCCATGTTCTTATCCAATGCCAGATCCAGAAGCTACTTAAAACTAATATAATACATCTCAAACAACCTCAAATGACCCAAATAATCGAGTGAAATTCTTACCCAAATGGATGACAAATCGTGCGCAGAATAGGACTAAGATTCACGACCTCGCCTTGCTCAAAACACCCGATTAAAGTTGCAATTAAGGTCCTAGGCTCTTCGAGGGTCCTCGGTGACGGCGAACGGACTAACGGCGGCTTTGATTCGGCTGGGAAAAAGGAGAGCGCACGACGGGAGAGGGTGAGTGTGTGTGTGTGTTGTCGTGAATCTGTTTTTATTATTGAGTGTAAATTTAAAGTGTGTGATATTGCGAGAAGTACTGTGTGGGGGATAAGTTAATTGGGTTAATTGGTTTTTTTAACGGCTTTTTTTTAAACATTGTTGTTAAATGATTTAAAGTGTTGCTTTGAAAGTTATATATTTTAGTAATACAAAAACAGTTTTTTTTAAAGCCGTTGTCTTAGGCCCAAAAAATGTACATAGACAACGATTTTATAAATCTTTGTCGCTACTAAAAAAGCTTGTAACACTTCTGACCTATTTTATAAAATAACACAACGAAAATTAAAAATTTTACTTAGAGGGAGGAAGGATTAAAAATTTCTTGACATAAAACATTTACAATCAAAAGTATATACATGATCAATCAAGTATTGCAACAAAATACAAAATATCATTTTTGATCATGTCAAAATGCTAGAAAATATCTTTCATCCTTCCATCTTGGTATGCATATGACCTCGACTCCAATCAACGTCCCGGCTCGTCACTCTTATCTGCATCACATGAAATAACTTAAATGGGTATAAAACTCAGCAAGTGGAACTCTTACATAACAATGAATACATATCATACTCTGAAAAATATGGCTTTGAAATCATTAAATATCATCTAACTCTTGAAACATGAATAAGATAGTAGAACATAAAAATAACGATGGTATTTCTCTTTTCTCTGTTGGATTGATATCTAAATAGTATCTCTATCTCTGTACCTATATCCCATCGATATAAATCGATACTCTGTTAGGATTTAAGCCTATGGTCGTTGATCAACTAATTAAATGCAATCTCTGACTATGTATCTATCAATCCAATAAATCATTTGAACTCTCTTTTGGGAATTAAATCTTGTATTCCCTTTTTCACAATTGAGAAATATAAAAGCCTCTAATACAAGCAAAGTGTATTTATACATAATATGAATCAAATGGAAGGGAATAGCATGTAAAACCATTGAAATACAATACATATACTATCATGTGAGCACAAGGAAATGAATTCCACTTACAACCAACAAGAAGCTTGATTATAATCTCTTGGAACAAATCCTACAACAAAAAACTATGTATTGCACCATCAATAACTTAGTAATCCAACAAAATTACCATAAAAGTCATAAAATCAACACTATCAACAAACCCATGATTTCTCCCCAACACCAAATCCAAAGAATGACTAAACCATAAGCTTACCTTAGCTCCTTGAACCCAAAAGAACCTTGTTCCCTTTTCAATAATCCAAAAATAAGCTTGAATCAAAGGATATAAGATGAAAAAGTAGGAACCCTAGCTTTCCCCTTGAGCTGCAAACCGAGAAGAGAGGAGAGAAATGAGGGAAAAGTGAACCAACTCATGTATTTATTCACTAAAATCTCAAAACACGCTTTTACTGTTCACGCACCGCGGGTGCGCTCCAACATACACCGCGGGTGCGCTAAGCCTACTGAACAACTTCCGAAAATCTGAAAATGACGACCGCGGGTGCGCTGAGTTCTTACCGCGGGTGCGCTCTGCCTACTGGAGTTTAGCCAAAAATCTGAAACAAGCGACCGCGGGTGCGGTATCTTTCTGACCGCGGGTTCGGTGCCGCCTCTGCCCAATCACCGCGGGTGCGGTGTCTTCTCCAGCGCGGGTGCAGTCTCCCCTGAAGCCAACAACAAGCTTTTCACCTAAAAATCGAATCGCAACGCCGCTTCTCCTCATAATCTGGCAACACTCCCAACAAGAAAGTTGCACCTCTATATCTTATCTAACCACCCCAATTGGTCTCTACAATAAAACCACATAACAAGCATAACCAACAATACTATAAACCATAAATCACAACTCTTAACATCTAAACTATATTTAAACTTAACCAAATAGTCTATAAACACAAGAAATCTTAAATTGTACCGTTCTCCAAGCTTGGATATTACAAAACAGTTGTCTTTCACTGACGTTAATATGCAACGATTTTTAACACCGTTGTCGTAGCTATATAAGAACGCACTCATAGACAACGGTTATTAAAACCATTGTCATAGCTACTAAAAACCCGCTCATAGACAACGGTATAAAAAACGTTTTTGTTACCCATAAAATACAACGATTTTAAAAAAAAACCGTTGTCTTAGCAAAAAAAAAAACAATCACAAAGACAACGGTTTTCAAAACCGTTGTCTTTATACCCAAAAAGCACGCCCATAGACAACGGTTTACTAAAACCGTTGTTGTTGACCCATAAAAGACAACGGTTTTAAAAAAAACCGTTGTCTTTGAAAAACAAAAGAATCACAAAGACAACGGTTTTCTTTAAAACCGTTGTTAAAAGGAAAATGACAACAGTTTTGGATAAAACCGTTGTCTTTTGAGTGTTGTAAAATGTTGAATTTCTAGTAGTGATTCCTTCAAGTTTTCTTTCATAGAATTGCAAAGGCATGCTTCTGTCTTCAATTTTCTCTTCATTCACGTCAGTACTATGCTGTAATTTATGTGTGTGCTCGAAATTTAAAGGATCTTTCTCGTGGTTGTGTTTTTGTTACAAACTTGTCAAGGAACTTGCATGGTTTTGATTTAAGCTCACGTTTTCATATTTATGTGCAAGGGGCTGTTTGTTATATGATGCAAGGGGGCTGCACATGTCGATATAATGATGTCTAGGTGTTGGAGTTTCGTGTCTGCCAAGATCGAGGGGAAATTGTTTGGGTCTAGCGTTTGAGTACAAGATCGAGGGCTTAGGGTTGACAGTCGTGCATGGCATGATGCCAGCTTTGAAGCCGACCCTCTTGGGTCTGTGGTAGGGCTGGGAGGGGGCTGGGAGCGGCTGGTCTTGCTCCATAAGCTGATCAAAGGAGCTTAGGTTGAAGGGGCTCAGGTAGCTTGTTTATGGGCGGGGCCGTCGGGTGCATTGTGTGGGGCAGGCACCTTGGATAATAGTGTAGCTAAGGTTAGTCCAGCAGGGCCCCATGGGTTTGTCTTGAATCCAGCAATGGTGGTTAAGTGCTGGACCCGTTGGCTTGGAGGCTAGGACCGATAGATTCAAGTTTAGCGCCCAGGGTTTCCAAATGAGGGTTACAGAAATTTTCCAGGAGCTGGTGTTGTTCGAAGGGCTTAGGGGCTGGTTGTGATGGTTTTAGAGCCTTTTAGATGTTTATAAGGCACGATAAAATGTTGGGAAAAGGTTGGCAAAAATTTCGAGTCGATTCGGATTAAAACCGTGACCACAGTTCAAGTCTCAAAACGAATCGATTAATTTTCGAAACGGGTTCAAGTTTATGTCTAAGAATGCTTATAAATAAGTTTTGGGATATTTTAAGGAGTTTGGTAAGTTTTGGGTCGACTATTAGAGATCCAAGGGTAAGATGGTCATTTTGGATTTCGAGGGGAAAACGGTCATTTTGCACCTGAGGTAAGATTTTAGTCCTGACAGCGTCCCGAGCACATATTTATCATGTTTTAAATCTTTATGAACCATAGTTATCATTTTTATGTAATTACGAGAAATATTTGGTGCATGCTTTGTTTCAAGGAAAATTTATGTATAGCATGTTTTATTAAGTGGTAAACATGATGACATATTTTGAAGCATGAGATATGGTTGTGAATAACATGATTAAATGAGATATTATGAGCTGAGGCCAAGGCTCAGTGGACGAGTAATGTTGTCGTTGATGTCCCCGTCGCCGGGTACCACGTTTATGGATGGATCCATCGAATAGAGCTGATACGAAAGTCACAACTAATGAACTGAATTCAATTAAAAAGAAAATTTATACTTATATGATGATATGATGGAACATGTTTCGACACATTATGATTTTATACGACACGTTTACGTTCATGTTTCAAAATTATTTTTCACTACTGGGTGTACGTATTTGTATTTGTTATTAATAGTGTAGGTGTGTTGAGTATTTAGACTCGCTAGACGTGTTTGATACAGGTGAGCATTTAGATGAGGAGACTGGAGGCACCGAAATCTGAGTAGGCAAGGCCGGATGTGCCAGAACTACCCGAGGACCACATTTTTTCGCACATTAACTTTTCTTGAGCTTTTAGTAGACATGAGCGATTTCATACGTTTTAAGTTATGCTGATGATCTTCAGAATTTTACCTGTCTAATTTTAATTATGCATACTGGTGGTACATGTTGGCATTATTTTTACTGCAACATTTTATCTGTCGCATGTTTACCGGTGTTATTTTTAAATGGCATTTTCTTTTCAAGGAAGTTTGTTGGAAACTAAATTTCGGTTGTATGATAAACTAAGTGCTTAAATCGATTGAATTAACTGATCAAGAAGTTTGAAAGTAATTGAACAAATACTCAAACTGACAGTTGCCTACAACTGAAGATTAATGCGCAGATTAACAAAGGCAACTGAACCAGCTGAACCGAAATTACGCAGACAACTGACTGATCAATTGGAAACTGATCAGTTTCTACATTCAGTTGTGAGCTTATCATCTGATCCTTCAGCTGCACACGTCATCAGTTAACGAAAATGACGTTCAACCGACAACAGTACAAAGTAGTCTGCAACTAATAGTGGGCGGAAAAGTTGCAGTGTACGAATGTCAGAAAAATATTGATGTGGCATACAACAGATATAAAGATTCAAATTACATTGAGTATTACCGTTTAAGAGAAGCCTATAATTAGTAGATAAGAGTAGTTGAAAAACGATGATTAACGATTCACCATTTTATCAATCTTGCTGTTACTCTGCTGAAATTCTCGTTCTTATTCAAAAGATTAGAAGCTCACAATTATCAGATATATTCATAGTATTCTTGGCTACCTTTCGAGCTTACTAGCACAAATTATTTTGATGTAAATTCGATCTTAAAAGAGATCAGTTGTGCTAAGTCCAGTTGAGTATCTGTGAAACTTATAGTAAAATAAGAATTCCAGTTTTGGCCTTGTTCAGTCCAAATTGAAGTGGGTCTGTACAAATGTTTGTATCGGTCAAATTCTTTTAGTGGATATCCTATCCTTGTGATAGAAGGGGTGACGTAAGAGTGTTTGAAATCTACGAACATCCATAAAATCTCGTGTGTTCTTATTTCAGTTTTCATTCTATCTATCAGTCAGTTTAATTCTGCACTTTATTGTTTACTGATTGATATCGGCTGACAAGATCCCGAGTTTCAGTCTGTCACCATAATGACTCAACACTCGAAAAGTTTGTGAAAATCGTGAGTGTTTATTCAACCCCCCTTCTAAACACTATTTCATCAGTTAATCGATCCTATCAAGTTGTATCTGAGCAGTTGAATCTTGTCCCAGAATATTCTTATCCTCAAAACTGATCATATGTCTTCATTCAATAAAATACCAATGTTTTCCAAATAAGACTTCGATGACTGGAAAATCAGAATGCAGGCTCATGTGGCTGAACAAGACGACGACATGTGGTATGTCATTACTGAAGGACCCATGAAAATC
This sequence comes from Primulina eburnea, assembly GCF_022965805.1. Classification (NCBI taxonomy): domain Eukaryota; kingdom Viridiplantae; phylum Streptophyta; class Magnoliopsida; order Lamiales; family Gesneriaceae; genus Primulina; species Primulina eburnea. The sequence continues at coordinate 29,175,657 of NC_133102.1, forward strand.
TTAAAAGCAAATACAACAGTTGTAATAACTGATGGGGCACTTCATCGCATTGAGAAGCCCAGATAGGAATGGACAACGGAAGATCAGAGGAATGCCAACCTCGATAATGTGGCCAAGGACATCATATATAAAATGCTGGATAAAATCACTTTTAGCAACATCAAAATGAGCAAAACTGTTAAAGAGATATGGGGGAAACTGATTCAGCTTTGTGAAGAAAACAAACAAACCAAGGAGAACAAGCTATCGGTTGCTGCTCAGAAGTTTGACAATATCAAGATGAAGATTGTAGAATCCATGCATGAATATGATGAGAGGGTCAGTGGTATTATAAACTTTTAGAGTAGGTGTCCGTAGATCCAAGTGTTGGCCGAGTGTTCACAATGAAACTCTATGTATAAACCATCTTTATTTTAATAGTATTTGAAATTATTGTTTTGGCACATCTTTATCTGTATACCCTTGCTATTTGCATAGATAAAATCCTTGAATATACAAATAGTAAAAAAGAATATGAGATGCTCATATGATGAGTATCATGAAACTCATATTTGCAATACTATATATACTAAATAGTTCCTAGTCGATTCTGCCGCCGCTAAGAAGTATATAGGCCGCTCGAGTTTGAGACTAGTATCTGCGATGTGAGTACCATGTTTCATTAGTAGGGTACATTGTGATGTCCGACCATGCAGATAGATGCTCTTGGTAGAGTGCACTGAACAACCCTCCATATAGGACTTTCCAAGTGGTTCTCACTTATCGAGTGGAAACGTCCTAGTTTATGGTTGTACACCATTAGTCCTTATGACCCGGGAGAACATTGAGACTCTATGTGCTAGCATTGCACTTTGACTTGTTTACCGACTCTCACGGGGTTATCAGGTGGCAAGGTTGGGTGTCTTGTCGAAACATATAGGAGTCGATGCATTGTAGTCAGGGCTTCACCGCTTACCTTTGGGTATGGATATCCTATGTGATCTCATGTATATGTAGTATGAAATCTCTGATCATAGTATGTTGGTAATTATGAAAGGGTTTTCATAGATTACACCATTGTGCAACTACGACATGAAACATAGTATCGATTTTTTGCCAGCTTTCGATATACCAATAGTCGTCGAATCCGTCAGGATATATGAGTTGAAGGGACCATACTGTACGCTAACCATAATTGATGTTTGTTACAAGCACTATCATTTGATACCTATGGAATCATGTAAGCGATGCTGCTATGCGTTTAACATGATTGGTTGGATACTATCAGACTTGAGTTCTGACATTCTTATTATCAAGGAGTTGATAAATAAGAATGGAGCAATTGGGGTATGCTCATTTAGGACATGTTTAGTCCCGAATCACATGGGGATGTGAACCGACGGCTAGTTGTATCAATGAACCATAGAGGGTCACACAAGTGCTAACTTTCTAGTTCCCGTTTAGAAGTAAAATAGTTCAATATGTTGCACGGCTTATAAAAGTATTTATAAGCGCAAAGGAAAATAGAAGTATGAATTCTATAAGAGAATTATGGGGAATGTAACTTTTAATTTGTGAAAGTGTTCCTAAATTAAATGTTGGCCAAAAAAATAATGTATTTGAAAATTGTGATTTTCATAAATATTATTATGGACTAAATTAAATTAATTCAAGTGTTGAATTAATTAAACACTAGTGGACCTAGTAGTGTCTAAATAATAAATTAATTCAATTGTTGAATTAATTAAATAACATTGGGCCTTGTAGAGCTCAATTAGAGATAATTATTAAACTAGTGGAATTGAGTAAAATCAAGTAAATTTTAAATGGTCTCAAATGTGTTCGATACATTTAAATAAAAAGTCCATGGGCTTTGTAATTGTTACAAGCCCATGTAGAAAGCATGCAAGGGAGGTGAAGGGTTGGAGGCTATTTTTCAATATCTAAGGCTTGGCATTCACATGCTCACTTTAACTTTTTCAAGCACCAAGAAAGTCTCATTCTCTCCTCCTTGAAAACCTCTTGGCCAAAATTTTTATGTACACTCTTTCATAATTTTGATTCTTCAATTTGTTGAGGGTATCTTACTTTTATCAAAGAAACATCCTCCAATTTTTCTAGTGCAAAATTAGAGGGGATCTTCCTTGTTGGTGGTGGGCTTGATGTTGAGCAAGGAGTGCTCTTGGAAGCTTGAATATTAGTCTTGCCATTGAAGAGTTTAGTTGTTTCACAACTAAGTTGGTGCCATCATCAATCTTTTAAGATTGATATGTATATTTTCTAAAACAATCTATGAATGTCATTTTGTATTTTATTGTATTTGCTACACATCTTAGTGTTTAGGGTGCTCGGTTTTTGCTATCAAAATATTTTTGAAACTTACGTTGCGTATTTCGGGCACCTTAAACGATCCTTTTTCAAGTGGTATCAGAGCTATGGTTACTTTTTTGTTTAGCATATACATGATATTATCTTGAGGTCCATTTCAAACCGCATGAGACAATAAAAACAACAAATCCAAGGTCGTATTTTGGGGGCATTTGGGCAGCAAGTTTGTAAGGGCCAAGATCTTGATTCAGTTAATATGAGATTTTAATTATATTAACATGAGATTATTGAAGTCGAGCTAATGTGATTATGGCCAGGCCATTACGAAACCGAATTGGGCCAAGCATATGAATTACATAACTTGTGGACAGAGAGTCTGGCGCCCGAGCAGTAGTTTTTGACCGCCCGAGCGCCAGTGTTCATCAAGGATACTTTTTGGGCAGAAGGTGCAGCGCCCGAGCGGTAGTTTATGACCGCTCGAGTGCCAATGTGTAATTCGAAAGGTCTTGGACAGAACATGCTGCACCCGAGCGGTAGTTTAGCACCGCCCGAGCGCCGCGTCAGAATTATGAAAAGAAGCCACGTTTCGGTTACATGCAAACTTGATATATATAAATCGTTCCTTCATAATAAAGAAGGAGAAAGAACGAGAAAAGATCAGAATAATTGTGTGAAAAATCCTTACGCCTTTTGTGAAAGATCCGTCCGTTTGATTTTAAATCCGACTTCGGTACTGTGTTCCTATCAACGCGGACTACAACTAGACTTAAGTTTTACTACGTTTTGACATGCTTTGAAATTATGATGTTGTTGGAATTGAATATACGTCATATATGTTGTTCTTGACATGTTAGACAGCGTAGAATCGAAGTCAGATTAAGAAACGGACTGATTACGGAATTGTTATGAATTTCAGAATGAAATTGACTAGAATTGATATCAGATTTGTACAGTGGTTGAGTGTAAATTATTGGAATTAGTAGATACTGGGTTGGTATCACAGATATCGCAAGATTGTACTGTTGTACCGTCAGGATTTGATAAAACAGAGATGTCGTGATTTGATTAGAATATTGATACAGAATATCGATATTGTCATTGCAAGATTGAACATTGACAGACTTTGAATCAAGACTTCGATTGTATCAGAGCGACAACAAGAAAGGTATAAATAAATGTTGATTCGGGATTTCACAACTCGAGTTAGGTTTGACTTGAGTTTCCCAAAATCACATACTTTATTTTATTGCATTGATATTTGCATATTATCAGATTGATATATTAATGTATTGACTTAGAGCAGAGTCAGAGTTTGATTCTAGGGCAGATCAGCCTAGCTAGGGCAGAACCACCGAGTCTTTTTCAGAACCGCTGAGACTCTAGACTTACGATGTATCGATGAGCTTAGATGTGGATCGACGTCTATTGTAGACATTCAATACAGCATACCAAAGTCTAAATTAGATTGGGATCCCTAGATTAGAAATAATTTGAGATAAGATAACAAGACATTGTTTTAAATACAGATTTGTATTAATTCATGTAGTCAGATTAGATACATGTTTTTACTGATTGTTTATGCTTTTTTATATGTCTTATATGATTGCATTAATACATTGTTTATACTGGGATATTTATATCTCACCGGAGTTATCCGGCTGTTGTCTTGTCTGTATGTGTGCATGGCAACAGGTGGGACAGGTTCAGGGTCACAGAGATGAAGAAAGATCGAGTTAGAGTGGAGACTACGGACTTGGATTAGAGATAGGGTTTAAACACTTGATAGTTAGTTGTTAAACCTGAGATTTGTATGATTGTATATTTTATCAGATTTATACTTTTATACTGATATGTATAGGAGTTTGATTCCATTACCTTCCGCATTTTAAAAAATTTTAGACCATGTTTATTATAATTGATTAATTAGTCCCAATGATGATTAAGAACTTGATTAGCGTCCGGGTCCCCACAACATGTGGTATCAGAGCGATAGATCCTTTAGATTAAGATAGAAGAGGCTAGTGAGCGGGGTAGATTGAGGTTTTCTTTCCTGTTTTTGATTGCTAGCATGTCTTACTGCTTTAATACATGTTATTTGCTTATCTGATTTGATATAGTAATATGTTTTATTGAGATTGGATCAGTACTGATTCTAGATCAACATTAAGGTGATCAAAGGAGGATTGCAACAGAATTGTGGTATTTGTTACTAATCTATTTGGTTATCAGATATGCCTCCGAGACGAGTACCAGAACAGGGAAGTACATCAAATCCTCCGATGGATGTAACACCGACTCCAATGGAAACATTACTGAAACGATTTCAGTCATTTCATCCGCCGACTTTGAAAGGAACAGAGAACGCTGTAGAATGCGAGAGTTGGCTTGATGATATAGAAATGTTGTTCGAATCCTTGGAGTATACCGATGAGAGGAGAGTGAAATTGATTGGACATCAGCTGCACGATGTGGCAAAAGACTGGTGGATTACGAGGAAGAGAGCCACAGAGCATAGAGGTACGACTATTATTTGGAATATATTTAGAACTGAATTTTATCAACGATTCTTTCCAGTGTCATACCGAAAAGACAAGGGGGCGGAATTTGCCAATCTAAAGCAAGGACAGATGAACATAGAAGAATACGTGTCCAAGTTCTCCTCCTTGTTGAAATTTGCTCCACATGTGGCTGACAGCGAAGAAGCTACTACTGACCAGTTCATCAATGGCTTGAACCCCAACATTTTCACATTGGTGAACACAGGGCGACCGAATAATTTTACTGATGCCCTAAATAGAGCTAAGGGAGTAGAAGCCGGTCTGATGAGACAGAAAGGGGCTTCATTTATGCCTCCAGCACCGAGACCACATCAACCACCTCCCATATTTGAGAGTGGCAGTAGCAGTGGAGGGAAGAAAGAATTTTTGAAAGCCAGAGGAAAGCAATTCAAGAAATCTGGCAGCAGTTCTTCCAGCTCCGGTGGTTCCAGACAGAGCCAGAGTTACACTAGAGTTAACTGCAAGACTTGCGGAGGAAGACATGCAACTGAGCAATGCCAGGGAGTGACTGGTAGTTGCAACATTTGTAAACAACTGGGACACTTTGGTAAAGTGTGTCCACAGAGAGGTTCCCAAAGATCTCAGGGAACCGAGTCATCGGGATCAGCAGCACAGACTGAGAGACGATCAACTGCTGTTCACACATTTCAGCCAGCGCCAGCTCAGTCACAGCAGAGGCCAGGAGGTAGCCAGACTGTTAGCCAGCCTCCTAGACAGCAGGCCAGGGTATTTGCTTTGACAGAGGAGCAGGCCCAGGAAGCACCAGATGACGTTGTGGCAGGTAACTGTTCTTTATGTGGTTACTCTGCTTATGTACTAATTGATACCGGTGCTTCAAACACATTTATTTCTGAACGATTTGCACATAGTCATGCATTGCCTGTAAAGTCTTTAGCTACTGTAGTGTCTGTCTCTTCGCCTTTGGGGACGGGTTTGATATCTGTAAATTCTGTTAAGCATTGTGTACTACAGTATGACGGGCATGAGATTGAGTTAGATTGCATCGTAGTTGGGTTGTCTGACTTTGACTGTATTATCGGTATTGATATGCTGACAAAGTACAGAGCGACAGTTGATTGTTTCCACAAGATAGTGAGATTCAGACCAGATATGGCTGAAGAGTGGAAATTTTATGGTAAGGGTTCTAGATCGAGAATTCCTTTAATATTTGTATTATCTATGACTCGATTGTTACAGAAAGGAGCAGAGGGATTCCTTGTAAATTCAGTAGACTTACTGAAGTCGAGTCCAGCTTTGGCAGATCTGCCAGTAGTACCTGAGTTTGCTGATGTCTTTCCAGATGAGATCCCGGGATTACCTCCAGTTAGAGAGATAGAATTCAGCATTGAATTGATGCCAAGTACAGTGCCGATCTCTAGAGATCCGTACAGAATGTGACCAGTGGAATTGAAAGAATTGAAGGACCAGTTGGAAGATTTACTGGCCAAGGGGTACATCAGACCAAGTGTGTCTCCTTGGGGTGCGCCAGTATTATTTGTAAGAAAGAAAGACGGTTTAAATGAGACTCTGCATCGACTATCGGCAACTAAATAAGGCAACGATAAAGAATAAATATCCTTTGCCTCGTATTGATGATTTATTCGATCAGTTGCAGGGTTCTTCCGTATATTCCAAAATTGATTTGAGATCGTGATATCATCAACTGAGAGTCAGAGATTCTGATATCTCAAAGACAGCATTCAGAACCAGGTACGGACATTATGAATTTATTGTCATGCCGTTTGGTTTGACGAATGCTCCAGCTGTGTTTATGGGATTAATGAATCGTGTCTTCCAGAAATATCTCGATGATTTTTTGATTATTTTCATCGACGATATTTTGATTATTCAAAGAATATGAGTGATCATGCTGAGCATTTAAGAACTGTGTTGCGAATTTTAAGGGCTGAGAAATTATATGCTAAACTGTCGAAATGTGATTTTTGGTTAAGATAGGTAGTATTTCTAGGTCATATTATATCCGGAGACGGAATATCAGTAGATCCCAGTAAAGTGGAAGCCGTGATTTCTTGGCCAAGACCGACGTCAGTGCCCGAAATTCGCAGTTTTATGGGTTTAGCGGGATATTACTGCAGTTTCATTAAAGATTTCTCAAGTATTGCTAAACCAATTACTCAGCTGACTCAGAAGAATGCTCTATTTGTTTGGTCTGAAGAATGTGAGACCAGTTTTCTGGAGTTGAAGAAGAGGTTGACCAGTGCCCCGGTGTTGACCATTCCGTCAGGTACTGGTGACTTTGTGGTTTATTGCGACGCTTCTCACAGAGGGTTGGGATGTGTTCTGATGCAGCGAGGGCATGTTATTGCTTATGCCTCAAGACAGCTTAAACCACATGAGACCCGTCACCCAATTCATGACCTAGAATTGGCAGCCATGGTCTTTGCATTAAAGATATGGCGACACTATCTTTACGGAGAGAATTTTGAGATATTGTGGGGACCCGGACGCTAATCAAGTTCTTAATCATGTTTGGGACTAATTAATCAATTATAAAACAGGGTCTAAATTTTTTTTTTCTTTTTAAAATACAAAGCGGAAACGTAATGTAATTAAATTCAAATTACATATTAAACATAAACATACACATCCTGTATTATCTACACGGATTCAACTAGGTTCAACTACATATCAGTGCTGAATCCTAAGTTGTTTCGAAGCCCGGATCTCCACGCTATCTAGTCCAGCCTCTTTCTTTTCTTGACCCTGAACCTGCCCCACCTGTTGTCATGCACACATACAAAACAAGACAACAGCCGGATAACTCCGGTGAGAATAAATCTCAGTATAAACAATGTAAACATGCAATCATATAAAAACATATATAAAAGCATATAAGCAATAATCATAACATGTATCAAATCAGAACATGAAGCAATATCAAGAATAACTCTTATTCTAAACATGTACCATCATCAGGAACATAATCAACATCAAATAATATAAATCAATATCAAGCAATGCAATGAATCACACTCAGACTCAATCTTAACTCAAACAACGCGTCGTCTCAGACTCGACTCAACTCTAACCTAGGGATCCCGATGTCTGGATATAGGTAATTATATCGAATCTCAGTCGATAGGAATGAATCAATCCCTAAACGGCATCGATATAATTAATATCTCCAGTGTCTGGGCGAATCAGCCGCAGAATTGACGACTCAGTCAATAACCTGACGAATCAGCCAGTAATTAGGCGAATCAGCCAATAATCAGACAACTCAGCCTGTAATTAAGCGAATCAGCTTAAGTTTAGACGAATCAGTCAATAACCCGACGAATCAGCCGGTGACTAGGCGAATCAGCCTATGACTCAACGACTCAGAAATCAATACATACAGTAAGCAAATCAATCAATGACTAGCGAATCAGCAGTCCTTACGTGCAGTGGCTATAATCAATAGACAACAAACATCAATCTCATCAATTACAAGAATCAATGTAATAAACTAAGTATGTGATTTAGGGAAACTCGAGTCAAACCTTCCTCGAGTTGTGCAATCCCAACTCAACATTAATTTATACCTTTTACTCTGATACTTTGACTCTGTCGAAGTCTCGAACCCAAGCCTGTCAATACTCAATGTCCAGTTGTAGCCTACGTCGATAGGAACACGGTACCGAAGTCGGATTTAAAATCTAACGGACGGATTGATCGCAAATCGAATTCTAAAATTCAAAAGCTATTTTCCTTCGAAGCTTTCGTTCCTTTTTCTTTTCTTCCTTCATTTGCACGTATATACATATATATATATACTCCATGCATGTGAGAGAAACGTGGCACAATGTTCACAACACACGCCTCTCGCTCGGGCGGACATAAGTTTCCGCCCGGGCGATCAACTCTCGGCCCTTCTGCGCGATTCAGTCTCGCTCGGGCGGACAAAAACTTCCGCCCGGGCGAGACACTTTCGGCCCTCTTGTAGAATTCCGTCTCGCTCGAGCGGACATAAACTTCCGCCCGGGCGAGACACTTTCGGCCCACATCTTGGCTCTTCCTACTTCTTGGTCCAATAAAATCTCGGACTGGCCCGGCTATCACCACATTAAGTCATAATCCATAATCTCATATTAATCTAATTAAAATCTCGGGCATTACATTTCTTCCCCTCTTAGACCTGAGTTCGTCCTCGAACTCACAAGCAGTCAATTCAGATATATCAGAAGAAATGTATAACAGAGTTTAAACCAAAACTCAAATATCTGATTCCGGTCTGGAATAAGAATTCACTAAGTATAATGTCATAATACTTCTCCATTTAATTCTGACAAAATCAATCTTGCCATGTTGGTTATACAACATCCGTATAAACCACTCAATAGTTCGTAACAACTTAACTTCATCAGCTGTTATCGAATCTATTTATCTTAATCAACGATATATTCGATCGTTGGTCTCAGTTACCAACAGTCATCTTCCGACGTTGGCATATTCGGCTTGTCTAACTTGGGCTGCCTTCATTTTCTTCTGACTCAACTTCATTCTTTCAGTCATATTTCTGATCATGTCAGGTTCATTCTCAGGAACCTCAGAGATATCTTTCACTAAAGAGGGAATCGATACCTCTTTTTGTGCAATACTTCGAAAGAAGTTATTTCAATACACGTCTGATATTTATGATGGTACGAAAACTCACCAAATGGCACTGCATCTTGCCATCTAGTGTTGAAATCAAACACTACTGCTTTCAACATATCCTCCAATATCAGGATCGTCTGCTCAGACTATCCCTCGGTCTGTGGATGATTGCGGTACTAAAAGGTAACTTTATACCTAAAGCCTACTGCAAACTCTGTCCAACGTACGTTATAAACCAAAAATTACGGTCTACTACAATCGACTTTGGCACTCTATGCAGTCTGATCACTCATCTGACATAAATTTCAGTCATCTGGTCATATCGGTACATCATCTTGTACTGAATAAGGCATGCGAATTGGTCAATCGATCAATCACAACCCAAATCGCATCACAACCTCGGGAGGATCTCAGTAATCTCATTACAAAATTCATGGAATTGTGATCTCCTTTCCTTACAGGAATAGTCAAACTCTGTAGTAGTCCTCCGGGTTTCATTTTCTCAGCCTTCATCTGTTGGCAATTTAGATAGTTGGCTACAAATTTAGCAATATCAGCTTTCATTTGTTTCCACCAACACTGTCTTCTATCGGAGTCAAACCCGAATTCAGAATAGCAACACTATTCAGTCGGATTCAAGACATCACTCATTAGTACCGATCTGCTAAACTCATAAAACTGCAAATATCTGACACTGATATTTACCTTGGTCAACTAAGCACGGTTAACTCAATCTCTCTGACTGAACTCAGATCTGAAATCTTATCAGGGGAAAACATTACTAACTTTCATATCATTGGTAAATCAGCCAATGATAGACTCAATTTCAGTAAATCAACTGATTACATAAGGAGTTATTCTGCTCCTTTCTGTACTAATCGAATCATAGTTAGTACGAATTATCAAAGGAATTCTCAATCTAGAATCCTTATCGTACAATATTCATCCCTTGGCCATCTCAGGTTCAATTCTCACCCTCTTCTAAAATTAATCTAGGGTAGCTCTGTATCTGATCCGCATATCAATATCCGTAATGCAGTCCCACACTCAGACATCATCGGTACAATACTAGTTACCATATATTCTAACTCGATCTCATTCTTATCCTACTGTAGTATACCAGATCTAACAGAACTCACTGATACCAGATCTTTTCTCAAAGGAACAGAAACATATACTACAGTAACTAAGGATTCAACAGATAATGCATGGATCAATGCCAATTTTCCAGAAATAAAATATGTGAAGCACTGGTATCCCTCAATACATATGCAGGATAATCAAACAAATCAGTTACCTGCAACATTGTCATCTGGTGCTTCCTGAGCCTGCTCCTCGGTCAAAGCAAATACTCTGGCCTGCTGTCTAGGAGGCTGGCCAACTGTCTGGCTTCCTCCTGGCCTCTGCTGTGACTGAGATGGTGCTGGCTGAAATGAAGGAACAGCAGCTGATTGTCTACTCCCTTGTGCTACTGATCCAGATGATTCGACTCCCTGGAATCTTTGGGAACCCCTCTGTGGACACACTCTGGAAAAATGTCCCTGTTGTTTGCAGAAGTGGCAGCTACCAAGTACTCCTTGGCATTGTTCAGTGGAATGTCTCCCTCCACAATTTCCGCAGTAAACGCCGGTATAACTCTGCTGAGAACCACTAGAGCTAGAAGAACTGCCGACAGACTTCTTAAACTGCTTTCCTCTAGCCTTCAGAAAATCGGTCTTTCCACCAATGCTACTGCCACTCACGAATCGGGGAAGTGGTTGCTGTGGTCTCGACACTGGAGGAACAAATTCAGCTCCTCTCTGCCTTATCAGGCCCGCCTCAGCGCCCTTTGCTCTATTCATGGCATCAGCAAAGTTATTGGGTCGCCCTGTGTTCACCAATGTAAATATATCGGGATTCAAGCCATTGATGAACTGATCAGCAACGGCTTCGTCATTTTCAGACACATGGGAAGCAAACTTCAACAAGGTAGAGAACTTGGTCACATATTCTTCAATGTTCAGTGGACCCTGTCTCAAATTGGCAAACTCCGCCCCCTTGTCTTTTCTGTACGATATTGGGAAAAATCTCTGATAAAACTCAGTTTTAAATACATCCCAAGTAATAATCGTACCTCGCTGCTCCAAGGCCCTCTTCATTGTAACCTACCAGCTTTGTGCAACATCAAGCAACTGGTGTCCAATCAATTTAATCCGGCGCTCATCACTGTATCCCAGTGAATCAAACAGCAATTCAATGCTACCTAACCAACTCTCACACTCGACTGATGTCTCAATACCTTTCAGAGTGGGTGGTTTGAATGACTGAAACCTCTTCAGCAAGGTTTCCATTGGAGTCGGCGATACATCCATTGGAGGATTCGATGTACTACCCTGTTCTGGAATTCGTCTAGGAGGCATATCTGAAACTCAAAAGGATTAGTACCCCAATCCCACACATCTGTTTCAATTCAATCTCCCTCTCGATCATCTTACTGCTGATCGAGAATCAGTTCAGATTCGTTCCCAATAATACATATTACAAAATCAAATCAGATAAATCAAAAAACATGTATTATATAAAGCAGTAAGCATGCTAGCATTCACAAGTAAGGAAAGAAAACTCAATCTACCCCACTCACTAGCCTCTTCTATCTCAGTCTCAAGAATCTACAGTTCTAGTACCTACTGCTCTGATACCACCTGTTGTGGGGACCCGGACGCTAATCAAGTTCTTAATCATGTTTGGGACTAATTAATCAATTATAAAACAAGGTCTAAATTTTTTTTTTCTTTTTAAAATACAAAGCGGAAACGTAATGTAATTAAATTCAAATTACATATTAAACATAAACATACACATCCTGTATTATCTACACGGATTCAACTAGGTTCAACTACATATCAGTGCTGAATCCTAAGTTGTTTCGAAGCCCGGATCTCCACGCTATCTAGTCCAGCCTCTTTCTTTTCTTGACCCTGAACCTGCCCCACCTGTTGTCATGCACACATACAAAACAAGACAACAGCCGGATAACTCCGGTGAGAATAAATCTCAGTATAAACAATGTAAACATGCAATCATATAAAAACATATATAAAAGCATATAAGCAATAATCATAACATGTATCAAATCAGAACATGAAGCAATATCAAGAATAACTCTTATTCTAAACATGTACCATCATCAGGAACATAATCAACATCAAATAATATAAATCAATATCAAGCAATGCAATGAATCACACTCAGACTCAAACTTAACTCAAACAACGCGTCGTCTCAGACTCGACTCAACTCTAACCTAGGGATCCCGATGTCTGGATATAGGTAATTATATCGAATCTCAGTCGATAGGAATGAATCAATCCCTAAACGGCATCGATATAATTAATATCTCCAGTGTCTGGGCGAATCAGCCGCAGAATTGACGACTCAGTCAATAACCTGACGAATCAGCCAGTAATTAGGCGAATCAGCCAATAATCAGACAACTCAGCCTGTAATTAAGCGAATCAGCTTAAGTTTAGACGAATCAGTCAATAACCCGACGAATCAGCCGGTGACTAGGCGAATCAGCCTATGACTCAACGACTCAGAAATCAATACATACAGTCAGTATCTAAGCAAATCAATCAATGACTAGCGAATCAGCAGTCCTTACGTGCAGTGGCTATAATCAATAGACAACAAACATCAATCTCATCAATTACAAGAATCAATGTAATAAACTAAGTATGTGATTTAGGGAAACTCGAGTCAAACCTTCCTCGAGTTGTGCAATCCCAACTCAACATTAATTTATACCTTTTACTCTGATACTTTGACTCTGTCGAAGTCTCGAACCCAAGCCTGTCAATACTCAATGTCCAGTTGTAGCCTACGTCGATAGGAACACGGTACCGAAGTCGGATTTAAAATCTAACGGACGGATTGATCGCAAATCGAATTCTAAAATTCAAAAGCTATTTTCCTTCGAAGCTTTCGTTCCTTTTTCTTTTCTTCCTTCATTTGCACGTATATACATATATATATATACTCCATGCATGTGAGAGAAACGTGGCACAATGTTCACAACACACGCCTCTTGCTCGGGCGGACATAAGTTTCCGCCCGGGCGATCAACTCTCGGCCCTTCTGCGCGATTCAGTCTCGCTCGGGCGGACAAAAACTTCCGCCCGGGCGAGACACTTTCGGCCCTCTTGTAGAATTCCGTCTCGCTCGAGCGGACATAAACTTCCGCCCGGGCGAGACACTTTCGGCCCACATCTTGGCTCTTCCTACTTCTTGGTCCAATAAAATCTCGGACTGGCCCGGCTATCACCACATTAAGTCATAATCCATAATCTCATATTAATCTAATTAAAATCTCGGGCATTACAGATATATTCTGATCATAAGAGTTTGAAATATCTGTTTTCACAATCTGAATTGAATATGAGACAACGAAGATGGATTGATTTGCTTAAAGACTTTGATTGTGAAATCAAATACTATCCAGGAAAGTCTAATGCAGCAGCAGACGCACTGAGTCAAAAGGTATGTTCTTTATCCTTATCGACGATTGGTGTTTCAAATTTGATAGAAGACTGTTGTTTGTTTGGATTAGCATTTGAAACAGATTATATACCGTTGAGACTTTATACGGTGCAAGTAGAACCAGAGCTGATCTTAAGAATTAAGGCAGCTCAGAAAGTTGATCAGAATGTACAGAAATCAATATCGATGGTTAAAACAGGACATCGATCGGAATATCAGGTACGTGATAACGTCTTGTATGTGAATAATCGTCTGGTTGTGCCGAATTTTTCAGATTTGAGACGACAGATATTGTCAGAAGCGCACAACAGTCGATTCAGTATTCATCCTGGTGGCAGAAAGATGTACAACGATTTGAAAAGACAGTTCTGGTGGAAACAAATGAAAACTGATATTTCCGAATTTGTTTCCAAATGTCTGAATTGCCAGCAGGTGAAGGCAGAAAGAAAGAAACCAGGAGGGTTATTACAGAGTTTGTCCATTCCTGAATGGAAATGAGATCACATTTCCATGGATTTTGTGACGCAGCTACCGCGTTCCTCCCGAGGTTGTGATGCGATTTGGGTCGTGATTGACAGATTGACCAAATCCGCATGTTTTATACCGTACAAAATGACGTACAGATTTGACCAAATGGCAGAGATTTATGTCAGAGAAGTGGTCAGATTACACGGAGTGCCGTAGTCTATTGTATCAGACCGTGATCCTCGATTTACTTCGCACTTCTGACAGAGTTTGCAGCAGGCTCTCAGTACGAAGTTACATCTGAGTACCGCATATCATCCACAGACCGACGGACAGTCAGAGCGGACTATCCAGACACTGGAGGATATGCTGAGAGCAGTAGTGCTAGATTTTAGCCCTAATTGGGAAGATGCATTGCCTTTTTGTGAGTTTTCGTACAACAATAGCTATCAGACGAGTATTGAGATGGCACCATTTGAAGCGTTGTACGGAAAGAAGTGCAGATCCCCTCTATATTGGGATGATATCTCTGAAGTGCCTGAGATTGGACCTGATATGATCAGAGATATGACAGAAAAAATGAAGGCAGCACAAGACAGACATGCCAAATATGCCAATGTTTGAGGTAGACCATTGGTATTTGAGGTAGGAGACCGAGTATTTTTAAAGATTTCACCTCTCAGAGGAGTTGTCAGATTTGGTAGGAAAGGGAAACTGTCTCCACGATACATTGGTCCTTATGAGATTCTCGAGAAGATAGGAGATCGTGCCTATCGACTCGCTTTACCGCCTTCATTAGCTGGGATACATGATGTCTTTCATGTATCGTTATTAAGGAAATACCTTCCTGATGCTTCACATGCTATCCAACCAGACGAGGCCGAACTGGATGAGACATTGAGTTATGTTGAAAAACCGATTCAGATTATTGATCGTAAAGAAAAACAGCTCAGAACAAAGATCATTCCACTTGTGAAAGTTCAATGGACTCGTCATGGCACTGAAGAAGCAACTTGGGAGACTGAATCATATATGAGACAAGAATTCCCAGAGTTGTTTAGATGATGTAAATTCATATACAATTCTGTATATATATGTATATACTCCTTATTGATACGGGTAATTGCCTGTGATTTCAGGGACGAAATCGTATCTTAGGGAGGGATAAATGTAAGGGCCATGATCTTGATTCAGTTAATATGAGATTTTAATTATATTAACATGAGATTATTGAAGTTGAGCTAATGTGATTATGGCCAGGCCATTACGAGAGCGAATTGGGCCAAGCATATGAATTAGACAGAGAGTCTGGCACCCGAGCGGTAGTTTTTGACCGCCCGAGCGCCAGTGTTCATCAAGGATACTTTTTGGGCAGATGGTGCGGCGCCCGAGCGGTAGTTTAGCACCGCCTGAGCGCCGCGTCAGAATTATAAAAAGAAGCCACGTTTCAGTTACATGCAAACTTGATATATATAAATCGTTCCTTCAGAATAAAGAAGGAGAAAGAACGAGAAAAGAAAAGAATAATTGTGTGAAAAATCCTTACACCTTTTGTGAAAGATCCGTCCGTTTGATTTTAAATCCGATTTCGGTACTGTGTTCCTATCAACGCAGGCTACAACTAGACGTAAGTTTTACTATGTTTTGACATGCTTTGAAATTATGATGTTGTTGGAATTGAATATACGTCATATATGTTGTTCTTGACATGTTAGACAGCGTAGAATCGAAGTCAGTTAAGAAACGGACTGATTATGGAATTGTTATGAATTTCAGAATGAAATTGACTATAATTGATATCAGTGTACAGTGGTTGAGTGTAAATTATTGGAATTAATAGATACTGGGTTGGTATCACAGATATCGCAAGATTGTACTGTTGTACCGTCAGGATTTGATAAAACAGAGATGTCGTGATTTGATTAGAATATTGATACAGAATATCGATATTGTCATTGCCAGATTGAATATCGACAGACTTTGAATCAAGACTTCGATTGTATCAGAGCGACATCAAGAAAGGTATAAATAATTGTTGATTCGGGATTGCACAACTCGAGTTAGGTTTGACTTGAGTTTCCCAAAATCACATACTTTATTTTATTGCATTGATATTTGCATATTATCAGATTGATATATTAATGTATTGACTTAGAGCAGAGTCAGAGTTTGAGTCTAGGGCAGATCAGCCTAGCTAGGGTAGAACCGCCGAGTCTTTGTCAGAACCGTTGAGACTCTAGACTTACGGTGTATCGATGAGCTTAGATGTAGATCGACGTCTATTGTAGACATTCGATACAGCATACCAAAGTCTAAATTAGATTGGGATCCCTAGATTAGAAATAAGTTGAGATATGATAACAAGACAATGTTTTAAATTCAGATTTGTATTAATTCATGTAGTCATATTAGATACATGTTTTTACTGATTGTTTATGCTTTTATATATGTCTTATATGATTGCATTACTACATTGTTTATATTGGGATATTATATCTCACCGGAGTTATCCGGCTGTTGTCTTGTCTGTATGTGTGCATGGCAACAGGTGGGACAGGTTCAGGGTCACAGAGATGAAGAAAGATCGAGTTATAGTTAAGACTACGGACTTGGACTAGAGATATGGTTTAAACACTTGATAGTTAGTTGTTAAACCTGAGATGTGTATGATTGTATATTTTATCAGATTTATACTTTTATACTGATATGTATAGGAGTTTGATTCCATTACCTTCCGCATTTTAAAAAATTTTAGACCTTATTTATTATAATTGATTAATTAGTCCCAATGATGATTAAGAACTTGATTAGCGTCCGGGTCCCCACAAAGTTGCTGCCCGAAACAGGCAGCAAGGGCAGCCCAAGGGGCTGCCCGAACAGCCCTTTGCTTTTAACAAAAAAAATATTTGTGAATGTTGGCCGGAATCCGGCGACGGCGATGACGACTAGGGTTTCCAAAAGTGTTTTGGAATATCAAAGTGTCACGGGCCTTGAGTTGTTGGGCCATTGGATGGTTGACATATTTTGTGAAATTTAAATGAGCCAAAATGTTTTTGGTGAAATGATTTTTTGGGCCCTTAAGTTGAAATTTACAAAAGTTGTACAAATTTTTTCTCATAAAATAAATAATTGAAGTTGGACTTTAATTATTTATAATAAATGGTGATTTACAAGAAATTCGGTTATAAATAAATTATTTAGAATGTAGACAAAGGAGTTTGTATACTTTGTTAATTTAGATTAAAATTGTTGTAGAACCCGTAAATCAGGCTACGTATAAGCCATGCATAATTTCTAGTATTTAAATTTATAATTATTTCTTTATTTATTTAAGGCATTTTAAATTTACTTAGTCTTGATTATTTATTTTAAATCGCATAAGTATAGTTTTATCCTTTCAGTTAAATAAGAGAGGCCGGACTGGAGTTGGAATATTGAGATAAAAATTTAATGTTAAGAAAATATTCCTGGAATTTATTTGAGATAAATAATAATTTATTTTAATATAAAAAAAAGTTTAAGGAATTATTTAATTAATTGGAGATAAGTGGTAGATAAGTTCCTTTTTGTCCAAGAATTTAATTAAAAGCCTAAATTAAAATATGTGACCAATTGGGATAAGTTAATCTAGACTTATTTTATTTAAAAAATTGTAACTTAACAAGTTAGTAAATTTAATTTAAAAATTAGCCATGCATGCAAGATAATTACCATCCTAAATTAAATTATTTATTTACTAAATTACTTAATGGGTAGATAATAACTCTAAAGATTTAAATACAATATTTAAGCAATATTTTTCCCTCCCATTATCTCAAATTTTCGGCCATCCCTTCCTAGATTGGATTAAATTTGACAACTCTTCATTTTGGTATCCTTCCTTATCTCATTCTTGGTAGATAATCCCTTCACTCTAATCACCAATAATTATTGAGTTAAGCAATATTCCACCCCATTTTAAAAGAGAAAATCGGCCCTCACCTTTGGAAGATATAAAAATATTTGACAACTCATTCCTTTGATTCTTTTCTTAACCTTTTTTTGGAGATAATTCCCTCACCATTTATTCTTCATTAATTAATAAATTAAGCAATTTCTCCCTTGCTCCTAGACTTAATTATCGACCAAGTACACTCCTAAATACCGTTCAAATCTTTCGATATCAAACCATCTAACAAATTCTAGGATAGCAAGATTTGATCTTGCCATTATCTCCCATTTAAGTGATAGACTTTCCTTCATTTCTCCCTCTCCATATCACCAAAATTCAGTCCCCTTTCAGTAGAGAAATTCGTGAGTCTTCATAAGAAAATAAGAGAGAAAAAGTGAGAAAGAAGAACACTCTGTCTCCTCCGCGCCGCGTAGTCGTATTCTTTTGTTTTTATCTCAAAACAAATCCAGACATGTTTATATTTTCTTTCACTCTTAAATCAAGCCATAATATGATTTTTAAATATTTCATGATCATGATTTTATAAGGCAAAAACCGAAATTGTTCAAGACATTTTTCGAAACATGTACATAAATTTTTGTATTCCTTGTGCTCTTCACGGTTTCGGCTGTTTTGATGATTTCAGGTGGTTGGCTCGATCCTAGGCTCCCAAGCTGCACCTAGCACGTACTAGGGTGGGTTAGAATCGTGTCGGTCCATTAGTTCGAGAACCATTCATGTTGGATTTGAGAAATGACAGCAACCTTCCCTCTAGTGTAGTTTGAAGTACGATTTTTCTGATTCGGTTGTCGAAAGGGAGAGTTTGGATCATGGTTGGCCCAGGGCCTGTAGCCATGGTTCGGACCCTTCCTTGACATGTCTAGGACGTGACCAAGATGTTTATTTCATGGCTTGGTTCATGTTCCCAACGGTTTTTAAAATAAAACAAGAACAAGCCCTTCGGTCCCTTCATTTTTTCTGCATGTGTGAGTTTCGAGTATATGGTGTTGGTATGGACTTGGTTGGATTTTTAGCCCTTAGCCACAGTTCTTACCATACCTCTTGATATCTAGATCATGCCATGGTCAATCAAATGGCCACTGAAATGGTCCAGATAGCAAGAACAAGCGAGACACCCCACGCGTGCATATGCTTTCTCGGGTGGGAGCTTTGAGTTGTTGCTGGTGTTGTTTGAATTGTGGCTGGCCTTGGGCCCTTAGCCATGGTTCAAACCACACCCTAGGATGTTGGGAAGAGGCTCTGGTCAGTGGTTCAAGCCCCAATGGCAATTAGCCTTGCAAACGACGCATGAAAGCGAAAGCGCTGCTGCTGTATTTTTTTACAGCAAGTTGGTGCTTTGGTTCAGAGGCTTGTTTGAGTTCTTGGTTGGCTTTTAGCCTATGGCCTTGGACTGGACAGTGCCTCATCGAGTTAGAAAGGTCACGTTTTTGGCCGTTTGTGATTCGGTTAAGTTTAGAGAGCGTACGAGAATTTACAGTGCAATGTAGAAAAATGACTCTCGAAAGAGCGTTTCATGTTTTTGGCCTCCATTCCACAAATTTCGAAGTACTGAAATTTTAGGAGCATTATTTCATCATTTAAGGTGTATTTTAATCTCGACTAAATGATGGTTCGGTGTTGGTTCGGGTTGGCACTGAGTCATGATTAAACACTAAGTCATTGGGCGTAATTGTCTCGTTTTGGGTTCAATTACAAAGTTGTGGTAAAGTTAAATCATTTGCATACTTTTCATGTTAAAGTTAGGTCGCAGCGAGCCTGAGAACGATCCAACCCATTCGGTAAAATTAATACAGGATATTTAATTATGTTATTTAATTATAATATGTGCATAAAAATATAAAAGTTTATTTTTTTGAGATATATGCGATATTGCTTGTGGCTACTTCACTTCATGGGATAGCAGCTTATGGGATTATTACTTCATCCGGTGGTCACTGACCGTTCAGTTAATGTTCATGTATTGGTAGATCTCTACCGCCCAGTATACTGTGGTTTAGTCTGATCAGACGATTCAGTTCAGTTCAGGGGCCACTTGCGTAAAACATATTCTCAACAGAAAATTATTATATGCTATTTCATGACAGGGCTCTATCGAGCAACATTTCACTTATGATTTGCAGTTCAGTTGTGCACGTATTATAATTACTCATGACATGATATTTCTACGTTACGCCAGAATCATGATATTTTTACCTTGCATGCAATTTTATTATTATTACTTGTTCTTATGATATATGCATGCTGAGTCTTTAGAGTCACTAGACTTGATTGTTGTAGATACTGATGAGGTCGGGACTGAGGGCATGGACTAGTGAGCCATCTTGGGTCGGCAGTAGTAGGAACCCGAGGACCTCATTTATCAGTTTACTTTTTATTTCTTTTTATGCAAACTCAGTTATTACGATGAATTATTTTAAGTTATCGTTTTGAAACATTATTTACTTCCGCTGCTATTTTGAATGATTAAACTTTTTATCAGTTATTTTTATGAATATCAATGAGGCATTTTAATTACATAAAGAGAAAATTTAAAATTTTTTCGCAAATTTTCAAGTACGAATTACGGGTGTTTGCAATTGTGGTGGTTAGTGATTGGATCAAGATATATAATATTGGTCAATTGATTATTGTGATAATTAATTAATGGTGTATCATATGTGATATTATAAATGAAGGATGATCAAAAGCGCAAGCCCAATTTGATAGGTGTATGCTAGGATATTTTGTGTTGAATGATTGTAATAATTATCAATTTATAAAGTGGGCTTGGTTTATGGCCCGTTTCCACCTCCATGAGATGTATCCATATTTTCCATATATATTTATTTGTAAATATTATTATATTGGAAGATCAAGATTGGAAGATGGTGGCCTTGATAATTATAATGATCGAAGACATGTAAATATTGGAAGCTTATGTAAAAGTTGCATTTGCATCCCATGCATTTCCCTAGGATTGGACCTAGGCCCGTGTTTAGCTCACACATGCCATTAGTTTTGGGGCAATTGATCATCCTTATTTTATTTAATATTTATAATATATGCTTGATATGTTATAAATAATGAGTGTGCGCGTTATTATTATGATAATAACAATGTTGCATGAATCTGGCAAACACACGATCAAACATGGCGAGCTTTTAAATAAAATTTTTGACGTGACCTTTCAAAATTAAAAACCCTCATTTTGAATAAGATTTCAAAAATTAATATCAAGCCCGAAAAGGAGAATTATAAAGGCGTTTATAATTTCCATGTCTTGCATTGACAATAGGTGCATAATGAACGCTACCCGTGTTCGGGGCTCGGCTCATATTATTGGGGGCCCTTGGACACTGGAAAGCTGTGACATCCATTGACATGGTGATGTGAACTACGTGGAACTCCCATGATTTCGGCTCATATTATTGAGGTAACTCATGGCGACCATCCATTAAGGTTCAACATCGATGGGTAAGGCTTTACACGTAAAGATGAACGACGTCATATTATTGTGTCCTAATCAAACGTGAGACAAAAGTTTACGTAGAGGGTTGCATGGTGATGCAATTGGAAACTATCTTTTAGGATTTATGATTGGCCGATATTATTCGGGATCATGATTTGATAATTGGACCTTACGTACCTACTGAGGAAAGGAGTTTCTCGTTTTCACTAGAGGATAGTGAAAGATGTCAAAACACTGGGAGTACAAATTTATGAAGTAAAATTCCATACTTTATATCTTACAAAATATTTTAAAATAGTCATTAACATTTATCTGTTTTACTTTTCAGTACAAATTTGACAATGTCTTCGATTCGCAACCCATTATCTGCAATACTCGATAAACACATTTTAATCCTACCTAATTACCTTTATTGGATAAAAAAACCTAAAAAACGTCTTGAATTTTGAAATGATAGCATATACACTGACTGAGTTGCCCCCTGTTGAGGCTCTGACTAGCAGCACTCATGAGGAATTGCAGACTTACAAGGATTGGTGTGACCATGACTTGCGAGCTAAGTGTTATATGCAGGCTTCTATGAATGATGAGCTGCAGAGGAATTTTGAGAATGCAAAGAGTGCTGCTGATCGACCTCTTAGTTATGCTACCGTCAAGGAGCTGATCACTTTGCACATGCGAGATGGGGCCTCGGTCCATGAGAATGGCCTAAAGTTGATTGGGCTCGTGGATAAGCTCGTTGGCATGGATCTTACGTTTCCTTCGGAGTTGACCACCGACGTGTTGCTTTTGTCACTACCTAGCTCATTTGATCCTTTTGTGGTTAATTTAAACATGAACAATCTGGACCCCACCCTTGAGGAGTTGGTGAATATGCTTGTTACGTTTGAAGCCACCATCAAGAAAGAGAAGTCGGTTCTATATGTGGGTTCTTCATCTAGTACGAAGACTGGTCCACCTGGGAAGGGAAAGAAGCGTTCTTTCCAACGTCTCGAGAAGAACGTGCCCTTGAAAAGGCAAGCTCCAAATCATGTTGTGGCAGCCACACCAGTTAAGGCTGACAAGACTGAGGATGTATGTCATTACTGCAAGAAGCCTGGACATTGGAGGCATAACTGCAAAAAATATCTTGCCCAGAAGGGTTCTGGAAATGGTAAGTTCTATATTGAAGTAAACATTTCAAATAACTCTACTTTTTGGGTATTTGATACCGACTGTGGCTCACTTCTCTGTAATGATTCACATGTGATGGAAAAAAGTAGGAAGCTTAGGGAAGGTGACACCTTCTTGTGGATGGGCAATGGAGTAAGAGTTGCTGCCAAGGCCGTAGGAGATGTTTACTTGCTTTTGAACAATGATTCTAAGTTGATTTAAAATATGTTTTGTTTGTACCTGATTTGGTAAAAAACATTGTTTCCATTTCTATGCTTGATAAAGATGGATATTCTTGTTTATTTAGCAAAGGTGTTTGCAACATTTACAAGAATGAATGTTTGATTGGTATTGGAGAACTTGAAAACGATCTCCATAACTTAAAATTGAAATATATTCCACTAAACAATGTCCAAGCAATAACAACAACAAACAAGCGAAAGCAAGATACTCTTAATACGACACAATTATGGCATGCTCGATTAGGACTTATTTCCCTAAGAAGGATGAACAAGCTAGTGGGAGTGGCATGTTTGATATGTCTGATATTAATTCTCTCCCAACTTGTGAATCATGTCTAAAAGGAAAGATGAACAAAATTCTCTTTAGGGCCATGTGGAGCAAACCAATGGCTTATTGGATTTGATCAATACCGATGTGTGCGGTCCGCTTAGCATCGCCACTAAGCATGGACATGCCTACATCATCACCTTCACCGATGACTTTTCGAGGTATGGATATGTGTATTTGATGAAATACAAGTCTGAAGCCTTTGAAAGGTTCAAAGAATTCAAAAGTGAAGTAGAGAAACAGTTGGGACGAAGCATCATGTCACTTCGTGCGGATTGAGGTGGTGAGTACTTGAGTGCCGAGTTCCAAGAGTATCTTAGGGAGAATAGAATTCTCTCGCAGTGGACTCCGCCTGCTACACTACATTTGAATGGTGTTTTGGAGCGTCGTTACGGGACTTTGATGGACATGGTTTGGTCTATGATGGGGTTCACGGAGTTGCCGAAATCCTTTTTGGGATTTGCACTTGAGACAGTGGCACTGTTGTTGAACAATGTCCATTCGAAGGCAGATGATAAGACACCATATGAGATATGAATGGGTAAGCCTCCCAAATATTCTTATCTTAGAATATGGGTATGCCCTGCTTATGTGAAGCAGGCAGTTGGAGATAAATTGGATAGTCGATCCATTCTATGTTACTTTTTGGGATATCCAAGGAATTCAGTTGGATACTATTTCTATCATCCCCAAGAAACAAAGGTTTTGTTTCTAGGAATGCAACCTTTTTGGAAAAGGAATTAAGATTGGATAGAGAAGAGGAGATGATAGAACTCGAAGAGGTTCGAGAGACACCCACGATTGTAGAACTCAGACCCGAAAATCCAAGAGAGGAGATACAAGCTCCTAGAAGATCCGAGAAAGTCTCGAGACCACCTATGAGGTATGGTCTGCTTCTTGAAGAGGGCCATGATGAGCCTAACCATGGATGTGATTCAAGGACCTTTAAGTAAGCGTTATCTGATGCCGATTCATCCAAGTGGCTTGAAGCAATGAAATCTGAGATGAATTCCACGCATTCAAACCAAGTGTGGAATCTTGTGGATCTGCTTGAGGGAACTATTCCCATAGGGTGTAAATGGATTTACAAGAGGAAACTTAGGGCGGATGGGAAGGTATTGACCTTCAAGGCGCGATTGGTGGCAAAAAGATATACTCAAAGACAAAGAGTTGACTTTGAGGAAACCTTTTTTTCAGTTGCAATGTTCAAGTTTATAAGGATATTATTAGCCATAGTTGCATGGTATGACTATGAGATATGGCAGATAGATGTCAAGACAACCTTTCTTAATGGGGATATTAAGGAAGAGATTCACATGTCTCAACCTGAAGGGTTTACATCTATCGGAAGTGAGCATATGGTATGCAAACTCAGAGATATATTTATGGTCTAAAGCAGGCATCTAGGAGTTGGAACCTCAGTTTCGATAGTACAATCAAAGAGTTTGGTTTTACTAAGAATCCTGATGAACCTTTTGTGTATAAGAAGGTCAGTGGGAGTGCTGTGACATTCCTGGTGCTTTATGTTGATGATATAATACTCATTGGGAATGATGTAGGGATGTTGCAATCAACTAAAATATGGTTAGCAAGTAAGTTCTCGATGCAAGACTTGGGTGAAGCATCTTTTGTATTGGGAATACAGATCCATAGAGATAGATCAAGAAGATTGCTTGGTCTCACCAGTCCACATACATTGATACCATCGTGAAAAGGTTCTCGATGGATGAGTCCAAGAGAGGACATCTACCAATGTATCATGGCGTGTCCCTATTCAAGTCTATGTCTCCCAAGACTGATGCAAAGATAGCGGCGATGACAAGCATTTCTTATGCATATGCAATTGGTAGCATCATGTATTGGATGATATCTACATGTCCTGACGTGGCTTTCGCACTAAGTGTAGTGAGTAGATATCAATCGAAACCTTGTCTTCCACATTGGAAAGCTGTGAAAGACATCCTCAAGTATTTGAGAAGGATCAATAAGTTGTTCTTGGTCTATGGGGGTGGAGAACTGAAATCGGAAGGCTATACTGACTCTAGCTTCAAAAGCGATATCGATGACTCGAAATCAACCTCTGGGTTTGTATTCATACTCAATGGTGTTGCTGTCTCTTGGAAGAGTTCCAAGAAAGACAGTACTGCGGATTCCACCACTAAGGCCGAATACATTGTTGCATCAGCTGCAGCAAAGGAGGCTGTTTGGATAATGAATTTCGTCTAAGAGTTGAGCATCATTCCTAATGGAGTTGCTCATGTCCCGGTGTTTTGTGACAGCATGGGAGCAATAGCTCAAACAAAGGAGCCAAGGTCTTATTAGAAATCCAAACATGTATTGAGAAAGTACCACATCCTCCGAGAGATTGTGGAAAGAGGAGAAGTGTCGATTGACAAATTCTGCTCCGCAGATAATGTTGCTGATCCACTAACTAAGCCTTTACCTGGACCATTATTCGAGAAGTATCGGGAATCGATGGGTTTGAAGCATATGGCTAGATGGCTCTAGTGCAAGTGGGAGATCGTTAGAGTAGGTGTCCGTCGATCCAAGTGTTGGCCAATTGTTCACAATGAAACTTTATGTATAAACAATATTTATTTTAATAATATTTGAAATTATTGTTTTGGCACATCATTATCTGTATACCCATGCTAGTTGCATATATAAATTCCTTGAATATACAAATAGTAGAAAGAGTATGAGATTCTCATATGATGAGTATCATGAAACTAATATTTGCAAGTTTATATTCTCAACAGTTCCTAGTCGATTCAGCCGCCGCTAAGAAGGATATAGGCCGCTTGAGTTTGAGACTAGTATCTGCGATCTGAGTACCATGTTTCATTGGTAGGGGACATTGTGATGTCCGAACATGCAAATAGGTGCTCCTGGTAGATTGCACTGAACAACCCTCCATATAGTACTTTCCAAGTGATTCTCACTTATCGAGTGAAACGTCCTATTTTAAGGTTGTACACCATTAGTCCTTATGACCTAGGACAACATTGAGACTCTATGTGTTAGCATTGAACTTTGACTTGTTTACCGACTCTCATGGGGTCATCAGGTGGCAAGGTTGGGTGTTTTGTCGAAACATATAGGAGTCGATGCATTGTAGTCTGGGATTCACTGCTTACCTTCGGGTATGGATATTCTATGTGATCTCATTTATATGTAGTATGAAATCTCTGATCAAAGTATGGTGGTAATTATGAAAGGGGTTTCATAGATTGCACCATCGATGCAACTACGACATGATACATAGCATCGATTCTTTGCCAGCTCTCGATATACCAATAGTTGTCGAATACGTCGGGATATATAAGTTCAAGGGACCGTGCTGTACGCTAACCATAATTAAATGGTTCTTGCAGGCACTATCATTTGATACATAGGGAATCATGTAAGCGATGCTACTAAGCGTTTAACATGATTAGTTGGGTACTATCAGACTTGAGTTATGACGTTCTTGTTATCAAGGAGTTGATAAGTAAGAATTGAGCAATTGGGATATGCTCATATGAAGACATGTTTAGTCCCGAATCACATGGAGATGTGAACCCACGGCTAGTTGTATCAAAGAACCATTGAGGGTCACACAAGTGCTAACTTTCTAGATCCCGTTGAGAAGTAAAATAGTTCAATGTATTGAACTTCTTATAAAGGAGTTATAAGCGCAAAGAAAAATAGAAGTTTGAATTCTATAAGAGAATTATGGGGAATGTAACTTTTAATTTGTGGAAGTATTCCTATATTAAAAGTTGGCCAAACAAATAATGTATTTGAAAATTGTGATTTTCATAAACATTATTATGGACTAAATTAAATTAAATCAAGTGTGAATTAATTAAACACTAGTGGACTTAGTAGTATCCAAATAATTAAATTAATTCAAATGTTGAATTAATTAAATAACATTGGGCCTTGTAGACCTAATTAGAGATAATTATTAAACTAGTGGGCTTAGTAAAATCAAGTAAAGTTTCAATGGTCTCAAATGTGTTTGAGACATTTAAATAAAAAGTCCATGGGCCTTCTAATTGTTACAAGCCCAAGTAGAAAGCATGCAAGGGAGGTGAAGCGTCGAAGGCTACTTTTCAATATTCAAGGCATGGCATGCACATGCTCACTTTTACTTTTTCAAGCACCAAGAAAGTCTCTTTCTCTTCTCCTTGAAAACCTCTTGGCCGAAATTTTTATCTATGCTCCTTCATAATTATTCTTCTTCAATTTATTGAGGATAGCTTATTCTTCTCAAAGAAAAATCATTTAATTTTTCTAGTGCAAAATTAGAGGGGAACTTCTTTGTTGGTGGTGGGCTTGATGTTGAGCAAGGAGTGCTCTTGGAAGCTTGAAGATTAGTCTTGCCATTGAAGAGCTTAGTTGTTTGACAACTAAGTTGGTGCCATCATCAATCTTTTAAGATTGATTGGTATATTTTCTAAAATACTCTATGAATGTTATTTTGTGTTTTATTGTATTTGCTACACATCTTAGTGTAAAGAGTGCTCGGTTTTTGCTATCAAAATGTTTTTGAAACTTTCGTTGCGCATTTCAGGCACCTTAAACGATCCCCTTTCATAAACGAGCTGAATGCACTTGGAAATGTGTATTCTAACAAAGAAATACCACTTAAGATTGTCCGAGATCTTCCCAAAGAGTGGGACGTCAAGACCATGGCTATGCGTGAATCAAAGGACCTTAACAAGGTTGAAATTCATGATTTGTTTGCTAATCTAAAGGCATACGAGTTTGAACTACAAACCAGAGAAGGGGAACCTTCTACATCAAATGTCACAATTCTTTAATTGATGTCAAGCTAGAACCAACTGGTTCAGTTGAAAAATCTGCTGATCAACTGAGCAATGAAGTAATGTCATTGTTTGTCAAGAAGTTTGGAAGGTTTACGAGGAGAAATCAAGGAAACTTCCAGAAACAATATCAGAAAATCACTCCAAAGAAGAACCTAATGATTGCTACAACTGTGGCAAGACTGGCCATTTAATTGCTGTGGGGACCCGGGCTCTAACTCAATTCTTTTTGGGATTTATTGGATCTTTGCTAGAAAATGTGGGTCAAAAATTTGCTTTTAACATTAATTCAAATGTATATTAAACAAGTTTCGAAATTTTCTCTATTTTATTCCAACAAACATAAATACATGTCTTGTTCCAGTACATTCATACTAACTAGAGTGCAATACAAACTATAAATCAAATGTAACATCACTAGTAATCTTCTGCTACGCCCGTAATCTGCACGCTATCTCGATCTCTCATCTCTGTCTCGACCCTGATCCTGCCCCACCTGTTGTTATGCACACATACAGACATAACAAAAGCCGGAAACTCCGATGAGAACAATCCCAGTATAAACATGTATACATGCATGTCATGCGATTGAATACAAAATCATAATACATGAATATACAAAATAAAACATGAACATACTATCATGGATGTAATCAATAACAAAATGTTCCACATAGTCTATGAAACATGAGCAATATAAAACAATCAACTTAAAAATCCAACTCATATCTTGGATTTGACTCTTATCTAACTCTAGGGATCCCTGTGTGAATAAGATGTAATAGATTTCCCACCTACTCCCCCATTTGAGGTGGCGTTACATCTTATTCCTAGACTTCGGTCCTGACTGTATCGAATATCTACAATCAGAGTGATTTTGATCCGAAGCGTCGATACCACCGAACGTCTAGTTATTTGGAGAATCTACCAAATGACTCACCTATCTTAAAGGCTTGAATATGAATCTATAAACAAATCATAAGCATTCAAAATACAAACAACAATCTAGTATGTGATTTTGTTGGTAAACTCAATTGAATCTCATTTGAGTTGTGTCTTCCCAAATCAAACATGAATTATACCTTTCTCTTCACGGTCTGACGAAGTTGAAGTCTCGGATTCAAATCTGTCCATTCTCAATCTGGCAATGACAATCACATAGATAACAATATCAGTATACAACTCATTTCTAAAACTTGTTCTGATCAATACTTAAATCAAAACACAATCTGATTAATGTCGACGACATAACAGTACATTTTCATCAATACCGCATCTGATCAATATAAATTGCAAAGGCCCGAAAATACTTGCTTGAAAAATTGCGGAAAATTAAAAATTTTCTTTTTTAAATGAACTTAAATGGCCTTACTCATAAAATCCACTGATGAATCGAGTCCAATGTTTAAAAAATAAAAGCAGCGGAAGAAAATAATTGTTTTCCAACAACAACAATTAAAAAAAAAGTTTGATGACTGATAAAAATTTAGTTTGCGGAATAAAATGAACTCTGCTGCACTGAGGTCCTCGGGTGCCACTACTGCCGACCCAAGCTAGCTCACTGGTCCCCGCCCTCGGCCCTGGCCTCATCAGTACCTACAACAATCAAGTCTAGTGAGTCTAAAGACTCAGCATGCATATATCGCAGGTAACGAGTAAAAATCTGAAGTAAAATATGCATGGGATAAAATATCATGCCATGCGACATGCTGAAAATAATCTGTACTGCGCAATTATAATACGTGCATGCTGAACTGATAATCACAGTAAAAATAATTGCTCCTTGGAGCCTGCACTGAAATAACTGATAAAACTTTTCTGTTGAGATTATGTTTTACGCCTGTGGCCACTGCACTAAGCTGAACTGATCGGTAACTGACTACCGGGGAGCCTGAAACTGAGCTGGCGGTCACTGAAGACCCGATGGTACCAACCTGAACTGAGCGGT
The DNA here is from genome assembly GCF_022965805.1 of Primulina eburnea. Taxonomy (NCBI): domain Eukaryota; kingdom Viridiplantae; phylum Streptophyta; class Magnoliopsida; order Lamiales; family Gesneriaceae; genus Primulina; species Primulina eburnea. The sequence continues at coordinate 29,205,985 of NC_133102.1, forward strand.
CACTGGCGACCGTATAAATAATGCTCCCACATAGTGAATGCACCACAAGCCATATCGCATAAATCTCAAAAATAATCATTTTCTGTTTTCATGCACGTAAAATAATTAACTGGCGATAATGAAAATATCCTGAAATTTTACCAACGGGAATGGATTGGATCGTCCCCAGGCTCGCTGCGACCTAAATATGCCATAAAATATGTAAAAGATTTTTCTTGGATGAAAGATGCACTAAAGTTTGAAAATTTTGACAATTACGCTTAACGACTCCGTATTTTAATCATGACTTTAAACCAACCCGAACCAACACTGAACCAACGTGATGTCATGATTAAAACACGCTAAACATACTGAAATTATGCTCCTAAAGTGATGAGGGTCGAATCCATGTGCAACGGAGGCCAAAACGTGAAACGCTCTTTCGAGAATCAATATGGCACGTCGCACCGTAAATTCTCGTACGACCTCAAAAATGATCCGAATGACGAACGGTCGAAAACATGACCTTCCTAACTCAATGAGGCACTGTCCAGTCCAAGGCCATGGGCTAAAAGCCAACCGAGAACTCAAACGACGCCTCTGAACGACACAGCAACTTGCTGTCAAAAATCCAGCAGCTGCGCACTTGCTCGTCTTGGGTTGGTTTCGAGTCTATCGGCCATTGGGGCGTGAACCACCGACCGGAGACCCTTACCAGCATCATAAGGAATGATTTGAACCATGGCTAAGGGCTTTTGGCCAGCCATAACTCGCACCATTCCAGCAACCAACCGAGAAGATCCACCGAGAGCACATTTGATGCGCGTGTGGTGTTTTGCTTAGATCGACGTCTTGCGTCGTTCCAGTGGCCATTTGATTGACCATGGCACGATCTAGACATCTAGGAGCATGGTATGAACCATGGCTAAGGGCCATAGGCCAACCAAGATCCATACCAAGCAACCAAAAAGAAACAAACCATGTGCTGTACAATGAGAAAGCCGAAGGGGGGAGAGGGGCTGTTGTGATGTTTTGTTTAAAAACCGAGGAGCCATGGACCGAGCCACCAAAAGGGCGACTTAGTCACGTCTTAGACATGCTAGGGAAGTGATCTAACCATGGCTATAAGCCCCTGGGGCAGCCAAGATCAGATCTCTTCCCATGACAACAAAACTGAAATTTGAAGCACAAAAATGACAGCAAAGGGGAGTTGCTGTCATCTCGATTTCTCTCATGCATGGGGGCTGATTTTAATGGACCAAAGTGGTCCTAATCCATCCTAGTACATGCCTAGATGTCGCCTTGGGAGCCTGGAGTCGAGCCATAACCTGAAACTCACAAAAACAATACAACCGTGAAGCTGCCAAGGAAATAAAAACTGCACAGAATTTTTATATGCTATTGCTGTCCAAATTTCGGTTTTCATGCAAGAATTTCATGAGTTTGATGTAAAAATAATTTTACTACTATGGCTTGATTGAGGTTTGAAAGAGATCTAGACATGCCTGGATTCGTTTTAACTAGAAACGAAAAGAAACAACGACGACGCGACGCGGAGACGGAGCGCTTTTCCTTCCTTCTTTTCTCTCTTGAAGCACACGATTTTCTCCCTAAGAACACTACTGAAAACTCACGGTTTCTAGATCTGGAAGGGCTGCTCTTCTCGATCAAGGGAGAGGGGAGAAGGTGTTCTAGATAATGAGGAGGATAGGTGCAAGATAATAGGATCTTATCAAGGCCAAGTCTCCAACAAATTGTTTTTTAAAATTTAAAATCTCGAATTTTTGTTGCTAACAAATCTTTGGATGGCTCTAGAAGGAGATGGCCGATTATTCTAGTTAAACTAGACTAGGAAAAGCTCTAATAATTAATAAAATGTGCTCCCAAAAATCCTAGACTTAAATTACTAAATAAATTCAAAGATGGGATGAGATGATGATAAGGAAAATAATTGTTTAAACAAATCATTGTGGCCGAAAATTTGAGGATAAATGGGGAGGATAAATATTTTCTTAAACTTTGTATTTTAAATCTCTAGTGTTTAATCCACTCATTTTATTTTATGGAATTAAGGAATTAATTATCTAACTCTATTTACTATTCTATCTCAACTTAATTAGATAATCCCAAAAACTTTATTTTACACTAAAATCACTATTTATTTAGCTTAAATAAATTCTAGTAATATTTCCTAAATATTAAAATTTATCTCTATGCTCCAACTCCGGTCCGGCCTCACTGAATTTACTGAAAAGCTGAAAATTAAACTACTGCATGAAATAAATAAATTTAAAGAATTTAAATACTCATGCAAATAAAATAAATTATTTTAATTTAAATGCTAGGAATTATGCATGGCTTATACGTAGTCTAAGTTACGGGCTCTACAATCCTTCCCCCCTTAAAAGAAATTTCGTCCTCGAAATTAGAACTCACCGAATAACTCGGGGTAACGCTCCCTCATCTCTGACTCAGACTCCCACGTAGCTTCCTCCTCTGAATGGTTGAGCCATTGGACTTTGACTCGCTTAACGAGCTTGTTCCGAAGCTTCTTCTCCTGTCTGTCTAGGATCTGCACAGGTCTCTCCTCATAAGATAGGTTCGGAGTAAGCTGCAACGGCTCAAAATTCAGTACATGCGAAGGGTTCGCCATGTACTTCCTCAGCATGGAGACATGAAAGACATTGTGTACTCCGGCCAGATTAGGCGGAAGAGCCACACGATACGCTAGCGTCCCCACTCTGTCGAGGATCTCAAACGGTCCAATAAATCTCGGACTGAGCTTCCCTTTCTTGCCAAATCTCATGACACCCTTCATAGGTGCCACTTTCACGAAGACATGATCGCCCACTGCAAACTGTAAGTCTCTCCTCCGCTGATCGGCATAACTCTTCTGCCGGCTCTGAGCAGTCCTCATCCTATCACGGATCTTGGCTACTACCTCTGCTGCCTGCTGAACAATCTCTGGACCCAACTCTGCTCTCTCTCCTACTTCATCCCAATGAACAGGAGATCGACACTTGCGTCCATACAACGCTTCATACGCAGCCATACCAATAGAAGACTGGAAGCTGTTATTATAAGTGAACTCAACCAATGGTAAGTTCGTCTCCCAACTCCCTGAGAAATCGATGACGCAAGCGCGAAGAAGATCCTCCAAAATCTGAATAACTCGCTCCGACTGTCCATCTGTCTGCGGATGGAAAGCTGTGCTAAACAGCAACTTCGTACCCAAAGTCGAATGCAAACTCTTCCAAAATGAGGAAGTGAATCTGGGATCTCTGTCGGATACGATCGAAACTGGAATACCATGAAGTCGGACTATCTCCCGGTTATACAACTCTGCATACTGAACCATGGTGAAAGTCGTCTTAATAGGCAAGAAGTGCGCTGATTTGGTAAGACGATCTACAATCACCCAAATGGCATTCGACCCTCTGGCTGACCTCGGCAATCCAGTCACAAAGTCCATGGTAATGTTCTCCCACTTCCACTCGGGAATAGGAAGAGGCTTGAGCAAACCTGCTGGTCTCTGATGCTCGGCCTTCACCAACTGGCAAGTCAGGCACTCGGATACAAAACGCCTGATGTCCTTCTTCATCCCTGGCCACCAATACAATAGCTGCAGATCTTTGTACATCTTTGTACTCCCAGGGTGAATGGAGTACGGGGACGTATGGGCCTCCGATAAGATGTCTGCTCGGATAGAATCACTGCTAGGAACCCATATCCTATCTCGGTATCTCACAATACCGTCGCTGACTGAATACAAGACACTGCCCTTGGCTTCATCCCTCTTCTTCCACTGTGCCAACTGCTCATCTGCGGCCTGACCACTGCGAATACGGTCCAAAAGGGAAGACTGAATGGTCAAGGTAGATAGACGAGGAACTCTACCTCGCGGATAAGTCTCCAGATCAAACCTCTGCATCTCAATCTGAAGAGGTTTCTGCATCGTCAAATGAGCCATCACTGCGACTTTCCTGCTCAAAGCATCCGCAACTACATTAGCTTTACCCGGGTGGTAGCTAATGTCACAATCATAGTCCTTCACAAGCTCCAACCAACGCCTCTGACGCATGTTCAGCTCCTTCTGTGTAAAGAAATACTTGAGGCTCTTATGGTCGGTGAAGATCTGGCATTTCTCTCCATACAGATAGTGCCTCCAAATCTTCAAAGCAAAGACTACTGCTGCTAACTCCAGATCATGGGTAGGGTAGTTCTTCTCGTGGATTTTCAACTGTCGAGAAGCATATGCTATCACTCTCCCATGCTGCATCAGAACTGCTCCTAAACCAAGCTTCGAAGCATCGGTATAAAGGACAAAATCACCGGATCCTGACGGTACAGCCAAAACGGGTGCTGAGATAAGAGCTTGCTTCAAGGTATCGAAGCTCTTCTGGCATTCCTCGCTCCACACAAATTTCACATTCTTCTTGGTCAGTGCTGTGAGTGGAACGGCAATGGAGGAAAATCCCTGAATGAATTTCCTGTAGTATCCTGCTAGCCCAAGAAAACTGCGGATCTCGGATGCATTCTGAGGCACAACCCAATCTCTGACTGCTGCAACTTTTGCGGGGTCTACCTCAATACCATTGCTAGAAACGATGTGGCCCAAGAACGCCACCTTCTCTAACCAGAATTCGCACTTACTGAACTTTGCGAATAATTTGTGCTTCTGCAATGTCTGCAACACTGTGGTCAGATGCCTGCTGTGCTCCTCCCGACTCTTGGAGTAGACGAGAATGTCGTCTATGAAAACTATCACAAACTGGTCGAGGTACGGCTGAAATACGCGATTCATGAGATCCATGAAGATCGCTGGCGCATTCGTCAGACCGAATGGCATCACAAGGAACTCGTAGTGGCCATAACGAGTCCTGAAAGCTGTCTTTGAAACATCAGCATCTCTCACTCTCAACTGATGATAACCAGAACGCAGATCTATCTTGGAGAAAATCGAAGCTCCCTGCAACTGGTCAAACAGATCCTCGATCCTCGGCAGTGGGTATTTGTTCTTAACTGTAACCCTGTTCAACTCCCGATAGTCAATGCAAAGCCTCATCGAGCCATCCTTCTTCTTAACAAACAAGACCGGCGCGCCCCATGGAGAAAAGCTCGGGCGAATGAACTCCTTGTCCAGAAGTTCCTGAATCTGCTTCCTAAGCTCTGCCATCTCTGTCGGTGCTAGTCGGTACGGCGCTTTGGATATCGGAGCCGTACCTGGCATAAGCTCAATGGAAAACTCCACCTCTCTCTCAGGTGGTATACCAGAGACGTCCTCGGGAAAAACGTCTAAGAAATCTCTGACGATCGGAACATCTGAGGCTGACTGGCTGGGTTCCTCGGGGACAGCTAAAAAGGTCGCTAGAAATGCCCGACACCCTCTATGCATGAGTTTCCTAGCCTGAACATATGGAATAATGCGCGGTAGCGAAAAGTACCTGTCAGGCTCAAATAAGAACTGCTCCATTCCAGGCGGTCGGACAAGAACAGATCTCCGCTGGAAGTCTATCAACACTCTGTTCTTCAGTAGCCAATCCATCCCTAGGATGATGTCGAATTCCGGCATCGGTAGCACAATCAGATCCGCATATACGAGCTTACCGTGCAGCTCAAGGTCTATATCTCGGATAACATTGGTGGCTGCCATCTCCTCGCCTGACGGCAACACTACTGAAAAGGCTATGTCTAGCCCAATGGTCTTGATCTTCAGAAAGTTTGCAAAGACCTCCGATATAAACGAGTGAGTGGCCCCTGAATCTATCAAGGCCTTGGTAGCTTTGCCGGCTATGAAAATTCTCCCTGAAAGTTCGGAACACTAAGCAGAACCCAAAGATCATAGGAGCTAAGCTTATAGGCATGCAAAGGTCAAAGTTCTTCTAACTAAGTCTCGAACATAATACTAAGTAGAGCATGCAACCCTATTGCAATTCTAAGTTCAAATCTAAATCCCGATTCCCAAAATACGGAAATTCAGTGATAACTTAAAGTTTAAGGATACCTGTCAACAACATGGTCTCAAGGTTGGTTTCCGCGGCATGGAGAGCGAAAACTCGGCCCTGAGTAGGCAGATTCCTCTGAGGGCAATGTGGCAACATGTGGTCTGGACTGCCACACTTAAAACACTTTCCTGAGCCAGCCATGCATGCTCCAGGATGGCGGCGAGAGCACCTCGGACAGACCGGGTACTCCTGAGTCCTCGGGGCTGGGCGTCCCCGCTGCTGCTGCTGCTGGTGGGGCCCTCTGTTCCTAGGCGGTCCATTGAATGGCCTCTTATGCTGCTGCTGATGCTGATGAGGAGGAGGGCGGTGGGGTACCTGGATTCGGCGCTTGCCATGGCGGTCTCTCTCGATGTCCCGCTGATCCTGCTCAGCGGCTAAAGCTTTGGAGACTGCGATCTCATAAGTGGCAGGGTCAGATACCCTAACATCCCGGCGCAAGATCGGCCGAAGTCCCACCAGAAAGTGCATCAACTTCGCTCTGGCATCATTCGCGATCAGGGGCACAAAGTGACAGCCCCTCTCGAACTTACGGATAAACTCCGTAACCGACATATCCCCCTGCCTCAGACTCATGAACTCTGTGGTCAGTCTGGTGCGAACCTCCTCGGTAAAATACTTGGAGTAGAAAACCTCCGTAAATCGGGTCCAAGAAAGTGTAGCCAAAGTCAGGGCTACTGACGCTCCTTCCCACCATAAGCAGGCGTCTCCAGTAAATAAATAGGTCGCACAACGAACTCGGTCGGCGTCTCCCAGCTCCATGAAATCAAATATAACCTCGAGGGACTTGATCCATCCCTCGGCAACCATGGGGTCAGATGTCCCGGAGAATTCCATTGGGCGCATCTTCATAAATCGCTCATAGACGGCCTCGGGCCCTGTCGGCCTAGTCACAACAGCATTGTTCCCCGCAAACTGTGCGAAGAACTGAGTCATCCCAGCTAACATCTGGGCATTCATGTCCGGTGGGGGCGGTGGAGGAGGTGGAGGAGGAGGAGGAGGTGTCTGCCTCTCTTGTCTCTGATCATCGTCCTCGCGACGGTGCTCGCCACCACCTCTCGGGCGTCCAACTTGGCGTCTAGGGGGCATACTGTTCCATACATAACCCGTACGTAACTAACATGCATAATTCCATAATTTATTATAACTGAATACTGAAATACTGAATGTCTGGAAGCATGCTGACAAAATAAATTCATGCTTTAAATACTTGCTGAACAAAATGCTGAACTGAAAACTTACAGACCGAAGACGTGGCTTCGCGAGCTTCTCGCAGTCAGTAGTAGTGAAACCCTATACAGAACCACCGCTCTGATACCAATTGCAAAGGCCCGAAAATACTTGCTTGAAAAATTGCGGAAAATTAAAAATTTTCTTTTTTAAATGAACTTAAATGGCCTTACTCATAAAATCCACTGATGAATCGAGTCCAATGTTTAAAAAATAAAAGCAGCGGAAGAAAATAATTGTTTTCCAACAACAACAATTAAAAAAAAAGTTTGATGACTGATAAAAATTTAGTTTGCGGAATAAAATGAACTCTGCTGCACTGAGGTCCTCGGGTGCCACTACTGCCGACCCAAGCTAGCTCACTGGTCCCCGCCCTCGGCCCTGGCCTCATCAGTACCTACAACAATCAAGTCTAGTGAGTCTAAAGACTCAGCATGCATATATCGCAGGTAACGAGTAAAAATCTGAAGTAAAATATGCATGGGATAAAATATCATGCCATGAGACATGCTGAAAATAATCTGTACTGCGCAATTATAATACGTGCATGCTGAACTGATAATCACAGTAAAAATAATTGCTCCTTGGAGCCTGCACTGAAATAACTGATAAAACTTTTCTGTTGAGATTATGTTTTACGCCTGTGGCCACTGCACTAAGCTGAACTGATCGGTAACTGACTACCGGGGAGCCTGAAACTGAGCTGGCGGTCACTAAAGACCCGATGGTACCAACCTGAACTGAGCGGTCACTGAAGACCCGATGGTACCAACCTGAACTGAGCGGTCACTGGCGACCGTATAAATAATGCTCCCACATAGTGAATGCACCACAAGTCATATCGCATAAATCTCAAAAATAATCATTTTCTGTTTTCATGCACGTAAAATAATTAACTGGCGATAATGAAAATATCCTGAAATTTTACCAACGGGAATGGATTGGATCGTCCCCAGGCTCGCTGCGACCTAAATATGCCATAAAATTAGAAAAGATTTTTCTTGGATGAAAGATGCACTAAAGTTTGAAAATTTTGACAATTACGCTTAACGACTCCGTATTTTAATCATGACTTTAAACCAACCCGAACCAACACTGAACCAACGTGACGTCATGATTAAAACACGCTAAACATACTGAAATTATGCTCCTAAAGTGATGAGGGTCGAATCCATGTGCAACGGAGGCCAAAACGTGAAACGCTCTTTCGAGAATCAATATGGCACGTCGCACCGTAAATTCTCGTACGACCTCAAAAATGATCCGAATGACGAACGGTCGAAAACATGACCTTCCTAACTCAATGAGGCACTGTCCAGTCCAAGGCCATGGGCTAAAAGCCAACCGAGAACTCAAACGACGCCTCTGAACGACACAGCAACTTGCTGTCAAAAATCCAGCAGCTGCGCACTTGCTCGTCTTGGGTTGGTTTCGAGTCTATCGGCCATTGGGGCGTGAACCACCGACCGGAGACCCTTACCAGCATCATAAGGAATGATTTGAACCATGGCTAAGGGCTTTTGGCCAGCCATAACTCGCACCATTCCAGCAACCAACCGAGAAGATCCACCGAGAGCACATTTGATGCGCGTGTGGTGTTTTGCTTAGATCGACGTCTTGCGTCGTTCCAGTGGCCATTTGATTGACCATGGCACGATCTAGACATCTAGGAGCATGGTATGAACCATGGCTAAGGGCCATAGGCCAACCAAGATCCATACCAAGCAACCAAAAAGAAACAAACCATGTGCTGTACAATGATAAAGCCGAAGGGGGGAGAGGGGCTATTGTGATGTTTTGTTTAAAAACCGAGGAGCCATGGACCGAGCCACCAAAAAGGCGACTTAGTCACGTCTTAGACATGCTAGGAAGTGATCTAACCATGGCTATAAGCCCCTGGGGCAGCCAAGATCAGATCTCTTCCCATGACAACAAAACTGAAATTTGAAGCACAAAAATGACAGCAAAGGGGAGTTGCTGTCATCTCGATTTCTCTCATGCATGGGGGCTGATTTTAATGGACCAAAGTGGTCCTAATCCATCCTAGTACATGCCTAGATGTCGCCTTGGGAGCCTGGAGTCGAGCCATAACCTGAAACTCACAAAAACAATACAACCGTGAAGCTGCCAAGGAAATAAAAACTGCACAGAATTTTTATATGCTATTGCTGTCCAAATTTCGGTTTTCATGCAAGAATTTCATGAGTTTGATGTAAAAATAATTTTGCTACTATGGCTTGATTGAGGTTTGAAAGAGATCTAGACATGCCTGGATTCGTTTTAACTAGAAACGAAAAGAAACAACGACGACGCGACGCGGAGACGGAGCGCTTTTCCTTCCTTCTTTTCTCTCTTGAAGCACACGATTTTCTCCCTAAGAACACTACTGAAAACTCACGGTTTCTAGATCTGAAAGGGCTGCTCTTCTCGATCAAGGGAGAGGGGAGAAGGTGTTCTAGATAATGAGGGGGATAGGTGCAAGATAATAGGATCTTATCAAGGCCAAGTCTCCAACAAATTGTTTTTTAAAATTTAAAATCTCGAATTTTTGTTGCTAACAAATCTTTGGATGGCTCTAGAAGGAGATGGCCGATTATTCTAGTTAAACTAGACTAGGAAAAGCTCTAATAATTAATAAAATGTGCTCCCAAAAATCCTAGACTTAAATTACTAAATAAATTCAAAGATGGGATGAGATGATGATAAGGAAAATAATTGTTTAAACAAATCATTGTGGCCGAAAATTTGAGGATAAATGGGGAGGATAAATATTTTCTTAAACCTTGTATTTTAAATCTCTAGTGTTTAATCCACTCATTTTATTTTATGGAATTAAGGAATTAATTATCTAACTCTATTTACTATTCTATCTCAACTTAATTAGATAATCCCAAAAACTTTATTTTACACTAAAATCACTATTTATTTAGCTTAAATAAATTCTAGTAATATTTCCTAAATATTAAAATTTATCTCTATGCTCCAACTCCGGTCCGGCCTCACTGAATTTACTGAAAAGCTGAAAATTAAACTACTGCATGAAATAAATAAATTTAAAGAATTTAAATACTCATGCAAATAAAATAAATTATTTTAATTTAAATGCTAGGAATTATGCATGGCTTATACGTAGTCTAAGTTACGGGCTCTACATAAATCAACTGATGTTTCAACGGCATAACAATACAATCTCGATAACTCCGTCAATTTCAAAATCACAGATATCATATCAGAATTCATAATCAGTATCGGTATAATTCATAATCTCCATATCCGTACACTCAAAATCAGTAACAACACAACTCTGATATCGAATCTAAGTCAAATCACTCCGAAAATCATAACAATTTCATAAACAATCTATTCTTCAATCTGACTTCAATTATACGATGTATACTATATCAGAAATACCATATATGATTCCTATCAAATTCTGACAATATCATAATTTCAAATCGTGTATAAACGTAACAAAACTTACGTCCAGTTGTAGCTGCGTTGATAGGAATACAATACTAGAGTCGGATTCAAATTCTGACGGACGGATTCTTCGTAAATTGAATTCTAAAATCACGAATTAAAGCTTCTCCCAAAACTCTCGACTTTCTTCTGAATGAAATGAAGGAGAAATGAGTTTCATATATATATATCCGTCATGCATGGATAGAAACGTGGTTCGCGTCTTTGTACTGCACGTCTCGCGCATATGCGCGACCACTATCGGCGCATATGCGCGAGACACAATGTCTCAGCGCGTGTCTTTACGGTAGCTCTCGCGCATATGCACATACTATCTCGGTGCATATGCGCCCAATGTTCTGGACACCCCGCGCATGTGCGCGCCTTCAAACCGCGCATGTGCGCGCAAGGTTCTGCCTACCTCGCGCATGTGTGCCCGTCCACGTCGCGCATATGCGCGAGGACTATTCCTCACACATAATGTCAAATCTTCTTTCGACTCTCCCGGTGTGATCCGTTCCGTCTATAAACACCTCTCAATTACGAATACATTATAATAATTATCGCAAAACAATTTTAGATTAACAGGATAATCACAGAAATCAATAGCATTCAATTGCAAATATCAATGCAATAAGGTAAAGTATGTGATTTAGGAAAACTCAAGTCAACCCAACTTGAGTTGTGCAATCCCGTATCAACATTAATTTATACCTTTCGTTCTGTTGCTCTGACTTTGTCGAAGCCTCAAACCCACTGTCTGTCAATATCAATCTGACATTAACATATCGAATATAACGTATCAATATACAACTCAATTCAGAACTTGTTCTGATCAATATTCAAATCAAACATAATCTGATCAATGTCACGACAGAACGATACAATCATAATCAATACTGAATATGATTTACACCAATTTACTGATGATTCGACGGTATAATAATACAATCTTGGTAACCCCGTCAATTTCTACATCACAGACATACTATCACGAGACATAATCGGTATCGATACAAATCATAATCCCAGCAATAACAGGTCATATTCTCAAATCTGCACAATCTCAATCATATTATTTCAGAAAATCGTAACAATTACATAAACAGTCCGTTCTTCGATCTGACTTCAATTATATACTGATCAATATACCCAGAACACATAATAATTAGTCAAATCCTAATTCCCCCAATACAATAATTTCAAATGATATCAGAATTCGATAAAACTTACGTCCTGTTGTAGCTGTCGTCGCTAGGAACTCAGTGCTGTCCTCGGATTTAAAATCAGATGACCAGAGTATTCGCAATCCTAAATCCAAAATCAACCTTGCGCTTCCTCGTTTTCCTTCTTGATTGTGAGGGAAGAATTGTATATACATATATATATATATATATAATATACACATATATACGTTGCATGCAAAGCAAGTGGAGCATTGTGCGTACTGCACGTCTCGCGCATATGCGCGGCATGTCTCGGCGCATATGCGCGAGACCACAGGTCTTGGCGCGTGTCTTCACGGTGACTCGCGCATATGCGCATGGCCATTTTCCATTCTTCACAAGTCTCTGCCACCCTCGTGCACATGCGCGGAATCATGTCGCGCATATGCGCGAGGTCTTCTGCCAGCCTCGCGCAAATGCGCGAGGTCTTTTCTTCGCACATACTTCCCACTTCGTTCCGGCTTCCCGGGTCTAATCCGTTCCGTCTATAATCATATCTATTATCACCAAATCATTTCAGATTACGGTAATCAAATTCTCGGGCCTTACATCTGCGATGTGAGTACCATGTTTCATTGGTAGAGGATATTGTGATGTCCGAACATGAAGATATGTGATCCTTGTAGATTTCACTGAACAACCCTCCATAAAGGATTTTCCGAGTGGTTCTCACTTATCGAGTGGAAACGTTCTAGTTTATGGTTGTACACCATTAGTCCTTATGACCCGAGACAACCTTGAGACTTTATATGCTAGCATTGCACTTTGACTTGTTTACCGACTCATATGGGGTCATCAGGTGGCAAGGTTGGGTGTTTTGTCGAAACATATAGGAGTCGATGCATTGTAGTCGGAAATTCACTGCTTACTTTCGGATATGGATATCCTATGTGATCTCATGTATATGTAGTATGAAATCTATAATCAGATATGGTGGTAATTAGGAAAGGGGTTTCTTTTATTACACCATCGATGCAACTACGACATGACACATAGTATCGATTCTTTGACAGCTATCGATATACCAATAGTTGTCGAATTGGTCAGGATATATGAGATGAAGGGACCATACTGTACGCTAACCATAATAGAATGGTTCTTGCAGCTACTATCATTTGATACCTAGGGAATCATGTAAGCGATACTGCTAGACGTTTAACTTGATCGGTTGGATACTATCAGACTTGAGTTTTGATGTTCTTATTATCAATGAGTTGATAATTAAGAATGGAGCAATTGGGGTATGCTTATATAAGGACATGTTTAGTCCCGAATCACATTGAGATGTGAACCCACTGCTAGTTGTATCAATGAACCATTGAGGGCCACACAAGTGCTAACTTTCTAGATACCGTTGAGAAAAAAATAGTTCAATGTGTTGAACAGCTTATAAAAGAGCTTATAGGCACAAGGAAAATTATAAGTATGACTTCTATAAGGGAAATGTAAGTTTTAATTCGTGGAAGTGTTCTTAAATTAAAAGATGGCTCAAATAAATAATGTATTTGAAAATTGTGATTTTCATAAACATTATTATGGACTAAATTAAATTAATTCAAGTGTTTAATTAATCCAACAATTTTCGACCTAGTAGAGTCCTAATATTTAAATTTATTCAAGTGTTGAATTAAATAAATAAAATTGGGTCTTGTAGAGCCCAGTTAGAAATAATTATTCAACTAGTGGGTTTGAGTAAATTCGAGTAAGGTTTAATTGGTCTCAAATTTGTTTAAGACATTTAAATAAAAGTCCATGGGCTTTGTAATTGGTACAAGCCCAAGTAAAAAGCATGCAAGGGAGGTGAAGGGTTGGAGGCAACTTTTTCATTAAACAATGCACGGCATGCTCATGCACTTTATCATTTTTTCAAGCACCAAGAAAATTTCCTCCCCTTCTCTCCTAACTCACCTTGGACAAAAATTTTGAGTAAAAATTCCTCTCATTTTTGCTTCTTAAAATATTTGATGAAAGCATAAACTTCTCAAAAAAAAAAATCCTTACATTAATTTTCTAGTGCAAGTGTAAGGTTGATTTAGCTTGTTGGTGGTGGGCTTGATTTTGAGAAAGGAGTGTTAAAGGGAGGCTTGTAGATTAGTCTACAATTCAAGAGCTAAGGTGTTTAACATCTTAATTTGAGCCATCATCAATCGTAAGAGATTGACAGGTATATTTGTTAAACACTCTATGTATGACATGTTTGTTTTTGTTATTTGCTATACATATTGTGAGGTACTTGGTTTTGTTTTTGTTGAAAAACAATTTTTCAAAACTTTCGTTGCGCATCTGGGCACCGTAATCGATCCCTTTCAGTAACTAGTTATGAATCACCTATTCCAGAACCACCACCTTCTTAATAATCCAAATCATATGTATACCATGCTCACGAGCCACAGCCTCATCCTGTATGTTTGTATTAATGAGCTCCTTGAAAGTGGTGTGCATCATTATACGAGTTTCATGCACCATTCAAATCTTGCATGTTTATTCGAATGTCAATAACATTCAACATTTTCTCAAACTATCTCTAGAGTTCTTTTGACGTAGAAGCGTTCATATTACACTTTACCTTGCATACTATGGTCCTACCATCTTATATGCTTTGTCAGTTCATCAAGACAGTCATTAGCGTGTATTCTATTTTTTCCGAATTTAGAACAATTTTCCCAGTCAATCTGGAAAATTAATGTTCGGTTAGCTTGTTTTAATAACAAAAATTAATTATGTGATGAAATCATAAATATACTGGCATGGAAACAGAATAAACACTAACGATTATTTTAAAATATTTTGAAAGACGTAAAATATGGACTTTTTTTTTACGAATTGCCTCCCACTATTTTGACATTTTGACCACCCTCTGATGACAAACGGGATATCCAATTTCCTTAGTGAGTACGCAAGGCCAAATTGCTAAATTATGATCCCGAATAATATTATCCAATCATAACTTACAAAGGATAGAGCCCAATTGCAACTGCTTGCAACCCTTATGTAATTTTACAACACGTTTGAGGGGGGTCTAATAATATGATCCCCTTCCTCTTCACGTGTCGAGCTCGGCCCATCAATGTTGAACCTTAATGGACGGTCCCATGAGATCCCCCAATAATATGAGCCGAAATCATGGGAGTTCCATATAATTCACATCAAATATGACAGTGGAAGTCACTGTTTTCCGACGTCCAGGTCTCCCCAATAATGTAAGCTAGACACTGACCGCGGGTAGCGTTCATCATGAAACTATCGTTGATGGAAGGCAAGTAATTATTAAACTTTCTTTTAATTATCTTTATAATGGACTTGATTTAAATTTTGCGTCTTATCTAAAATGAGGGATTTTAATTTTAAAAATCTGACTCATCATTAATTTTAAAACTATTGTCATGATTGTTTGTAAGATTGCCAGATTAATGCAACTTTTGTTATTATATTTATAATAAGCGTATACTGATTATTTATAAAAAATCACATACATAAAAAATAACATAGGATGATCGATAACCGAGAGCTAATTGATCCATACGAGCCACATACGAATCCATGTCCATAACGTAGGTAAATAATGGGATGCAAATGCCATATTACATAAGTTTCCAATATTTTACATGTCTTCGATTGTCGAAACTCCTTCCAGTGGATCGGGCTCAGCGTTTTCAAATCTTGATCTTCCACTAATTCTAATATTTTCATTAAATATCCATGGCACATTGGGATACAAATTTAGTGGGTGGGAACAGACTATAAAAGAGGTCCAATTTTAATTATCAACTAATCAAAAATTAACATGTAAAAAATTTTATATTTATCTAGCATATTGGTCATGACTTTCGTTCATCTTTTTACCATATAATATCATATATTATCAATAAATCGTGTATCTCGTTATCACACTAAGATAATTATCAAATCAAATAATTAAATTTCTATTAAAACACATTTCACCATAAAGAATTAAAAACATATTTCAATTATTTATTTTGTAAGAAATTAATTTTATCAAAATTGTTGTAGAGGTAAAATTGTCTATATTTCAAAAATATCATTTTAGTCCCCAAAATTTTGAAAAATCTGAAAATCACCCCCTCGGCTCAGCGCGGTTCCCAAGACGTTACCCGTGAACTTGCCCGTGCTGCCCACTTGCTGCCCGATCCAATCAGGCACTGGCGAGTGCGTAGCGGCATGCTGCCCAGCGCGTGCTTCTGCCCGGAACAGTTCCGGACAGGCACCAATTTTTTTTAATTAAAAAACTTATTTTTACAAGAATAAATTTTAATGTCACTTTTTCAAAAATTCTTACGCGGTTAGAAATAATATACTCAATATGATTTAATTAAACACACAATTGAGAATTACTGGCTCTAATACCACTGTTGGGATATCGTGTTCTCGCACCAAAGACGCAGCGTAAGTTTAAATTTTTTGTTCTTGGGCGTCGTGTATTTAAAAACATTCATAGGGCGTTTAGAATTATACATTTGTGTTCTAAATGCTAGACTCCAACTACTCCGGATATTATGTGGAGATAGCTCTTCAGGTAAATCCCTACGAACGGATCTTCAACCTTGATCGCCTAATTAAGTACACGATCGAAGATTCTTTTCCTTGTTTGGTTGCACTACAAAATCCAAACGATTTGTGAGTTGAGAATGTAATATCAGAAATTCCAAAACCTGGAGATGGTGCAACGACGAAGGCGGGGCCGAATTTTTTTTCTTTTTCCTTAATGGTGCCGAGAGGTTTATTCAAGGGATAAGATATTTTTGAGTTTTGTGTGCAAAAACTTTTTATGTGTATTATGAGTCCTAGTGGCGTATATATGAAATGAGACTCCTAATCCAATTAAGAGTTCCTCTCCCACAAGAACTCTAATAGTTTCATTACATTTAAACTCTCATAAGATTAATATTTTTTAACCTTTAATAATACAAGATATAATAATACCATATACACATATTTTATATCACCATATAAAATCTATACATGTACATGTATACTAAATAAATAATTGTTATTTAATTTATAAACTAACTCCTTGGTTAATTTAATTCTAGACTATTTTAGAATATTTATGGGAATTTATTGTTCATGTTAGTAGTCAACATTACTACCACAATCATTTAATTAGTAAATTCTCAATTCAATAAATAAATTATTCCGAATTCATTATAACCATGATATACGATCCAGGAGCGCTGATGTACCAATGATACAAGTTTTGTTCATATAATTAAAATCGAAAATTTTAATTTCGAAGATAAAAATTTTCATTCGTCAAATTTAGAACTTATCATATATGGAAGCTGCCAGTTTCAGTGGAATCTTTCACAAAACAGGAAGTTCCACTCTCCTTCCTTATTTAGCAGTCATGCCAACTTCCATTTCTTCCATCCTATGGAATCGTCTAATAAACTCCTTTATAAGCTTCCTATTTGATCTCCATCAAATTATAGTCGCCAAATTCCAACTCCTTGAAATTTGACTATCTCAACGGGAACACAGAATCCGATAATTGTGTGACCCTCAATCGTTCAGGGATACAACTAGCCATGGTTTAGCATCTCCATGTGATTCAGAATAACATTTATTTTTATTCATGCTTACCCTTGTTAGCCTCATTCTTTTTATCAACACCTTGATCAAGAATGTCAGAACTCATTTCTGATCGCACCCATTGGACCATGGTACGAGCGTCTAGTAGCATCGCCCCATGATCCCCTAGGAATCACTGATAGTGCCTACAAGAATGTTTAGTTTTGGTTAGCGTACAATATGGTCCCTTCAACACATATATCACGATCAAATCTGCAACCATTGGTATATCGAGAGTTGCATATGAAGTCGACAATGATCCGATTTATCTTTGATTACTAATAGTGTTATGGTATGTGCCACTAGGAAAACACCTTTCCATAAAGTACATTTCTTGCTATGGCCAGAGACTCTTGCACTATTAACTCATCATATCACATAGGATATCTTCACTCGTAGGCGAACGGTTAATTCCCGACTATAATGCATTTGCTCCTACGTATTTTGAAACTGCACACAACCTCACCACCTTATGACCCTTGATGGAGTAAGTAAACAGATCAAAGTGCATGCTAGTACGTATATCCCCTACATTTTCCCGAGTCAAAAGACTAATGGTGTACAACCATAACTATGGACTATTCCACTCGATAAGTGGGAACCACTTGGACAGTCCGAGTGAGGTTGTTCACTGCATCATCATATGATCACCCATCTGTGTTAATGGACATCTCCATGCCCTTTCCAATGAAAAATGGCGTTTATGTCACAAACGCTAGTCTCGAGCTCGAGCGACCTTTATCCTTGTTTTAGGCAGCTGATTCGACAAGGAACCTGTTTAGAATATATGGTACAATGTCTAATGAGTTTCATTATTTTACGTTGAAATGCAGACCTCATGGTACCTATTGTATATTTATAGACTTTATCTATGTAGCTTGCATGGGTATACAGATAAAATATAATACGATAATTGAATAAAATCGTAAAATATTATTAAAATAAAGATTGTTTAACTTTATAGCCAGTAAACCGGAGCCATAAGTTGGCTTGCCGGGCACTTACTCTAACAAGTTAGAGTTTGTAAAGGACTACGACAACGATATTAGCTACCATCTGGGAAAATAAAATGTAGTAGCGGACGTATTGATTTGAAAGACAACATTCATTACACGATTATCAATTCAAAGACCACTGCAATCCGAGATTCTGCGATTCAAGCTTGCAGTATATGCTAGGGAGGCCCCTAATCTTTCTATTTTGACAGTTCAGCTGACTCTGAGGGATAGAATTCGAAAAGATCAGTCTTCTGATTAGAAATTACAAAAATGGAGACTGAGAGATGAATCGAAAATACCTCTAGTTGAGTTCACTATAACAATAGTTACAAATCTTCTGTAGGAATGGAAGGAAGTGTAGACCACCCATACATTGGGACGAGGTTGGAGAAAGAGGAGAATTTGGTCCGGACTTGATCAAGAAAACAGTGGAGATAGTAGTCAAAGTCCGAGATAGGATGAAGACTGCACAAAGCCAACAAAAGAGCTACGTCGACAAGCAACGAAAAGAGCTAGAGTTTGCCATAGGCGACCACGTATTTGTGAGATTTTGCAAGAAAAGAAAACCCAGTCCGAGGTTCATAAGACCATTTGAGATTTTGGAGATGACTGAAACACTAGCCTATAGAGTGGCGTTGCCACTGATGCTAGCCGGAGTACATAATGTGTTCCATATCTCGATGCTGCAAAGATACATGTTGAAATCATCCCATGTACTAAATCAGTTTGCTCCATATATGTCATATGAGGAAAGACATACACAAACTTTATGTAGGAAAGAAAGAAGACTCCGAAACAAAGTTATTTAAATGGTCAAAGTCAAGTGACTAAATCACTCGGAGGAAAAGGCTACTTCGGAAACATACAGGGACATGAGGATTCGCTACCCGGAGTCATTCGATAAGTTTCATTACATCCAACATCTCAACCTAACTGGGTTTCATGTGTTGATCAGCTTCAACTGGTAGGCTGGCAGCTGAAACCTTGTCTTTCGATTAGTTTTGCTGAATAGCCAAAAGGTAGGACTCATACCCCTGCAGACTGATTAAAACCACAAAGCTCGGAGTCTAGAGAAAAGGCTACAATGTTAGTCGCAAAGCCAATCATGTCTACATTTTTCAATAAACGTTAGATAAACATTTTCAAACCGCTGAGATCACATTTTATTACCAGCAAACAGAGGAGGAAAATACAACCACCAGTTTCTTTTCACTAAAGGATGAAAAGTCCAGAGATGATTAACTGAAACGGAACCATAAAATTCACTCTGCAATATTTATTATCATGCTAACTAACACGCTTTGAAGAAAGAGCAAACCACTCTCACTATTCTGGACACCAAATCTTAAATTATTTTTATTCAGAGGGTAAAACATCAAATCAATGTTTGGTGAAAAATTAAAACATATGTATGCACCAAGCAGCACCATCAGTGAAATATCGAAATGCCAACAATCACATAATGCAAAAATAAGAAAGCACCAATTACACAACCAAAATGAAAGCAAGATACTGTAGGAGGCTCCAACACTGGGAGATCCTGTAAACAACCATGATATCATATTCGCAAGGAAACAAAAAAACATTTTTTTAATGTAAATTAATATCATACCTGTGATACAAAACGCTTTCTCGAAACAAATGTGCCTTCCCAGAATGCTCAAATCTCTCAAGATTCACCACTAAAACGGCCAAGACAAAACAACAAAAAAATCTCCATCCTTTCAAGAAACTAAAAAATTAGGAAATGAGCATGAAACAATCATTCCAACTATCCCAGAAAACAAATGAATAGCCTCTTTTAGTCCATAATAATGTTTATGAAAATCACAATTTTCAAATACATTATTTATTTGAGCCATCTTTTAATTTAGGAACACTTCCACGAATTAAAACTTAGATTTCCCTTATAGAAGTCATACTTGTAATTTTTCTTGTGCCTATAAACTCTTTTATAAGCTGTTCAACACATTGAACTATTTTATACTCAACGGTATCTAGAAAGTTAGCACTTGTGTGGCCCTCAATGTAAATATGAAGCCCATATACCTACAGAAAATTAGACTAATTATATTTTAAACTCAAGAAACCATGTTTAGTCTAAAGAAAAAATTGTAAATTTAAATTATGCATTAGCAAATCAATGTCATAAAAATTACCAAATACATGTCATGTCCAAAGCCTTCAAGCCATAAAAAACATATTAAGTAAAAATAAAAAGACAGAAAGTTACACAAATTATACGCTAAACTCATGAAACCATGCTAAAATCATACTAATATGTTAATCCATGATGTAAGAGTTGGAGTTAGAATTTGTCATGTCCTGAATAAAATTATAGACCAATAGTCAATGGGTTAAGGCACAACATAAATCTTAAGTCTTAATCTCCATCCGTTGCATATCTCACCTGGGATTCTCATGTAAGTTGAAAGGCCCTAGAAAAGAACAAACCATAAATCACTCTTGGCAGTTTGAAAGGTAAGTCACCAAACTTGGAAAAGAAGGAAGTCAGTTAATTTCCAACCTGCAAAGAGTCCCATAATTGAAAGGGGGCATAATCAGGAGTCACGCTGCTTGGGAATCCCTGCATTGACACGATTTTAAACAAACAAATTCTTTTTCTTAAGAAATCAGGCATAATAAGAAAGAATAATATAGTTTAAACTCACATGGTTCTTGGCATTAGCCTCTTTTACATTTGCTCGGATAAAGATCCATTTTTTTTAATATAAACACATAAAGGAAACATTTTGTCTCCGAAAAAGACAATTCAAGGTTGAATTAGTAGGTTTTGATCCCAAAAGGAACAGGAAAAAAATAGATCAAAAGTTTAACACATTAATAGGAGTATAATTGCTAAACCACAGTAATTTAGAAGACTAAAGGGGTTTAAGAGGAGAAGTTATGCAGAATAAAAGGAGGAGAGCTTGGAAAACAGAGAAGTTATAATTATTCGGCCTTAATCTTATTACTCAAATGTAAACACTAACACATAAAACTAATTGTAACCAAACTATGGCCTCAAAAACTACTTATAACTCAGAAAAGCTTATATTCGTAACACGTTAATCGTTCATCTATCTAGCCATCGAGGCACACGCGTTGCGTGTGTCATGAATATATTGAGCTAATATATTAAACATTCATGATATTACAATATGCTTAAATTACGATGCATGTGCGGTGTTGTGCATGAATATTAAGGATAACATGTCTAATAATAAGTATGCTAAAAGATAACATTGTGCAAAGACTGAAGAAAGTTAAAATAGTAAGTTTATCTTGCGTCACAATTGAAACGACATAACTATTGATAACATTAAATCATACACAAAATTGAAATAATTTTCATCCAATTATCCAAGATGGCCATCCAGCTGCAACCCGTTCTCCTTCTACGGCTTTAGGAATATTTGCCACTAAAGGAAAATTGTTAGCAGCTTCAGGGGCTTCTCTTTTCTTGTCATAGTAATCATCTCTCACCCTTCTTGTTCCGTTTACTTTTTTATCAATCAATGCAATTCTTACACTACGATTCTCCAAGTTCTCCTTCAGACTAAAGCTCTCATATCTTTTTGAGGAGATAGCTGGAGCCGCGCGTAATTCTGATGTTTTCCTAATCAATTCTCTTTGCTTAGGACTATCCTCACTGTCTATGTTTACTGAAGAAGCTTTACCACACACACAACCCATAGTTTTCACCAATAAAAAACAAACCCCTCTTCCAAACTCTAAATAACAGTCAATTCACTGTATAATATCTTATATATTTCTCAGTTCTCAGAAACCCGTGAAGGAAATGGCATCCATCATATAATTCAGGTGAATCCAACCACATAAATCAAGACCCAATTCAATACAAAATCGAGTACTCTCATGCAACACCCGACCGGAATTTGAAATGAAAAATCAGCTGCTTCGACAATTCAAAACCACAAACCAAGGAGCCATAATTTACGCCATAGCTTCACGCACAACAATATATTGAAAAAGAAGCAAACTTTAAAATCGGATCCAAAAAAATAAATTACCAGATTTTCGAACAAACTCAAATCGTGAAAAAAAATAATGCCTATTCTGAGAATTTATCAGACTGCATTCACCATTCCAATTCATTTCCAAAAATATTGATATTAATAATCTAAAGGTAAGTTTATACAATAGCATGGAGCATTTAGATTCTAGTTAGGAGTCTAAAACCCACAACGCTGGATAAGAGTATTAAGTTGAAGCATACGACAACCTGGAGGGCGCAGTAGTTGCTAAGAGAATGCAAGAATTCGTCGCTTGCATTTTCTATAATCATTTTGGACATTGCATCTGGATTGTGGTTTAGAAACTGAATAAATTCCAAATGCTAAACATTAGGAAACGTGTGAAGAGTCCATCCATGGTCATTTTTATCAGTTTATGAACTTTTCAAATAGTGTTAAATGACCTTATGAAAAAGGTTCAGCGGCCTTAAATATGCGGCAAGAGTTCACTAAATCAAATACCTGTCGTATGCATCCAACAATTCGGTCAAGTTCTAAATGTTTATCTCTACAATAGGATAGCAAATCAAATTCATGAAACTCCACCCGATCAAGTAAAGTTTTTTTTGGCCTTCATAAGTAGGTTGGCCATTCTCGTCTAAAGAATTAAAATATAGCCGGAATTTGAAATGAAAAATCAGCTGCTTCGACAATTCAAAACCACAAACCAAGGAGCCATAATTTACGCCATAGCTTCATGCACAACAGTATATTGAAAAAGAAGCAAACTTTAAAATCGGATCCAAAAAAATAAATTACCAGATTCTCGAACAAACTCAATTCGTGAATAAAAGTAATGCCTATTCTGAGAAATTATCAGACTGCATTCACCATTCCAATTCATTTCCAAAAATATTGATATTAATAATGTAAAGGTAAGTTTATACAATAGCAAAGAGCATTTAGATTCTAGTTAGGAGTCTGAAACCCACAACGGTGGATAAGAGTATTAAGTTGAAGCATAAGACAACCTGGAGGGCGCAGTAGTTGCTAAGAGAATGCAAGAATTCGTCGCTTGCATTTTCTGTAATCATTTTGGACATTGCATCTGGATTGGGGTTTAGAAACTGCATAAATTCCAAATGCTAAACATTAGGAAACGTGTGAAGAGGCCATCCATGGTCATTTTTATCAGTATATGAACTTTTCAAATAGTGTTAAATGACCTTATGAAAAAGGTTCAGCGGTAAAAATATGCGGCAAGAGTTCACTAAATAGAATACCTGTCGTATGCATCCAACAATTCGGTCAAGTTCTAAATGTTTATCTCTACAATAGGATAGCAAATCAAATTCATGAAACTCCACCCGATCAAGTAAAGTTTTTTTCTGCCCTTCATAAATAGGTTGGCCATTCTCGTCTAAAGAATTAAAATATAGATTTATCCAAGAGATTTTTACTGGTCTTGGATTAATATGAAGCCCATATACCTGCCACATCATTGTACCCAGTTAAGGAACCTCATTTGCCATATTTATCAAGTTTCCAGAAAATATAAGATAAAAACCATTGTGCCTTAATTGGAGAAAACTTATTTGAAAAGACTTGGGTATTATAAAAACAGGTAGTGTATCATCAAAGAATCCTTACCTTCAGGTGTGACCATTTTTCAGCAATAGAAATGGATATCCATCCATTTCCACAACCAAGCTCGGTTACAGTTTTGTACTTTAAAATAGAGTCTGGATGCCTGTTAAGTCCTTCAAAGAACGTAAAGGACCAATCCTCTGGGACAAAGATATTGTGTATCACCATCATGGTAAGTTTCTTCCTCCTCTGAAATCCTGTAACATATATCATGTATTTAACGATTACTGTAAATATTTGTACATAATTTATTTTTAACAAATTTACAATAAAGAGAGTTGAATTACTTACACTTTATCATTCTCTATTAGGTAGCAATACCTCTTTGAAAACCACGTTTCTTGTGAATACACCATTTTGACGCTCTAAATTCTCGTCTTTTACCAAAAATTTTGTAGAATTTTGTGAGACTCCTCTCGAAAGTGCCACATATAACTGACCGTGGCTGAACACATGGTTACGCAAAAATATGCCAATATTTGGGATTGTTTGACCTTATGCTTTGTTTATTGTCAGAGCAAAACTAAGCCTTATGGGAAATTGTCGACGTGTCAACTCAAATGGTAATCCAGAATTATCTTCACTTTTCAAGGGCATTCTATGTAGAAAGTATCTGTTACCCTTGTGAGGACCTGTTATGATCTCAGCATCTATAAAATTTCTACCAAGAATGCGACATATCAATCTTGTTCCATTGCATAGACCAAGTTCAGATGCAACATTTCTCAAGAGCATGACAGGACTTCATACTTTCAATATGATTTTATGGGGTGGAAAACCACTTGGACTAAGGGAATTCAAAAATTCTTCTTGAAAAAGGTTGTGATTGTCGTCTTCTACACTATCCCAAGAGTCCAGGAAACTTGAGAATGAGCATTTGATTAATATTGTCCACATCAACATTTTTTGGTGTGATGATTGCTCTATCAACCATATACTTTTCATCATTAACATGATTTATCATATCAGGAAAACAGAATCAATCAACATCTGAAATGATTGTTCACCTTCCCATGGTATGATAATTGAATCTGGTAATTTTATGAAATCACGATTTACAGTATGTTGCAATCCATCACCTACGCGCAAGAGAAATTGGGAGAACTCAATATCTTGAGCAGATCTCATATTTTGTTGAAGGTGTATTATCTTTACGCAATTCCAGAATGTTGACCTTGAAATACTTGCAGCAATTTGTTCTGCCTTTGACCCTCGTTTAACAACGGGTAACACTTGTCGAAAATCGCCACCAAAAACCATTGTTTTCCCTCCAAATGGTATTTGATTTTCCATAATATCTTGGAAACTCTTACTGACAGATTCAAAAGCATATCGATTTGCCATTGGAGCCTCGTCCCATACTATAGCTGATGCACGTCTTATTAGATCTGCAAGTTCTGTCTGTTCTTTTATTTTGCAAAGAGTTGATGCGGTTGGTCTAAGTGGAATTTGAAAACGTGAATGTGCAGTTCTTCCACCTGGCAACAATGTCGCAGCTATTCCAGATGTTGCTACCGCAATTATTATTTTACCCATTTTTCTTAAATGTGCCAACATTGAGCGGTATAAAAAAGTCTTACCAGTGCCTCCAGGACTATCAATGAAGAAAAGTTTTGATTGGTTATGCGTAATACTTTCTATGATGGTGTCAAATGCAATTCTCTGTTGAGCATTCAAACGTTCAATAGATCTCAAATCATCATCAGAAATATGATAAGAAAGCTCATCCTCAATTATTCTCGATAGTGGTGCGTCTTCTAAAAACTCAGCACTTATTGATGGCAAATCAAAATCATCAAGGTTCATTTTGTACTGATGCAACAACCTTCGTATCTCAACCAATAACTTATTGATGATGAAGTTACTGGATGAAATTTCTCTGCCATAATAATCACACATGCTAGGATGGAACTCATCCCAGAGTTCTCGAACTGTTGTTGGTTGACAGAACACCAGTATCGATACAAATAACCTTCTCAATGAAGATGGCATTCTAACAGATCGTGCTTCTTGCAGACATTGTATTACATAATCATCCTGTTTAAGAAGTCCGCGCATTTGAGCAGACTCCTTAAATGTTGAATATGTTACCCCATTCACAGTCATCAGATCTTCAAAAGATGTCGGGCCCCTGACATGATTTAAAAGGATACGAAGATAAAACCTCTCACCTTCAGATGGCGACACCACATATACTCTTCCAACCACTTTATTGTTGCTTCTTCGACGAATCCATTTTTTCCCAGATTTTATCCATGTGTAAAATTGTGGAAATTCTCGATATAAATACTTTTCAGTCAAGTCAGGTTCACAATTTAATTTGAAAAATTCTGTAAGCATAGTCTTAGAATTGTCATCATCTGCAAGTAGATCACTTACGCGTTGTTGGGGGTCAAAATAAATTAAATGTTGGTTCGGTGTATGTATTTGTAACATAATGACTGAAGGATATATCCTACTGAACTCAAATGAGAAAATTCGCCACAATGCTTCGGGTGAACAAATCCATCTTCCATCCACGTACTGTTGGATTTCATCACAATTTTGTCCATTTCGTAACTCTAGTGCAACCCGATCAGGACCTTTATGGATGTACTTATATATGTACTTGACACACTTAATCCCTCCACATACTTCAACATTAATATGACAATCATATTTTAATAAAAGCCAGGGATTGTACGGGACAACCCAACCACTATCAATGAAAACATCGTCATTGTTGGGAATTGAAACTTGGCCACCTTCACGTCTTCGATACAAAGGGTATGAATCATTTCCTCGAGATGTGTATTCCACAAATGGCTTTGGAAAGTTCTTCTTGCATTTACCATTTACCATGCATGGACAATTAGGATTGATTGATCCACAGGGCCCATGTATCATATGGTGGACAACTGCTTTGTGTAGGTTGGGCTCTTCTGTTTGTGAAGGTATTTCAGCACATACAATTGAGTGAAAGTGGTCGGGAGTAGACAACTTGTCATTATTTTTAAATATGACCAACATATGAATGTGAGGAAGCCCTCTTTTCTGATACTCAATGACGTACGAATAAGAACGGACCTTACCTAAAACCCCTCTATCCACAATGTCTTTCTTAAATTCCTCAAATTTTGACCGAAATATCCTCGTAATCAAATCCGGACGGTCCTGAGGTGATTGCCCAGGAAATAGTTGATTTTTTATCTCATTCCAATTCGGATTGCATGTCATTGTAAGCATTAAATCTGGTTTTCCATATGTTTGTACCAAAGTCACGGCATCTTGATATCGTTGGTACATTTCACGTGGGCTACCACCGAAAGATGATGGCAAAACAATTCTGGTACCAATATTTCCTGAATAATGTATTTGATAGATATGTATAAGATGTGAATTGTAACATATATGTGTAAATAATAATCAAATCATTAAGTTATTGTACAATATTCAAATCATTAAGTTATCGTACCTGCATGATTTTCACCTCCATGTAAACAATCTTGCAATCCTTGGTAAAGTTCTGAACGTATATCGCGTTGATTTGAACGTATCCATCGTAGTCTCTGTGTTTCAATCTTTACGTAATTGTCAACCGCATATTATTGAAGTAGACGACCTCCTCTAAGAATCAAAGATGGTGAATTTTCTCGTATTTGGTTAAGAAGATAACTAACACCATATGAGAATTGATGTAAATTTAAGTTTAAAATTTTTCTAATTATTAAAAAAAATAATAAAGTAAAATATTTTTTTCACTAACCTGTAGCATATACGCATAGTAATTTAAGCATGTTAATCGGGTACCATTGATATTTCGGCTATTTAAGTCCCAACCATATGTACCATATGGCAGAAGGAGGGGATATTGTAAAGGATCATAATAGCCAACTACATCTTGAATGCTGATAAGGTTTCCACCGATTCCTTGTATGGTAATATCTCGGTTGCTCAAAGTTTCTGCACACTCGTTGTCAACAATGACGGCTGCAACTTGAGATGTTGTAGGTAAACTATATTGATGTGCATTAGGTTTTTGCTGCCTGATGATGAGCCTACAGTTAGGTATGTCTTGACATTTGCCAATTTGTCGAAACACGTGCACAAATGGATTGTGTTGATCAAGAATGTTTTGTATCTTAAACAGCAATTCTCGCCTTAGTTCTGGATTTTCATGAAGTCTGTTGTCTATATCATGATCTGTGTCTACAATCCACATCTGCATGTACCGT
The DNA here is from genome assembly GCF_022965805.1 of Primulina eburnea. NCBI lineage: Eukaryota > Viridiplantae > Streptophyta > Magnoliopsida > Lamiales > Gesneriaceae > Primulina > Primulina eburnea. The sequence continues at coordinate 29,234,306 of NC_133102.1, forward strand.
GGCCTACATAACTCATTTGGTAGAAGACTTCCAATCGAGTGATATATTGATCCCTGGGCACGAAATGTGTAAATTCCATGTGTACCGGCTGGTAAGGACTCATCTATATTGACTCCCATCGATGTAAAAGAGAAAACATGATTGTATGCCCTTATTAACCACCGAAAATGTCTGCCTTCCTCGTTATCTGCAGCATACAACTCTTGCAATTCAATGGGAGAAGGGATAGCATCCAAATTTGTGTTTCCATTTCTACAGCAGAATTGTGATGTTTCACCATGAAACAGTAGAGCTTGGCAATGTATACAAATTCTTGGGTTAGACAATTGCCACCGATAATTTATCTCACTTTCACTGAAATTTCTTGCTAGGTTACGATATCGACGTGGACGTGGATATCGTTGTATGTTAGTAATCACATTGTTTTCATTGAAAATGTTTCCTGCAAAAATTCGCAGATTAATATTCAAACTAACAATTTTAAAAATAGTTGTTGCTGGAAGTAAGTTATGTAGTGGAAAATTATTATTATAAACTATTTGTAAACTTTGTTTTTAAAATTAATCTATTTTCCAAAAATATGACGATGTATATTGCATATTGCAAAATTCCAGAATAATCGTTTCTCTCATATATGTTAATTGAATTTATGAAATGCATACATGCTCTGATAAAAAAGTCATTTATTTTCTAGTTTATGTATGAAAAATGTACCATATTCTGAAATAATATTTTTTTTATTTATACGAATTTATGAAAAGTATGAGTAATTATTTTAAATAAATTAAATTTTCTTGTACAAAACTATGAAAATAAGATATTAAAAAATGTACAATATGTTTGAATTATATTTACATGTTTTAAAATATAATTTTTTTAATGTAAGATGCTTCCTAGTTAATTTTTAAATCAACTTCTGAAACATTTAAAATAGTAAATATTTATGCAAAAAATATCGGCATTTAAAACAAAAAATAAAAATCAATGACCTGTTTGATCCACTCTTATTGAAGTCATTAAATATTAAACGTAGAATGTGAGAGAGTAAATTGAAAAAAGATACAATAATTATTTTTTTTTAAAAAAAAGTACACATGTATGTCACAAATAGAATACCTTGAGTAACAGAATTTGGCCTTGGTAGACACGTGCTAGAACTTCCACGTTCGTAATTTGATGTCAAAGTATGAAAAGATATTGGCTCTGAGCGACAGGTTTGTCGCACTGTAGTGACATCAACGACTGTCATGAACAACCAATGTATATCTTTTTTTAATTTGGTAGTAGTATTTGAAAATGAGAACTATTTGGGATGTGTTGTACAATACATCAAAGTTAATAAATGATTGTTTCGCCAGGAAAGTATTGTTCAACATTACATTGCGGATATAATTCCAAATATTGTAAAAGATACTTACGATTTTCACCGATGTTATGAGGCGATTGTTGAATCATTGTAGTTGGTGCAACAATATTACTATTACCAAGATTAGACTCATCTGGAATTGATGATCTGTCGTTATCTTGTCTCCTTCGATAATTTGATCGACGTCGAGCAAGGTAAGATTGTCGTCGTTGTTGGGTCATAGAATGTATTCTTTCACGCTCGTTATGCGTTAGCATCTGTCGCCTTTCATTGATGTAAGATCTAGAGTTAGAATTTCTCACGTTCTGCATAGAATTACAGACCAATAGTTAATGTGCTTATTAAAATAAGAAAATAATATTGGAATAAATTTAAAGAAAATTTGAATGAATTTTTTTTTGTATCTTCGTACATGTCGTTGTCGTCAACTATTTGAGGCTATATTTTACTCATAAGTCATCATTTTTGTCTAACTATGAAATATTAAAAATATATATATGATTGCTATTGTATCATGTTGATTGTTCGTGAATGTATTTGCTTAGTAAAAAATAAATATTTTTTGATTTTTTTTAAAATTTTCACAATACAATATTAAAATGTTGACTTGAAAATTTGATTTAAAAAAATTTCATACCTGCGTAGACCTTTGTTGTTGATGTGTGACGTTATTGTTGTTTGGTGTATGTTCTCCCGAACTCGTGGCTTCCATTTTCCAATGTGCAAATATCTGCAAGAGAAATGTATTCTCATTCCATCAAATTCGAGCCAAAGCGTCACCTAAAATACTGAATTTAAAACCCAATTGCTAAACTATTTAAAGAATTTTGAAAATCATGACACAAAAAATGATAAATTTAGTGCAAGTTGTTAAGAAGTATAAGTAAACAAACATTTTGAGAAGTAGAAGATTAATGTCAATTTTTTTTATAGGAAAATGTAAAAGACATATGCAAGGTAGAATCATGAATAATGGTCCATAATTCGTGTAATATTGACTTTACTCATGTAGAAGTGCATGAAAGGTTAAGAAATAAAACTGCATTTCATTTTCCTGCAAGAATTTAAAAAATGTAAGTATAGCCATAATCCAACAGCTATAAATAAGAATTAATCCATATGTTTACCTTTTTAATTGAGAATAAAATTACAGATAATAGCTTCTGTGTAAGATTTTAATCTGAATTGTTTAATTTCCACCAATATTCACCACCGACATAAACTTCCTTGCATTGTTTCTTTTGATTGTAAACACTGACAAAGAGATTAAAAATAAAACTGAACTTGTGTTTCACTAAAACACAACAAAAAACTACAATGAAAGAACATGCTCCGGATAAGAACTCGGAAGGATCATAGCCAACAGAATTGGTGAATTTAAAAAATAGAGAACCGATAAACATTCTTCCATCCACGGCATGAAGTCAAATTTATTCTGTTGATGAATCAATCAGAGCACATTTTACATGAATCAACCATAAAGGATGAATACAATGATCAGCAAAAGATTCCAGAAAGAGAAAAATGTGCTCAGATTGAACTTATACCTCCATTTAAAACCAAGAACAAAAATACTCTACTGAAAGGTGCAAAAAACTAACAGAGGAACCCGATGCGGCGTTGGGCATTTTCACACCTCTGCATCCCAATTCTTGAGAATAAGAGATGACGTGACATTCATAACAATAAATTGTAGGCTTACAACATAAGTAAACATTGTCTTTTGGTGAATTTAAAAGTTTTCCTAGAAGCAAAGATCACATTTTATTACCAGCAAACAGAGGAGGAAAATACAACCACCAGTTTCTTTTCACAAAAGGATGAAAAGTCCAGAGATGATTAACTGAAACGGAACCATAAAATTCACTCTGCAATATTTATTATCATGCTAACTAACACGCTTTGAAGAAAGAGCAAACCACTCTCACTATTCTGGACACCAAATCTTAAATTATTTTTATTCAGAGGGTAAAACATCAAATCAATGTTTGGTGAAAATGAAAACATATGTATGCACCAAGCAGCACCATCAGTGAAATATCGAAATACCAACAATCACATAATGCAAAAATAAGAAAGCACCAATTACACAACCAAAATGAAAGCAAGATACTGTAGGAGGCTCCAACACTGGGAGATCCTGTAAACAACCATGATATCATATTCGAAGGAAACAAAAAAACATTTTTTAATGTAAATTAATATCATACCTGTGATACAAAACGCTTTCTCGAAACAAATGTGCCTTCCCAGAATGCTCAAATCTCTCAAGATTCACCACTAAAACGGCCAAGACAAAACAACAAAAAAATCTCCATCCTTTCAAGAAACTCAAAAATTAGGAAATGAGCGTGAAACAATCATTCCAACTATCCCCAGAAAACAAATGAATAGCATAAAAATGGGTCACTCTGGATTTAGATAAAACGCATCCCTACACATGTATTATATATTATGATTCAACCAATGTTATATTGATGACATACGTCCTCGAATCATACTCAATCCAAGCAACTATTGGCGTCCCACGGTTGAGGTTCAGATCGTTTTTCACAGAATTTAAAAAAATGCAAATACCGTAGGGAGTTGCAGCGGCGGTCGGGAGAAGAAGAATTTGTTTTTGAAGGGAAGAGCCGGAGGAGGAGGGGAGTTGATATATCGAGAAATTGAGATGACTATATCCGAGTCCAAATGAGTAAACAGAATGGATAATCCTTAGATGCTACCTGTAGTCCTATTCAAAGTTACCAAGACTCAAATCAAAACATTGTCGTAGAAATGAAGGCAAACCAAATAAGATCAGTATTCAAAATTTACCGTAAACTGATCGAATTTCAGATGTATTCAGTGGGGATAGTGTATTTGTTTGTTATCTGCACGTCTGAACACTGGTAATTTCTTCATCTTAGGCGCCTCTTCGTGTGGAGTTTTAGGCGCCTCTTCGTGTGGGATTTGGGAGAGAAGATACACCAAACTAATCAGAATATCTGAAAAAAGGAGAAAGGGGAGTGGAGTTTTAGGCGCCTCTTTGTGTGGGATTTGGGGGAGAAGATGCACCAAACTAACCGGAATTTCTGAAAAAAGAAGGAATGGGAGTGGAGTTTTAGGAGCCTCGTCGTGTGGGATTTGGGAGAGAAGAAGATATTCCGATTAGTTTGGAAATCTGAAAAAATCTCGTCTGCGTTTGGGAACTGGGAGAGAAGAGATATTTTGATCGTGTCTCGCCATGTGGAAAACGTGGATAGGTGGATTGAGGGTATTTTAGGGAGTTTAAAAAACAGACCAAAACAGTTTCTCTAATATGCCTAGCTTTAATAAATAGTAAGAGAAAAATAAATAGTAAGAGGACACCATCTTTTTTTTCCAGTTTTATCCTTAGAGTTATAGTAATATTACATTTTGTTTTTTGTTTTTTATTTCAACACACACTTTTATTTTTATTTCAATCATTCAAATATCAATTTATTCCCTCCATAATTTGTCAATTTTCACTTTATTCCATCGATAATGATAAAAAAAATTGTACACACACGCAACGCGTGTGTAGAGTAACTAGTATACTATAATGAATCGTAAAAAAGGAAATATTGGATTGGGTCAATTATTTGGATCCTTCCCAGACTCGGATTCCAGTTAAAAGCGTAAGCCTAATAAAGCACGACCCACCTTGACTTTTTTTGACAAAAACTTGTGTGAAACGGTCTCACGGATTTTATTTTGTGAGACGAATATCTTATTTGGGTCATCCTATGAAAAATATTACTTTTTATTTTGAATATAGGTAGGGTTATGTTTCTTTTCTCAAAATGTAATTTACTTGTGGGATCCAACAATTACTGAAATTTTGGGTCTATTTGTTTGCACAAATCCAATAGGACAGGAAATATGCCGTCGAGGAAAAACGAACTTTGGTGTTGGAAACTCGAAGGCTAGTCTCTCACTGAAAAGATTTCACACTTCAAATCCAACAAGAGGAGTTGGATCTTTAGCAAGATCAAACAAGTTGATATAGCGCCATTCACTATAACTGGCCGGACATTTACATATAATTCTCAACTTTATGCATGCACTAATCAATTGAATATTTTATTTTCCTTATTTTGATAATTAATTATTAATTCTCTCGCACTCTAAAAATACAACAAAACATAGAGTCGTTGTAACATCAATGGTTGGACGATTTTTTATGCGGTTGAGCTTTAAAAATTTTAAATGGTCAATTAATACCCTCTCAAGTATGGACCGCAAGTCCCATGTAATTATGTCTTTCTAATATTTATTCGAATTGTAAGATAATTTCACGGATTTATATTTTCATAAATTGCGTCGAATGGTTGTAAGACGATCTCACATGAATTTTTGTGTATTTATATTTATAATATGTGTCGGATGAAATAAATTATAGAATATGATTGCTGAGATAACCATGATATCTATAGGTTTCATATAGTTGATAATACAATTATTTCAACATTATCAATATTTTATATTTAATATATTATAAAATTAATATAAAAATTGGTTAAATAAATAAATAAATGCTCTACGTACACCACCGTTACACATTAATAATTAACCATCAAATTTTCAGTTTACAAGCTGCGTTTATATGTATTGGTCTGCATGCGTATCAAATACGGGTAGGTCTCGGCCAGAGAGAGCTCTTTCTTTATAAAATCAAATGATGAATATGTGATTATGTTCTCTCCATTTCTTTCTTTTTTATTCGATACATCAAAATTTTGTTACGAGAAATGGTTCGTCGAACTCGTACGACAAGGAATTAATGATAAATAAATAGCTGATATGTAGCAGATTTCGCTGCCTGATCGAGATGAAGTGAGGCCCGACAGATATTCTCGTCTTGCTCTCGATTTTGAGCTAGGAAGCTCCAAAAAATTTATATCAGATGGATTTTAAACTACTATAAACATAAGCCCTAAAGAAAAATGTGTTTATTCAAGTTGAAGTAAATGAAGACTTGTATCCAATCAGTTATATCACAAGAAAAAAATTAAATAGATTGGCATGTGCTACCGACAAAGAAAAAAATAATTGAACATGTTTGATCTTGATTAAATGGCACCTATGAAGGGTGTCATGAGGTTTGGGAAGAAAGGGAAGCTCAGTCCGAGATTCATTGGACCCTTTGAGATCCTTGACAGAGTTGGGACGCTAGCTTATCGTGTTGCTCTTCCGCCGAATCTAGCCTGTACTGGGCCTTGTAGACCTAATTATAGATAATTATTAAACTAGTGGGCTTAGTAAAATCAAGTAAAGTTTCAATGGTCTCAAATGTGTTTGAGACATTTAAATAAAAAGTCCATGAGCCTTCTAATTGTTACAAGCCCAAGTAGAAAGCATGAAGGGAGGTGAAGCGTCGAAGGCTACTTTTCAATATTCAAGGCATGGCATGCACATGCTCACTTTAACTTTTTCAAGCACCAAGAAAGTCTCTTTCTCTCCTCCTTGAAAACCTCTTGGCCGAAATTTTTATATATGCTCCTTCATAATTTTTCTTCTTCAATTTATTGAGGATAGCTTATTCTTCTCAAAGAAAAATCCTTTAATTTTTCTAGTGCAAAATTAGAGGGGAACTTCTTTGTTGGTGGTGGGCTTGATGTTGAGCAAGGAGCGCTCTTGGAAGCTTGAAGATAAGTCTTGCCATTGAAGAGCTTAGTTGTTTGACAACAAAGTTGGTGCCATCATCAATCTTTTAAGATTGATTGGTATATTTTCTAAAACACTCTATGAATGTTATTTTGTGTTTTATTGTATTTGCTACACATCTTAGTGTAAGGAGTGCTCGGTTTTTGCTATCAAAAGATTTTTGTAACATTCGTTGCGCATTTCGGGCACCTTAAACGATCCCCTTTCATAAACGAGCTGAATGCACTTGGAAAATATGTATTCTAACAAAGAAATACCACTTAAGATTGTCAGAGATCTTCCCAAAGAGTGGGACGTCAAGACCATGGCTATGCGTGAATCAAAGGACCTTAACAAGGTTGAAATTCATGATTTGTTTGCTAATCTAAAGGCATACGAGTTTGAACTACAAACCAGAGAAGGGGAACCTTCTACATCAAATGTCACAACTGCTTTAACTGATGTCAAGCTAGAACCAACTGGTTCATTTGAAAAATCTGCTGATCAACTGAGGAATGAAGTAATGTCATTGTTTGTCAAGAAGTTTGGAAGGTTTACGAGGAGAAATCAAGGAAACTTCCAGAAACAATATCAGAAAATCACTCCAAAGAAGAACCTAATGATTGCTACAACTGTGGCAAGACTGGCCATTTAATTGCTGTGGGGACCCGGGCTCTAACTCAATTCTTTTTGGGATTTATTGGATCTTTGCTAGAAAATGTGGGTCAAAAATTTGCTTTTAACATTAATTCAAATGTATATTAAACAAGTTTAGAAATTTTCTCTATTTTATTTCAGCAAACATAAATACATGTCTTGTTCCAGTACATTCATACTAACTAGAGTGCAATACAAACTATAAATCAAATGTAACATCACTAGTAATCTTCTGCTACGCCCGTAATCTGCACGCTATCTCGATCTCTCATCTCTGTCTCGACCCTGATCCTGCCCCACCTGTTGTTATGCATACATACAGACATAACAACAGCCGGAAACTCCGATGAGAACAATCCCAGTATAAACATGTATACATGCATGTCATGCGATTGAATACAAAATCATAATACATGAATATACAAAATAAAACATGAACATACTATCATGGATGTAATCAATAACAAAATGTTCCACATAGTCTATGAAACATGAGCAATATAAAACAATCAACTTAAAAATCCAACTCATATCTTGGATTTGACTCTTATCTAACTCTAGGGATCCCTGTGTGAATAAGATGTAATAGATTTCCCACCTACTCCCCCATTTGAGGTGGCGTTACATCTTATTCCAAGACTTCGGTCCTGACTGTATCGAATATCTACAATCAGAGTGATTTTGATCCGAAGCGTCGATACCACCGAACGTCTAGTTATTTGGAGAATCTACCAAATGACTCACCTATCTTAAAGGCTTGAATATGAATCTATAAACAAATCATAAGCATTCAAAATACAAACAACAATCTAGTATGTGATTTTGTTGGGAAACTCAATTGAATCTCATTTGAGTTGTGTCTTCCCAAATCAAACATGAATTATACCTTTCTCTTCGCGGTCTGACGAAGTTGAAGTCTCGAATTCAAATCTGTCCATTCTCAATCTGGCAATGACAATCACATAGATAACAATATCAGTATACAACTCATTTCTAAAACTTGTTCTGATCAATACTCAAATCAAAACACAATCTGATTAATGTCAACGACATAACAGTACATTTTCATCAATACCGCATCTGATCAATATAAATCAACTGATGTTTCAACAGCATAACAATACAATCTCGATAACTCCGTCAATTTCAAAATCACAGATATCATATCAGAATTCATAATCAGTATCAGTATAATTCATAATCTCCATATCCGTACACTCAAAATCAGTAACAACACAACTCTGATATCGAATCTCAGTCAAATCACTCCGAAAATCATAACAATTTCATAAACAATCTATTCTTCAATCTGACTTCAATTATACGATGTCTACTATATCAGAAATACCATATATTATTCCTATCAAATTCTAACAATATCATAATTTCAAATCGTGTATAAACGTAACAAAACTTACGTCCAGTTGTAGCTGCGTTGATAGGAATACAATACTAGAGTCGGATTCAAATTCTAACGGACGGATTCTTCGTAAATTGAATTCTAAAATCACAAATTAAAGCTTCTCCCAAAACTCTCGACTTTCTTCTGAATGAAATGAAGGAGAAATGAGTTTCATATATATATATCCGTCATGCATGGATAGAAACGTGGCTCGCGTCTTTGTACTGCACGTCTCGCGCATATGTGCGACCACTATCGGCGCATATGCGCGAGACACAATGTCTCAGCGCATGTCTTTACGGTAGCTCTCGCGCATATGCACATACTATCTCGGTGCATATGCGCCCAATGTTCTGGACACCCCGCGCATGTGCGCGCCTTCAAACCGCGCATGTGCGCGCAAGGTTCTGCCTACCTCGCGCATGTGTGCCCGTCCACGTCGCGCATATGCGCGAGGACTATTCCTCACACATAATGTCAAATCTTCTTTCGACTCTCCCGTTGTGATCCGTTCCGTCTATAAACACCTCTCAATTACGAATACATTATAATAATTATCGCAAAATAATTTTAGATTAACAGGATAATCACAGAAATCAATAGCATTCAATTGCAAATATCAATGCAATAAGGTAAAGTATGTGATTTAGGAAAACTCAAGTCAACCCAACTTGAGTTGTGAAATCCCGTATCAACATTAATTTATACCTTTCGTTCTGTTGCTCTGACTTTGTCGAAGCCTCAAACCCACTGTCTGTCAATATCAATCTGACAATAACATATAGAATATATCGTATCAATATACAACTCAATTCAGAACTTGTTCTGATCAATATTCAAATCAAACATAATCTGATCAATGTCACGACAGAACGATACAATCATAATCAATACTGAATATGATTTACACCAATTTACTGATGATTCGACGGTATAATAATACAATCTTGGTAACCCCGTCAATTTCTACATCACAGACATACTATCACGAGATATAATCGGTATCGATACAAATCATAATCCCAGCAATAACAGGTCATATTCTCAAATCTGCACAATCTCAATCATATTATTTCGGAAAATCGTAACAATTACATAAACAGTCCGTTCTTCGATCTGACTTCAATTATATACTGATCAATATACCCAGAACACATAATAATTAGTCAAATCCTAATTCCCCCAATATCATAATTTCAAATGATATCAGAATTCGATAAAACTTACGTCCTGTTGTAGCTGTCGTCGCTAGGAACTCAGTGCTGTCCTCGGATTTAAAATCAGATGACCAGAGTATTCGCAATCCTAAATCCAAAATCAACCTTGCGCTTCCTCGTTTTCCTTCTTGATTCTAAGGGAAGAATTGTATATACATATATATATATACATATATACGTCGCATGCAAAGCAAGTGGAGCATTGTGCGTACTGCACGTCTCGCGCATATGCGCGACATGTCTCGGCGCATATGCGCGAGACCACAGGTCTCGGCGCGTGTCTTCACGGTGACTCACTGCATATGCGCATGGCGATTTTCCATTCTTCACAAGTCTCTGCCACCCTCGCGCACATGCGCGGAATCATGTCTCGCATATGCGCGAGGTCTTCTGCCAGCCTCGCGCAAATGCGCGAGGTCTTTTCCTCGCACATACTTCCCACTTCGTTCCGACTTCCACGGTCTAATCCGTTCCGTCTGTAATCATATCTATTATCACCAAATCATTTCAGATTACGGTAATCAAATTCTCGGGCCTTACATCTGCGATGTGAGTACCATGTTTCATTGGTAGAGGATATTGTGATGTCCGAACATGAAGATATGTTATCCTTGTAGATTTCACTGAACAACCCTCCATAAAGGATTTTCTGAGTGGTTCTCACTTATCGAGTGGAAACGTCCTAGTTTATGGTTGTACACCATTAGTCCTTATGACCCGAGACAACCTTGAGACTTTATATGCTAGCATTGCACTTTGACTTGTTTACCGACTCATATGGGGTCATCACGTGGCAAGGTTGGGTGTTTTGTCAAAACATATAGGAGTCGATGCATTGTAGTCAGAGATTGACTGCTTACTTTCGGGTATGGATATCCTATGTGATCTCATGTATATGTAGTATGAAATCTATAATCAGATATGGTGGTAATTAAGAAAGGGGTTTCTTTTATTACACCATCGTTGCAACTACGACATGACACATAGTATCGATTCTTTGACAGCTATCGATATACCAATAGTTGTCGAATTGGTCAGGATATATGAGATGAAGGGACCATACTGTACGCTAACCATAATAGAATGATTCTTGCAGCTACTATCATTTGTTACCTATGGAATTATGTAAGCGATACTGCTAGACGTTTAACTTTATTGGTTGGATACTATCAGACTTGAGTTTTGATGTTCTTATTATCAATGAGTTGATAATTAAGAATGGAGCAATTGGGGTATGCTTATATAAGGACATTTTTAGTCCCGAATCACATTGAGATGTGAACCCACTGCTAGTTGTATCAATGAACCTATTGAGGGCCACACAAGTGCTAACTTTCTAGATACCGTTGAGAAGAAAATAGTTCAATGTGTTGAACAGCTTATAAAAGAGTTTATAGGCACAAGGAAAATTACAAGTATGACTTCTATAAGGGAAATGTAAGTTTTAATTCGTGGAAGTGTTCCTAAATTAAAAGATGGCTCAAATAAATAATGTATTTGAAAATTGTGATTTTCATAAACATTATTATGGACTAAATTAAATTAATTCAAGTGTTTAATTAATCCAACAATTTTCGACCTAGTAGAGTCCTAATATTTAAATTTATTCAAGTGTTGAATTAAATAAATAAAATTGAATCTTGTAGAGCCCAGTTAGAAATAATTATTCAACTAGTGGATTTGACTAAATTCGAGTAAGGTTTAATTGGTCTCAAATTTGTTTAAGACATTTAAATAAAAGTCCATGGGCTTTGTAATTGTTACAAGCCCAAGTAAAAAGCATGCAAGGGAGGTGAAGGGTTGGAGACAACTTTTTCATTAAACAATGCACGGCATGCTCATGCACTTTATCACTTTTTCAAGCACTAAGAAAATTTCCTCCCCTTCTCTCCTAACTCACCTTGTACAAAATTTTTGAGTAAAAATTCCTCTCATTTTTGCTTCTTAAAATATTTGATGAAAGCAGAAACTTCTCAAAAAAAAAATCCTTACTTTAATTTTCTTGTGCCAGTGTAAGGTTGATTTAGCTTGTTGGTGGTGGCCTTGATTTTGAGAAAGGAGTGTTAAAGGGAGGCTTGTAGATTAGTCTACAATTCAAGAGCTAAGGTGTTTAACATCTTAATTTGAGCCATCGTCAATCGTAAGAGATTGACAGGTATATTTATTAAACACTCTATGTATGATATGTTTGTTTTTGTTATTTGCTATAGATATTGTGAGGTACTTGGTTTTGTTTTTGTTGAAAAACAATTTTTCAAAACTTTCGTTGCGCATCTGAGCACCGTAATCGATCCCCTTTCAGTAACTAGTTATGAATCACCTATTCCAGGACCACCACCTTCTTAATAATCCTAATCATATGTATACCATGCTCACGAGCCAGAGCCTCATCCTGTATGTTTGTATTAATGAGCTCCTTGAAAGTGGTGTGCATCATTATACGAGTTTCATGCACCATTCAAATCTTGCATGTTTATTCGAATGTCAATAACATTCAACATTTTATCAAACTATCTCTAGAGTTCTTTTGACGTAGAAGCGTTCATATTACACTTTACCTTGCATACTATGGTCCTACCATCTTACATGCTTTGTCAGTTCATCAAGACAGTCATTAGCGTGTATTCTATTTTTTCCGAATTTAGAACAATTTTTCCAGTCAATCTTGAAAATTAATGTTCGGTTAGCTTGTTTTAATAACAAAAATTAATTATGTGATGAAATCATAAATATACTGGCATGGAAACAGAATAAACACTAACGATTATTTTAAAATATTTTGAAAGACGTAAAATATGGACTTTTTTTTTACGAATTGCCTCCCACTATTTTGACATTTTGACCACCCTCTGATGACAAACGGTAAATCCAATTTCCTTAGTGAGTACGCAAGGCCCAATTGCTAAATTATGATCCCGAATAATATTATCCAATCATAACTTACAAAGGATAGAGCCCAATTGCAACTGCTTGCAACCCTTATGTAATTTTACAACACGTTTGAGGGGGGTCTAATAATATGATCCCCTTCCTCTTCAAGTGTCGAGCTCGGCCCATCAATGTTGAACCTTAATGGACGGTCCCATGAGATCCCCCAATAATATGAGCCGAAATCATGGGAGTTCCATATAGTTCACATCAAATATGACAGTGGAAGTCACTGTTTTCGACGTCCAGGCCTCCCCAATAATGTAAGCTAGACACTGACCGCGGGTAGCGTTCATCATGAAACTATCGTTGATGGAAGGCAATTAATTATTAAACTTTCTGTGGGGACCCGGACGCTAATCCTTTTCTTAGTCATCGTTGGGATTTAATTATCAGTTCTAATAAACAGGGTCTAAAAATTTTTCTTTTTAAAATGTAACTGCGGAAGGTAATGGAATCTAAACAATATACATTTCTGTATAAAAACTACAGTTCAGTAGAATAGTACAATCCTGTACAACCTAAGTCTAAGGTTCAATTACTAAATTCACGTAATAAACCAAGTCTGCTACAAGTCCGGAATCACCACGCTAACTCGTCTTCTCTCATCGTCATCTCGACCCTGATCCAGCCCCACCTGTTATCATGCACACATACAAAACAAGACAACAGCCGGATAACTCCGGTGAGAATAAATCCCAGTATAAAACATGGTAAACATGCATATACACATAATGATTCATGGAACATGCTGTCATGAATAAAAGCAAAGACAATAGTAATAGATTTCATCATCTATGAACTCTAATCTAACTAAACATGCAATTAAAATCAGATGAACATGCATGTAAATAGTCTAAATCATGAAACATGCTATCATGACTAAAAGTAATAACAATAGGTTTCATAGTCTATGAAACCAATATATCTACGCATGCTGTTCTAATCAAATCATGTCTAAACTTGACTCAACTATAACTCTAGGGATCCCAGTGTGAATAAGACGTCAATGGCTGTCACCTACCCTCCCACTCGGGGCGACTGTACGTCTTATTCCTAGACTTCGGTCAGAACTGTATCAACGGCTGCAATAAGAGTAATGGCTACTCCTAAGCTGAGATACACCGAACATCTAGAGATTTGACAATGACTGTCAAAGACTCTCCTATCTTAATTGCAATGAATATCAATCTGTAAACAAAGTATAATCATATTCATATCTGAATATCACAATGATCATACATGCTTGAATACAATGCTATAATCAAAGCATAAACGTAATAAAGTGTAATTAACAGTCTAGTATGTGATTTTGTTGAGAAACTCAAAATGATATCTCATTTGAGTGGTGACTTCCCGAATATCACATGAATTATACCTTTGTCGTCCCGGTCTGAGGAAGACGATGACCTGTATTCAAATCTGTCCGTATCAAATCTGAAATGACAATATTATATTTTCAAAACATCTCAAAACGTAACAATACTTACGTCCTTGTGTAGCCCGAGTCGAGAGGAGCTCGATACTGCGTTCAGATTTAAATTCTGATAGCCGGATCTTGAACAATCAAATTTTTAAGGCAAAATGAAGCTTGAGGAATTTGGAAAATGGAAATCACGTTTCTTTGCTTTGGACGTAGGAATGAAGAAGATTTGTAACCTTTATATATCAATTGCATGACAAGTGTCCCACTCAACTTTCCCTATTTGCACTTTAGTCCCTCAACTTTCCACTATTTGCAATTTGGTCCCTCAATAATTACGAAAGTGTCATCAAATTTAATTCAACTATTCTTCCACTTAATTACCAAATTGCCATCAAATTTAATTCAAGTATTTTTCCACTTATTTACAAAAATGCCATCAATAATATTTTCTTTTCAGGATCTCATAAAATTGATAACATCTCGGGCCTTACAATTTCTTTTAATTATCTTTATAATGGGCTTGATTTAAATTTTGCGTCTTATCTAAAATGAGGGATTTTAATTTTAAAAATCTGACTCATCATTAATTTTAAAACTATTGTCATGATTGTTTGTAAGATTGCCAGATTAATGCAACTTTTGTTATTATATTTATCATAAGCGTATACTGATTATTTATAAAAAATCACATACATAAAAAATAACATAGGATGATCGATAACCGAGAGCTAATTGATCCATACGAGCCACATACGAATCCATGTCCATAACCTAGGAAAATAATGGGATGCAAATGCCATATTACATAAGTTTCCAATATTTTACATGTCTTCGATTGTCGAAACTCCTTCCGTGGATCGGGCTCAGCGTTTTCAAATCTTGATCTTCCACTAATTCTAATATTTTCATTAAATATCCATGGCACATTGGGATACAAATTTAGTGGGTGGGAACAGACTATAAAAGAGGTCCAATTTTAATTATCAACTAATCAAAAATTACAACATGTAAAAATTTTTATATTTATCTAGCATATTGGTCATGAATTTCGTTCATCTTTTTACCATATAATATCATATATTATGTAAATTCGATAATATCATATATTATCAATAAATCGTGTATCTCGTTATCACACACTGCGATAATGATCAAATCAAATAATTAAATTTCTATTAAAACACATTTCACCATAAAGAATTAAAAACATATTTCAATTATTTATTTTGTAAGAAATTAATTTTATCAAAATTGTTGTAGAGGTAAAATTGTCTATATTTCAAAAATATCATTTTAGTCCCCAAAATTTTGAAAAATCTGAAAATCACCCCCACGGCTCAGCGCGGTTCCCAAGACATTACCTGTGAACTGCCCGTGCTGCCCACTTGCTGCCCGATCCAATCAGGCACTGGCGAGTGCGTAGCGGCATGCTGCCCAGCGCGTGCTTCTGCCCGGAACAGTTCCGGACAGGCACCAATTTTTTTTAATTAAAAAACTTATTTTTACAAGAATAAATTTTAATGTCACTTTTTCAAAAATTCTTACGCGGTTAGAAATAATATACTCAATATGATTTAATTAAACACACAGTTGAGAATTACCGGCTCTAATACCACTGTTGGGATATCGTGTTCTCGCACCAAAGACGCAGCGGAAGTTTAAATTTTTTGTTCTTGGGCGTCGTGTATTTAAAAACATTCATAGGGCGTTTAGAATTATACATTTGTGTTCTAAATGCTAGACTCCAAACTACTCCGGATATTACGTGGAGATAGCTCTTCAGGTAAATCCCTACGAACGGATCTTCAACCTTGATCGCCTAATTAAGTACACGATCGAAGATTCTTTTCCTTGTTTGGTTGCACTACAAAATCCAAACGATTTGTGAGTTGAGAATGTAATATCAGAAATTCCAAAACCCGGAGATGGTGCAACGACGAAGGCGGGGCCGAATTTTTTTTCTTTTTCTTTAATGGTGCCGAGAGGTTTATTCAAGGGATAAGATATTTTTGAGTTTTGTGTGCAAAAACTTTTTACGTGTATTATGAGTCCTAGTGGCGTATATATGAAATGAGACTCCTAATCCAATTAAGAGTTCCTCTCCCACAAGAACTCTAATAGTTTCATTACATTTAAACTCTCATAAGATTAATATTTTTTAACCTTTAATAATACAAGATATAATAATACCATATACACATATTTTATATCACCATATAAAATCTATGCATGTATATGTATACTAAATAAATAATTGTTATTTAATTTATAAACTAACTCCTTGGTTAATTTAATTCTAGACTATTTTAGAATATTTATGGGAATTTATTGTTCATGTTAGTAGTCAACATTACTACCACAATCATTTAATTAGTAAATTCTCAATTCAATAAATAAATAATTCTGAATTCATTATAACCATGATATACGATCCAGGAGCGCTGATGTACCAATGATACATGTTTTGTTTATATAATTAAAATCGAAAATTTTAATTTCGAAGATAAAAATTTTCATTCGCCAAATTTAGAACTTATCATATATGGAAGCTTCCAGTTTCAGTGGAATCTTTCACAAAACAGGCAGTTCCACTCTCCTTCCTTATTTAGCAGTCATGCCAACTTCCATTTCTTCCATCCTATGGAATCGTCTAATAAACTCCTTTATAAGCTTCCTATTTGATCTCCATCAAATTATATTCGCCAAATTCCAACTCCTTGAAATTTGACTATCTCAACGGGAACACAGAATCCGATAATTGTGTGACCCTCAATCGTTCAGGGATACAACTAGCCGTGGTTTAGCATCTCCATGTGATTCAGAATAACATTTATTTTTATTCATGCTTACCCTTGTTAGCCTCATTCTTTTTATCAACACCTTGATCAAGAATGTCAGAACTCATTTCTGATCGCACCCATTGGACCATGGTACGAGCGTCTAGTAGCATCGCCCCATGATCCCCTAGGAATCACTGATAGTGCCTACAAGAATGTTTAGTTTTGGTTAGCGTACAATATGGTCCCTTCAACACATATATCACGATCAAATCTGCAACCATTGGTATATCGAGAGTTGCATATGAAGTCAACAATGATCCGATTTATCTTTGATTACTAATAGTGTTATGGTATGTGCCACTAGGAAAACACCTTTCCATAAAGTACATTTCTTGCTATGGCCAGAGACTCTTGCACTATTAACTCATCATATCACATAGGATATCTTCACTCGTAGGCGAACGGTTAATTCCCGACTATAATGCATTTGCTCCTACGTATTTTGAAACTGCACACAACCTCACCACCTTATGACCCTTGATGGAGTAAGTAAACAGATCAAAGTGCATGCTAGTACGTATATCCCATACATTTTCCCGGGTCAAAAGACTAATGGTGTACAACCATAACTATGGACTATTCCACTCGATAAGTGGGAACCACTTGGACAGTCCGAGTGAGGTTGTTCACTGCATCATCATATAATCACCCATCAGTGTTAATGGACATCTCCATGCCCTTTCCAATGAAAAATGGCGTTTATGTCACAAACGCTAGTCTCGAGCTCGAGCGACCTTTATCCTTGTTTTAGGCAGCTGATTCGACAAGGAACCTGTTTAGAATATACGGTACAATGTCTAATGAGTTTCATTATTTTAAGTTGAAATGCAGACCTCATGGTACCTATTGTATATTTATAGACTTTATCTATGTAGCTTGCATGGGTATACAGATAAAATATAATACGATAATTGAATAAAATCGTAAAATATTATTAAAATAAAGATTGTTTAACTTTATAGCCAGTAAACCGGAGCCATAAGTTGGCTTGCCGGGCACTTACTCTAACAAGTTAGAGTTTGTAAAGGACTACGACAACGATATTAGCTACCATCTGGGAAAATAAAATGTAGTAGTGGACGTATTGATTTGAAAGACAGCATTCATTACTCGATTATCAATTCAAAGACCACTGCAATCCGAGATTCTGCGATTCAAGCTTGCAGTATATGCTAGGGAGGCCCCTAATCTTTCTATTTTGACAGTTCAGCTGACTCTGAGGGATAGAATTCGAAAAGATCAGTCTTCTGATTAGAAATTACAAAAATGGAGACTGAGAGATGAATCGAAAATACCTCTAGTTGAGTTCACTATAACAATAGTTACAAATCTTCTGTAGGAATGGAAGGAAGTGTAGACCACCCATACATTGGGACGAGGTTGGAGAAAGAGGAGAATTTGGTCCGGACTTGATCAAGAAAACAGTGGAGATAGTAGTCAAAGTCCGAGATAGGATGAAGACTGCACAAAGCCAACAAAAGAGTTACGTCGACAAGCAACGAACTGTAGTAACCCGATTCCTAATTTGAGTTAATTATCAGATTAATTATATTTTCGGTGGGATCGGAAGGACCGAACAAGTTCGGATCGTCCGATGAGTTCGGATCGTCCGATGAGTTCGGATCGTCCGAGCCAGGTGTCGGACCGTCCGAGACAGGTGGCTGGACACGTGGAAGGGTTCTGGACACGTGGTAAGGTTCGGATCATCCGATTGGGGTTCGGATCGTCCGAGACAGGTGGCTGGACACGTGGAAGGGTTCTGGACACGTGGTAAGGTTCGGATCATCCGATTGGGGTTCGGATCGTCCGAGACAGGTGGCTGTACTCGTGGAAGTCATGCAAGGATCGGATCGTCCGATCAGAGTTCGGACCGTCCGAAGTGTGCCGGATCGGAGCTTCCGAAATGGTTCGGATCGTCCGAACATTGGCTATAAATAGAGGCGCGAGGCTTCATTTGTGACTCGCCAATTCAGAGAGTTCCATAGCATTTCAGTCGTTTCTGTGAGATTCTAGTCTTTTTCCGAGGTTCGGGCACTAGCGGGGAGCTGCTGGTCTTGTAGCGGAGCTGTGCTCTAGTTGGGAGCTAGCGGCATCAGTGGGCTAGCGACGGACGAAGGTTTGGAATTGTATCAGTATTATCTCAGGATTATCTAAGTTAAGTCTGGTAGATAAGTTTTAGTGATGGTTTTCACTTGATGCATAGGCTTGGACTAGACCTGTTGTCTGGTTATTCCAGTGGATTAGGATTGCTGTGATAGAGGTACGAAAGTACTATCCGAGATATCCTGGTCGAGTATACATTCTTATATGTGTTGCATGATTATGTGGTGCATTGATATATGTCATATGATGCATGCTATTATGTCACGCTTTATGATGCATGTTGCATTTCATGTTGAGCCGTATCTCCTTCGAGATAGCCTTTACTGTTGAGCTGTATCTCTTTCGAGGTAAGCTATATCTTGTGGGGCCGCTCAGCCCTGTCTTGTCTTGTGGACGCATGGACACCGAGAGTACACAGTGGCCGACGGGTCGGGAGGGCTTCGGTGATCCGGGACATTTTAGGTCCACGTCTGTTCTTGTAGTGGATGCAGTGACCCAGAGGAGTACCGCGCGGCACTATCCACTTGGCGCCTCTAGACTGAGCATTTTGAGATCCTTTGTGACTCCTATTTCTTGACTCCCCTGGTATCATATCATAGCATGTGCATTTCATATAGGTTTGTATACTCATGCTTTTGTACTGGGCGTTCTTATCGCTCACGTCCTCGGTTTTGTTTATCTTGGACACCCCATTCCCACGGGGCAGGCCTCAGGTTGGACAGCTCAGGAGGAGGAGGAGGAGGACGTTGAGTAGCTGGTTGGTTTAGTTCTTCGGTATCTTTTTGATTTGATATGATTGTAGCAGATACTTTCAGTTAGTTGAGTATTTTGGATTTCGATTGGGTTGTATAAACTATTGTTGTTAACCATATTTCCGCTGTTATCTCTGATTTTTATTAATTAAGTTAATTGCATGCTTAGTTCTCAACTAGTAGGTGATTCTGGAACGGGTCACTACACGAACAGAGCTAGAGTTTGCCATAGGCGACCACGTATTTGTGAGATTTTGCAAGAAAAGAAAACCCAGGCCGAGGTTCATAGGACAATTTGAGACTTTGGAGATGACTGAAACACTAGCCTATAGAGTGGCGTTGCCACTGATGCTAGCCGGAGTACATAATGTGTTCCATATCTCGATGCTGCAAAGATACATGTTGAAATCATCCCATGTACTAAATCAGTTTGCTCCATATATGTCATACGAGGAAAGACATACACAAACTTTATGTAGGAAAGAAAGAAGACTCCGAAACAAAGTTATTTAAATGGTCAAAGTCAAGTGACTAAATCACTCGGAGGAAAAGGCTACTTCGGAAACATACAGGGACATGAGGATTCGCTACCCGGAGTCATTCGATAAGTTTCATTACATCCAACATCTCAACCTAACTGGGCTTCATGTGTTGATCAGCTTCAACTGGTAGGCTGGCAGCTGAAACCTTGTCTTTCGATTAGTTTTGCTGAATAGCCAAAAGGTAGGACTCATACCCCTGCAGACTGATTAAAACCACAAAGCTCGGAGTCTAGAGAAAAGGCTACAATGTTAGTCGCAAAGCCAATCATGTCTACATTTTTCAATAAACGTTAGATAAACATTTTCAAATAGTTTTGAAAATAATATGAAGTACTTTTAAAGTAAAAAAAATTTAGTCAGTTTTCAAATGTCCTTCTTAGAAAATCTAGCTCTGATACCAATTGATGTATAGGTTCGGGCACCTACAAGTGTGCTTCAAAAACAATATTTTCAATGAGCTGTAATAGCTCGTGTTATAAGAATCTATACACCGATAAATTAGATCGAGTTTGGTTTCAAACCAAGCGGAAAACAATCGAAGTTATCCTTCATTAAGAAAAACAAAATGATTTTAAAATCTAATGACTTGTGTAAACTGATCGACTGAATTACAGGGAATCATTTCTGGCTTATATCAATTCAGCTATAGACTGAACTGAACTGATATCAGCTGAATTGATCAAGTTAGTTTAAAACACAGTTAAGTAGTTAATACAAAAGATATGTTTATGGATGTTAGAAGACTTCAACTGCTCCCACGTCACCTCTTCTACCACCTCGGGTAGGATCCACTAGAAGACTTTGATATACACAACACTTTGTACAAAACCACCTAGCTTAGGACTCATCCAATGCATAATTGAACACCTAATCTGGACTAAAGGAATCACCTTCCAGCCAAAACTTGATTGACATCTATGTGTTAAAGACTACATATACAATTTTTACGTCTTTGTGCAAGACGATATTTGAGTGGTGATGTGTGTATTTGTGAGAACTGATCTCTGAAAACAACCCGAAATGTGTTCTCACACACTGAGGGAAATAAGCTTCTACATTAAGCTGATATAAGTTTGAAGCGTTTCCTCGACTGGGCTGATTGCTTCTTTGTAAACTGATATGCAATAAGTGTGCCCTTTATTTTCTCTCTTGTTTTTCATCTCTCGTTATAGTCTTGCACTGATCTGCTTCTTCTATTTATAGACGCTAAGCTTGATCGTACAGTGAGACTCAATTATTGTATATATTGCATTTTGAATATGTTCCTCGAATGTGTTCGTACTTTCCGACTGCCATTCTGGAACATTTAGGCTTTAAACATTGATGCAACGTCTATTATTTTCCTTTGACTGGACAATTTATTTTTTACCTTTGTGTATAGCTGGATCCCATTGAATAAGCTTGTCGTGTTATGCAACTGATTGGTTCTAACTGATGTTTTGAACTGGCATCTGAATTGATCTTCAGTTGGACTGGTGAAATCAGTTGACTCATCAGTGGAACTGATTTCACTCTTTCAGTTGTAACTGGTCAGCTAGGCTTCTCATCAGTTGAACTCCTAATCAGCTAGCTGGGCTTCTAAAGGTATTTTGCTGCACCACTTATCAGCTGGACAATCAGTTGAATTTTTTTTACGATGCATCAGTTGAACTTGTTCAATTCGATTAATTAGTTGGTACTTTCAGTTTTCATTCTTCGATAGCTTCAGTTTTGTATCAATAACTGATCAGTTCGAGTCATGATTAGTTTCAGTTTCTAAGCACTTAGGTAAAATCATTAGAAACAAAATAAAAAGTTTTGTTAACATCAAAATCAAGATTGTGAACCTGAAATGTTCCAACAATCTCCCTATTTTTGATGATCACAAAACTTGATATATTAAAGTGATTTTTAAATAATAAGTTTTAAAACTTTAAAATTTAAAACTGATTCTGATGGATCGGTTCAGGCACCTGCGAGGGTGCTTCAAAAACATTATTCTCAATGAGCTGAAATATCTAGTGTTCTAAGAATGTATACATCGATTAATTAGATCGAGTTTGGTTTCAGACCAAGTAGAAAACACTCGAAGTAATTCATCGTTTTATACATTCTTAGAACACTGGCTATTGCAGTTTATTGGGAATATTGTGTTTGAATCACCCTCGCAGGTGCCCGAAACGATCCATCAAGTGGTATCAAAGCATTCGAATCTTGTTTCTGAATATTTCCTATCTACAAATCTGATTTCCATATCTTCTTTCAATAAAATCCAAATGTTTTCCACAGAGTAATTTGATGAATGGAAGATTAGAATGCAGGCACACCTAGATGCACAAGATGATGAAATGTGGTACGTTATCACTGGCGAACCCATGAAAATATTGAAATAAAATAATTTTGTTGCCATAACTGATGGGGCACCACATTGCATTGAAAAGCCTAGAGAAGAATGTACAGCAGAAGACAAAAGAAAAGCCAATTTGGACAATGTGACTTAAGATATATTGTGAAAAACTTCGATAAGGTTACATTCAGTAAGATCAAGCTCTGCAGGACAGCAAAAGAAATTTGAGGGAAATTAATTCAGCTGTGCGAGGGCAATGAATAGATGAAAGAAAATAAGCTCTCGGTTGTTGTTAAGAAGTTTGAAAATATCAAAATGAAGACTATAGAGTCCATGAACGACGATGAAAGAATCAATAGCATTATAAATGAGCTGAATGCATTTGGAAAAGTGTATTCAAACAAAGAAGTTGCGATGAAGGTAGTTTGTGGTCTTCCCAAGGAATGGGATGTCAAGACAATGACTATGAGATAGTCAAATGATCGGAATAAGTTCAAATTTCATTACTTATTTGCTGATCTCAAAGCTCAGGTGTTCGAGCTACAATCAAGAGAATGAGAAACTTCTACACCAGCAGTTACAACCGCTCTTAGTTCTCACAAACTGGAACCAACTGGTTCAGATGAGAAAACTGATGATCAGCTAAGTAATGACGCAATGTCATTATTTGTGAAGAAATTTGGTAAATTGATGAGAATAAACCAAGGTTCATTCCAACGAAATTATCAGAAGAATAACTCAAAGGAAGAACCAAACTCTTGCTTCAACTGTGGAAAGCAAGGTCAATTTATTGCCGACTATCCAAAATAAAAGATAGTAAACATACAAAAGATAAGGGCAGAAATCAGTTGAATACAAAAGAAGAGACATGAATGATAAAATATCATTCAAGAAGAAACATGAAGCCCTACTTGCTGAGGAATGTAAATCTATAAGGGAACATTGCTAATACAATAGCATATTTTAAACAAAATCAAATATCAATCAATTTATGCATGACAGAACTAATAAAATATCAACAACTGGTTGCCTTTAACTCTTGAAGTGATGCAAGAATCTTGAATCTCTTTTCCAAACAAACAGCTAGCTGCCTTGGACATGATCTCTGTGTTGCCAAACTGGTCGGTAGACTCAAACAGGACTCTGGTGATGTTGAAAAGCATTGATCATCTACTTGATGTGATATGGAAGTTGAGCGGCAGTATACTACTGATGATTAAGCTCTACTTTAATCATCCAACATCTCAACATAGCCATTTTTCCAATATTATTTAATAGCATGGCCTCTGGGCTTCGTCTCTGGATCAGCTTCAACTGGTAGGCTGGCAGCTAAAACCTTTTCTTTCGATCAGTTTTGCTGAATAGCCAACAGGTAGGACTCATACCCCTGGAGGCTGATTAAAGCACCAAAGCTTGGAGTCTAGAGAAGTGGCTACAATGTTAGTCGCAAAGCCAATCCTCTCTACCCTTTGCAATGAACGTTAGATAAAAATTTTAAATAGTTTTGAAATTAATATAAAGTACTTTTAAATAGAATTTAAAACTACTTTAAGTAAAATAATTTTAGTCAGTTTTCAAAAGTCTTTATTAGAACAGCTAGCTCTGATACCAATTGCTGGATCGGTTCGGGCACCTGAGAGTGTACTTCAATCACAATATTCTGAATGAGCTACAATAGCTCGTGTTCTAATAATGTATACATCGAGGAAGTAGATAGAGTTTGGTTTCAAACCAAGCAGAAAAGACTTGAAGTAATCATTTGTTAAAAACAACTGAAAGATTTTAAAATATAATGACTTGTGTAAACTGATCGACTGAAATACGGGGAATCAGTTCTGGCTTCTATCAGTATAGCTATGGACAGAACTGAACTGATATCAGTTGAACTGATCAAGTCAGTTTAAAACACAGTTAAGCAGTTAATACACAAGCTATGTTTATGGATATTTGGAGACTTTAACTGCTCCTACGTCAGCCTTTCTACCATCTCGGGTAGGATCCACTAGAAGACTTTGATTTATACAACACGTTGTACAAACCCACCCAGCTTAGGATTATCCACTTCCTAACCGAACTCCTAGTCTAGGCTGAAAGCATCATCTTCCAGCTAACATTTCTTTAACGTCTATGTGTTAAACACTATATACACAAGTTTTAAGTTTTTGTGCAAGACGGTATTTGAGTGGTGGTGCGTGTGTGTGAGAACTGATCCCTGTAAACAAACTGAAAGCTGTTCTCACACACTGAGGGAAATAAGCTTCTACACTAAGCTGATATAACTTTGGAGTGTTCCCTCGACTGGGCTGATTACTTTTTTGAAAGCTGATATGCAATAAGCGTGCCCTTTATTTTCTCACTTGTTTTTCACCTCTCATTATAGTTTTGCACCGATCTTCATCTTCCATTTATAGGCGCTAATCTTGATCGTACAATGAGACTCAATTACTGAATCAGTTGCATTTTGAATCTGTTCCTCGAAATGTGTCTGTACTTTCTGACAGCCATTTTGAATGTTTAGGCTTTAAACATTGATGCAACGTCTATTATTGTCCTTTGACTAGACAATTTCTTTTGAACCTTTGTGAACATCTCGATCCAATTGAATAAGCTTGTCGTATTCTTCAACTGATTGGTTCTAACTCTGGTTATGTGAACTGGTCGTGTAACGTACCGTACTTTTACTACTTAAAATTTGCGGAAAAATTTAAATATTTTCTTAAATATAAACATCCATACGGTCGTCAACTCATCGTTCATAAAAATTATATCTTTAAAATCATCGATCACCAATAAAAATTTTGCTAAACGAAAAGCTGGCTCAAAACATCTCGCATCAAAACATAAAATCAGAGTATTAATATTTTCATGCTTAAATTCTTAAAATAACGTGGGCGGCCCTCGGGTCTAGCCTTCTGCTCAGTCCAAGCCTTATCCTTGGTCCCCACACCTCGCCTCATCATGATCATCCTCACCTGCATCGATCAAGTATAGTGAGTCTAAAGACTCAACACGTATAAACTGGAAGTAATGAATAATACATAATAAAACCACATGCAAATTTCAAAATAGAGCGGCATATTTAGACTTGAACTTGAAATAAACTTGAACATACGTACATGTCTTAGATGTGTCATAACGAGAAACTTTCATAAACATGCCTGCATACTTGAACATACTTAAACATACATATTTCATAATTTTCTTTGCGTAGAGGCATGTTTCAAAGCAAGTGACCCATACATAATAAACGCCTGATCAGAGTAAACCACAGTACTGGACTGACAGGGACGTATCCACTGCCACATACATGAGGTCCCCGTTCATAATTTAAAGGGCTGATTGGTCCCCGTTCATAATTTAACGCTTTCCAATCACGATCTAACCCATTCATAATTTAACGGGCGGATTGGTCCCCGTTCATAATTTAACGCTTTCCAATCCTAAACATAACTTTGTCACAAGACAATTAGCATACCTCAAAAACTTAAATATTTTCTTGCACGTCAAACATACTTACTTGGCGTTGAGGGATTCGTTGGACTTCAATCGGGGTAGCTGCACCTACTAACATGAATTGACATACGTACTTGCATAACTTAGACGTAAATGTCATGAGTACTTACGAACTCATTCCATTCCTTAGGACGTTCTACAATTCCCATGACTCGACCTTGTAAAACTTTATACTAAACCATGACATGAAACCTCAAAGAATTCAATAAATTTTCCCAAAAACTAGAGGACATGGACCCCGTGCCCAGGTCCGGCTCTGGGTCCGTGTAGGTGCGGTGCAATGTGTTGTGAAGAAATGTAAAGGCACGGACCCCGCGCCTAGGTCCGGGTATGGGTCCGTGTAGACACTGGAAAAATGCACTCTGGAAGGACAATTGCACGGACTCCATGCTCTGGTCCGTGTGGGGGTCCATGTCCGTGCGCAAAAATGGCACTGACGAGGAAACAAAGGCACGGACCCCGTGCCAGGGTCCGTCCGTGGGTCCGTGTACCTGTTGGAGGAGTCAACCTTCGGAATTACGGAACATTATTTTCTTAACAGTCTAGACTCGATTGTATCGACCACGAATCGACACCATGAGACCATCTTAGGATGCTATGTCTTTGACTCAAGCCTATACATTTATCCCCAAAACAATCATATGTTACAGTTAACCCAATCACCCGTGAACACGACTTCGACAACAACACGATTCATACGACCATTCGATCTCCCAAGTGCCTATCAAATCGAAGGTGTCCAAAAGTTTTACATTTTTCATATTGAAAGTTTTCTCAAAATCCTAACCCAAAAGTCGCAGTTTTCAGCAGAACAGCTAGTTACGAAATTTCAGATCTAAAAATATTTCAAAACGCATTCGATGCATTTACCGCTCAAACTTCTACATCACACATATATTTTTACGCATAAAACAACGCAACATGTACTATGACATGATCAATGCAGCAAAAGAAAGATTATACGTGCTTTTGATATTTAAAATACCATAACGACGATACCGAAGCAAAGAAAGATTATACGTGCTTTTGATATCTAAAATTCTTGAAGAAAACCAACGAAAACTCGCTAGGAAATATAGAGGGATGGGGCGGCTACTTCTAGGAGTAAGAACTCTAGTAATTCTCCTCTCAAAAGTAATAAAAACTGAATGAAATAAGTGTGTGTGTATGTGTTTTGATCGGTCCTAGGTGTGTGTAAAAGTGTGTGTGTGTGATTAGTAACTTAGGGAAAAATTGTTTCATTAAATAATAAATAAAACTATTAAAAATACTAACATTCTTTAAACTTTACTAAAATCCCTCAATTAAAATAATGCACACAAAAATGCTAATTTTAAAAGTTTTAAACCCATAATTAACTAAACACATAAATAAGGCTTTAAAATGCTAAGTTAAATAAATTATTTAAAGTGCCCCTTCCTAGCTTTTAAAATAAAATACCGCATTTTAAATTGCCAAGAATTGTCCCCGGTCTTTTCCTCGATCCCGCCTCGAATAATCGCCTAAAACATGAAACTCGAAAAACATTTTAACGTGCATCACATAAACATTAAAATAATGAACTTTAAATAAATCATGCATCGCTAAAATAATTTTAAACTTAAATAAAATATTTAACAATTTAATTAATGCATGGGTTATACATGTACTGAATTTGGGCACTACAGTTCCTCCCCCACTTATGAAAATTTCGTCCTCGAAATTAAGTCTTACCAAACAACTTCGGCTAGCGAAGTCTCATATCTGCCTCTGACTCCCAAGTGGCTTCTTCCACTGATTGGTTTAGCCACCGGACTTTGACTAGCTTAGTCACTTTGTTCCGGAGTCTGCGCTACTGTCTGTCTAGGATTTGGATAGATCTTTCCTCATACGACAGGTCTGGAGTCAACTGTAGCGGCTCGTAGCTCAGAACATGCGAAGGATTAGCTAGATACTTCCTCAGAATTGAGACATGGAACACATTGTGTACCCCGGCCAGATTCGGCGGAAGTGCAACACGATAAGCTAGTGTCCCGACTCTGTCAAGAATCTCGAAAGGTCCAATAAACCTCGGACTCAGCTTGCCTCTCTTCCCAAATCACATAACACCCTTCATGGGTGCTATCTTTACAAAAACGTGATCAGCAACGGCAAACTCGAGATCTCTCCTTCTCTTACCAGCATAACTCTTTTGGCGGCTCTAGGCGGTCTTCATTCTATCCCTAATCTTGACCACCACATCTGCAGTCTGCTGAACTATATTTGGGCCAAGATCTACTCTCTCACCAACTTCATCCCAATGAACCGGTGATCTGCACTTTCTTCCATACAAAGCCTCGTAGGGAGCAATACCTATAGATGATTGGAAGATGTTGTTGAAGGTAAACTCCACTAGAGGTATCTTAGACTCCCAAGTCACCTGAAAATCAATCATACAGGCTCTCAGCAAATCCTCCAAAATCTGAATCACTCGCTCAGACTGGCCATCTGTCTGCGGGTGAAAAGCTGTACTGAACAGTAACTTTGTCCCCATGGATGCATGTAAGCTCTTCCCGAAAGACGACGTAAACCTCGGGTCCCTATCGGACACAATTGAAACTGGAACCCATGTAAACGGACTATCTCCCTGATATAAAGCTTCGGATACTGCGTCATGGAGAAAGTCGTCTTCACTGGCAAAAAGTGCGCTGACTTCGTGAGTCGATCCACAATAACCCAAATGGCATTAAAGCTTCTGACTGATCTAGGCAATCCAACGACGAAGTCCATCGTGATGTTCTCCCATTTCCACTCTGGGATTGGGAGTGACTTCAGCATCCCCGCTGGCCTCTAATGTTCAGCTTTCACTTGCTGACAAGTAAGACATTCTAATACGAATCTACGGATGTCTCTCTTCATCCTTGGCCACCAATATAGAATCTGCAAGTCCTTGTAGATCTTGGTACCTCCTGGATGAATAGAATACGGAGATGCATGTGCCTCTGTCAGAATATCATGTCTGATCGAATCAACACTAGGCACCCACATTCTGCCTCTGTATCTCACAATCTCATCTGACACTGTATAAAGAACACGGCCCTTGGCTTCGTCTTTCAGTCTCCATTTCAGTATATGCTCATCTGAAGACTGACCTGTCCGGATACGATCTAGCAGAGAAGACTGAACTGTCAGATTAGACAGACTTGGTGCTCTGCCCTTACGGTAAACTTCCAAAGCAAACCCCTGAATCTAAGACTGAAGAGGTCTCTGCACTGATAACTGAGCTATGACTGCAACTTTCCTGCTCAAGGCATCTGCCAAAACATTAGCCTTTTCCGGATGGTAGCTGATCTCACAATCATAGTCTTCACGAGTTCAAACCACCGTCTCTACCTCATGTTCAGCTCCTTCTGCGTGAAGAAATATTTCAGACTTTTGTGGTCAGTGAAAATCTGACACTTCTCGCCATACAAGTAGTGCCTCCAAATCTTCAACGCAAAGACGACTGTGGCTAATTCAAGATCATGCGTTGGATAGTTCTTCTCATGCACTTTCAACTGCCTGGAAGCGTAAGCTATAACCCGACCCCGCTGCATAAAAAATGCGCCTAACCCGAGCTTAGATGCATCGGTATAAAGCACAAACTCACATTGCCCTGTCGGCATGGCTAGCACTGGCGCTGAAATAAGAGCTTGCTTCAAAGTATCGAAGCTCTTCTGGCATTCTTCACTCCACACGAATTTAACATTTTTCTTGGTGAGTGAAGTGAGTGGCACTGTTATGGATGAAAATCCTTGAATGAACTTACGGTAGGTACCCGCTAGACCCAGAAAACTGCGGATCTCCGATGCGTTCTTTGGCTCAACCCATTCCTTAATGGCTACTACCTTTGCTGGATCCACTTCAATACCACTGCTAGACACTATATGCCCCAAAAACGCTACTTTCTGCAACCAAAACTCGCACTTACTGAACTTCGCAAACAACTTGCAACCCTGCAAAACCTCAAACATTGTCCTCAAATGCTGGCTATGCTCCTCATGGCTCTTCGAGTAAATGAGAATATCGTCAATAAATACTATGACAAACTGGTCAAGGAAGGGCTGAAATACTCGGTTCATGAGGTCCATGAAAATTGCTCGAGCATTCGTCAACCCAAATGGCATTACTAAGAACTCGTAATGCCCCTACCTGGTCCTGAAGGTTGTCTTGTGAACATCTGCATCATTCACCTTCAGTTGGTGATACCCTGATCGAACACCGTAGCTCCCTGCAACTGATCAAACAAGTCTTCGATTCTAGGAAGTGGGTACTTATTCTTTATCGTTACCTTGTTCAACTCTCGGTAATCGATGCACAACCTCATACTCCCATCCTTCTTCTTCAAAAAGAGCAATGGCGCGCCCCACGGTGAGAAACTAGGGCGGATAAACTCCTTGTCGAGAAGCTCCTGAATCTGCTGCTTGAGTTCTAACATTTCAGCTGGAGCTAATCGACACGGTGCCTTAGAGATTGGCACAGTGCCTGGCATAAGATAGATTGAAAACTCCACCTCTCTATCTGGTGGAAGGCTTGTGACGTCATCAGGAAAGACGTATGGGAATTCTCTGACTACTGACACCTCTGATAAAGACGAAGTGGGTATGTCAGGTGCAGAAATAATGCTGGCCAAGAAGGCCTGACACCCATTAGAAATAAGTCTCCTAGCCTGCATGCAAGAGATCATGCGAGAGAAACTTCTCCATCTGGCTGGTTCAAAAAGAAATTGCTCCATGCCCGGTGGTATAACCAGTAATGACCTCTTAATCAGCTGACCGGGCTTCTGAAGGTCCTGTCCTAGGTGTGTGTTAAAGTGTGTGTGTGTGTGATTAGTAATTTAGGGAAAAATTGCTTAATTAAATAATAAATAAAATTATTTAAAAATATTAACACTCTTTAAACTTTACTAAAATCCATCAATTAAAATAATGCACACAAAAATGCTAATTTTAAAAGTTTTAAACTCTTAAATAACTAAACACATAAATAAAGCTTTAAAATTCTAAACTAAATAAATTATTTAAAATGCCTCTTCCTAGCTTTTAAAATAAAATACCGCATTTCAAATTGCCAAGAATCGTCCCTGGTCTTTTCCTCGATCCCGCCTCGAATAATCGCCTGAACATGAAACTCGAAAAACATTTTATCGTGCATCACATAAACATTAAAATAATGAACTTTAAATAAATCATGCATCGTTAAAATCATTTTAAAATTAAATAAAATATTTAATAATTTAATTAATGCATGGGTTATACGTGTATTGAATTTGGGCACTACAGGTCGTCAGTTGGATTGGTGAAATCAGTCGACTCATCAGTTGAACTGATTTCACTCTTTCAGTTTGAACTTGTCAACTGGGCTTCTCATCAGTTTAACTCTTAATCAGCTGACCGGGCTTCTGAAGGTCTTGTGCTAACCACCTATCAGCTAGAAAATCAGTTGAACTAGTTCATTTTGATTAATCTGTCGGTACATTCAGTTTTCATTCTTCGATAGCTTCAATTTTGGCTCGATAACTGATCAGTTCAAGTCCTGATCAGTTTTTTGTTTTTGCACACTTAGGTAAAATCATTAGAAACAAAATAACAAGTATTGTTAACATCGAAATTAAGATTTCAAAGATGAAATGTTCCAACAATATTGATATTGAAAATGAATATGATTTCTATATTTTCCATGGTGTATTGATCGTGAATATGTGTCTAAATATTGATAGTAATATGTGTAGATAAAGTAGTGTAATGGAAGTTGATATTGAAATACAGGAAATGAGAAGAAAAATATGGCAGTTCTTACGGGTTTTATAATAATGATTTGGATATTGATCCAAATGGTATGATTCTACAACCATTATAAAGCTAAGATATAAGGCTACAACTTTCATGTTTTGAGTTTTGTTCAAATCAATGTGGAATACAAGCCAAAAGTGCCTCGAACTGTGTCCTGTGTAACCTCATTCTTGCCCTGACACATGTGGGGAGAATGTGCATAATTCTTTACTCAGAATTTCAAATGACATTAGGCCAATTGGAGATGCAAGCCATGACAAAGAGTTATAACTTTCATGTTGAACCACTTTCTCAGATTATGAAAGGAAGATGTTAATTTTTAGAAAACACGGATGAGGATGTGTGCAGGCAGCGCCCCAATGGTCAAATTTAACCGCCCTATCACCCCTGTACCAAATTTTAGGTATTTTAATAGAAAGGCTCGTGCTGGGGCGGCCATTTTCAACTGCCCTAGTGCCTTGCTTGAAAGTGAGAGTTAGAAACACGATTTTAATGATTTAAATGGATAAGGATGGAGTTCTTATGCCATTTTCACCATTTCACTGTCAAAAATAAAGGAGAAAATAAGGGTTTTTCAAGTTCTTCTTCAATTGATCCTCAATCTCTTCTTCTTCCTCAAATTGAAGCTAGAATTGAATTCTCCACCACAAGAGCATCATAGGGTTTTAATTATTCACCTATTGAATGTTGGTTTTCATATGTAGAGGACCATGTAGAATGACTTTCAATCATGTGCTTATGTATGAAGGCAGTGATTGAATTATTGATATATTTTACAGCGTACGACCAAGAAACTTTATTCTACCTGTGTTCTTACGCTTGGAAAGTAAGTTGACATATTCTTCAAGTAATACATAAGTAATATTAGGAGTTTCAAATGTTTTATATTGATTTTTTATTATATGTACTTTGTTAATTTGTTTATTGATGAAAACATAGCATTGAATATCATTGTTATGTATTAGATATGAAAGATCAAGAATGTTCATCAGAGATGCTATGTCATGACATGAAAACGGTACGAAACGAATGAAAAAGGTTATTATATGATATACAAGCTCGTTGACATCATGGATGATTTTAAGCCCACCAACCTATTGGCCAATATATGTTCATGGATCGTGGGGTTGTCACAGGGCACTTTGACGGTCATCACAGTAGTAGCGATATAATAAAGCAAGCACAATAGTGAAGTTCAACAAATGAGGCTCAAGTACGAAAGGAACCTGTTTACATGTTATGAATGAAACTATGATATGAAATTATTTAAAAATTCATTGTTGATCACGACTTTGATATGTATGTTTCTCCTATGCATTTTTATTGAGTTTTATAAACTCATTTAGCTCATGTATTATAAGATCAGTACTGAAAATGAGTAGGATTCCGGTTCACCAATGGACGCTTGTGAAGTGTCTTACCTCGACAAGAACCTGGACATGCTATCGTCAAGGCTTCCGCATAAATTTATTATAGTTTATTTTGTGTTTGGTTTTGAAACAAGTATTACATTTTCTATGTCTATATGTATAACAATGAAGTTGTGTGTTCGTACATAGAATGGATTGAGAAAAATTGTGGACAAAATGGCAATTTTGTGACCATGTTGATGCAGATGTATTTATGTTCATATAACTGAGTTGTGGAATATATGTTATATGATTGTAATTGTTGCTTGGGTTATTGGATCATCAAAAATATAGGTATATCATGCCTAAATTTTTATAAACCATTAAATTAGTGCTCGTTGTTTATTCTTCTAGATATAGGTATATCTATCAAAACTCTATTTTAATTATGAGTGTAAGTACCATTAGTCATGTCAAGCATATAAGAAGGGTGTTATAGTTTGTATGGTATCAGAGCCCACGGTTCTTCGACGGGGAAGACATTGCACTTCATCCATACATGGGGAACTTGGCCAGTGAGTACCCCATAGTTTGTGTTAAGTAAATTGATTTTACGTGACCTACTTGTAGGCTAAGGGACAATGCCACCCAAACGTAAATTGCATGAGAGAGAGTTGTCTAAGGACAAAGCACCGGTACTTGAAGAGCGAAGTTAGTGTGCCACGACACATAGATGACTTTGCTCAAGGACAATGAAAATTGACATATGGGGTAAACTTAATCTAAATGGACTGATCAATCTTTACATAAATTTGGTTAAGTGTATTAAATTAGAGTCTGGTGATCAAAGCTGGTTGTTGTTTGGCCATCATTCTTTACAATGTAAATCAGTATGGTATGAGACATATTTGAGGACCCATGTGTTTCCAATATTTCTATAATGCTTTGTATCATGAGATATATTAATGTTTCGAAATGTTAAAGTGTAAAATCTAATACGTACATTTCATTAAAATTGTTTTGCATGGTTTTTTGTTGTTTAATACTATTCAACCGTCCAGGTGAAACTTCTTTTGAGTCTTTGACATATAATAATAATAAATTTAATTATACAATTGTTTATTTAATTTTGAAATGATGTCATTTATCTTTATACAATGTCTTTTTTACTTTTCTTAGGTTTTGACTTGTTTTCAAGGAATTGTCAAATTTTTTATTGTAGATAATCCTATTGTTATGCCTTTAAATTGATAGAATGATTTCAGAACCTATTGGTTTTGTTCACGAGGAGGATAGTGTGGAGGGTTTACATGTGTTGGATTTAAATGTTATGCCAACAATTGTGGAAGACAAGCCAAACTGCCCCGAACTATGTTGTGAGTATCGTCATTCTTGCACTAAAACATGTTGGGAGAATGAGCATAACTATTAATTCGTATATTCAAATGACATGAGGACAATTGGTGATGAAAGTCAAGACGTAGGGCTACAATTTCATGTTGACCACATTTCCAAATTATGAAAGGAAGATGTTCGTTTTGAGCAAAAACTGAAGAGGTTGTGTGCTGTGGGTGCCCAGAGGTCAAATTTAATCGTCGTAGCGCCCTTGTACCAAATTTTAGGTATTTTAACAGAAAAGCTCGTGCTGGGGTGGCCATTTTTAACAGCCCTAACGCTCTGCGTGAAAGTGTGAGTTTTTGTAATTTAAATTGATAAGGATCGAGTGCTTCAACCATTTTCACCATTTCTGTAAGGTCTAGGAAATTCGAAGTAGGTAACCTAAATGCAATAAATCTAGGGTTTTATTTTAAATATGCGTTTAATGATTTTTATTCATTTAATCCACGATTATTGTTTGGTTAGAGTTCATGTAATGATCATTTTAAAGTTTCTGCATTAGGGTTTTAAGTTGCATTTCGCGCTCGAACAAGTAACGGAGACCGCGGATTATCAGGAATTTTTTTTATTGAATTATTAATTTAATTAATTAATTTGAAGTGTTTAAGGGTGTATTTCGAAAATTGGGCCTTGGTGGGTATTTTTACTCGTCGGACTATATTTTTAATCAGTATACAAATTTTAACGAATCAGAGGACTTTTTGATGACACAGGCAATATTTTAAAAAACGTAAACAAAATATTTTTCGTAAGTGTTTTTGGGCTCGATGGGTTTACTTTTAAGCTTAATGGGCTCAAAACCCTTTTTATCACTTAATTTTCATGTTAGAGCCCATTAGTGCTTAATTAAACTATTTAAAAAACCCCATTAAGCAACCCTAAACATATTCCCTTCATAGCAGCCACCCCCTACCCTTCCAACAGCAGCTTTCCCACATTTTACAGCAGCAAAGTTTAGGCGATTGCACCTTTTCAAGAAAAGCTTATCCCGCCTCTCCGTTTCACGTCCCACATGTGTATCTTCAATCTTTTGATCATATAAACGTTAAGGCACATATGTATCTTCCTTTTCTATTCATTCACGCCAATATTATGGTGAAGTTTGTGTATTTGCACGAAAATTTTGTGATCTATCTTGAATTTGCATTTTGATACAAGTTTGACATGAAAATTGCATCATTTCTTGACTCATTCTCGCGTTTTCAAGTATTGTTGCAAGGGGCTTGATAGGCTCATAATAGTTGCATATTTTTCTGTTACATCTCTCATTGTTACCACTTTCAACGTGCTTAATTGACACACTTTTGTGTGATTTTACTGTAGGATGAATTTTTCTGTTCATGCGATTAATCTGGGCTAAAAAGGATTATTTTATATCACAACTAAAGTGGACAATATGATCTTAGTGAAAGACTTGAACATGAAAATTCAGAAGTGGTTTTGCATAAGGCGTGATCACGCCTTACGACTACTTTTCGGCTGCCTAAATGACAAGATAATATTTTGTGTAACAAACAAAATCTTCAGGAAAAAAAATAAGCCTCAATCTCACGTGGAGGAAAGAGGCCTTAGAATCAAGATAAAAATCTCCCAATATTCTCCGAATATAACGCACAATTTCCTCCCATCAATCAAGGGAATCAGCAAGAGGCGGCAGCGAGGATTTTGTTTCTCTCCAATCACTATTCACGAGAACAGTAAGGTTGAACAAGAAAAGAATTCTCAAAAACCTCTTCTCCAACAATTCTAGTACTTTTTTTTTCTTTATTTATTTTTATGGAGATTGTAAACCAAGCCATGCTTGGCTAATTTTCTAGTCTGGTTTACAAGTTGTTTTTACTGTTTAATTTATCGCTGTGAGTATTCGTTCTTAGATTTAATATTCTTGTTATTTCAAGTATTTGTCTATGATTTAATTATATGAATATTGTATATCGATTAATCTGACAATTTAATTCCATATATTAATTTCTACTGGTAGGCAAGAATTTAGTGATCCGTATTATCATGAATGATTGGTACACGAGTAGCATATATTAGATGTGTTGTGCTATCATAACATATTTAATCTAAATAAATCAACAAAAATGGATTTATCAATTGTAGCTGTCTCGGTTGTTAGATTTCGGTATTAACTGTTTTCACATGATCTAAAAGCTATCGTTAATTAATATGGAACACTATCGTGCCCAGTTGGTTATTGATAAGTTTTGACGGGATGCTGGGTTCCAATTAATTTAGTAAAACACAAGAATTTTAGCGACTATCCTTATAATTCTAAGGTTAATTGCTTGGAACAACTTGAATAAACTATTTTCTTGCCAATGAATAATGATATAATTAAATACTAGAACTCCCTTGAATCAGATGTTTCTCATATTAAACTCTTTTTTTATTCTAGTCGATTAATTATCATTTTAATTTATTATTTTCCTTTTTTGGATAATTTAGTTTAGTATTTTATTAAATTCATATCCAAAAATCCCCTCTTTTATTTGTTTTTTTTATCAAAAGAAATTATCCCTCGTTCCCTATGGATTTGACCCTACTCACATTACACTAATTTTTTTTTTTTAAAGTACAATTTTGGTTACCTATGAGCAGAAGATGCCTACTAACAAGGCGTGATCACGCCTTATAGGAATACCACTTCTGTGCAAAAAAAAAGGGAGCCTATGCACAAATGAAGACTTTTAATAAGGCGTGATCACGCCTTATTCGTATAATTCCTCTGTAGCCCCATCACAGTAGTAGTCTTTCGACAAGGCGTGATCACGCCTTATCCTAAAACATCTTCTGAAAAAAAAATTATTTTCCTTTATCTAACACTATTTCTTTTCACCCCTTACACATCTTCTCTCAACAGCTTCCATCATCGATCAATCATTTACCCTGCCACAGAAATAGAAAGCTTTGCTCTACGATGCCCAACAATTTTCATGGAAGTTCTCTAACTTCCCTTGTGTTTTTACTATCTACATTGTGTATCTACTTTTTGTGTCATTGAGTACATTGCCACGTATAGTTGTGGGAGGGAGTACATAGTTTTAATTATATTTTCAATTTCTATTTTTTCCAATTTTTTCATGTTTATTCAAAAAAAAAATAGAGAGGAGAGAGTACGGGAGAGTGAAGTTGTTTGATCCATAAAGCATTTAGTGTTTATTCGTTATCTCTCTCATTTGAATCTTGAATGCCTCTGATGCGAGTTTATGAAAAAACTGATGTTTTCTTTGTGTGCAACTGATTTTGCATTCTTACTGCTATATTTATGGAAGCTACTTTTGATGATGTGTTGAAATGAAAAGTGTATGGGGGTCTATGAAACGTCTACTCGTTTTAAAAGTGCGAAAATATTTTTTTTAAAAGCTCGAAATTACAAAATAACATTTAAAATAATTGTATTTATTTGCCAACAAGAATGATGCAGTTTAAAAATAACTAACGTCATCCAAAAACGTATACGTAAAAAAATCGTAATATCATCAACATATAAAAATGTGCAACTCTTCTCAAAAACATGAATCAATATGCGGAAAAATAATGGTCCTCGAGTCGTGTCACCGCAAATCCCGCCTGCCTACTCAGTCTTTGGCACCTCCGGTCCTCTGATCAAAATGCTCACCTGCATCATACACGCCTACTGACTCTAAAGAATCAACACACCTGTACTTGAGATAACGAATACATATATATAGCACACAGCAGTGAAAAATATCATAATGAACATACATTTCATCACGTCATCTCACGCATATGCACAAGATGTCGTGATGTTACGCGCCGAGATCTAAGGTCTAGCGCATATGCGTCGAGTAGTGTCGCGAATATGCGCGAGACGTGCTGCTTGAAGAATCATACCACGTTTTCTACCATGCATGAGATATATATATATATATATATATATATATATATATATATATATATATATATATTAACTTACTTCATCAGAGTTCAATAGAAGAGAAAGAAACGAGGGAGCCAGAGAAGTAAGCTTTCTTATTCCAGAGATTTGCAATTTCTGAGAAATCCGTCCGTCTGATTTGTAATCCGACTTCGGTACCTTGTTTCTATCGATGAGAGCTTCAACTATACGTAAGTTTTGTTACGTTTAGCTATGATTTGAAATTATAATATTGCCAGAATTGGATATGATTCATATATGTTGTTCTTATGATATCAGACATCGTATAATTGAAGTCGGATCGAAGAAAAGATACCGTATGAAATTGTAATGATTTATCATATTTGATTTGATTGTGATTAGACCGATTTGATATCAGAATTGTGTCGTCATCAATTATGAGATGTTGGGATTGATATCTGATTGATACTGTATTGCTGGGTATATTGATAGTATTCAGATTTGAATCATATGAGTTGTTGATTTGAATTTACTGATATAGTATTGCTGATATTTCTAGATTTTGCAGTTATGCGGTTGACACAGAGTTTGATTAAGTTTTGATTATATCCACTATTGATTTGATTGGTGTATTGATGTTATACTCCTCTACCGTTGTCATTACCATATTGATATGGACAGATTTGAATTCGAGACTTCGACTTTGTCAGACCGAGAAGAGAAAGGTATAAATCAATGTTGATTCGGGATTGCACAACTTTAGTTTGATTTAACTTGAGTCTTCCAAAATCACATACTTGATTGTCATTGCCTCGATATATGGCAGTGTTTAAGATTGATATGCTTATTTTATTGATTTATAGTCAAGCATTTGTTATGTGAGGAGTCATTGGCAGGATATGCCCAGTTTTGGCAGGATATGCCAAGTCTTTGGCAGGATATGTCAAGACACCGGACGTTTGGTCTTATCGATGTGTGCATAGGAGTAGAGCGACTTCTATAGAAAGATTCTATATGGACAGGACCAAAGTTCGTAAATAAGAACGTACCGCCACCACGATCGGGAGAGTAGGTGGGAGATTGTTGCGTTCTTATTCAGATCGGGATCCCTAGATTAGGAAAGAGTCGAGTCAGAAATCGTGATTCAGAGTTTGATTGACAGTTTTA
Source organism: Primulina eburnea (assembly GCF_022965805.1). Classification (NCBI taxonomy): domain Eukaryota; kingdom Viridiplantae; phylum Streptophyta; class Magnoliopsida; order Lamiales; family Gesneriaceae; genus Primulina; species Primulina eburnea. The sequence continues at coordinate 29,274,595 of NC_133102.1, forward strand.
TATCGATTCATGTCTTTCAGATTTAATACATGTTATTGATATTTATTTCATGCTTTATATCTGTTTATATGATTGCATGTATACATGATTTATACTGGAAATGTATTTCTCACCGGAGTTATCCGACAGTTGTCTTGTTTGTATATGTGCATGAAAACAGGTGGGAGAAGATCAGGGTCAAGAGAAGGACGAGAGAGGACTAGTGTAGCGTGGAGATTCGGACCCATAAGTAGATCTGTTTCATTATCTGACATGTAGTGAATGAACAGTAGTTGTTATGATTTACTTTTGTACAGGATTTTTACTTAGATCTGGATAATGATCTTGTAAATGAAATAAGAGTTATTTCATATGTTGGATACTCTTGTATTTTAAAAAAAATTTAGACCCTGTTTATTTAATTGAAGTAATTATTCCCGAAGATGATTAAGAAATGAATTAGCGTCCGGGTCCCCACAGTAGGTGGTATCAAAGCGATAGATCCTTTAGATTGAGATAGAATAGAGTGAGCGGGGTAGATTGAGTTTTCTTTCCTGATTTTACATGCTAGCATGGCATTATGATTTACTGCTTTGAAATACATGTCTACTTAATTATCTGATTTGATTAATCACATGTATTATTGAGAATGAATCAGAACCGATTCTTTATCTGCAATAAGATGATCAGAGGAGGACTGAAACAGGTTTATTGTATTTGGTTACTAATTCTTTTGGTAATTAGATGTACCTCCTCAAAGAATTCCAGAAGCACGTTCTCAGGTTGAAATGACTGAAACCTTTTCAACATTGTTTCCATCGGAGTTTCTGACACGTCCATCTGATTAACCGAAGTACTACCTTATTCTGAGGGGTACTGAGATGTCTGATGATTGTGAGAGTTGGCTGAATGATATTGAAGTTCTGTTTGATTCACTTGATTACCTAGATGAACACCGAGTTAGATTGATTGGACACCAGTTATACGAGGTCGCAAAGAGTTGGAGGATTGCAACCAAAGAAGCATTAGAACAGCATGGTACCATGATTACGTGGAAAATATTTATAGTTGAGTTTCATAAAAGATTTTTCCCAGTATCGTACAAACAAGATAAGAGTACAGAGTTTGCCAATTTGAAACCGGGCCAGCTGAATATTGAAGAATATGTGGCAAAATTCTCTACCTTACTACATTTTGCTCCTCATGTGGCTGGGAATGATAAAGTTGTATTTGATCAGTTTATCAGCGGATTGAATCCTGAAATGTCTGCATTAGTAAATGTGGAACGACCCCATTATTTTTGTGACGCCTTGAACAGGGCAAAGAGAGCTGAGGCAATTTTGATACAACAACGAGGAATTTCGTATGTTTCTCACCCCTAGAAACAACAACCTACAACTCAATTCTTGCAATCACCATCTAGATTTGATAGTGGCAGTAGTAGTGGAGGAAAGAAAGATCTCCTGAAAGCTCGCAAGAAACAGTTTAAGAAGTTAGGGAGTGGTTCATCTAGCTCCAGTAGTTCTAGCGTGAGTTGTACGGGAGTTTATTGTAGTACTTGTGGAGGAAGACATTCCACAGAGCAATGTCGAGGTGTGTTGGGTAGTTTCCATGTTTGTCGACAGCCAGGACACTTTGCCAAAGTTTGCCCACAGAGATGTTCCCGAAGATCTCAGGGAGCAGAACCATCTGGATCAGTGGCACCGCCTGATAGACAATCACCGGTTGTTCACTCTTTCCAACCGCCGATGACTCCTCAATCACAGCCAAGGCCAGGACACACCTGACGATGTAGTTGCAGATAATTGTTTCCTGTATGGTTATCTTGCATATGTATTGATAGATACTAATGCATTCAATACGATTATCTTTCAATGAATTGCATTGATATATGCTTTTCCTATTGAGTTATTATATGCTATAGTATTTAGCTCTTTTCTGTTGAAAAGAGGTTTTGTATCAGTGACATCTGTTAGACCTTGTATACTACAGTATGACATATATGAGATTGAGTTAGATTGCATAGTACTTGTGTTGTCTGATTTTGACTACGTTATCGGTGCTGATATGCTGACCAAGTACAGAACTACCGTAGATTGATTCCAGAAGATGGTAAGATTTGGACCTGAAATGGCCGAAGCATGAACATTATACGGTAAGGATTCTAGATCTAGAATTCCTTTGATATGTGTGATGTTCATGATTTGATGATTATCGAAAGGAACAAAAGGATTCCTTATGTATGCAGTTGATTTACTGAAATTGAGCTTAACCTTGGCTGATTTTCCAGTGGCATGAGAGATGCTAGAATTGCTAATATTGTTCCGATGAGATCCCGGGTTGCCTCTGATTTGATAGATAGATTCCAGCATTGAGTGAATGCCAGGTACTGTTCTTATTTCTAGAACTCTGTACAGAATGACACTAATTGAATTAAAAGAATTGAAGGATCAGTTAGAAGATTTACTGTTGAGAGTTACATCTAATTGAGTGTTTCTCTTTGAGATACTTCAGCTATGTTTGTGGTTTGATGAACCGTATGCTCAGAAGTATTTTGATGATTTTATGCTTGTTTTATCTGTGATATTCTAAAGTATTCAAAACATATGACTGATTGGATCAAACAGTTGAGAATTGTGTTGAATATTCTTAGAACTGAGATGTTGTATACAGAAACTGTTGAGAGGTGAATATTGGCTGAGACAGACTGTATTCGGGGCATGTTATATCTAAAGATGGTATATCAGTTGATCTGAGCTCAGTTGAGAAGTAATCAATTGGCCGAGACCGACATCAGTGTTAGAAATTCGCAGTTTTATGAGTTTAGCAGATCAGTATCGATGATTGATGCTTCAAATCTGATTGAATATTTCAATTGTTTTGAATTTGTGTTTGAAATAGACAGTAGACAGTGAAGAATGTATATTGTGCAGTTCAAACCAGAGCTGATTATGATAATTAAAGCAGTTCAGTAAGTTGATCAGAATATTCAGAACTCGATATCGATAGTCAGAGCAGGGTATCGATCAGAGTATCAGGTAGGTGATATTGTATTGTATGTGAATAACTGTTGGAAACTAAATTCTGGAGTTTGACAAAACATAAAATCAACTAATATATGAAAGCATATCCGGCAGCTGAACATTCAACTAAAATCAGTTGACACAAACTGATCAGTTGAGAACTGATCAGTTAAAACATTCAGCCGAAAACATTAAAGCTTCTCAACTGATGATACCTCGGGAAAGATCATTCAACAGACAAAAAGACATATCAGACAGCAACTGAATGTGGAAAGCCGCATTGCATAGAAAAACGTATTTTGGCTATTGAGATTAATACGCCGTCTTACAATAAATGATGAAGCGGCAATCAAGAACTCTGTCCAATAAATGATAAGGAGGCAATCAACGGATACGAGAATTCAAAATTACCGTTGAAAGATAAGTCTATAAATATGACTAAAGAGCAGTTGACAAAATAGACGATTGACCAATCTCAAACTTGCCATTACTCTGTTAAAAAACTCTGCTCACACCTATCAGATCTATTCGTAGCAATCAAGGCTACATATTGAGCAATCTAGCACTGTGAAATATTGATAACTCGATAAGTGCTAAGTTCAGTTACTTACAGAGATCATTGTATTATACTAAGAGTTTCAGTTCAGGAAATAGATAAGTCCTAACTGAAGTGGGTCTGTACAAGCGTTGTACTCGATCAAAGTCTTTTAGTGAATATCCTATCCTTGTGATAGAAGGGGTGACGTAGGAGTTATTCAATTCTCCGAACATCCAGAAACATATTGTGTTGTCTTTACTTCAGCTTTTTACTTCCAGTTAGATATTCTATCTTTCAATCAGTTTATTTTCCGCAACTGCTTATTCAGTTTAACTGATTGATAATTGACAGACGGGATACTCAGTTCAGTTTGTAACAAAACTGAACTACCTTTTTCGAAAAACATTTAAATTTCTAGAAGTGTTTATTCAACCCCCCCTTTCTAAACACTCCTTAGTCAATAACCGATCCTAACAAGTGGTATCAGAGCGAGGCATATCCTGTCAAAGAATTATCTATCTTCAATCTAATCACTATGTCTTCATTCAATAAGATTCCAATGTTCTCCAGGGAAGATTTTGATGATTGGAAAATCAGAATGCAGGCTCATCTAGCTGCACAAGACGATGACATGTGGTACGTCATAACTGACGGACCCATGAAAATTTTGAAAGCAAACACAGCTGTTGCTATTACTGAAAGGGCACCTCACCGAATTGAAAAGCCTCGAGATGAGTGGACTACAGAGGACAAAAGAAAGGCAAATCTAGACAACGTTGCAAAAGACATATTGTATAAGACACTGGACAAAGTAACGTTCAGTAAGATCAAAATGTGCAAAACCGCCAAAGAAATTTGGGAGAAGTTAATTCAACTTTGCGAAGGAAATGATCAAACAAAAGAAAACAAACTTACAGTTGCTATGCAGAAGTTCGACAACATCAGAATGAAGATGGGAGAAACAATGGATGAGTATGATGAAAGAACAAGCTGTATCATCAACGAACTAAATTCACTTGGAAAAGTGTATACAAATAAAGAAGTAGCGTTGAAAGTAATCAGAGGACTTCCCAAAGAATGGGATGTCAAAACTATGGCAATGAGGGAATCCAAAGATCTTAACAAAGTTGAACTTCATGATTTATTTGCAGATCTAAAAGCATATGAGTTTGAACTTCAAACTCGAGAAGGAGAACCATCTACTCCAGCAGCAACTACTGCCTTGACAGCTGTTAGAAATGAATCAACTGGTTCAGTTGAGAAAACTGCTGATCAGCTGAGCAATGATGCCATGTCTCTATTCATTAAGAAATTTGGAAGATTCATGAGGAAAAATCAAGGAAATTTTCAGAAAAACTACCAAAGAAACAACTCCAGAGAAGAGACTAATGTATGTTTCAACTGTGGCAAATCCGGTCACTTTATTGCCAACTGTCCAAAGCCTAAAAAGGATAATCAAATCTCAACTGAAAGAAAGAAAAAGATGTATGAACACAAAAGAAGGTCTAAAGACGAAAAGAAGCCTTACAAGAAGAGACATGAAGTACTTCTAGCTGAAGACAGCAAAGCCAAATGGGCAGAAACTGACAGCGAAGAGTCAGATCGAGAAAGCTCTTGCAGTTCAAGTGAGGATGAGGAAGAAGTAACATGTCTAATGGCAGACAACCTAGAAGATCAATCAAGCTGCGAGCAGGTATTTGATTTTAGCTCTATTGATTTTTCACGAGAAGAACTCATCTCAACTCTTCATGACATGGTCAATGAGTATCAAAAGCTTGCTTTATCATTTGAAAAACTCAGAGCAAAGCAAAATGATCCCAAAGACAATAAAACAAAAACTGATGAATCAGTTGAAATGTTGAGTCTGAAAAGGGAGATTGCTGAACTCACTGATGAAAGAAGCAGGAATCAATCAATGATTCAAAAATTGTCGCTTGAAAATACAAAGCTCAATGAGCTCATTCAAGTTTGGAACAAATCATCTAAAACTTTAACTAATATACAGAACTCTCAGAAATCAGCTGATGATAAAACTGGTTTAGGATTCTGTGGTAAAGATGATTTGTCTTCCCAAGATACTCAACCAAAACTGAATATGAACAAAGGGAAATATATTCACTTTGTAAAATCAGTTATGGTACAAAATCAAGAAGAGTCGAGCAAACTGACTGAACAGCCATCTCAGAATATGAATAAAGGCATGAGATGTGGAATTGGATATACTCCAAAGGGTAAGACTGACTCATGGAATCAGCAACCGAAAACTCTCAGCAGGAAATATTCATATGGCTACTCAAACTACTACAATAGTAAGCCAGTTCAGAAAAGATATCGGCTGAACAATCAGTTGAAAAAGAACAAAACACATGTCACATCATCCACACACTATACACCAAGCACACACAGACAGGGAAGGACTATATGGAATACAGCAACAGGACAGTCAGTTAAACTGATTCAAGTCTGGATTCCAAAAGAACTAATCAACTATGGACCCAAATAGAAAAGGGTACCAGAATCTTATTCTGTGTTTAATTGCAGGCAACAGGAACAAGTATTGGATCAATATGGAAAACGAAAGGACGCTTCTCTCTGTGACGATTGATATGCCAAGCACTATACTCGTCTTTAATCATTACTGTCTATTGCCGTCATTTTTATTTAATGCATTTATTTAGGGGGAATGATGGTTTAAGAGATTAACTAAGAAGACAGTTGTTAGTGAATTCCTAACTGAAAGGACTCAGTTTTTCCTAACTGATCGTTCAGTTGAAAATTCTACTAATCTTCTCATCAAAGCTAATAAATTAAACCTATTATATTCCAAATCAAATGACGTGACTATCTGCTAAATCATGATGAATTTAAGTTTACAACGTGTACACGTTTTTAACCGCTCAAAATTGCACACACATGGCACGCGTACATTATTTTTTGAAAAAACACAAATTATTTACGGACTGACACGTGTCCAAAAATTTGAATAGTCACGAACATATGTACAATTGCCCGCTTCATTTCAGTTCTACTTTTTGATTATTCACAAACTGCCGAAAGTAAGAACAAATATCTTCTCTAAATTTCTCTTTCAGCAAATTACCCAGTACGAAATGACGACTCAGATTCCCGCTTACATGCTTAATGCTATGACAATCAATTTTGGATCCGTTTTATCTTTCGGAGATGATGAGGCCAAAAAGGTGTTTCAAAAACTCGAAAATGCTGGTCTGAGAACATTTCTGGGACAATCATCGCAGGATATATATCCAAAAGAACTTCAAGATTTCTATTCCTCTGGCCAAGTTGACTCAGAAGGTATCATAAATTCTACTGTTAATGATCAGTTGCTGACTATATCTGAAGATTCTTTTGGGGATTATTTTCTTTACCTTGTGACGGATTAGCACAACTTTCGGATGTCAAAGCATCTGATATTGATGAAATGCAAATCCTTTTATCTGCTGATGGACGGAAAATTAAAGTTTCCGATCCTAAGAAGGAACTGAAACATGAAATTCAGTTGCTTGCTGATATAATTGCTAAAGGACTCTTAGCAAAAGCAGGATCATTTGCTGCACTTACATTGGAAAAGTTTCAAGCGATTACTACTATTATGACTGATCAAAAATTCAACTGGAAACGACTCATCTTCAACATACTGAAGAATATGTTTTTGTCGTCAAAACAATCCAAGGGTTTTGCCGTACAAATCAGTTATCTTTTGAAACTAAAAGGTTTAGTGGATGCTGATTCTGAAAGATTATCGAAATTCAAGGTGTTCAATGCAAAGAACACTATGCCACCAAAAATCAACCTGGACATTTCTCCTGCCAAATTCGTCAAGATTAAGAAGGAGATTGGAATTGATCAGGCGACTACCAAATCAGTCAAGAAAACCAAAACGTTAGCTCAACTGAAGGCTGCCAAAAGGAAGTTGATTTTGAGTCCATCAGAGTCAGAAAAGACATCATCACCTCAAATTGCGAAAAAGCCAAGAACTCAAAGGGTTAAAACTACTTCTGAGGTATACATTTCTACTGACAAAATGATTTCCTTTACTGATCAGCAGCCTATAGAAGCAGTTCCTCTACAGATTATCCCACAAGCTGATTCAGTAAGTACCATAAAGAAATCAGTTAGGACCCAGGCTCCTGTTACTCAAATACCTCGACCAATTGGTGTAGCACCTGCCAGACCCAAAGGAATAAAATTTGTAGAACAAATTGAATCAACTCGAACTGGACTGGAAATTCCTCATATCATGAGTACTGATAAAGGGAAAGGGAAATTGATTGAAGAACCCAGAACTTCCAACCCGATTCAGACTCATATTGATCTTGTATGGGGAAAGGTGAATAGTTTTGCTGCTGCAAAAACTAAGTCCTATGATGCTTGGGTAGGCTATCGTACTGAGGTTTTTGCCAAGCAACTAAAGGAAAAGTCCGAGCTCCGAAAATTCATCAAGCTGGAGGCCTTTGTTCTTCGAACTGTCAAAGCTGCCTCTATTGCTCAATCCTTAGAGAGGAAAAGTTATTTCTTTGATCAGATGAGAGCGAAGAAGTTGGCTCAATTTGTCGCTAAGCTTAAAAACAATTACTTGCCAACTGGTCCTACTGCATATGCTGATCAAGCTGTAATTACTCAGCTTGACACTGACCTTATAGGGCTACTTTCTCGAATCAAATTTTGGGAATTGGATCAAGAGCTAGTAGTCTACCAAGAAGATTCAGATGATGATGTGGAACTAGTTGAAGAAGCACCCTCTAACACTACAGAACCATCATCAGCTTTAGTTCTTGTTCCAACTGAAGAGCCAATTTCTGATAAGCTTTCTTCACCACCTATTGAACAACAACTATATACTGAAGCTGAGCTGACTTTCGCTCATATTGATGAAGTAATTCAAGCCGTGGTAGAAGAATCCAACCTTAGTGAACCAGTTAATGATAAAGTAGATCATTCTGTTGATCAAACCCATCCAGAGGTCACTATTTCTTCAGAGGAAATTGTTCCACCAGATCAATCTGTTGATCAGGTTATACCAACAGAAATGCCAGATGACTCAATCGATCATTCCCTAGAAACATCAGTTCAGGTTGTGCCATCATCAACTGAACAAAATCCTTCCTCACAATCTCAGGATCAAGCAGAAATCCCTGCTAATGATATTTCAGTTCGAAATGTTACTGAAATAGTTTCAACTGATCAAGCCTTGATCGTTTCTGAACTTGATAAGGGTAATGCAAGCACTTCTCGCCAATCCAATCCTCCATCTTCAGCAGATTTTGATCTCATTTTTGAAGAAGTCCAACATATGCAGGACAGCATGAATCAAATCATTACTGCCATTTCCAAAATTCAAAATACACAACTTTCGCACAGTCTGAAATTGGAAGAAAATCAGGAATCCTTGAAAAGACTGAAGGATATTCAATCTACTGTTACTGCTCTCTCTTTTGCAGTTGGTGATATTTAGAAAAATAGAGGTATCATGTCCAGTCTGACTGCCACTCAAGAATTGATTAACCAACGCGTCAACAATGTGGAATCGCTTGTGTCTCGGAAAATTGAACTACTGCAAGTCACAATGACTACTGCTATTGAAATTATGTCATCATCTGTCACGGTCCTCTCTTCTCACGTTCGCAAGCTATCTGACAAGGTGGATGTATTTGACAAAAAGGGGGAAAGCAGCTGAAGAAACTGATATCATTTGACCAGTTATTTTATGATTCAGTTATGATAAAGAAGTAGAAGAAGAATTAATCAAGCTATTATTTTCAACTGATACCAGTTTCTCAGACTTCTACAAGAAATCAAAATATTCTATGATTCAGTTGCGTAATCTATTATCAACAAAGAGCTGAGTTAAATCTCTTGGTTTTGTCAAACACCATAAAGGGGGAAATTGTTGGAAACTAAATTCTGGAGTTTGACAAAACATAAAATCAACTAATACATGAAAGCATATTCGGCAGCTGAACATTCAACTAAAATCAGTTGACACAAACTGATCAGTTGAGAACTGATCAGTTAAAACATTCAGCCGAAAACATTAAAGCTTCTCAACTGATGATACCTCGGGAAAGATCATTCAACAGACAAAAAGACATATCAGACAGCAACTGAATGTGGAAAACCGCACTGCATAGAAAAACGTATTTCGGCTATTGAGATTAATACGCCGTCTTACAATAAATGATGAAGCGGCAATCAAGAACTCTGTCCAAGAAATGATAAGGAGGCAATCAACGGATACGAGAATTCAAAATTACCGTTGAAAGATAAGTCTATAAATATGACTAAAGAGCAGTTGACAAAATAGACGATTGACCAATCTCAAACTTGCCATTACTCTGTTAAAAATCTCTGCTCACACCTATCAGATCTATTCGTAGCAATCAAGGCTACATATTGAGCAATCTAGCACTGTGAAATATTGATAACTCGATAAGTGCTAAGTTCAGTTACTTACAGAGATCATTGTATTATACTAAGAGTTTCAGTTCAGGCAATAGATAAGTCCTAACTGAAGTGTGTCTGTACAAGCGTTGTACTCGATCAAAGTCTTTTAGTGAATATCATATCCTTGTGATAGAAGGGGTGACGTAGGAGTTATTCAATTCTCCGAACATCCAGAAACATATTGTGTTGTCTTTACTTCAGCTTTTTACTTCCAGTTAGATATTCTATCTTTCAATCAGTTTATTTTCCGCAACTGCTTATTCAGTTTAACTGATTGATAATTGACAGACGGGATACTCAGTTCAGTTTGTAACAAAACTGAACTACCTTTTTCGAAAAACATTTAAATTTCAAGAAGTGTTTATTCAATCCCCCCCCCCCTTCTAAACACTCCTTAGTCAATAACCGATCCTAACAATAACCGATTTGTTGTGCCAGATGTTTCGGATTTAAAACGACGGGTATTGTCAGAAGTGCACAATAATTGATTCAACATTTATTCTGATGATAGAAAGATATATGATGATTGAAAAGATAGTGTTAGTTGAAACAGATAAGATTAGATATGGCCGAGTTTGTACTGAAACGTCTGAATTGCCGACAGATGAAGACAGAAAGAAAGAAAACAAGAGGTTTGTATATAGCTTATCAATTTCTGAATAAGAATGTGATTACAGTTCTAGTGATTTCGTGAAGAAGCTACTGCATTCTTCCTGAGATTGTGATGCGATTTGAGTCATGATTGACAGATTGACCAAATCAGCTTGTGTCATTTCGCACAAGAAGATGTACAGACATGACCAAAAGACTGAGATCCATGTAAGAGAATTGATCATTTTCACAGGGTGCCGAAGTTGATTATATTAGACTGTGATTTTCGGTTGATTTTACACTTTTGATAGAGTGTACAACAAGATTTGGGCACGAAGTTTCATATGAGTACCGATTATTATCCACAGACCGACGGACAGTTAGATTGGATTATCCAGACATCGGAAGATATGATTAGAATGGTAGTGCTTGATTTTAGCACTAGTTGGCAAGAATCTTTGCCACTTTGTGAGTTTCACACCACAATAACGTTCAGACGAGTATGGAGATGGCACCGTTTGAAACGTTGTATGGTAAGAAGTATAGATTCCCTCTTTATCGGGATGATATCATTGAGGTTCCTGAGATTGGACCTAATATGATTAGAGATGTAACTGAAAAGTGAAGCCGATTTAGAAAAAAATGAAGGCAACACAAGATAAATAGGCCGAATATGCCTATGTTCGACGTAGACCATCGGTATTTGAGGCAGTAGACCGAGCATTCTTGAAGATTTCACCTTTCAGAAGAGTTGTCAGATTTAGCAAGGAGAAGGAAGTTGTCTCCACATTATTTTAGGCTGTATGAGATTCTCGAGAAAATATAAAATCATTCCTATCGACTCGTATTACCACCTTCTTTATCTGGGATACATGATATTTTTCATGTATCTTTATTACGGAAGTATATTCTGATGCTTCACACGTTATTCAACCAGACGAGGCCAAAATGGATAAGACACTGAGTTACTTCGAGTTGTATTATGATATTATACTTCTTGAATTATTATTCAAGATTGGAATCAGAAATCATGAAGAAAAGCCGCTCAGAACAAAGACTATTCCGCTTGTGGAAGTTCAGTGGAATCGTCATGGTACTAAAGAAACTATTTGGGAGGCAGAATCTGATATGAGAGCGAGATTTCAGAATTGTTTCATTGCAGTGAGTTTTATGATTAACTTCAGTTATACATTTCTTCGTGGTATGATATGATTACATGTGATATGATCAGATTGCCTGTGATTACGGGGACGAAATCGGATCTTGGGGGGAGAAATGTAAGGCCTGAGATGTTATCCATTTAATCTGAAATGATTTGGTGATAATTAATGTGATTATAGACGGAAAGGATTAGAACGGAAAAAGACGGAAGAAAACAAGAAATATGTCTGAGGACAGAACACCTCGCGCATATGTGCGACAAGGAGCCGCGCATATGCGCGACAAGGAGGCAGAAGACCTCGTGCATATGCGCGAGAAGTGTGCGCGCATATGCGCTAGCTATGAGGAAGCTTAATGCTATGTCCAGAGAACCTCGTGCATATACGGGGAGGTGAGGCGCGCATTTGCGAGATGTCGTGATGTTACGCGCCGAGATCTAAGGTCTCGCGCATATGCGCGAGACGTGCTGCTTGAAGAATCATGCCACGTTTTCTACCATGCATGCGATATATATATATATATATATATATATATATATAAATATATATATATATATATATATGTATATATATATATATATATATATACATATATATATATATATATATATATATATATATATATACATATATATATATATATATATATATATATATATATATATATATATATATTACCTTCCTTCTCCAGAATTCAATAGAAGAAAGAAAGAAACGAGGGAGCCAGAGAAGTAAGCTTTCTTATTCTAGAGATTTGCAATTTCTGAGAAATCCGTCCATCTCATTTGTAATCCGATTTCAGTACCGTGTTTCTATCGACGAGAGCTTCAACTATACGTAATTTTTGTAATGTTTAGTTATGATTTGAAATTATGATATTGCCAGAATCGGATATGATTCATATATGTTGTTCTTACGATATCAGACATCGTATAATCAAACCGGATCGAAGAACAGATACCGTATGAAATTGTTATGATTTATCAAATTTGATTTGATTGTGATTAGACCGATTTGATATCAGAATTGTGTCGTCATCAATTATGAGATGTTGGGATTGATATCTTATTGATACTGTATTACTGAGTATATTGATAGTATTCAGATTTGAATCATATGAGTTGTTGATTTGAATATACTGATATAGTATTGCCGGTATTTCGAGATTTTGCAGTTATGCGGTTGACATAGAGTTTGATTAAGTTTTGATTATATCCACTATTGATTTGATTGGTGTATTGATATTATACTCCTCTACCGTTGTCATTACCAGATAGATATGGACATATTCGAATTTGAGACTTCGACTTTGTCAGACCGAGAAGAGAAAGGTATAAATCAATGTTGATTCGGTATTGCACAACTCGAGTTTGATTTAACTTGAGTCTTCCAAAATCACATACTTGATTGTCATTGCCTCGATATATGGTAGTGTTTAAGATCAATATTCTTATTTTAATGATTTATAGTCAAGCATTTGTTATGTGAGGAGTCATTGACAGGATATGCCAAGTCTTTGGCAGGATATGTCAAGACACCGGACGTTTGGTCATATCGATGTGTGCATAGTAGTAGAGCAACTTCTATAGCGAAATTCGATATGGAAAGGGCCAAGGTCCGTAAATAAGAACGTACCGCCACATGACCGGGAGAGTAGGTGGGATATTGTTGCGTTCTTATTCAGATCGGGATCCCTAGATTAGGAAAGAGTCGAGTCAGAGATCGTGAGTCAGAGTTTGATTGACAGTTTTATATCGATTCATGTCTTTCAGATTTAATACATGTTATTGATATTTATTTCATGCTTTTATATCTGTTTATATGATTGAATGTATACATGATTTATACTGAGAATGTATTTCTCACCGGAGTTATCCGGCTGTTGTCTTGTTTGTATGTGTGCATGACAACAGGTAGAACAAGATCAGGGTCAAGACAAGGACGAGAGAGGACTAGTGTAGCGTGGAGATTCGGATCCAGAAGTAGATTTGTTTCATTATCTGACATGTAATGAATGAACAGTAGTTGTTATGATTTACTTTTGTACAGGATTTGTACTTAGATCTGGATAATGATCTTGTAAATGAAATAAGTGTTATTTCATATGTTACGTACTCTTGTATTTTTTAAAAAAATTAGACCCTGTTTATTTAATTGATGTAATTATTCCCAAAGATTATTAAGAAATGAATTAGCGTCCGGGTTCCCACAAGTTGATTTACAGTTTTATATCGATTCATGCTTTCAAATTTGATATACGTTATGGATGACTGTTTATGCTTTTATATATATTTTTATATGATTGCATTTATTCATTGTTTATACTGGGATTATATTCTCACCGGAGTTATCCGGCTGTTGTCGTGTTTGTATGTGTGCAGGACAATAGGTGTGAATTTTGATATGTATATCAAGGTGATTCCATTACGTTCCGCAGTTGTATAAAAAAAAATAAAAAATTTAGACCCTATTTATCTTAATTGATTAAATTATTCCCAAGAGTGATTAGGAAATGAATTAGCGTCCGGGTCCCTACTGTAGGTGGTATCAGAGCTGTAGGTTCTTGAGACTGAGATAGAAGCTAGTGAGCGGGGGAGATTGACTTTTTCTCCTTGCTTTTACATGCTAGCATTCCATCATGTTTTACTGCTTTGAAATACATGTTATTTGATTATCTGATTTGATTGATAATGTGTATTACTTAGAATGAATCAGAACCAATTCTAAATCAGAAGTAAGATGATCGGATGAGGACTAAAACAGGTTTGTTATATTGGGTTACTAATCCTTTTGATAATCAGATATGCCTCCTCAAAGAGTACCAGAACATGGCAGTACTTCTGCTAATCCGATGGATGTGACAGCAACTCGAATGGAAACGCTACTGAAGAGATTTCATTCGTTCAAACCGCCAACCTTGAAAGGAACAAAGACTTCTGTTGACGGTGAGTGTTGGTTAGATGATATAGAGATGCTGTTTGATTTCTTGGATTACATAGATGAGCATCAAGTTAGACTGATTGGGCACCAGTTGCATGACGTTGCAAAGAACTGGTGGATCACGACAAAGAGAGCATTGGAGCATCGAGGTACGAATATCACTTGGAATGTCTTTAATACTGAGTTCTATCAGAGATTTTTCCCAGTGTCGTACAAAAAGGACAAGGGGGCAGAGTTTGCCAATTTGAGACAGGGTCAGCTGAACATAGAAGAGTATGTGGCAAAGTTCTCTACCTTGCTACGATTTGCTCCACATGTAGCTGACAATGATGAAGCTGTTGCTGATTTGTTCATCAATGGCTTGAATCCCGAGATTTTTACACTGGTGAATACAGGGCGACGGAATAACTTTGCTGATTCCCTGAACAGAGCAAAGGGAGCCGAAGCAGGTCTGATAAGACAGAAGGGAGCTTCGTATGTTCCTCCAGCACCGAGACCACAACAAAAACCTCCCAGATTTGAGAGTGGCAGCAGTGGTGGTGGGAAGAAAGATTATCTGAAAGCCAGAGGAAAACAGTTTAAGAATTCTAGCAGCAGTTCTTCTAGCTCCAGTGGTTCCCGACAGAGCCAGAGTTATACCGAGGCTTATTGTAGAACTTGCGGAGGGAGTCTTTCGACCGAGCAATGCCAAGGAGTGATTGGTAGTTGCCGTATCTGTAGACAGCAGGGACATTTTGCGAGAGTATTTCCAGAGAGAGGTTCCCAGGGATCCAAGGGAGAAGAATTAGCTGGATCAGTGGCTCAGACTGATAGACTATCATCAGCTGTTCATTATTTCTAGCCACTACCGACTACTATTCCGTCACAACAGAGGCCAAGAGGAAGCCAGACAGTTAGCTAGCCTCCTAGAAAGCAGGCCAAGGTATTTGCTTTGATAGAGGAACAGGCTCAGGAAGCACCAGATGATGTTGTTGCATGTAACTGTTCTTTATGTGGTTACCCTACTTATGTATTGATAGATACGAGTGCTTCACATACATTTATTTCTGAGCGATTTGCTTTGATGCATGATTTGCCAGTTGAGTCTTTATCTGCTGTAGTGTCTGTCTCTTCTGCTTTGGGGACATGTTTGATATCAGTGAAATCTATGAAACATTGTATGCTACAGTATGTCGGGCATGAGATTGATTTGGATTGTATTGTACTAGGGTTGTTTGAATTTGAATGTATTATCGGTATTGATATGCTGACCAAGTACAGAGCAGCCGTTGATTGTTTCCATAAGATGGTGAGATCTAGACCTGAGATGGCTGAAGAATGGAAATTTTACGGTAAGGGTTCTAAATATATAATTCCTTTGATATCTGTGTTATCTATGACTCGATTGTTGCAGAAAGGAGCAGAGGGGTTCCTTGTATATTCAGTTGACATACTGAAATCGAGTCCATCATTGGCAGACTTGCCAGTGGTGTGTGAGTTTGCTGACGTCTTCCCAGATGAGATTCCGAGATTGCCTCCGATTCGAGAGATAGACATTAGCATTGAATTGGTACAAGGTACAGTTCCGATTTCTAGAGCTCCGTACAGAATGGCACCAATTGAACTGAAAGAATTGAAAGATCAGTTGGAAGATTTACTGGCCAAGGGGTACATCAGACCGAGTGTTTCTCCTTGGGGTGCTCCAGTATTGTTTGTGAGAAAGAGAGACAGTTCGATGAGACTTTGCATTGATTACCGACAACAGAACAAGGCGACGGTAAAGAATAAATATCATTTGCCTCTTATTGATGATTTATTTGATCAGTTGCAGGGTTCTTCTGTATATTCCAAGATCGATCTGAGATCAGGATATCATCAGCTGAGAGTCAAGGATTCTGATATCTCGAAGACACCATTCAGAACCAGGTATGGACACTATGAGTTTATTGTCATGCCGTTCGGTTTGACGAATGCTCCAGCTGTGTTTATGAGTCTGATGAACCGTATGTTTCAGAAGTATCTCGATGATTTTTCGATTATTATTATCGATGATATTTTGATTTATTCCAAGAATATGATTGATCATGCCGAGCATTTGAGGATTTTGTTGAGAACTCTGAGGGCTGAGAAATTTTATGCAAAATTGGCGAAATGTGAATTCTTGTTGAGACATGTTGTATTTCTGGGTCATATCATATCCGAAGATGGTATATCAATTGATCCCAACAAGGTAGAGGCCGTGATTTCTTGGCCGAGACCGACATCTGTGCCAGTGATTCGCAGTTTTATGGGTTTAGCAGGCTATTACCTACGATTTATCTAAGATTTCTCTAGTATTGCTGTGGGGACCCGGGCTCTAACTCAATTCTTTTGGGATCTAATTGGATCTTTGTTCGAAAATGTGGGTCAAAAATTTGCTTTTAACATTAATTCAAATGTATAGTCAAAGCATAACATTGTCTTTATAAGAAATAACAACATAATATACATACATGTCTGTCTAGTACAACCATACACTAGTGTTTACATACCAACTACAAACATAGGTGATACAAGTCTAAATAGAAACCACTAGAAATCTTCCATGCCCGAGATCTCCACGCTATCATCAACCTCTCATCTAGCTCGTGACCCAGATCCTGCCCCACCTGTTGCCATGCACACATACAGACATGACAACAGCCGGATAACTCTGGTGAGAACATATCCCAGTATAAAACATGAATGCATGCAATGTAATAATCATATACAAATGCATAGCATATATCAAATAACATGAATGTAAATCTAAACTTGTAGAAGAATACAAATCTGTATTCACATTTAAATCTTGACTCGACTCTTTTCTAATCTAGGGATCCCGTATGAATAAGACGATCTGTCACCTACCCAACCACTCGGGGCAACGGTACGTCTTATTCCTAGACTTCGGTCAACTCTGTATCGAGGGTCTGCACATATAGCAAATCTGCTCCTATGCGTCGATACACCGAAACGTCTAGTTTTGGCAAGTCTGCCAATATCTCCTATCTCAGGACTCGAATATAAATCAATAAACAAGGCATTACATAATCAAATGTAATAACAATCTAGTATGTGATTTAGGGAAACTCGTATCAAGTCTGAATCGAGTTGTGCAATCCCGTGACCACATGAATTATACCTTTCTTGTCGCACTGTCTGTGTCGAGATCTTGAAGTCGGAATGTCACGCTGTCAAGACTAATCTGAAATGACAATGTGTAGACACGTTCTATCAAAATACATCTCACTCAACTCAATGCATAAATCTGTAATTGATTTCAATACAATTCAACAGCGTAACGGCGTAGTCCTTCGATACCAGTAACTCCATCTCAACATACTAATCCCAAATCAACTCCCAATATCATCAAAACATCAATACATACACTGAAATCTGCATAAACAACTCATAATATATGCTGGAAATCGAAACAATAGTATACTATGTCCGAAATTCGATCTGATAACGAATATAGCACACTCAACATATCCAGAACACATATTCACAACGAAATCATAATTTCCCCAATATCTACAATCTGAATCATGCTGAAAAATGAGATATACTTACATCCTTAGATAGCCCTTGGTGTAAGGAACAATAATCTCAACTCGGTTTTTAATTTGGATGTGTAAATCTTGCACAATATGATTTCTAATCTATGAAGAAGCTTGAAGAATTCTTGGAGGAGGCTCTCGGTTCTGCTGATGGGAAATGAAGAGATGAAGTGTCATTTCAAGTTTATATATCACATGCCATGTGTCAATACGAAATTCAAAGGTGGCACTTTCGCATGCAAACCGCGGGTGCGGTGTCTCAAGAGCGCGGGTGCGCTAGGCTCACGGCAAATTCATTTTAAAGTGCAGTGCTAAGACCGCGGGTGCGGTCCCTGCATGACCACGGGTGCGGTCTCACCACCGCGGGTGCGGTCCTGTTAGCACCGCGGGTGCGGTGTGGCTTCGCACAAATTCACCAATTTCTTCTCAATGCACCGCGGGTGCTGTATCTCTAACACCGCGGGTGCGGTATGGCTTCGGCCATTCCTTCAAAATTCTCATTTAAATGTCATGCATTCTTACGGCTTCAAGTCTAGCATCAATAACAACCGACAATTCTCGAGCCTTACAATTGCTAAACCTTTTACGCAGCTGACTCAGAAGAATGCACCATTTGTTTGGTCAGAAGACTGTGAGTCCAGTTTTCTAGAGTTGAAGAAGAGATTGACCAGTGCACCGATACTGACTATCCCCTCAGGTACTTGTGATTTCTTTGTTTATTGCGATGCTTCTCACAGAGGATTGGGTTGTGTTTTGATGCAGCGAGGCCATGTCATTGCCTATGCTTAGAGACAGTTGAAGCCACATGAATCTCGCTACCCAATTCATGATCTTGAATTGCCAGCCATCGTCTTTGCTTTGAAGATATGGCGACATTACCTATACGGTGAGAAGTTTGAGATTTATTCTGATCATAAGGGCTTGAAATATCTGTTTTCATTGTCAGAGTTGAATATGAGGCAGCGAAGATGGCTTGATTTATTGAAAGATTTTGATTGTGAAATCAATTACTATCCAGGAAAGTCGAATGCGGCAGCTGATGCACTGAGTCGTAAGGTATGTTCTTTGTTCTTATCGACTATTGGTGTTTCGAATTTGATAGAAGATTGCTGTTTGTCTGGATTAGTATTTGAAACAGATCATAGACCATTGATATTATATGTTGTTCAAGTCGAACCAGAGCTGATTTTAAGAATTAAAGCAGCTAAGAAGGTTAATCAGAACATTCAGAACTCGATTGCGATGGACAGAGTAGGGCATCGATCAGAATATCAGGTTCGTGACAGTGTTTTGTATGTGAATAATCGTCTTGTTTTGCCAGATGTTTTAGATTTGAAACGACAGATATTGTCGGAAGCGCATAGCAGTCGATTGAGTATTCATCCTGGTGGCAGAAAAATGTATAATAATTTGAAAAGACAGTTTTGGGGGAAACAAATAAAAGCTGATATTGCTAAATTTGTATCCAAGTGTTTGAATTGCCAACAGGTAAAAACTAAAAGAAAGAAACCAGAAGGTTTATTACAGATCTTGTCAATTCTTGAAGGGAAACGGGATCACATTTTCATGGACTTCGTGACGAAGCTACCACGTTCTTCCGAGGTTATGATGCGATTTGGATTGATTTGGGTCGTGATTGACAGACTGACCAAATCAGCATTTTTATTCCGTATAAGATGACGTATAGACATGACTAGATGGCAGAGATCTATATCAGAGAAGTGATCAGATTGCGCGGAGTGCCGAAGTCAATTGTATCAGACTGTGATCTTCGGTTTACTTCGCACTTTTGGCACAGTTTACAGCAGGTTATAGGTACGAAGTTACATCTGAGTACCGCATATGATCCACAGACTGATGGACAGTCAGAGCGGACTATCCAGATATTGGAGGATATGCTTAGAGCTGTAGTGCTTGATTTTGGCACTAGTTGGCATGATACTTTGCCACTTTGTGAGTTTTTGTACAACAACAGCTATCAGACGAGTATTGAGATGGCACCATTTGAAGCGTTGTACGGTAAGAAATGCAGATCGCCTCTGTATTGGGATGATATCTCTGAGGTACCTGAGATTGTACCTGATATGATCAGAGATATGACTAAAAAAGTGAAGCTGATTCAGAAGAGAATGAAGACAGCTCAGGATAGACATGCCAAATATGCCAATGTTTGACGTAGACCATTGGTATTTGAGGCAGGAGACCGAATATTCTTGAAGATTTCACCTTTCCGAGGAGTTGTCAGATTTGGCAAGAAAGGGAAGTTGTCTCCACGTTACATTGGGTCATATGAGATTCTCGAGAAGATAGGAGATCATGCCTATCGACTCGCATTACCGCCTTCTTTATCTGTAATACATGATGTCTTTCATGTATCTTTATTGCGGAAGTATATTCCCAATGCATCCCATATTATTCAGCCAGACGAGGCCGAAATGGATCCAGATTCTCGAACGTAAAGAAAAGTAGCTCAGAACGAAGACTACTCCGCTTGTGAAAGTTCAGTGGAGTCGTCATGGCATCGAAAAAGCTACCTGGGAAACTGAGTCAGATATGAGACAGAGATTCCCAGAGTTATTTTATTGATGTGAGTTTTCTATTTAGTTTCTGTTATACCTTCTTATTGATATGATTTGATTGCCTGTGATTTCGGGGACGAAATCGTATCTTAGGGGGGAGAAATGTAATGACCAGGATTTTATATCATGTTAATCTGCGATTGTTGATTTTTAATTGATATGATTATGAAAGAACCAACCGAGACACGAAATGAGATTGAATGTGATGATGTATGTGCGAGGACAGTACCCCTCGCGCATATGCGCGGCACTGATGCGCGCATATGCGCGAGGTAGGCAGAGGACCTCGCTCATATGCGCAAGACAGGGCGCACATATGCGCGAGGAGGTGTATTGATCAATGACAATTCCAGAGACTGTCGCGTACATGCACGGATGAAGTACACGCATATGCGCGAGATGCCGAGGAGCTAAACGCTGAGACCAGTAGGTCTCGTGCATATGCACTGAAGGAAGTCGCGCATATGCGCGAGACGTGCAGAGCATACATGAAGCCCCTTGACTACTTCCATGCATGATATATATATATATATATATATATCAATTGTCACTTGTGCTTCAGCAATTCAAAAAGAAGAAACACGAGAGCTTCCGGGGAAAAGTTTCAAGTTCTCAATATAAATTCAATTCGCGAAAAATCCGTTCGTTCGATTTTGAATCCGACTTCAGTACCATGTTTCTAGCGACGAGAGCTTCAACTGGATGTAAGTTTCTTATGTTTTTTATATGATTTGAAAATATGACATTAAAGGAATCGGATATGAATCATATATGATGTTCTTGATATGTTAGAGATCGTATAATCGAAACCTGATTGAAGAACAAATACCGTATGGAATTGTTATCATTTTTGGAATAGAATTGATTGATATTTGATATCAGATTTGTACCGTGATTGATTATGAGTTGTGGGAATTGCTATTTGCTGATTTTGTATTACCGGTATTTCAAGATTATACTGTTATACTGTCAGAATTTGATAAGACTGAGATGTACTGATTTGAATGGTATATTGATACAATATATTCAATATTGTCATTGCCAGATTGATATTGACAGGTTTTGAATCCGAGACTTCGACAGAGTCTGATTGACAGAAAGAAAGGTATAAATCAATGTTAATCGGGAGATCGACTTGAGTCAAATTGGACTGGAGTTTCCCAAAAACCACATAATTTACTTTATTGCATTGATGTTCGCAATTGAATGAGATTGATATGCTTAGTCTAATGATTTATAGCAAAGCGTGTATTGGGTCATGGGCGAGATGCCTAGTCATTAGCGGATATGCCAAGTCTTTGACGGATATGTCGAGACACTGGATGTTTGATTATCGATGTTGCTTAGGAGTAAATCGACTCCTATCGCTGAGATTCGATATATGTGCTAATGTCCAGAAACCGGGATCCCTAGATTAGAGATGAGTCAAGTCTGAGATGACGAGTTACTAGTTGATTTACAGTTTTATATAGATTCACGTTTTCAGATTTGATACATGCTATTGATGACTGTTTATGCTTTTATATATGTTTTTTTATGATTGCATTTATTCATTGTTTATACTGAGATTATATTCTCACTGGAGTTATCCGGCTGTTGTCGTGTTTGTATGTGTGCATGACAATAGGTGGGACAGGATCAGGGTCAAGAAGAGGATGAGAGAGGACAAGTTAGCGTGGAGATCCGGATCAGAAGTAGATAGGCTTCAGCACTTGATATATAGTAGTTGAAACCTAGTTTGATTTTAATGTATTGAGTACGAGACATGTACTTTACTTTTGATATGTATATCAAGGTGATTCCATTATGTTCCGCAGTTGTATATAAAAAAAAATTAAACCCTGTTTATCTTAATTGATTAAATTATTCCCAAGAATGATTAAGAAATGAATTAGCGTCTGGGTCCCTACAACTCATAAATAAATCGTCGTAAAAATATCTTTTACATTACTTAAAATCATGAATCATAAGTAGTGCGGAAAACTAGCGTCGGTCCTCGGGTTATGTGCACCTTCAGTCCAGCAGAGCCATCCATCAAGACCTCCATTATCATAATCATAATCAATATCAGCTGCATCAATCACACCTACTGAGTCTAAAGACTCAGCACATCATATTCTTGATAACGAGTACGACATATACAGATCCATTACAACCGTGAAAAATACTTGTACTTAAAATATTGTTTTCATGAAGATGCATAAACTGTAAACAAATCCATTTTCATAAAAATTTTCATGGTGCATAAACTTTAAATAAAAACATTTTCATAATGATGTATCAACTTTAAACATAAACATGTCCATAAACTATTCGTAAACATTTTCATATCAACATATTCATATTTATATTAACGTATTCATATTCGTATTCACATTCATGTGTGTTGAATTCAGATCGTGATTGTGACTCGTATTCTTAAACGTATTGGGTTATGGATCCATCTACATTTAACCACAGTACTTGGCGGCAGGGACACCAGCAACACTCTCACTGATCAACTGGGCCTTGGCCTATCATATCCTCGTATGGAAATGCGATCGTCGGGGATCCCTCGAGGGCCTTCTCCCATTGACGAGCTCCATCGGGGCCTTTTCCCATAAATGCGTCCCTCTAGGGCCTTTTCCCGTAAATGGGCTTCCTCCGGGGCCTTCTCCCCTCACGACATCCCATTCATATTATCATATCATCATATTTGTGTCAATGGAAATACGATCGTCGGGCTCTCACTGGGACCATAACCCTCACGATATCTCCAACATATCATCGTATTAGTCACAATCCCTTCACGTCCTTCAACATTTCGTATTTCCATCACTTAATAAAAACATGCATATAATATCGTTTTTCTTTTAAACCAAGCATGCAACATATCTTTTAATGTTTTTCGTTTAATCATGAAACCCATAAACGTTTAAAATAATAAATCATAACATATTAAATCATAAAATCCATAAACATTTAAATAATAATCATAACATATTAAATCATAAAATCCATAAACATTTAAAACCAACCTTTTAACATATTAAATCATAACATTTAAAATAACATTTTTACATATTAAATCATATACATTTCCATAAACGTTAAAAATCAACATTTTATCATATAAAAATCCATAAACATTTGGGCATATTAAATCATAGAATAATCCATAAACATTTAAAATAATCATATTATCATATAAAACAGCATTTAAGACACTGCCATGACGTTTACTAATTTTCGGGTGTAAAAATACTGTTTTACCCCTAGAATTAAAATTTAACATTTCTGACTTTTTCTTAAATCCGTTGACTCAAATATGTCCCCAATAGTTATTTAATCTTAATTGAATTTTCCCATAATTTTTTTTTGAATTAATTCGATGATTTTTAATTTATTCTTTAAATATAGCATATTAGTGCGTTTTAATCCCGAGTTAAACCAAAAATTAATATAAAATTCTCAAATTAAAAACTTAGACTTATAATAATTATTTAAGCTTGAACCTAATTTTTCATAATTTTATAAAGCATAAAACTATGTGTTTCGATTAATTCTTTAATTAACGTTTCGTGCGGCGATTAAATCTCTGATAAATCCAAAACTCGTTATTTTGATCCCAAATTTTAAATATAGCATTTTTATTATTTATTCTACCCTTTCAAGTCATGAGCCACACCGTGGACCCATGGATTCAATTTTAGCTTTATTATTTTTCGTTTTTGACACCTTGTCTAACACACCGAGCCATCACCTAATTTACTCGAGCCACACCCGAGCCACCTCAAACCAAACCCGAGCAAACCCACCTAGGGACCCTATTGACCAAGCCCAGCCCAAAAAATATCCTTGGCCTAGACAAAAACCTCCTGGACAGAAGCTACAGAACCTGCATGGGTGAAATCTTTCATATAAACTCCTAGTGACTCTAGTTGTAACGCACCGTACTTTAACTACTTAAAGTTTGCGGAAAAATTAAATGTTTTCTTAGAATAAATTTTCAATATTCACAATTCGAGAAAGCAAATGTTCATTTCAACATAGATGCAACCAAAGATTTCAAAATATAATTTGCCAAAAGTACTTGTTTAAAATCTCATAATCGGTAACATAAATCAAAGTATTTTCAATATTTCATAAACTCTTAAAAACTAGGCGGTCCCGTGTCTAGCCTCCTGCTCAGTCCAAACCAGCTCCTTGGTCCCCACCTCTCGTCTCCTCAAATGCATCCTACACCTGCATCAATCAAGTCTAGTGAGTCTAAAGACTCAACACGTATACTCATGGGATTTAACGAGTAATACGTAATAAAATCACATGCGACTTTAAAATAGATCATACATACTTGAACTTAAGGTGCGTATAAAAGCTTGAGCTTACATACATACATAGATGTGCCATAATGTGAAACTTTTCTTAAACATGCTTGCATACTTGAACATACATCACTTCATCATTATGCGTAGAGGCATGCTTCAAAGCAATTGACACATACATAAATAGTCTGATCAGACTAAACCACAATACTGGGCTGACAAGGAAGATCCACAGCCACATACATGAGATCTCCGTTCATGTTTTAACGCTTTCCAATCCTGATCTAAACCCATTCATAATTTAAGGGGTGGAGAGTCCTCGGCCACGTTCACCGACTTCCAAACGCATTCATAATTTGGTCACAATATATTTAGCATATCTCAAAAACTTAAAATATTTTCTTTTGCACGTCGAACATACTTACTTGGCATTGAGAGATTCGTTGGATCTCGCTTGGGCCACTGCTGCAACATACTAATATGAGTTTGGACACTTAACTTGCATAACTTAGATGTAGGTATTCATGCTCACCACCGAATCAAATCAATAGCTTATGAAGTTCTAGATTGCTCGGGACTTGACCTAGTTTAATCATCATGCTAACCATGATCTTGAACCCCGAATCAATCCTAGAAGTGAAGTCCTGTAATATTCCCACAAAATGCAGTACACAGACCCCGTGCCTAGGTCCGTGTACATACTGTAAGGGCATACTCGAAAAGAAGGAAGGACACGTACCCCGTGCCAAGGTCCGTGTGGGGGTCCGTGTAGCCTCGGAAATTTGGCCCTGCGAAGGAAACAAAGGCACGACCCTGTGTCAGGGTCCGGGTACCTACTGTAAATGCAAACCCACGAATATTCAATACATGTGTTGCTTAACATTCTAAAATCGATTGTACGGACTATGAACCTGTAATGCCCGAGATTTTATCATGTTAATCCGAGATTATTAATTGATGAATTAATATGAATATAGAAGGAACACTCCGAGATCCAAAATTGGAAAGCATGAGTGATGTATATGTGAAATCCAGTAGGTATCGCGCACATGCGCGGAGATGAGGCGCGCATATGCGCCAGAAGCTATTGCCGAGGCAGAATACCTAGCGCATTTGCGCTAGACAGGGCGCACATATGCGCGAGCATGTGATATTGCCAAGTGCCGAGACAGTAGTTCTCGCACATATGCGCGGGGACAGGACGCGCATATGCGCGAGAAGTTGGAATGTTCATGCATTGAGACAGTAGGTCTCACACATATGCGCAAGATGGGGCGCGCATATGCGCGAGTAGTTGCAATGAAGACCCATACAGAGAGTTTCGCGCATATGCGACGGGGAAGATCGCGCAAATGCACGAGATGTGCTGCACAAAGAGTGAGCCACATGGCTCTATCATGCATATAAAATGTAAAAAAAATTCTTCCTTTCCTCAGAATGATAGCAAGAATCGAGGCAAGAGTTCAGAGGATTCTTAAGCTTTCACCTCTCGTAGAAATTTTGTTTGTATAAGATCCGCCCGTCAGAATTTCAATCCGAGTTCAGTTTCGAGCTCCTCTCGTCAAAAGCTTCAACAACATATTGGTATTGAAGATTTCAAAGAAAGAGCAAAGAAAAATGTCACGCCCCGAGCCCGAGACAGCGTGACTGCACAATGGGCCTCTATAGCAACTACTTCGTATTCGTACTCGCTTTACGAAAATGATTAATCCAAGTTGCTATAGAATTTCATTGTAAGCCATAATAAACTCATTTTAAATCTTTCATTTTTAAGATGTGAGACAAGGGTATCACAATCACCCCTCCTTCAGAACGCGACAACCTCGTCGCAGCATGACCCCTTCGATCCACCAGCACCGAGAATCTAGAGGTGGCTCCTACAGGTTCAAGAGGTGGCTCCTGTCATGTATCAATTTGCCCCGCAGGTTCAAGAGGTGTCTCTCATGCACGTTGCACTTTGTCCCGCATAGCACTTATTTCTCAGTGTTCCATGCTGGTGACCGGATCTGATACCATTCTGTCACGCCACGAGCCCAGGCCCGCGATTGCGTGACTGCACAATGGGCCCCTATAGCAACTATTTCGTATTCGTCCTCGATGTACTAAAATGATTAACCCAAGTTGTTATAGAAGTCCATTGTAGCCCATTATAAACTCTTTTTAAATCTTTAATTTTTCAGATGTGGGACAATGGTATTACAATCACCCCTCCTTCACAACGCGACGTCCTCATCGCGGCCTGACCGCTCGATCCACCAGCACCGAGAATCTAGAGGTGGCTCCTACAGGTTCAAGAGATGGCTCCTACAGGTTCAAGAGGTGGCTCCCGTCATGTAGCACTTTGTCCCGCAGGTTCAAGATGTGGCTCTCATGCACGTAGCACTTTGCCCCGCATAGCACTTATTTCTCGGTGTTCCATGCCGGTAACCTGGCTCTGATACCGATTGTATAGGCCAGTATTTCGTATTTGAACGTTTACGGAAAATTTTGAAATTTTCTTTTTAAAGGTAAATAACTTGTCTCGTTCATAAAATAAACTAAATAAAAGTTTTAATGTTTAATGGAACAGCGGAATAAAAGTTTTAAATGTCGAAACAACAGCGGAAGTAAATATCTGTTTCAAAACAACAATTAAAATAATTCGGCGTGATAAAAATGAGTTTGCATAATAATGATAAATAAACTGATAAATGTGGTCCTCGGGTTCCTACTACTGCCGACCCAAGCTAGCTCACTGGTCCCCGCCCTCGGTCCCGACCTCATCAGTACCTACAACAACCAAGTCTAGTGAGTCTAAGGACTCAGCACATATCGTAAAGTGTAACGTGGAAATCGTGTCATGAATAATTATAAATACGTGCATAACTGCACTGAGAATCGTAAGTGAAATGTTTGCTCGATAGAGCCCTGTCATGAAATAGCATATAATAATTTTCTGTTGAGAATATGTTCTACACAAGTGGCCCATAACGTGAAATGAATCGTCTGATCAGACTAAACGACAATATACTGGGCGGTAGAGATCATCACAACCCTTTGACTGGATATCCGTACCCCCACATGAACATGATCCGGTCAGTGACCACCGGATTAAGTAATAATCCCATGATAAGCTGCAATCCCATGAACGTGAGGTGTCCACAAGCAATATCACATATATCTCAAAAATGAACATTTTATATTTTTATGCACGTAATATAATTAAATGTCCTGTATTATTTTACTAAATGGGTTGTATTGTTCCCAGGCTTGCTGCGACCTAATTCTAACATGAGAAAAATGCAAATAATCTTAACTTGAGAATGACTTCGTAATTAAACCCAAAAACAAGACCAACTAGACCAACAACTTAAATTCTAACCATGACTCCGTACCAACCCGAACCAACATCGAAACATAATTTAGTCATGATTAAAATACACCTAAAATGATGAAATAATGCCCCTAAAAATTGTACAAGTCAAAATTTGGTAAATGGGGGCCAAAACATGAAACGCTCTTTCGAGAGTCACTTTGACACATTGCACCGTAAATTCTCGTACGACCTCTAAACTTAACCGAATCATGAACGGCCAAAACAATGACCTTCCTAACTTTATGAGGTACAGTCAAGTCCAAGGCCATAGGCTAAAAGCCAACAAAGAACTCAAACGAGCCTCTGAACCGAAGCACCAAGTTGCTGCCCAAAATTACAGCAGCAGCGCATGCGCTTCCATTGCTTTGTTTGCGAGGCTAATGGCCATTGGGCTTGAAACACCGACCAGAGCCTCTTACCAACATCCTAAGGTGTGGCTTGAACCATGCTAAGGGCCCTAGGCCAGCCACAGTCCAAGAAACACCAGAAACATCACCACGCTTCCAACCGAGAACAAAACTGCAGGCTTGGGACGTCTTGCTTGTTCTTGTCGTCATGTATCATTCCATTGGCCATAGGATCAACCATTGCATGATCTAGACCCCATGAGGTATTGTGTAAAACGTGGATAAGGGCTAAAAATCGAACCAAGATCCACACCACCCCTAAAATCAAAAGCTACACGTGCAGGAAAAATAAAGGGGATCAAAGGGCACTTGTCTTGTTTTATTTGAAAACCAAGGGAACAAATAACCAAGCCTTTAAAGGCCGACTTGGTCACGTATTAGACATACCAAGGAGAGGTTCTAACCATGGCTACAGCCCCTAGGGCAGACAAGATCAGAATCTTCACCTTAGACAATAAACATGCAAATCGAGTCACAAAATGACGTGCTCGGGAGTTGCTGTCCAAAACGTTATGCAAGGAAGGAAAGGGGCTGAAACCAATGGACAACTCCCTTCCTAACACACCTTATATCATGTCTAAAATCAGCCTTGAGCCCCTGGAAATCGAGCCAACCCTGCAACCACAAAAACAACAGAAACTGTGAAGGCACAAGAGGAAGGCAGAAAAACAATCTGTACATATTTTGAAAATGTTGCTGCCATATTTCGGTTTTTTCTTCAAGTTTCATGCTCCTATGATGTTTTAAAATAATAATATGTCTTGATTGAAGAGACAAGAATGGTAGAAACATGCCTTGGATTTGTTTTGAAAGAAAAAAAACTAATAGAACGACGCGGCGCGGCGGAGATAGAGTTGCTTCACTTTCTTGTTTTTCTCTCTTGTTTTTCCCTCTAGCTAAATCTAGAATTTTCTCTCTGAAAACCTACTGAATTTCGAGACTAAGGAGTGGGAGGGAAGGCTAGGAAAATAAATGGGAGGTTGCAAGATAAAATGAAGAGAATAATCTTGCTAAATCTCCTATAAATACCAGGTTTGAGCGTATGATAATTCATTCACTATATTGTTTTCAGCAGCACCCGCTGCTCCCCCCATATATCCTTAGTCACTGACTTGAGCGTCGGAGAGGCTACGTCAGGACACCCTCCTGACCCCCTCTTAACGGTGTATTTTCGTGATTTCAGGCTCGGGACAATTTCAAAACCCTGCGTCTGTACTAGTGAGACTTGCTGGGAGCGGACCCTAAATTTCCCGTGAGAAGTTAAGCGTGCTTGACTTGGGGAAATTATGGGATGGGTTACCTCCTGGGAAGTTTCTTAGGGTGCGTGTGAGTGAGGACATAAGCACGCTGGAAAGACTCGTCTTGATACAGTGAGGACAGTCGTCGAATCTAGGGCGTTACACCAAACCCCGAGAAAATAAAGGTATAAATCAATGTAAATCGGGAGATACGACTCGAGTCAGATTCGACTTGAGTTTCCTAAAACCACATACTGATTCGTTATTGTTTTGATATATTTGATTTCTTTGAATAGTTGAGCTTATTCTATTGATTTATATAAAAGCAGAAAATAGAAGATAAATATCGAGAACGATTCTTTGGCAGAGGTGCCAAGTCTTCTACAAAGGTGCCAAGACACTGGATGTTTGGTTTATATCGATGTGCTTAGGAATAGATCGAATCCTATTGCAGAGATTCGATATAATGTGCCAATGTCCGGGAAACAGAATCCCTAGACTGGATCAGAGTCGAGTCAGAGATTAAGAATAAAGAATTTGATTTACAGTTTTATATTTATTCATGTCTTTCAGATTTTGATAAATGTTATTGATAACTGTTCTATGCTTTTGTATATGTTTTTATATGAAATGCATGTATACATTGTTTATACTTAGAATTGTATTCTCACCGGAGTTATCCGGCTGTTGTTGTGTCTGTATGTGTGCATGACAACATGTGAGACATGATCAGGGTCCAGAAGAGGATGAGAGATCGAGATTAGCGTGAAGATCTGGGCCCAGAAGTAGAATTGGTTTAAGCACTGGATATGTAGTTATTGAACCTTAGTTGATATGAATGTATGTTGTATAAGACTTGTACTTTGGATCATGTGGAGATATTGCACTTGAGATGTAAATGAAATAAGATTAATTATCATATGTTGTGCACTTATGAATTTAAAAAAAAAAATTAGACCAAGTTTATTTAATTGATCCATTTATTCCCAAAGATGATTAAGAAATGAATTAGTGTCCGGGTCCCCACAGCACGTGGTATCAGATCAGTAGGTTCCTTAGACTGAGATAGAAGAGAGTGAGTGGGCTAGATTGAGTTTTCATCATTGCTTTTATCATGCTAGCATTACAACATGTTTTACTGCTTTAATACATGTTTACCTGATTAACTGATTTTTTTGGAAACTTGTATTATTTGAGAATGAATCAGAACCAATTCTTGATCAGAGGTAAGATGGTCAGAGGAGTACTAGGACAGATTTGTCAGATTTGATTACTAACCCTTTTGATAATCAGATATGCCTCCTCGAAGAATCCCAGAACAGGGTAGTACCTCAACTAATCCGATGGATGTCACAGCAACACCGACGGACACACTGTTAAAGAGGTTTCAGTCATTCAAACCACCGACTCTGAAACGCACTGAGAGGTATGTTGACTGTGAGAGTTGGCTTGAAGATATTGAGATGATGTTTGATTCATTGGATTGTACAGATGAGCGAAGAGTTAGATTGATTGGGCACCAGTTGCATGATGTTGCAAAGAATTGGTGGCTTACAACCAAAAGAGTATTGGAGCATCGAGGTACAGTTATTAATTGGAAAATCTTTAAGACTGAATAAAAATCAAATATTCTTCCCAGTATCGTACAGAAAAGACAAGGGTGCAGAGTTTGCTATCTAAAACAGGGCCAACTGAATATTGAAGAATGCGTGGCTAAGTTCTCTACCTTATTGCGTTTTGCTCCACATGTTGCTGAGAATGATGAAGTTGTTGCTGATCGGTTTATCAATTGGCTGAATCCTGAGATTTTTACCTTGGTGAACACTGAGAGAACGAATAATTTTGCTTATGCTTCGAACAGAGCCAAAGGAGCGGAAGCGGACCTGATTAGGCAAAAAGGAGCTTCGTATGTCGCTCCAGCCACCGAAACAATAGCAACCATTTTCTACTCAGTTCCACCAACCCCTTCCCAGATTTGAGAGTGGCTGTAGCAGCAGCGGGAAGAAATATTATTTGAAAACTAGAGGGAAACAGTTCAAGAAGTCTTGTAGTAGTTCATCTAGCTCCAGTGGTTCACGATAGAGCCAGAGTTATACAGGGGTCTATTGCAGAACTTGTGGTGGAAGACATCCCACAGAGCAATGCCAAGGAGTATTTGGTAGTCGCAATATCTACAGACCGCAGGGACACTTTTCCAGAATCTATCCACAGAGAAGTTCCCATGGATCCCAGTGAGCAGAATCATCTGGATCAGTGGCACAGCCTGATAGATGATCATCTGCTGTTCACTCTTTCCATCCAACACATACTCAGTCACAGCCGAGGCCAGGAGGAAGCCAGACTGTTAGCAGCCTCTGAGACAGCAGGCCAGGGTATTTGCATTGACTGAAGAACAGGCCCAGGAAGCACCAGATGATGTTGTTGCAGGTAACTATTCTCTTTGGGGTTATCCTGTCTATGTATTGATTGATACGGGTGCATCTCATACATTTATATCTGAGAGATTTGCATTGATACATGATTTGCATGTTGAGTCATTATCTGCTATAGTATCTGTCTCTTCATCTTCGGAGAGAGGTTTGACATCATTGAACTCTGTTAACCATTGTATGCTACAGTATGATGGGCATGAGATTGAGTTAGATTGTATTGTACTTGGGTTGTCTGATTTTGACTGCATTATCGGTATTGATATGCTGAACAAGTAGAGAGCTACCGTAGACTGTTTCCAGAAAATTGTAAGATTCAGACCTGAAATGGCTGAAGAAAGGAAATTTTACGGAAAGGGTTACAGATTGCAAATTCCTTTGATATCTGTTTTATCTATGACTCAATTATTACAGAAAGAAGTCGAGGGATTCTTTGTGTATTCAGTAGATGTAGTGAAATTGAGCCCTACATTGGCATATTTTCCAGTGGTATGTGAGTTTGCTGATATCTTCCCAGATGAGATTATGGGTTTGCCTCCAGTTCGAGAGATAGACTTTAGCATTGAGTTGTTACCAGGTATTGTTCCTATTTCAAAAACTCCATACAGAATGGCACCGATTGAATTAAAAGAATTAAAATATCAGTTAGAATTTTTGTTGGCCAAGGGTTACATCAGACCGAGTGTTTCTCCTTGGGGTGCTCCGGTATTGTTTGTTAGAAAGAAGGACGGTTCAATGAGACTCTGCATTCACTATCGGCAACTGAACAAGGCTACGATAATGAATAAATATCCTTTGCCTCGTATCGATGATTTATTTGATCAGTTGCAGGGTTCTTCTATTTATTACAAGATCGATCTTAGATCTGGATATCATCAGCTGAGACTCAGAGATTCTGATATATCGAAGACAGCTTTCAGAACCAGGTATGGCCATTACGAGTTTATAGTCATGCCATTTGGTTTAACGAATGCTTCAACTGTGTTTATGGGTTTGATGAACCGCATATTTCAAAAGTATCTAGATGATTTTGAAATTATCTTTATTGATGATATTCTGATATATTCGAAGAATATGACTGATCATGCTGAACATTTGAGAATTGTACTGAGAACTCTGAGGGCTGAGAAAATGTACGCCAAATTGTCGAAATGTGAGTTTTGGCTGAGACAGGTCGTATTTCTGGGACATATCATATCTGGAAATGGGATTTTTGTCGATCCTAATAAGGTTGAAGCCGTGATTAATTGGCCTAGACCGACATTAGTGCCAGACATACGTAGCTTTATGGGTTTAGCGGGATATTATCGACGATTTATTAAAGATTTCTCCACTATTGCTAAACCGATTACTCAGTTGACTTAGAAGAATGCACCATTTGTTTGGTCAGAGGAGTGTGAATCTTGTTTCTTAGAGATGAAGAAAAGATTGACCAGTGCTCCGGTGTTGACTATTCCTTCAGGTACTGGTTGTTTTATTGTTTATTGTGACGCTTCCCACCGAGGATTAGGTTGTGTTCTGATGCAGCGAGGACATGTTATTGCTTATGACTCAAGACAATTAAAGCCACGTGAGACTTTCTACACGATTCAAGATTTTGAATTGGATGCTATCGTATTTCTTTGAAGATTTGGCGACACTACCTATACGGTGAGAAATTTGATATTAATTTTGATCACAAGAGTTTGAAATATCTGTTTTCACAGTCAGAACTAAATATGAGAGCGAAAATGGTTTTTATTTATTGAAAGATTTTAATTGTGAAATCAAGTACTGTCAGGGAAAATCAAATACAGCAGTTGATGCACTGAGTCGAAAGGTTTGTTCTTTATCCTTATCGACGATTGGTGTTTCAAATTTGATTGAATATTGTTGTCTTTCTGGATTAGTATTTGAAATAGATTGTAAATTTTTGAGACTCTATACTTTTCAAGTTGAACCAGAGCTGCTTTTGAGAATTAAAAAAGCGCAGAAAGTTGATCAGAATGTTCAGAACTCGATTTTGATGGTCTGAACAGGACATCAATCCGAATATCAGCTTTGTGACAGTGTGTTATATATGAATAATCGTCTTGTTGTGCCAGATGTTTCAGACTTGAAACGACAGATATTGTCAGAAGCGCACTGTAGTCGATTTAGTATTCATCCTGGTGGCAGAAAAATGTATAATGATTTTAAGAAACAGTTTTGGTGGAAACAGATGAAATCAGGTATTGCAGATTTTGTTTCCAGATGTTTGAATTGCCAACAGGTGAAAGCCGAAAGAAAGAAATAGGAGGTCTGTTGCATATCTTATCTATTCCTGAATGGAAATAGGATCACATTTCCATGGACTTTGTAACGAACCTACCACATTCCTCCCGAGGGTGTGATGTGATTTGAGTCGTTATCGACAGATTGACCAAATCAGCATGTTTTATTCCGTACAAGATTATATACAGAGATGACCAGATGGCAGAGATTTATGTTAGAGAAGTGGTCAGATTGCCAGATTGCATGGAGTGCCGAAGTCGATTGTATCAGACCGTGATCCTCGATTTACTTCGCACTTTTGGCATAGTTTGCAACAAGCTCTAGGTACGAAATTGCACTTGAGTACTTCATATCATACTCAGACAGACGGACACTCAAAGCGGACTATCCAGACATTAGAGGATATTCTTAGAGCTGTAGTGCTAGATTTTGGCACTGGTTGGCAAGATTCTTTGCCGCTTTGTGAGTTTTCTTATAACAACAGCTATCAGACGAGTATAGAGATGGCTCCGTTTGAAACGTTGTATGGCAAGAAGTGCAGATCCCCTTTGTATTGGGATGATATCTCTGAGGTACCAGAACTTGGGCCTGATATGATTCAAGAAATGACGGAGAAAGTGAAGCTAATTCAAAAAAGAATGAAGACAGCTCAAGTAGACAGGCCAAATATGCCAATGTTCGACGATGACTGTTGGTATTTGAGGCAGGATACAGAGTATTTTTTAGGGTTTCTCTTTTCAGAGGCATTTTCAGATTTGGCAAGAGAGGGAAGTTGTCTCCATGATATATTGGGATGTATGATATTCTGGAGAAGATAGGTGATCGTGCCTATCGACTTGCCCTACCTCCATCTCTATCTGGAATATATTATGTCTTTCATGTATCTATGCTGCGAAGTTATCTTCTGGATGCTTCCCATATTATTCAGCCAGACGAGGCCGAACTTGATGAAACTCTGAGTTATTTTAAAAAACCGATCCAGATTCTCGATCGTAAAAAAAAGTAGCTCAGAACGAAGACTATTCCGCTTGTGAAAGTTTAGTGGAGTCGTCATGGCATTGAAGAAGCTACTTGGGGGACTGAATCGGACATGAGACAGAAATTCACAGAGTTATTTCATTGATGTGAGTTTCCTGTTTATATTTTGTTTTACATTTCTTATTGTATCTGATTTGATTTCCTGTGATTTCGGGGACGAAATCAGATCTTAAGAGGGGAGAAATGTAATGCCCGAGATATTATCCTGTTAATCCGAGATTATTAATTGATGAATTAATATGATTATAGAAGGAACACTCCGAGATCCGAAATTGGAGAGCATGAGTAATGTATATGTGAAATCAAGTAAGTATCGTGCACATGGGCGGAGATGAGGCGCGCATTTGCGCGAGAAGCAAATGCCGAGGCTTAAGACCTCGCACATATGCGCGAGCATGTGATATTGCCAAGTGCCGAGACAGTAGGTTTGGCGCATATGCTTAAGGACAAGGCGCGCATATGCGCGAGAAGTTGGAATGTTCATGCGTTGAGACAGTAGGTCTCGCGCATAAGCGCGAGACGGGGCTCGCATATGTGCGAGTAGTTGCAATGAAGAATGCCGAGACAGAGAGTCTCGCGCATATGCACCGGGGAAGGTCGTGCATATGCGCGAGACGTGCTGCACAAAGAGTGAGCCACATGGCTCTATCATGCATATAAGATGTAAAAAAATTCTTCCTTTCCTCAGAATGATAGCAAGAATCGAGGCAAGAGTTCAGAGGATTCTCAAGCTTTCACCTCTCGTAGAAATTTTGATTGTATAAGATCCACCCGTCATAATTTCAGTTCGAGTTCAGTTTTGATCTCCTATCGTCAAAACCTTCAACAACATATTGGTATTGAAGAATTCAAAGACAGATCAAAGCCAAACCCCGAGAAAAGAAAGGTATAAATCAATGTTAACAGGGAGATACGACTCGAGTTATATTTGACTTGAGTTTCAGGGAAGAGGTCCGGGTACCTACTGTAAATGGAAACCCACTAAAATTCAATACATGTGTTTCTTAACATTCTAAACTCCTGCATGCAAGAGATCATGCGAGGGAAACTCCTCCATCTAGCTGGCTCGAAGAGGAACTGCTCCATACCCAAAATTCTTATTAACACTGACCTTTTCTGGAAAACAATCAGGAATCTGTTCTTTGTCAGCCAGTCCATTCCAAAAATAATATCAAACTCTGGCATCGGCATACACTAGGTGTCCCTGCAGTTCCAGATCGATGTCTATGACCACGCTATTAGCTGACAATTTTCCCCTGATGGGACTGTCACTGAATAGCTCACGTCGAGTCCAATAGACTTGACGTCCAGGTGACTAGCGAATGTCTCTGAAATAAAAGAGTGGGTGGCTCCGGAGTCTATCAGGGACTTCGTGGCTAGTTTCATTATGAATATATTTCCTGAAAGACGTTAGCACAACACAAAACTTATCTCCTCAAAATTCTAAACTTAATCTCAGGCATAGAAGAAATTTATATCCCATGACACCCAAAAATTTTACTAGCACACTAATAAACCAAAATAAAATTCCTACACAAGCATGGCAAAGTAATACGGTGCTTAAAAAAATAGTTTACCAGTCAATAACATCGTGTCTGGGTTCGCCTCCTGAGCATGCATGGAGAACACTTTTCTTTGGTCGGCTGCCTCCACTGTGGGCACTCCTTCAGCATGTGATCACTTGGTCCGCACTTGAAACATTTACCTGACCCATACAAACACTGTCCGGGTGCTGGCGGTTGCACTTCGAGCACACCGGGTGCTCTCCTGGCCTTTGTGGCGTCTTCTGCTGTGGCATAGGTCCTTGCCCTTTGGCGGTCCCTGATAAAGCTTCTTTCCTGGCTGCCCCTGGAATGGCCTCTTAAACTGAGGTCGCTGTTGTTGCTGCTGTGGGGCCTGATAGGGCCTCTTGCCCTGCCTGTCAACCTCAATATCCCTCTGATTCGGCTATGCGGCCAAAGCTCTAGACAGGGCAACTGAATATGTAGTAGGACCAGCTACTCGGACATCTCGGCGCAAGATCGGTCGCAACCCATCCATGAAATGACTCAACTTTCCCTAGGCATCATTAGCTATCAGGGGCACAAAGTGACACCCTCTTTCAAACTTCCTGACAAATTCTGCAAAACTTTTGTCTCCCTGTCGCAGTGTCGTGAATTCTCTGGTCAGTCTGGATCGTACTTCTTCAATGAAGTACTTGGAGTAGAATATTTCCATAAAGCCATCCCAAGAAAGGGTCTGCAAATTCGCTGCCACGGACGTGCTCTCCCACCACAGTCTGGCGTCCCCGGTCATTAGAAATGTGGCACACCTGACCCTATCTGCATCTTGCAACTCCATAAAGGCAAAAATCACCTTAATGGATTTAATCCATTCCTCGGCTATCATCATGTCAGTTTTCCCCGAAACTCCTTTGGGCTTATCGCCTGAACCTCTAGTATACTGCCTCTGGTCTGGGTCTCTCTTATGTGTTTGCCGCAGCCTGGTTCCCTGCAAACTGTACAAAGAACTGCATCTTACCAGCGAGCAAATGCGCCTGCATATCCGGAGGTTGAGGTGGGGGATTGGCCCTCCCCTCATCTCGAGGCTCTCGGTCCTCTACCCTAGCTTCCCGATAATCAAGCGTCTAGGAGGCATATTGTTCAAAAAATTTACCCAACACGTAAACCCAATATGCATGATTATAATATCAATAACATATGATAGACGTAATTTGAACTTAAAACATGGACATGCTGAAATCATAACTTAATGCTTAATGCATAATATAATTCAAAACCTTAAAACTTATAGACTTGAGGTGTGACTTCATGAGCTTCTTGCAACGGGAAGTAGGCATAACCCTTTACAAGAACACCGCTCTGATACCAACTGTAATGTACCATACTTTAACTACTTAAAATTTACAGAAAAATTAAAAGTTTTATTAAATTAAATCGTGAACCTTTACAATTCGAGAAAACAAATGTTCATTTCAACATAGTTGCAACCAAACATTTCAAAATATAATTTGCCAAAAGTACTTGTTTAAAATCTCATAATCGGTAACATAAATCAGATTATTTTGAACGTTTCATAAACTTTTAAAAACTAGGCGGTCCTCGGGTCTAGCCTCCTGCTCAGTCCAAGACAGCTCCTTGGTCCCCACCTCTCATCTCCTCAAATGCATCCTTACCTGCATCGATCAAGTCTAGTGAGTCTAAAGACTCAACACGTATACCCTGAGAGTAACGAGTAATATGTAATAAAATCACATGCAACTTTAAAATAGGTCGTACATACTTGAACTTGAAAGTGTGTATAAAACCTTGAACTTACATACATACATAGACGTGCCATAACGTGAAACTTTTCTTAAACATGGTTGCATACTTGAACATACATAAATTCATCATTTTGCGTACAGGCATGTTTCAAAGCAATTGACCCATACATAAATACGTCTGATCAGACTAAACCACAGTACTGGGCTGACAGGAAAGATCCACTGCCACATACATGATATCCCCGTTCATGCTTTAACGGGTGGATTGGTCCACGTTCATGCTTTAACGCTTTCCAATCCTGATCTAAACTCGTTCATGCTTTAACGGGATGGAGAGGTCCTCAGCCACGTTCACCGACTTCCAAACTCATTCATAATTTGGTCACAAGACATTTAGCATACCTCAAAAACTTAAAATATTTTCTTTTGCACGTCGAACATACTTACTTGGCGTTGAGGGATTCGTTGGATCTCGCTTGGGCCACTGCTGCAACATACTAATATGAGTTTCGACACTTAACTTGCATAACTTAGACGTAGGTATTCGTGCTCACCACCGAATCAAATCAATAGCTTATGACGTTCTAGATTGCTCGGGACTTGACCTCGTTTAATCATCATAATAACCATGATCTCGAACTCCGAATCAATCCTAGAAGTGAAGCCTATAATATTCCTGACAAAACGCAATACACGGACCTCGTGCCTAGGTCCGTGTACATACTGT
The DNA here is from genome assembly GCF_022965805.1 of Primulina eburnea. Taxonomy (NCBI): domain Eukaryota; kingdom Viridiplantae; phylum Streptophyta; class Magnoliopsida; order Lamiales; family Gesneriaceae; genus Primulina; species Primulina eburnea. The sequence goes on from NC_133102.1 coordinate 29,314,446, forward strand.
AAGGGCATACTAAATAAGAAGGAAGGACACGGACCCCGTGCCAAGGTCCGTGTGGGGGTCCGTGTAGCCTCGGAAATTTTTCACTGCGAAGGAAACAAAGGCACGGACCCTGTGTCAGGGTCCGTGAAAAGGTCAGGGTACCTACTGTAAATGCAAACCCACGAATATTCAATACATGTGTTGCTTAACATTCTAAACTCGATTGTACAGACTATGAACCTGTAATGCCCAAGATTTTATCCTGTTAATCCGAGATTATTAATTGATTAATTAATATGATTATAGAAGGCACACTCTGAGATCCGAAATTGGAAAGCATGAGTAACGTATATGTGTAATCCAGTAGGTATAGCGCACTTGCGCGGAGATGAGGTGCGCATATGCGTGAGAAGCTAATGCCGAGGCAAAAGACCTTCGCGCATATACGCGAGACAGGGCGTGCATATGCGCGAGACAGGGCGCGCATATGCGCGAGCATGTGATATTGCCAAGTGCCGAGACATTAGCTCTCACGCATATGCGCGAGGACAGGGCGATCATAGGCACAAGAAGTTGGAATGTTCATGCGTTGAGACAGTAGGTCTCACACATATGCGCAAGACGGGGCGTGCATCTGCGCGAGTAGCTGCAATGAAGAATGCCGAGACAGAGAGCCTCGCGCATATGCGCCTGGGAAGGTCGCGAAAATGTGCGAAACGTGCTGCACAAAGAGTGAGCCACATGGCTCTATCATGCATATAAGATGTAAAAAAATTCTTCCTTTCCTCAGAATGATAGCAAGAATCGAGGCAAGAGTTCAGAGGATTCTCAAGCTTTCACCTCTCGTAGAAATTTTTATTGTATAAGATCCGCCCGTCAGAATTTCAATCTGAGTTCAGTTTCGAGCTCCTCTCGTCAAAAGCATCAACAACATATTGGTATTGAATATTTCAAAGACAGAGCAAAGCCAAACCCCGAGAAAAAAAGGTATAAATCATTTTTTCCAGGAAGATACGACTCGAGTTAGATTCGACTTGAGTTTCCGGGAAGAGGTCCGCGTACCTATTGAGTTAGATTCGACTTGAGTTTCCGGTAAGAGGTCCGCATACCTACTATAAATGCAAACCCACGAAAATTCAATACATATGTTGCTTAATATTCTAAACTCAATTGTACGGACTATGAACCGATGCCTCGAGACCCATCCTAGGATACCATAACCCTGACTTGAGCCTATTCGATTGTCCCAAAACAACCACACATCGCAAATAACTCAAACCCGTGAATACGACCTTTGACAACAAAACGATTTTGACGACTACTCAATCTCCCAAGTGCCTAACGACACGAAACGAAACATCAATCACCATTCCAACATCATAACGACATACCTAACGCAGCAGCGATCACCCGTCAATCCCCAACAAAGCCTGCAACCATAAAACTTCAAGAATGCATCAATAACATATTTTCAGAAATCGCAGTTTGAGCAGTCCCACAAAACGGTCATAACTCACTCAATTTTTATCCAAATATTCTTATTTTTAATATCAATTTGAAGGTATCAAAAATTTATACGTTTCATACGTTGAATTTGTTTCCAGAAAAGCGACCGAAAAATTGCAGTGTTTAAAAGAACAGCAAAACGAGTTTTGAGATCCCAAAAATGGTTTCAAAAGTGATCCAAAAATAATTGCTCAAACTTCTACACATCACACATGAATTTTCTCGCATAAAAAAATATCACAACACATAATATGACTAGATCGACACAGGAAAAACAGAATATACATGCTTTTGATGTGACAAACTCATGATACGGTGATACCGAAGCGGAGACGGAGCAAGGCTTGATCAGGGACAAACATTGCGTTAAAATTCTTGAAGAAAACCAACAAAAATTTGCTGGAAAATCAGAGGAAAGGGGGCGGCTGCTGTAAGGCAGAAGAACCCAAGGTTTTTCTCTTCAAAAAAATTTAGAATGGAATGTGTATGTGTGTGTTGTGTGAAAAAACGTGTATATGTGTGTGTTAGTGGGTGTTTGCATGAGTTTAGTTAGGAATAAATTAGGGAATTAAATTGCTTAAATTAGTAATTAGCAGTTAATTTAAAATACTAACTCTCCCCTAATTATAATAAAATCTCTAAATTTAAAATAACTTGCACAAGTGTCAAAACTTTTAAAAGTTTAAAGATCATAAAATACTACAGAAATAATTGTGTTTTTAAAATTCTAAGACTTGATAAATTATTTAAAATGCTCCATCCTTAGCTTAAAATAAAATACCACGTAAAATATTTGCCAACATCGTCGTCGGTCTCTTATCCTCGATCCCACATCGGATAATTGCCTGAAACATGAAACTCGAAAAACATATAACGTGCATCACATAAACATAATAAATTTAAAATAATGCATCTAAATAAATCATGACCACTAAAAATAATTTTAAACTTAAACAAAAGATTTAACAATTAAATAAATACATGAGATTTACGTGTACTGATTTTGGGCTCTACACTAGGACTCTTCCAGCCCTTAACCACTTGACCCCTCATGACCCTAACCAACCATGGACCACGCCCAGACCCAGCCTAGACAACCCCATCCCCTGGAGCACAAGCACGAAGCTTCTGAATCAGAACAGCTACCTGCATACAATTTCTCTCTCACGATTCCCTCTTCTTCCTCTAGTCAGTAGCGACCCAGCCGCACCAGCCCCTAGCCCAGACCTTAACCATCTCCCTAGGACCCTGATGGACCACCTAGCCAGCCCTAACCGAGCCACAGCCCCTGGAACTCTCGGCCACCCCCTTGGACAGCTGCGCGTGAAGACTCCCCTCAAGCTAGGACTCTTCCAGCCCACCTAGCGCGAGACCTATCCGCTCTAGGACCCTTCCCAAGACCTAACCATGACCCCTAGGACCCAACCACCAGGCCTGGTCGAGACACCTGACCCCATGCATAAAACCGACCCTCTTGAATTTAGCACACCCATCAACCTACGGTTCCAACCTTGTTATTCAGGTTTTGCAGCGTTTTGGTGTTATTAGGACTCTTTAAACTTGTGTAAATTATAACCCTAACCTTTCCTAATCATGGCAGCACCTTAGATACATAAATTTCATGAATTTTGGATCAAATACATGTTTTTAAAACCATTCAATATGCATATACAAAAATATTAAAGTATGTGCCTTGTTTTCCTTTCAAAACATGTTCAAATAAATATTATGGTGTGATAGATGTTTGAAGGAAAGAAATATGGCGTGCCTTTTGTGTATTTTTACGCACGAAAAACCATTGACGATTGCGAAGAACGGAGGCAAGAACCTTGGCTTGAAATTCCCTTGAGTTTTCGATCTTAAAATATGAGGTGTGTGTGCCATGGATATTTGAAGAGAATTTGGTGTGCAAATTCTGAAAGTTGGGAGTGAATATCCAATGGTTTAGGGTGGGGTTTTGCATTTTAAATACTAAATAAAACACTAACCAAAGTTTAGGCCCATTAGGAAGTAATTAGGCCCAATACCCCAATAATTAAAAATATTAAAATATTTTTAAAAAAAATAATTTTGTGAAATGCGCAATCATGTAGAAAATAAATAAATTTTAATCCAATCATGTAGAAAAAATATATTTTAAACATGTAATTATGCACAACATAATTAATTAATGCAATTAAATCATTTACTTGAAATGCGCAAGGAATTTAAATAACATAAATGCATGTGGTTCGCGTGGACTCTCATATTTTTGGGGCATTACATATGGTCTGAAGAAATATTATACTGCTCTTTGTTGCTTCGATTTGATGTCAATTTTTAACATCATTTGGTTTAAAATTGAAAGAGAGATGCTCATATTACTGAAACTGCTCCTACGTCAGAAACAAGCTTGCGGTAGTGCAAATTTCTTTCTGCTTTTTAAAATTCTGAGCATTGTACTCTGGAAAATTGGAAATATGATTCCAATGAAAGTTGTAGAGAATTGTCTTATATTCGAAATCGAAATGACACCGAAATAAAGTAATTTGGTTTAGTGATGAATGAAATTTACCCAATTTCCTAGATAATATGCATTCTCATATAAATAGGGCATACAAGATTAAAAGCGTGTTCTTGCGGAAAAATATAGGCCAGTTATATGATTTTATTTGGCATAACTATGTGATGATGAGTTGAACTTTGAGATTTCTTGCACTTCCAATTGGAATAACTCTATTTTTCTCAAGCATGAGAATGTTATTAACTTCCTACCAATAGGTGTCGAAGAGGAAAATGATTCCGCTTTGCTTTGTATATGTGTGCAGGTATAGGGTTGTTTTTGCATTGTTAATCAAATAATTTTACTAAGCATTGAACAACTGAAATGTCATTGAATTTGTTTGCTTTTCAAAAAAATTAGAAGAATAAAAATTTGGTGAGTTTTGGTGAAGTTATAGGAAACATTCTCAAGGCATGTAAATTGAAAATTTATGAGATGTTATAGATTAAGCAATTAGGCAAAAGTTTGATATTGTTAAGGTATTTGAATGAATTTATGATATTATCGTGGATGTATCTTAGTGATAAAATCTCGATGTGAGGATCGTGGAGAAAAACTATATTGGTGTATTACTCCATTTTGTACTTGAATCATACTTCTCATGTGGGGACCCGGGCTCTAACTCAACTATTTTTGGGATTAAGTGGATCTTTGCTAGAAAATGGGTCATAAAAAAAAATTATTTTAAACATTATAACTATTGTATATAAATCATACACCATTGGTACCTTTATTTTATTTCATCAAAGATAAAACATGTCTTCTTCCATTACATGTTTATACAACTAGTGTTTACAACAAACTACATAGCAAATGTAAAACTACTAGGTCATCTTCTACGTCCGAAATCACCACACTATCCAATCTCAGTCATGCTCTCCTTGACCCTGATCCTGTCCCACCTGTTGTCATACACACATACAGACACAACAACAGCTGGATACTCCGGTGAGAACAAATCCCAGTATAAAACATGTATACATGCATGTAATGTAATTAAATACAAAATCACAATACATGAATCAGTAATTATGACACATTAGTGAATACAGATAAAACTTTTCGACTCTTATTCTTTGACTCGACTCATATCTAAGTCTAGGGATCCCGATGTGAATAAGACGTAACAATCTCCCACCTACTCTCCCAATCGAGGTGGGGTACATCTTATTCCCGGACTTCGGCCCTCTCTATATCGAATATCTACAATAGGAGTCGATCTTCTCCTACGTACGTCGATATCACCGAACATCTGGTATCTTGGCATATCTGCCAACGACTCACTTATCTCATGTGCATTGCTATAATTCTATAAACAAGGCATAACCATATAAAATTATAAACAATCTAGTATGTAATTTGGGAAACTCAAATAGAATCTAATTTGAGCTGTGTCTTCCCGAATCAACATTGAATTATACCTTTCGGTGTTCAATCTTTGTCGATGTCGAAGTCTTGACGTCAAAGCTTGTCGATATCAATCTGTAATGGCAATGTCGAATAGCACAATATCAATCAATAACTCAACCAATACATGTACGTATCAATATTGATTCCCGGTACATTTCGACGGCATAACAGCGTAATCTCGCGATACCGGTCAACTCAAATAACATATGTGATATCAACTAGTCACAATTATCAATAACCATCAACCACAAAACTCAAAATCTGCATAATCTCATACATATATATGCTGGAAAAACGCAATAATCGCATACGGTATCATTACTTCGATCCGGTTTCGAATATACTATCACCAACATCACAATAACAAATAATAACAATCAAAATCTGATTTTCCCAATCATGTCAACTTCAAAACATGCTGAAATGTAATAATACTTACATCCTTTCAATGCTAGTAATTTGAGGATCAATAATCTAGGCTCGGATGGAAAATCAGTTGGCTGGATCGTTCGAAACCATCAATCTAAGCTAGGATGCAACTTGAAAGAATTCTGAAGCTTTTCTCGTCTCTCTCGTCCATATCAAGCTGGAAATGAAGATAAGCGCGACCTCATCCGGCGCATATGCGTGAGACCTACTGGTCTCGACCCTAATCTTCTCGGCAGCTCGCGCATATGCGCGCTCTTCTTCTGCGCATATGCGCGAGGCCTACTGGACTTAGCATTTTCAGACACACTTCCTCGCGCATATTCCATGTATTTTCTCGTCTTTTCCGAACTGATCCGTTCCGTCTACAACCATATCAATTATCAACAATTCGTTTTAGATTACAATACTCAAATCCTCGGGCCTTACATCCCAGGTACGTGTTTTTTAGATTTATTTGATTTATATTTTCATTCCTTGGATGTATCATTGCCCACAACTCTTGGTTTATTGATCTCCAGATATTGTGCTCCAGTTTCCTCTTATTTTATTTACTTGATAAAAAAGTCAGTGATTTACACCTTGAATTCAGGCACATGTAAAATGCAGATTTATTATATTTTTTTCAGCTATTCTTGGTGTAGTTTCTGGTTCTAGACCTCGTGTAGATGTTGTTTATTGCATAGATTCACTTGCAAGGCATCTTGGAAAAACACATACCTGGGAAGAATGCTTCTTGGCCTCATTCTTATTTTATAATTTTTTTTAATATGTACTAGAGTCCCTAAATCATTATCTTAAGGCTCCTTAAATATTATTTTATTATAATCTTTACAGACAATTAAAACTTTATCTTGGTGTATAACTCTATTTTGTGGATCTCTGGATACCATTTTCCTTAGATCATCACTATAACTCAACAAATTGATTTATTTATTCACATCAGGTTTGCATATTTTCGAGCAATCTCATTATTACATTCTCCTTTATGTATTACTGATTTTACTTTTATATTTCTTTGTCAATCCATATTAATTTACACAGTAACACATAAATTCTTTTGGATTTATACATGGAATGTTTGTCAATTCATTGGTGAAGCTGAAAGAGATCAACTTCGGATTTTATTATGAGTTCTTTCGTTATAAAATAGTATCACATAATTCCCATTAATTAATTTGATCCCTATGGAATAGTGACCATAATCTCATATGATATTTTTTTAAATGACATAAAAAACAAATATTACATCTTTTATACGTTTTACACCTTTTTTAAAGTTGGGCATGCTAGAAGAACCTAAATTTAATCTTCTGCTTCTACGAGCTGTTTTAGGTTGTCTTTGATGGAATGAGAATATATTTCTCTTGCAGAGTTCTAAATATGGAAAAATCAAATCCACGAGTCTGGTAGAACATAGATCAGAAAACAATATTAATAACCATTTTCTATCATAAATGACATCGCAAATCAACAACAAAGGTCTCCACATGGATGCTATTTTTTTCATTCCAAATTTCAAAAAAACATTTTAATACTACATTATAAAATTAATTCTATTTTAAAAATCAATTTCATTCATGATACATCAACATAATAATACAATAACATTAATATATATAATTTTTTATATTTTCCTTATGTATACAAAAATAATGATATAATGGCAAAATAAAGCCTCAAATAGTTGACGATATTGCCATGCACATACATGCAAAAATAATCATTTAATTTTTTTTTAAATTTATTCCACTATTATTTTCTCATTTCCATAAATACATTAACTATTGGTCTGCCATTCTATGTAGGACATGACAAATTCTAACTTCAGCTCTTACATCATCGAAAGGCAACAAATGATTAACGCATAATGAACGTGCAAGGATACATTCTATGACCAAACAACGACGACAATCTTACCTTGCTCGACGTCGATCAAATTAACAAATTAGAAGAATTGATTTTACTTCCTCCATTTCTACTTCAAATCAACATTGTATAATAAGAGTGTCAAAAAAATATTTACATGGTCTATAAGTGATATTTTTAATGTCCGCTAGATGCACAAAACATTTACAAAATGCATATATTGTTCAACAGATCAACAAATAAATTGGAGATTGGCCCAACATAACAGACGTCGATCAATGAATGAGGATGCAAGGAATATGGAATTGGCTTGCCGTCGTGCAAATTATCGAAGGAGACAAGATAATGAAAGATCATCAATTTCAAATGAGTCTAATCTTGGTAGTAGTGATTTTGTTGCACCAATTACAATGATTCAAGAATCAACTCATAACATCGGTGAAAATCGTAAGTATTTTTTACAATATTTGGAATTATATAACAATCATTTATTTACTTTGATGTATTGTAAATATCCCAAATAGTTCTCATTCTCAAACACTAGTACAAAGTTAAAAAAAAGCTCCACATCTATTGTTTATGACAGTTGTTGATGTGACTACAGTACGAAAAACATGTCGCTCAGAGCCAATATCTTTTCATATTTTGACATCAAATTACGAGCGTGGAAGTTCTAGCACACGTCTACCAAGGTCAAATTATGTTCATCAAGGTATTCTACTATATCCAAATAAATAGTCAATGAAATATATATGTTTTACACATCTATCCATTATCAATGGGTTCAAATAAAAATAAATAATTTAATCAAAATATGTTGACTTAATCGGTATTAAATTGCTAAATAATTGTTTCACCAAATTTTTATATTTGTGACATACATGTGTATTTTTTTTTAAAAAAATCTTTTTAATGCTTATGCCTTCAATTTCCTCTCTCACGTTATACATTTATATTTAATTACTTCAATGAGAGTCCATCAACTAGGTGATTGATTTTTATTTTTTGTTTTAAATGTCAACATTTTTTGCATAAATATTTAATCATTTAAATGTTTCAGAAGTTGATTTAAAAATTAAATAGGAAGCATCCTACATTTAATATATTTTTAAACATGTAAAATTAAATTTGAACACATTGAGTATTTTTTTAATTAATGATTTCATAGTTTTGTACAACAAAAATTAAATTATTTAAAATAGTTATTGATAATTTTCAAAAATTCATATAAATAATAAAAATATTATTTTAAAATATGGTATATTTTTTTAACGTAAAATATGAAATATATGACTTTTTTTATTAGAGCTTATAAGCATTTCATAATTTCAATTAACATATAGGAGAAAAATAAAAATTTTGGCATTTTTGCGATATATAGTAAATATCGTCATATATTTGGAAAATGGGTTACTTTTAAAAACAAAGTTTACAAATAGTTTAGAATAATAAATTTCCACTATATAATTCATTGGTTCACTCTTCCAGCAACAACTATTTTTAAAATTGTTGGTTTGAAGATTAATTTGAAAATTTTTGCAAGAAACATTTTCGATGAAAACAATTTCATTACTAACATACAACGATATCCACGTCCATGTCGATATCGTAACTTAGCAAGAAATTTCGGTGAAAGTGATATAAATTATCAGTGGAAATTTTCTGACCAAATAATTTGTATACATTGCCAAGCTCTACTGTTTCATGGTGAAATATCACAATTCTGGTGTAGAGATGGAAAGATAAATTTGGATCATATCCCTTCTCCCATTGAATTGCAAGAGTTGTATGTTGTGGCTAACGAGGAAGGTAGACATTTTCGGTTGTACATAATGGCATACAATCATGTTTTCTCTTTTACATCAATGAGGGTCAATATAGATGAGTCATTAACAAACGGTACACAAGGAATTTACACATTTCGTGCCCAGGGATCAATATATCACTCGATTGGAAGTCTTCTACTGTAATGCCCAAGAATTTGATTACTGTAATTTGAGATGATTTAGTGATTACGAATGGATGTGAGTATAGTTGGACCGCTCCGAGACCGAATTGGGCGAAAAATATGAAATGTATAAGTTGGGCCGAATGCTTCGAGCTCGGGCGGAGGTTTTTTTCCGCCCGAGCGCCACATGACAATGAAGAAAGCCGAACAGTTCGCGCCCGGGCGGAAGTCTTTGACCGCCCGAGCGCGTTTGTGCAAAATGCGAGGGCCGAGAGTTCCGCGCCCGGGCGGAACTTTATGTCCGCCCGAGCGCGAGACGTGCAACATAAAGGGGCGAGCCACTTGCCTTACATGCGTTCGTGTATGTATATATATATATATATATATTTATATATATATATATATATATATATATATGCACGAACTCTTCAGAGAATCAGAAGGAGAAGAATCGAGAAAGGTTCGGGAAAAGAATTGAAAAATCCTTACGCCTTTTGTGAGAAATCCGTCCGCCCAATTTTAAATCCGACTTCGGTATTGAGTTCCTGTTGACGTAGGCTACAACTGGACGTAAGTTTTTCTACGTTTTGAGATGTTTTGAAATTATGGTATCGTCAGAATCTGATATGATTCATATATGATGTTCTTGTCATATTAGACATCATATAATCGAAACCGGAAGGAAGAAAAGATACCATATGGAATTGTTATTATTTTTGGACTTGAGTTGATTGAGATTTGATATCAGAATGGACTTGTTATCAAATATGAGATGTTAGAATTAATATCTGACTGAGATGATAATGCTGGGTATATTGAGACTATGACGTTATGTTGTTGAAACAGAATTTGATTGAATTCTGATTATATCCAGTATTGATTGAATGGTGTATTGATACTGTACCCTCGATATTGTTATTGTCAGATTGAGTATTGACAGATTTGAGTTCGAGACTTCGACAGAGTCAGAGTATCAGAAAGAAAGGTATAAATTAATGTTGAGTTGGGATTGCACAACTCGAGTGAGGTTTGGCTCGAGTTTCCCTAAATCACATACTTTCAATTATTGCATTGATATTTGCAATTGATGAGATTTATGATTGTAGTCTATTGATTTATAGACACTGCATGTAATGACTGCTGATTCGCTAGTCATCGATTGATTTGCTTAGATACTGAATGCATGTATTGATTACTGAGTCGTTGAGTCATAGGCTGATTCGCCTAGTCACCGGCTGATTCGTCTGGTTATCGGCTGATTCGCCTATTCACCGGCTGATTCGTCTGGTTACTGACTAATTCGTCTAAATTTAAGCTGATTCGCTTAATTACATGCTGATTCGTCTGGTTATTGGCTGATTTGCCTAATTCTTGACTGATTCGTCAATTCTGCGGCTGATTCGCCCAGACATTGATATATGAATTATATCGATGCCGTTTAGGGATTGATTCATTCCTATCGACTGAGATTCGATATAATTACCTATATCCAGATATCGGGATCCCTAGGTTAGAGTGGAGTCGAGTCTGAGACGACGCGTCGGTTGGGTTGAGTCTGATACGACATGTTGATTTACCTTGTTTATATCATTCAAGTTTATTGATGTTTGATATTGATTTATGTTTCTGAGTTGATACATGTTATGAATATTTCTTATAAGCTTTCGTATATGCTTTTATATGATTGCATGTATACATTGTTTATACTGGGATATTTATATCTCACCGGAGTTATCCGGCTGTTGTCTTGTTTTGTATGTGTACATGACAACAGGTGGGGCTGGATCAGGGTCAAGAAAAGGAGGAGAGAAGATTAGATAGCGTGGAGATCCGGGCTTCTAAGCAACATAGGATTCAGCACTGATATGTAGTTGAACCTAGTTGAATTCTTGTAGATAACAAAAGATTTGTATGTTCATGTTTAATATGTAATTTGAGTAAATTACATTACGTTTCCGCTTTGTATTTTTTTAAAAAAAAAAAATTAGACTCTGTTTTATAATTGATTAATTAGTCCCAATAATGATTAAGAACTTGATTAGCGTCTGGGTCCCCACAACAGTTGGTATCAGAGCGATAGATCCTTTTGATTGAGATAGAAGAGGCTAGTGAGCGGGGTAGATTGAGTTTTCTTCCTTGCTTTTGCATGCTAGCAATCTATTATGCTTACTGCTTTATATAATACATGTTACTTGAATTATCTGATTTGATTTTTTAATATGTATTATTTGAAATGAATTCGAACCGATTCTCGATCCGCAGTAAGATGATCGGAGGAGAGACCGAATTGAAACAGGTTTGTTGGATTGGGTTACTAATCCTTGTGATATTCAGATATGCCTCCCAGAAGAATACCAGAACAGGATAGTACGTCGAATGCTCCAATGGATGTAACACCGACTCCAATGGAAACCTTGCTGAAGAGGTTTCAGTCATTCCAACCACCGACTCTTAAGGTTACTGAGACATCAGTGAGTGTGAGAGTTGGCTAGGTAACATTGAGATGTTGTTTGATTCACTGGAGTACAGTGATGAGCGCCGAATTAAATTGATTGGGCACCAGTTGCTGGATGTTGCAAAAAGCTGGTGGATTACGATGAAGAGGGCCTTGGAGCAACGAGGTACGATTATTACTTGGGATGTATTTAAAACTGAGTTTTATCAAAGATTTTTCCCAGTGTCGTACAGGAAATACAAGGGAGCGGAGTTTGCCAATTTGAGACAGGGTCAGCTGAACATTTAGGAATATGTGACCAAGTTCTCAACCTTGTTGAAGTTTGCTCCACATGTGTCTGAAAATGACGAAGCCGTTGCTGATCAGTTCATCAATGGCTTGAATCCAGATATTTTTACATTGGTGAACACAGGGCGACCGAATAATTTTTTTGTACCATGAATAGAGCAAAGGGCGCTAAAGCGGGCCTGATAAGGCAGAGAGGAGCTGAATTTGTTCCTCCAGTGTCGAGACCACCGCAACCACCTCCCCGATTCGAGAGTGGCAGTAGCAGTGGTGGAAGGAAAGATTTTCTGAAGGCTAGAGGAAAGCAATTTAAGAAGTCTGGTGGCAGTTCTTCTAGCTCCAGTAGTTCTCAGCAGAGTTATACCAGGGCTTACTGCGGAAATTGTGGAGGGAGACATTCCACTGAACAATGCCAAGGAGTACTTGGTAGCTGCCATTTTTGCAAACAACAGGGACATTTTTCCAGAGTATGTCCAAAGAGGGGTTCCCAAAGATTCCAGGGAGCCGAATCATCTGGATCAGCGGCACAGGAAAGTAGACGATCAGCTGCTGTTCATTCATTTCAGCCAGCACTATCTCAGTCACAGCAGAGGCCAGGAGGAAGCCAGACAATTGGCCAGCCTCCTAGACAGCAGGCCAGAGTATTTGCTTTGACCGAGGAGCAGGCTCAGGAAGCACCTGATGATGATGCTGCAGGTAACTGATTTGTTTGATTATCCTGCATATGTATTGAGTGATGCCGGTGCTTCACATACCTTTATTTCTGAAAGATTTGCATTGATGCATACATTATCTGTTGAGTCCCTATTTACTGAGTATTTGTTTCTTTTCCTTTGGGAAAAGATCTTGTATCAGTGATTTCTGTTAGATCTTCTATACTACAGTAGGATGAGAATGAGATCGAGTTAGATCGTGTGGTAGATGGTATTGTACTGGTGTTCTCTGATTTTGGAACTGCATTACTGATATTGATATGCTGACCAAGTACAGAGCTACCCTAGATTAATTCCAGAAGATGGTGAGAATCGAACCTGAGATGGCCAAGGGATGAATATTGTACGATAAGAATTCTAGATTGAGAATTCCTTTGATATTCGTACTAGCTATGAGTCGAGGATTACAGAAAGGAGCAGAATGACTCCTTATGTATTCAGTTGATTTACTGAAGTTGATTTTATCATTGGCTGATTTACTAATGATAAGAAAGTTATTAATGTTTTCCCCAGATAAGACTTCAGATCTGATTCCAATCAGAGAGATTGAGTTTAACCTTGAAATGATTTGCTGAAATTTTGAATCCTGATTGAGACAGATTGTGTTCAGGGATTTTTTATATCTGAAAATGATGTATCTGTTGATTTTAGCAGAGTTAAACCGTGATTAGTCAGCCGAGGTTGACATCGGTGTCAGACATTTGCGGTTTATGAGTTTAACAGATCAATACCGATGAGTGATGTTTTGAATCTGATTGAATCTTGCTGTTGTTCTGAATCCGTTTTTGAATCAGGTAAGTAATACTGTATTGTATGTTAATAACTGATTTGTTTGTGCCCGATATTTCGAATGTGATATGACATAGATTGTCAGAAACGGTGCAATACTTGATTCAGTAAGCATCCTGATAGCAAAAAATGTTTTGATAGAAACAGATGAGATTAGATATGGCTGAATTTGGACTGAAATGTCTGAATTACAGACAGATAAAGACAGAAAGAAAATAAACCAAGAGATTGGTTATGTAACTTGTCGGTTCCTGAATGGAAATGAGATTACATTTCTAAGGATATCGTGATGAAGTTACTACATTCCTCTCGGAATTGAGTATGGATTGAATTAAGAATGACAGACTGACCCAGTCTGCGAGGGCTAACCCGTACATGAAGATGTACAAATATGATATATTACGGAGATTCTGTCAGAAAAGTGATTAGATTACACGGAGTGTTGAGAGTTGAGTATATTAGACCGTGATTTTGGTTGATTTTGCACGTTTGACAGAATTTACAGTAAGAGTTGGATATTAGATAATATCTGAATACTGAATAGTATTCACTACCTAATGGACAGTCAGAGTGGATTATCCAGATTTCGGAAGATATGATGAAAGCTGTAATGCTTGATTTTAACACTGAATGGTAGGATTCATTGCCATTTTATGAATTTTCGTACCACAACAGCTATCTAACGAGTATTGAGATAACTCCTTTCGAAGCGTTGTACGGAAAGATATATGGATTCTCTTTATTGAAATGATATCTCTGAGATTCTTGATATTGGATCTGAAATGATCAGAGATATGACTGAAAAGATGAAGCTAATTCAGAAGAAAATGAAAACAGCTCATAATAAATAGACTGAATACGCCAATGTCTGACGATGACTGTTGGTATTTGAGACCAAAGATCGAATATATCTTTGATTGAGATAAACAGACTTAATAACATCATATGGTGTTGAGCTGTTACGAACTGTTAGTTGGGTATATACAGATGTTGTATAACCAGTATTGCGAGATTGACTTTATCAGAGCTATTTCCAGAAATAGAACTTGATATGAGATTGAAATTTCAGAACATATTCATTGAGATGAGTTTTTGATTTAAACTCTGTGTACATTTCTTCTTACATATCTGAATTGATTACCTGTGATTTCGAGGACGAAATCGTATCTTAGGGGGGGAGAAATGTAATGCCCAAGAATTTGATTACAGTAATTTGAGATGATTTAGTGATTACGAATGGATGTGAGTATAGTTGGACCGCTCCGAGACCGAATTGGGCGAAAAATATGAAATGTATAAGTTGGGCCGAATGCTTCGCGCCCGGGCGGAGGTTTTTGTCCGCCCGAGCGCCACATGACAATGAAGAATGCCGAACAGTTCGCGCCCGGGCGGAAGTCTTTGACCGCCCGGGCGGAAGTCTTTGACCGCCCGAGCGCGTTTGTGCAAAATGCGAGGGCCGAGAGTTCCGCGCCCGGGCGGAACTTTATGTCCGCCCGAGCGCGAGACGTGCAGCATAAAGGGGCGAGCCACTTGTCCTTACATGCGTTCGTGTATGTATATATATATATATATATGCACGAATTCTTCAGAGAATCAGAAGGAGAAGAATCGAGAAAGGTTCGGGAAAAGAATTGAAAAATCCTTACGCCTTTTGTGAGAAATCCGTCCAGTCCGATTTTAAATCCGACTTCGGTATTGAGTTCCTGTTGACGTAGGCTACAACTGGACGTAAGTTTTTCTACGTTTTCAGATGTTTTGAAATTATGGTATCGTCAGAATCTGATATGATTCATATATGATGTTCTTGTCATGTTAGACATCATATAATCGAAACCGGACGGAAGAAAAGATACCATATGGAATTGTTATGATTTTTGGACTTGAGTTGATTGAGATTTGATATCAGAATGGACTTGTTATCAAATATGAGATTTTAGAATTAATATCTGACTGAGATGATAATGCTGGGTATATTGAGACTATGACGTTATGTTGTTGAAACAGAATTTGATTGAATTCTGATTATATCCAGTATTGATTGAATGGTGTATTGATACTATACCCTCGATATTGTTATTGTCAGATTGAGTATTGACATATTTGAGTTCGAGACTTCGACAGAGTCAGAGTATCAGAAATAAAGGTATAAATTAATGTTGAGTTGGGATTGCACAACTTGAGTGAGGTTTGACTCGAGTTTCCCTAAATCACATACTTTCAATTATTGCATTGACATTTGCAATTGATGAGATTTATGATTGTAGTTTATTTATTTATAGCCACTGCATGTAATGACTGCTGATTCGCTAGTCATCGATTGATTTGCTTAGATACTGAATGCATGTATTGATTACTGAGTCGTTGAGTCATAGGCTGATTCGCCTAGTCACCGGCTGATTCGTCTGGTTATGGGCTGATTCGCCTAGTCACCGGCTGATTCGTCTGGTTATTGATTGATTCGTCTAAATTTAAGCTGATTCGCTTAATTACAGGCTGATTCGTCTGGTTATTGGCTGATTCGCCTAATTCTTGACTGATTCGTCAATTCTGCGGCTTATTCGCCCAGACATTGATATATGAATTATATCGATGCCGTTCAAGGATTGATTCATTCCTATCGACTGAGATTCGATATAATTACCTATATCCAGATATCGGGATCCCTAGGTTAGAGTGGAGTCGAGTCTGAGACGACGCGTCGGTTGGGTTGAGTCTGATACGACATGTTGATTTACCTTGTTTATATCATTCAAGTTTATTGAATGTTTGATATTGATTTATGTTTCTGAGTTGATACATGTTATGAATATTTCTTATATGCTTTCGTATATGCTTTTATATGATTGCATGTATACATTGTTTATACTGGGATATTTATATCTCACCGGAGTTATCCGGCTGTTGTCTTGTTTTGTATGTGTGCATGACAACAGGTGGGGCTGAATCAGGGTCAAGAAGAGGAGGAGAGAAGATTAGATAGCATGGAGATCCGGGCTTCTAAGCAACATAGGATTCAGCATTGATATGTAGTTGAACCTAGTTGAATTCTTGTAGATAACACAAGATTTGTATGTTCATGTTTAATATGTAATTTGAGTAAATTACATTACGTTTCCGCTTTGTATTTTAAAAAATAAAAATTTAGACCCTGTTTTATAATTGATTAATTAGTCCCAATAATGATTAAGAACTTGATTAGCGTCCGGGTCCCCACATCTACCAACTGTGAATTGTAGGCCACAGTACATGCAGATGTGGATTGTAGACATTGATCATGATATTGACAATAGACTTCATGAAAATCCAGAACTTAGGCGAGAATTGCTACTTAAAATACAAAACATTCTTGATCAACACAATCCATTTGTCCACGTGTTTCGACAAATTGGCAAATGTGAAGACATACCTAACTGTACGCTCATTATCAGACAACAAAAACCTAATGAACATCATTATAGTTTACCAAGGACATCTCAAGTTGCAGTCGTCATTGTTGACAACAGTGTCAAGAAACTTTGAGCATTTGAGATATTACTATACAAGGAATCGGTGTAAATCTTATCAGCATTCAAGATGTAGTTGCCTATTATGATCCTTTACAATATCCCCTCCTTTGCCATATGGTTGGGACTTAAATAGCCGAAATATCAATGGTACTCGATTAACATGATTAAATTACTATGCGTATAGGCTACAGGTTAGTGAAAAAAAACATTGTATTTTATGCTTTATCTTTTAAATTAAAAAATTCAAAATTATATTAACATCAATTCACATATAGTGTAAATTATCTTCTTCACCAGATACGAGAAAATTTACCATCTTTGATCCTTAGAGAAGGTCGTCAACTTCAACAATATGTGGTTGACAATTACGTAAAGATTTAAACACAAAGACTACGATGGATATGTTCCAATCAACGTGATATACATTCAGAACTTTACCAAGGATTGCATGATTATTTACATGGAGGTGAAAATAATGTAGATACGATAACTTACTGATTTGAATATTGTACGATAACTTCATGATTTGATTATTATTTTTCACACTATATGTTACAACTCACATCTTATTCATATCTATCATATACATTATACAGGAAATATTGGCATCATCTTTCAGTGGTAGCCCACGTCATATGTACCAACGGTATCAAAATGCCATGACTTTGGTACAAACATATTGAAAACTAGATATAATGCTTACAATGACATGCAATCCAAATTGGAATTATATAAAAAATAAACTACTTCCTGGGCAATCACCTCAAGACCGTCTAGATTTGATTACAAGGATATTTCGGTCAAATTTGAGGAATTTAAGAAAGAAATTGTGGATAGATGGGTTTTAGGTAAGGTCCGCCCATATTCGTACGTCTTGAGTATCAGAAAAGAGGGCTTCCTCATGTTCATATGTTGGTCATATTTGAAAATAATGACAAGTTGTGTACTCCCGACCATTTTGACTCAATTGTGCGTGCTGAAATACCTTTACAAATAGATGAACCCGACTTACACAAAGTAGTTGTCCACCATATGATACATGGGCTTTGTGGATCGATTGATCCTAATTGTCCATGCATGGTAAATGGCAAATGCAAGAAAAACTTTCCAAAGCCATTTGTGGAATACACATCTCGAGGAAATGATTCATACCCTTTGTATCGAAGACGTAAAGGTGGCGAAGTATCAATTCCCAACAATGACGATGTTTTCATTGATAATGGTTGGGTTGTCCCGTACAATCCCTGGGTTTTATTAAAATATGATTGTCATATTAACGTTGAAGTATGTGGAGGGATTAAGTGTGTCAAATACATATACAAGTACATCCATAAAGGTCATGATCAGGTCGACTAGAGTTACGAAATGGACAAAATTGTGATGAAATCCAACAGTACTTGGATGGAAGATGGATTTCTGCACCTGAAGCATTGTGGAGAATTTTCTCATTTGAGTTCTGTAGGATGTATCATTCAGTCATTAGGTTACAACTACATACACCAAACCAACATTTGATTTATTTTGACCCCCAACAACGCGTAAGAAAGTATCCTTCAGTCATTAAGTGGTTGAAAGAGTATATATTGTGTCGCCATCTGAAGGTGAGAGGTTTTATCTTCGTATCCTTTTAAATAATGTCAGGGGCCCGACATCTTTTGAAGATCTGATGACTGTGAATGGGGTAACATATTAAAAATTTAAGGAGTCTGCTCAAATGAGAGGACTTCTCAAACAAGATGATTATGTAATACAATGTCTGCAAGAAGCACACTCTGTTAGAATGCCATCTTCATTGAGAAGGTTATTTGAATCCATAATGGTGTTCTGTCAACCAACAATAGTTCGAGAACTCTGGAATGAGTTTCATCCTAGCATGTGTGAAGATTATGGCAGAGAAATTTCATCAAGTAACTTAATCATCAATAAATTATTGCTTGAGATAAGAAGGTTGTTGCATCATTACAAAATGAAACTTGATGTTTTGATTTGCCATCAATAAATGCTGTGTAACGCCCCGAAGATTCTAGAGTCCACACGAACCACATTTATACGAGTGATTAAATTCTTTGTGTATTTTTATTAAATGTTTTAGTTGCATTAATTAATTATGTTGTGCATGTTTGCATGTTTAAAATATACATTTCTACATTGTTGCATAAAATGGCATTTTTAAAGGTTATTCAAGTTGTGATCAAGGAACGGAGACCGAGGGCTGAAAAATAGAAAAATGTTTTTATTAAATTATAAATTAAGGGTGATGTTTTTTCTTATTTTTAAAATATGGTTGATGGTTTTTCATATTTTTGAAAGCAAGGGGTTTTTAGGTGATTTTATACGCCGGGACGTAAATTTTATCGGTGTTGGTTTTTCAACAAAAATAAAAACATGTTGGCAACCCGGATTATAAATTCACAAACTTATTTTAACAAAACTATTTTTAATATTTAATTAAGCACTAATGGGCCTAATTTGTATGCTTATTGGGCCTAAGACTTAATTAGTGAATTAATTATTATATAATATATTAAACCCTCCCTATTATCCCCAAAATTGTCACGCCTCTTTCTGAATTTTCTCTCCCCAAAAACACTTCCAAACACATGACAACTCACACGTGAATTTGAAGAAAAAAATGGGGAAAAGGCTTCAAGGAATTTCAAGCATAGGCCCTCCTCGTCATCGTTCTTCGTCGTCAACGTATATTCGTGCGTTTAAAACGCAAAGGCATGCCATATTCTTCCTTTCCTAATCATCGCACCATATTATTTAAATATGTTTGAAATTGCATGAAAAACAAGTTCCAACATGAAATATTTTCGGTTTTGTGTAATATGCCAATTTTTAAGGCTTGAATTTGGGGAAAAATCATGTTTGTTATGTTGTTAAAGGGGCTGCCATGATTAGGATTGGTTAGGGGATGTTTTTACATGTTTTTAGGAGTCCTAAAACACAACAAAACGTTGCAAATCTAAAAGAATAAAGCTGGAAAACGTAAGATAGGAAAACCAACGAAGGAACCGTGAGATGTATTGGCTTGTACAAGATACTATGGATCGATTGTTTTGCATGGGGCCTTGGGGCTTTGTCAAGGCTGGCTGGGGCTCGAGGAGGGTCAGGGGTGAGGGCTTGGTAGAGTCCTATGGGGCAAGGGCTAGCGCTAAGTAGGCTGGAAGAGTCCCTGCGTGAAGGGACTCCTCACACGCGTGCAGAATTCTGGGAAGGGCACCGAAAGTTGCAGGGGCTTTGGCTCGGTTGAGGGCTGGGCTAGGTGGTCTAGATGGTGCCTTAGGATGGTCCAGTGAGGGTTAGGAGGAGCTGGGCTCGGTGGTAGCCTGGGTAAGAACCTCCACGAAGAAAACAGCAGCGGCAGCGTGAGGTATGCTTGCACGAGGCTGCTGTCCTTTGCTTCAGGGGCTTCGCTGCCGGGTTCTAGGGAGTGGGCTGGCCTTGGTCGAGTCTGGGCATGGTCCAGGGATGTCTAGGGTCAGGTGGGCTCGGTATTTAAGTGTAGTGCATAAATTCAGTACACGTATAACTCATGCATTTATTTAATTAGTAAATCATATAACTAATTTTAAAATGAGTTTTAAGCCATGTATGGTTTAGTTGAATGCATTATTCTAAATTATATATGTTTAAATGATGCACGTTAAAATGTTTTTCGAGTTTCATGTTTCAGGCATTCATTCGAGGCGGGATTGAGAAAAAGACCGACGGCGATTTTGGCAATTTAAAATGTGGTATTCTATTTTTTAAGTCGAGTTTGGGGTTTTTTAATTTAATTTATTAAGTTTCAGCATTTTAAACCTGAATCATTTAGCTAGTAATTTTAAGGGTTTAAAACTCTTAAAATTAGCATTTTTGTGTGTCTTATTTTGATTAAGGAGTTTATTTAAAAATTTGTGTGTATATTGTTTCCAAGAAATTTTTGAGTTAGTGTTTGAGTAACTTTTAATTAGTGATTAAATTATTATTAAGCATAATTTATTTCCCTAACTTAATACCTAAACACACACATACACGTTTTACCCCTAACTCATGCACTCACACACTTTTACACACACTTAGTCACGGCAACACACACACAAAAGTTTTAATTCAGAATTTTATCACTTTGAGAAAAGAAAACCTAGGGTTCTCCTCCCAACGGCAGCCGCCCCATCCCCTCATAATTTCCAGCAATATTTTCGTGTGTTTCTTCAAGAATTTTAGCGCCACAATCGCCCCGGATCAACCTCGCTTCCATCTCCGCTTCGGTGACGTCGTTTCGTTAAAGTTTGATATAAAAAAGGCACGTATATTCTGTTCTTGATGCATCGATCATGTCATATTATGCGTGTGTTGTTATTTATGCGTAAAACCATGTGTATGTTGTGTAGAAGTTTGAGCAATCATGTTTAAATCGCTTTTGGAGCCCTTTTAGATCTAAAAATCACGTTTTTACTGTTCTGGTTGAAACTGCGAATTTTTAGTCGAGATTTTGAGAAAACATTCAACTAGAAAATTTTAGAACTTTTCGATGCCTTCGATTAGATATAAAATTTGAGATTTTTGGATGAAAATTGAGTGAGTTATGACGTTTTTTGTGTAACTGCTCAAACTGCGTCTTTTGCGAAAATTTGTGTCTTGAGGTCTTTATGTTGCAGGCTTCGTTGGGAATCGACGGGCGATCGTTGCGGCGTTTAGGTATGGTTAGCATGTTGTTAAGATGGTTATTGCGTTTTCGTTTCGTGTCGTTAGGCATTTGAACTAGTGGGAAGACGTAGGAAATCGATTTGATGTCAATTGCCGTTTTCTTTGTGTTGCATTGGGCAGTAGAAGGGACGTCGTGTTTTGGGGAGTTTGTACGGGTTTTGGTGCAATGTTATGGTGTCCTAAGAAGTGTCGTAAGGTGTTGAATTACATCATTTAAGTGTCAAATTGGGTGAATAGACAGTGCATAAGTTCCTCGCAGGTGCAGAGAAACCGAGAGTACACGGACCCTTACCCGGACCTCGACACGGGGTCCGTACCTATGTTCTTCCGGGGTGCCTTTTTCCAGAGTCTACGCGGACCCCTACACGGACCTAAGCACGGGGTCCGTGTCTCCCCTTTTCTGCACACACATTTTACAGTACCTACACGGACCCGGGGTCGGACCTGGGCACGGGGTCCGTGTCTTGCATATTTTGGGGATAATATTTTAGCACGCTTCGAGGTTTGATGTCATGGTTTAGTGCAAGGATTATCAAGGTCGTGTCATGGGAAATTTTAGAATGTCCTAAGTAGTGGTCGAACTCGAGAGTAAGTATGATTTCTACGTTAAGTTATGCAAGTTAAGTATGCAAATTCATGTTAGTATGTGCAGCAACGGCCCCAGTGGAAGTCCAACGAATCCATCAACGCCAAGTAAGTATGTGGACGTGCAAAAGAAAATATTTTAAGTTTTTGAGGTATGCTAATTGTCTCGTGACCAAATTATGAATGGGTTTGGAAGTCGGTGAATGTGGCCGAGGACCTCTCCACCCCGTTAAATTATGAACGGGTTAGATCGTGGTTGGAAAGCGTTAAATTATGAAAGGGGACCAACCAGCCTGTTAAATTATGAACGGGAATCTCATGTATGTGGCAGTGGATATGTACCTGTCAGGATCAGGCGTTTATTATGTTATGGGTCACTTGCTTTGAAACATCCTCTACGCAAATTGCTGAAGTTATGTATGTTCAAGTATACAGTATGCTTATGAAAGTTTATGTTAATGGCACGACTAGTTATGTACGTACGTATGTTCAAGTTTATTATACAAGTTCAAGTTTCAAGTTATGTACGTTCTATTTTTAAGATGCATGCGATTTTATTAAGTAGTACTCGTTATCCCAGTTTATACGTGTTGAGTCTTTAGACTCACTAGACTTGATCGATGCAGGTGACTATGTTGAGGAGACAGGAGGTGGCGACCAAGGGGCAGGCTTCGACTGAGTGGAAGGCTAGACCCGAGGACCGCAATGCTTACGCTTTATGCAAAGTTTCAAAATACTCTGATTTTTAAATATCTGGATGCGAAATATTTTGAGACAGTTTCTTTTAGCAAAATTTTATTTGTGACGGATGATTTTGAGATCTATTTTTATGAATGTTGAGTGACGACCGTATGGATGTTTACATTTAAGAAAATTTTTAATTCTTCCGCATTTTTTTTAAGTTTGAAAATACGGTACGTTACAGTTGGTATCAGAGCGGTGTTCTTGTAAAAGGTTACGCCTACTGCCAGTCGAAAGAAGCTCACGAAGTCACACCTCAAGTCTGTAAGTTTAAAGTTTTGCATTATGTTATGTAGTAAGCATCAAGTTATGATTTCAGTATGTGCATGTTTTAAGTTTGATTTACGTGCATCATGAAATATTGATATATGTACATGCATGTTGAGTTTACGTGTTTTGTAATTCATTGGAACAGTGTGCCTCCTAGACGTATGATTAACCAGGAAGCTAGGGAGGAGGACAGGGAGCCTCGAGATGAGGGAAGAGCCAATCCTCCACCACCACCACCAGATATGCAGGCGCAGATGCTTGCTGGTATGACGCAATTCTTCGCACAGTTTGCGAGGAACCAGACTGCTGTAGGCCCCGAGGAGAGGCCTAGACCAGAGGCAGTATATGAGAGGTTCCGGAGGATGAGTCCGAAGGAGTTTTCGGGTACTACTGACCCGATGGTAGCTGAGGGATGGATCAAGTCCATCGAAGTAATATTTGACTTTATGGAGCTGACTGACGCTGACAGGGTCAGATGTGCTATATTCTTGCTGTCAGGGGATGCTAGATTATGGTGGGAGAGTGCATCAGTGGCAGTAAACTTGAAGACTCTGTCGTGGAGTGGATTCAAAGAGGTGTTCTACGCCAAGTACTTCACTGAAGAAGTACACTCTCGTCTGACTAGGGAATTTATGACGCTGAGACAGGGAGACAGTAGTGTGACAGATTTTGTCAGAAAGTTTAGATGGGGTGTTACTTCGTACCCCTCATTGCGAATGATGCCCAAGCAAAACTGAGGCATTTCATGGATGGATTGCGGTCGATCTTGCGCCGTGATGTGAGGGTAGCTGGCCCTACTTCTTATGCAGTCGCCGTATCTAGGGCTTTGGCGGCGGAACAAGACCAACGAGATATTGAGGCTGACAGGTTGGGCAAGAGGCCCTACCAGGCGCCGCAGCACCCGCAGCAGCAGCATCAGAAGTCCCAGTTTAAGAGGCCGTTTCAAGAGCCGCCAGGGAAGAAACCCTATCAGGGACCGCCGAAAGGCAAGGGACCTATCCAGCAGCAAGGGGCGCCTCAGAAGCCCGGTAACTCCCCAGTGTGCCAGAAGTGCAATCGCCAGCATCCCGGACAGTGCCTATGGGGATCCGGGAAATGTTTTAAATGTGGAGCTACGGACCACATGTTGAAAGAGTGCCCGCACTGGAAGCAGCCCACCCAAGGGAGAGTATACGCCATGCATGCACATGAGGCGAATCCAGACACGACTTTGCTGACCGGTAAACTTTCCTACCAAAGTTCAGTATTATTTTGCCTTGCATGTGGATTTTTATTTGGGATTATTTGTGTGCTAGTATTATTCTTGAATAACTCGAGATATTGGGTTCTTCTATGCTTAAGGTTTATGTTAGTAATTTTGGGGTGTAAGTTAGTTTGTTATGCTAACGTCTCTCAGGAAATATTTTCATAAAGAGAATAGCTACTCAGCCCTTGATAGATTCAGGAGCCACCCATTCTTTATCTCGGAAACGTTCGCCAATCACTTGGATATCAAGACCATTGGACTCGACGTGAATTATTCAGAAACCGTCCCATCAGGGGAAGATCTGTCAGCTACTAGCGTGGTTAGAGATATTGACCTAGAATTGCGCGGCCACCTGGTGTATGCTGATTTGATCGTCTTGCCGATGCCAGAGTTTGACATTAAAGAACAGAGTTCTGATTGATTTTCAGAAGAGGTCAGTATTGGTTAGACCGCCGGGCATGGAGCAGTTTCTTTTTGAGCCAGCCAGATGGAGGAGCTTCCCCCGCATGGTTTCGTGCATGCAGGCGAGGAGGCTGATTTCCAAGGGGTGTTAGGCCTTCTTGGCCAGTATTATTTCAGCGCCTGATGTGCCTACTCCATCTTTATCTGAAGTGCCAGTAGTCTGAGATTTCCCAGACGTCTTTCCAGACGACTTCGCAGGCCTTCCACCAGATAGAGAGGTAGAGTTTACGATCGATCTCATGCCAGGCACATTGCCAATCTCTAAGGCGCCGTACAGATTAGCTCCAACAGAGATGTTAGAACTCAAGCAGCAGATTCAGGAGCTCTTAGACAAGGAGTTTATCCGCCCGAGTTTCTCACCGTGGGGCGCACCAGTGCTCTTTGTGAAAAAGAAAGACGGGAGCATGAGACTGTGCATCGATTACCGTGAGCTGAACAAGGTAACATCAAGAATAAGTACCCGTTGCCTAGAATCGAAGACTTGTTCGATCAGTTGCAGGGAGCTACCGTGTTCTCTAAGATAGATCTTTGATCAGGGTACCATCAGCTGAAAGTGAAGGATGCAGTGTCCACAAGACAGCCTTCAGGACTAGATATGGGCATTACGAGTTCTTAGTAATGCCATTTGGATTGACGAATGCTCCAGCTATTTTCATGAACCTCATGAACCGAGTATTTCAGCCGTTCCTCGACCAGTTCGTCATAGTGTTCATTGACGATATTTTTATATACTCGAAAAGCCATGAGGAGCACAGCCAGCACTTGAGGACAGTTTTACAGACCTTGCAGAGCCGTAAGTTGTTTGCAAAGTTTAGTAAGTGCAAGTTTTGGTTGCAGAAAGTTGCATTTTTGGGGCATATAGTATCTAGCAGTGGTATTGAGGTGGACCCAGCGAAGGTAGCAGCCGTTAAGGCATGGGTCGAGCCAAAGAATGCATCAGAAACCCGCAGCTTTTTGGGTTTAGCAGGCTACTACCGTAAGTTCATTCAGGGATTTTCGTCCATAGCAGTGCCGCTCACATCACTGACAAAGAAAAATGCCAAATTTGTGTGGAGTGATGAATGTCAGAAGAGCTTCGATACTTTGAAGCAAGCTCTTATTTCAGCGCCGGTCCTAGCCATGCCATCAGGGCAAGGAGACTTTGTGTTATATACCGATGCATCTAAGCTCGGGTTAGGCGCAGTATTGATGCAGCAAGGTCGGGTCATAGCTTATGCTTCCAGACAATTGAAGGTGCACGAGAAAAATTACCCGACTCACGATCTGGAGTTAGCCGCCGTGGTGTTTGCGTTAAAGATTTGGAGACACTATCTATACGGCGAGAAATGTCAGATTTTCACCGACCACAAGAGTCTCAAATATTTCTTCACGCAGAAAGAGTTGAATATGAGACAGAGACAGTGGTTGGAACTTGTGAAAGATTACGACTGCGAAATTTGCTACCATCCGGGGAAGGCTAATGTTGTCGCAGACGCTTTGAGTAAAAAAATGGCAGTTGTCGCTCAGTTGTCAGCTCAGAGACCGCTTCAGTCGGAGATTCATAGATTTGGTCTAGAGATTTATCGAGAGGGCAGAGCTCCTAGAATGTCTAATCTGATAGTCAAATCAGATTTGCTAGACCGTATCCGAGCAAGTCAGTCTTCAGATGAGCAGTTACAGAAATGGAGACTGAAAGATGAAGCCAAGGGCAGTGTGTTGTATACAGTGTCAGATGGGATTGTGAGATACAGAGGTAGAATGTGGGTGCCTAGTGGCGAATCGATCAGACAGGATATTTTGATAGAGGCACACGCATCTCCGTATTCTATCCATCCGGGAGGTACCAAAATGTATAAGGACCTCCAGATTTTGTATTGGTGGCCAAGGATGAAGAGAGACATCCGCCGATTTGTGTCAGAATGCCTCACTTGTCAGCAGTTGAAGGCAGAACATCAGAGGCCAGCAGGATTGGTTAAGCCACTCCCCATTCCCGAGTGGAAGTGGGAGAAAATTACTATGGATTTTGTGGCTGGGTTTCCGAGGTAAGTCTGAGGATCGAATTCTATTTGGGTTATAGTGGACCGACTCACCAAATCAGCGCATTTTATACCAGTGAAGACGACTTTCTCCATGACGCAGTATGCGGAGCTTTATATCCGGGAGATAATACGTTTGCATGGGTTCCCAATTTCGATAGTGTCCGACAGGGACCCGAGGTTCACCTCGTCCTTCTGGAAGAGCTTGCATGAAGCTATGGGAACGAAGTTGCTTTTCAGTACAGCATTTCACCCACAGACAGATGGCCAGTCTAAGCGAGTGATTCAGATTCTGGAAGATTTACTAAGAGCCTGTATGATTGATTTTCAAGGAACTTGGGAGTCTAGACTACCTCTAGTGGAGTTCACATACAACAACAGCTTCCAAGCATCTATTGGTATGGCTCCCTATGAGGCGTTGTATGGGAGGAAGTGTAGATCACCAGTTCATTGGGATGAAGTTGGTGAAAGAGCGGAACTTGGTTCAGAGATAGTTCAGCAGACTGCAGAAGTGGTGGTCAAGATTCGTGACAGAATGAAGACTGCCCAAAGTCGTCAGAAGAGCTATGCTGATAAGAGGAGGAGAGATCTCGAGTTTGCCGTTGGTGATCACGTTTTCGTCAGGATAGCACATATGAAGGGTGTTATGAGATTTGGAAAAAGAGGCAAACTGAGTCCGAGGTTCATTGGGCCGTTTGAGATTTTGGACAGAGTTGGGACACTAGCCTATCGTGTTGCCCTTCCGCCGAATCTGGCCGGGGTGCACAATGTGTTCCATGTCTCGATGCTGAGGAAATATTTGGCTAATTCTTCGCACATTCTGAGTTATGAGCCGTTGCAGCTGACTCCAGACTTGTCTTACGAAGAAAAACCAGTCCAAATCCTAGACAGGCAAGAGCGTAAGCTCCGGAATAAAGTGACTAAGCTAGTTAAAGTCCGGTGGCTAAATCAATCGGTGGAAGAGGCCACTTGGGAATCAGAAGCAGATAAGAGATTTCACTACCCGAAATTGTTCGGTAAGACTTAATTTCGAGGACGAAATTTTTATAAGTGGGGGAGGAACTGTAGTGCCCAAATTCAGTACACGTATAACTCATGCATTTATTTAATTAGTAAATCATTTAACTAATTTTAAAATTATTTTTAAGCCATGTATGGTTTAGTTGAATGCATTATTTTAAATTATATATGTTTAAGTGATGCACGTTAAAATGTTTTTCGAGTTTCATGTTTCAGGCGTTCATTCGAGACGGGACTGAGAAAAAGACCGGCGACGATTTTGGCAATTTAAAATGTGGTATTCTATTTTTTAAGTCGAGTTTGGAGCGTTTTAATTTAATTTATTAAGTTTCAGCATTTTAAACCTAAATCATTTAGCTAGTAATTTTAAGGGTTTAAAACTCTTAAAATTAGCATTTTTGTGTGTCTTATTTTGATTAAGGAGTTTATTTAAAAATTTGTGTGTATATTGTTTCCAAGAAATTTTTTAGTTAGTGCTTGAGTAACTTTTAATAAGTGATTAAATTATTATTAAGCGTAATTTATTTCCCTAACTTAATACCTAAACACACACATACACGTTTTACCCCTAACTCATGCACTCACACACTTAGTCACGGCAACACACACCCAAAAGTTTTAATTCAGAATTTTATCACTTTGAGAAAAGAAAACCTAGGGTTCTCCTCCCAACGGCAGCCGCCCCTTCCCCTCATAATTTCCAGCAATATTTTCGTGTGTTTCTTGAAGAATTTTAGCGCCACAATCGCCTCGGATCAACCTCGCTTCCATCTCCGCTTCGGTGACGTTGTTTTGGTAAAGTTTAATATCAAAAAAGGCACGTGTATTCTGTTCTTGATGCATCGATCATGTCATATTATGCGTGCTTTGTTATTTATGCGTAAAACCATGTGTATGTTGTGTAGAAGTTTGAGCAATCATGTTTAAATCGCTTTTGGAGCCCTTTTTAGATCTAAAAATCACGTTTTTACTGTTCTGGTTGAAACTGCGAATTTTTGGTCAAACTTTGGAGAAAACTTTCAACTAGAAAATTGTAGAACTTTTCAATGCCTTCTATTTGATATAAAATTCGAGAATTTTGGATGAAAATTGAGTGAGTTATGACGTTTTTCGTTGGACTGCTCAAACTGCGTCTTTTGCGAAAATTTGTGTCTTGAGGTCTTTATGTTGCAGGCTTTGTTGTGGATCGACGGGCGATCGTTGCGGCGTTTAGGTATGGTTAGCATGTTGTTAAGATGGTTATTGTGTTTTCGTTTCGTGTCGTTAGGCACTTGAACTAGTGGGAAGACATAGGAAATCGATTTGATGTCAATTGCCGTTTTCTTTGTGTTGCATTGGGTAGTAGAGGGGACGTCGTGTTTTGGGGAGTTTGTACGGGTTTTGGTGCAATGTTATGGTGTCCTAAGAAGAGTCGTAAGGTGTTGAATTACATCATTTAAGTGTCAAATTGGGTGAATAGACAGTGCATAAGTTCCTTGCAGGTGCAGAGAAACCGAGAGTACACGGACCTCGACACGGGGTCCGTACCTATGTTCTTCCGGGGTCCCTTTTTCCAGAGTCTACACGGACCCCTACACGGACCTAAGCACGGGGTCCGTGTCTCCCCTTTTCTGCACACACATTTTACAGTACCTACACGGACCCGGGGACGGACCTGGGCACGGGGTCCGTGTCTTGCATATTTTGGGGATAATATTTTAGCACGCTTCGAGGTTTGATGTCGTGGTTTAGTGCAAGGATTATCAAGGTCGTGTCATGGGAAATTTTAGAATGTCCTAAGTAGTGGTCGAACTCGAGAGTAAGTATGATTTCTACGTTAAGTTATGCAAGTTAAGTATGCAAATTCATGTTAGTATGTGCAGCAACGGCCCCAGTGGAAGTCCAACGAATCCCTCAACGCCAATTAAGTATGTGGACGTGCAAAAGAAAATATTTTAAGTTTTTGAGGTATGCTAATTGTCTCGTGACAAAATTATGAATGGGTTTGGAAGTCGGTGAACGTGGCCGAGGACCTCTCCACCCCGTTAAATTATGAACGGGTTAGATCGTGGTTGGAAAGCGTTAAATTATGAACGAGGACCAACCAGCCCGTTAAATTATGAACGGGGATCTCATGTATTTGGCAGTGGATACGTCCCTGTCAGCCCAGTACTGTGGTTTGTCTGATCAGGCGTTTATTATGTTATGGGTCACTTGCTTTGAAACATCCTCTACGCAAATTGCTGAAGTTATGTATGTTCAAGTATGCAGTATGTTTATGAAAGTTTATGTTGATGGCACGTCTAGTTATGTACGTACGTATGTTCAAGTTTATTATGCAAGTTCAAGTTTCAAGTTATGTACGTTCTATTTTTAAGATCCATGCGATTTTATTAAGTAGTACTCGTTATCACAGTTTATACGTGTTTAGTCTTTAGACTCACTAGAGTTGATCGATGCAGGTGACTATATTGAGGAGACAGGAGGTGGCGACCAAGGGGCTGGTTTGGACTGAGTGGAAGACTAGACCCAAGGACCGCAATGCTTACTTTTATGCAAAGTTTCAAAATACTCTGATTTTTAAATATCTGGATGCGAAATATTTTGAGACAGTTTCTTTTAGCAAAATTTTATTGGTGAAGGATGATTTTGAGATCTATTTTTATGAATGTTGAGTGACGACCGTATGGATGTTTACATTTAAGAAAATTTTTAATTCTTCCGCATTTTTTTAAGTATGAAAATACGGTACGTTACATTAAGGGCTGGAAGAGTCCTAGACTAGGTAGGAGTCCTATTATTCATGGGAGAGACACACACTCACGTTCAGGATTTTGGGGCAAATTCCAGGAGGGTTTCGAGTGGGCCAGGGCTGGTTTTACTGGCTGGGCTTGGTCAATAGGGTACCTAGGTGGTTTGGGTAGGTTTTGGCTCAAGGTGGCTCGAGCGTGGCTCGAGTAAATTGGGAGATGGCTCGGTATATTCGTAGGTGTGGCAATTTCGAAATTAAAGAACAAAATATGGACATGGGTCCACGGGTGTGGCTCACCACTTGGAATGGTAGAATAAATCATAAAAAGTTTATGTTTAAAATTTGGGGTCAAAATATTGAGTTTTGGATTTATTCGGGATTTAATCGCCGCACGAAACGCTAATTAACAAGTTAATTAAAAAGTCTAGTTTTATGCTTCATAAAATTATGAAAATTTAGGTTTAAACTTAAATAATTATTAGAAGCCTAAGTTTTTATTTTGGGAATTTTATAATAAGGTTTGGTTTAATTCGAGATTAAAACACATTAATATGTCACATTTAAAGATTAATTTAAAAGTCATCGAATTATGCTAAATAAAAATATGAGAAAATTCATGTAAGATTAAATAATTATTTGGGACATGTTAGAGTCAATGTAATTAAGAAAATGTCAAAAACTGGAAATGTTACGTCCAGGGGTAAAACGGTCATTTTACATCTACAAATTAGTAAACGTCATGGCAGTGTCCTGAATTTTTAAGAATTTTTATGTCAAAATGTTTATGATTTAACATATCAATATGTTATTTTAAATGTTTTGATGTTAATATGATTATTTTAAATGTTCATGGATTTTTATATGTTAAAATATTATTTTTAAAATGTATATGGATTTTTTTATTTAACGTGGACATTTAAAAGACATGTTGCATGCTTAGTTTAAAAAAAAAACGTTATATGCATGTTTAAATTTTATAAAGTGATGAGAATATGAAACGTTGAAGGAAGTGAAGTAATTGTGACTAATACGATGATATGTTGGAGATATCGTGCGGGTTATTGTCCCAGTGAGAGCCCGGCGATCGTGTTTCCTTGGATGCGGATATGAATATGTATATGTATACGATGATATGTTAATACGTAAGGCCAAAGTCCAGTTGACCGGTGAGAGTGTTGCTGGTGTCCCCGCCGCCCAGTACAGTGGTTACATGTAGATGGATCCATTGCCCAACACGTAGACGTAGACGAACACGAAAGCCACAATTAACTATCTGAATTCAACGAAAGGAAAAAAAAAAGAATACGTATATGTTGATGATAATATGAATATGAATATGTTTATGTTTATGCATAAGATTATGCAAATGTTTTTATTTAAAGGTTTTATGCATCATGAAAATGTCTACGAAAATATGTATGTTTATGCATCTTCATGAACACGATATTTTAAGTACAAGTATTTTTCACTGTTATATGTTAACTGTATTATGTATTACTCGTTATCAAGAATATGACGTGTTGAGTCTTTAGACTCACTAGGTGTGATTGATGCAGGTGATATTGATTATGAATATGATAATGGAGGTCTTGATAGTTGACTTGACTGGACTGAAAATACACATAACCCAAGGACCGACGCTAGTTTTCCGCACTAGTTATTATTTAGGATTTTAAGTAATGTTAAAAATATTTTTACGTCTTTTATTTATGTTATGAGAGATTTTTGAGAGGTTATAGTATGAGCTATACTTTTCAAATAATGTTTTTATGTTGGTAAAATGTTTGACGATTTTATGCATTAAAATATTTTCCTTTGGATTTTTAAATGGCAGTTGGATGTTTATTTTTAGAATGATGTCAAAAATATTTTATGGTTCGGCCGATGCTAAGTGAGGTTTTAAAAAAAATAAAAATTCTAGCACGTTTTAAGAAAAACAAATAGCAGACGTTTCAGTGGGTATCAGAGCAAAGGTTCTGTAAAGGGTTGTGCCACCATCATTGCCGGGAAGTTCAGTCGTCAAGCCTCAATTTGTAAGTTTTACATGCTTTAGATAATTTAATATGTTGTTACCTGCATGATAACATGAATTATATGTTTAGGTAACATGTTTAAGCTCTATGAGGATATATGATTTTTATGCTTTGAATTTTTATACGTGATACGATATGAAATAAGAAATTATTTGATTTTAAAGATGTTGGTTTCGTGGTGGAATTGGACTATGTTAATTTTGGGTTTTAGTCTTGACGTTTTACATTTTGGGCTATAAGTTAATCATGAGTATTATGAATGCTTTTGGGACACGTAGATTTTCTAAAAAAATACTGATGACTCTTGGGTACTATTTGAATTAATTTTTGGGAATGACTTATAAGTAATAGTGATTCGAGGATTTCTAACGACTTCGGGAGTAAGAAAATATATAAATTGAGATTTTAAGTTTTGATGAAAAGTAAATTAGGTTATAGCAAATGATTTTGGGTAAATAAGTTTAAATTTTTGAAATTTCGTTATGGGAAACCTGTAGAAGGAAATTAAGAATGCCAAGAACTTATGGATTAACTTTAGGAATTTTGAAATTAAGGACCAATTAGGATGATTTTTGAGGAAATTAAGATTTTATTTTGCAAATATTAAGGAATTTGGGAACTAGTTTAGCAACAAATGAGAATTGAATTTGTTAAATGGTAAGAATTTTGAGGATTTAGACTTTTTAAGAATATTTGGAACATTGGGATATCTTGGTTATAAGATTATAAGGAATGTAATCAAGGGTATAATAAGACGAATCGATATTAGGCTTGAAAAATCTAAGTGTTAGCGGATACGTTTGGGATTTTAAGATTGAAATATGAAAAGTTGACGAATATTTTGGGTATTAAATATGGAAAATAATATAAGATAAGTATGATCATCCATCTTTTTATATTGAGAATTTTAAGGAAAGTTGAAATTCGAGGTTATAATAGCATAGCATTAAGTTTTTATGGGTCTTTTAAGTTGCGTATTGCAAAATAAGGATTTAGAATGAAAATTAATTGGGATCAAGGAGACGTAAGACATTCTAGAACTTAAGTTTCAGCAGAGTAGCGCAGCGGAAGCGTTGATTTTTTGGATACTAGAACTAAGTCTAAACTTTAGGTTGTTATGGATAAACGAATTTCGAGGACGAAATTCAATTTAAGGGGGGAAGATTGTAACGCCCCGAAAATTCTAGAGTCCACGCGTACCACATTTATACGAGTGATTAAATTCTTTGTGTATTATTATTAAATGTTTTAGTTGCATTAATTAATTATGTTGTGCATGTTTGCATGTTTAAAATATACATTTCTACATTGTTGCATAAAAAGGCATTTTTAAAGGTTATTCAAGTTGCGATCGAGGAACGAAGACTGAGGGCTGAAAAATAGAAAAATGTTTTTATTAAATAATTGTTTTTTCTTATTTTGAAAATATGGTTGATGGTTTTTCATATTTTTGAAAGTAAGGGGTTTTTAGGTGATTTTATACGCCGGGACGAAAATTTTATCGGTGTTGGTTTTTCAACAAAAATACGAACATGTTGGCAACC
Source organism: Primulina eburnea (assembly GCF_022965805.1). Taxonomy (NCBI): domain Eukaryota; kingdom Viridiplantae; phylum Streptophyta; class Magnoliopsida; order Lamiales; family Gesneriaceae; genus Primulina; species Primulina eburnea. Next base: position 29,349,216 of record NC_133102.1, read on the forward strand.
CAGATAATAAATTCACAAACTTATTTTAACCAAACTATTTTAATATTTAATTAAGCACTAATGGGCCTAATTTGTATGTTTATTGGGCCTAAGCCTTAATTAGTTAATTAATTAGTATATAATATATTAAACCCTCCCTATTATCCCCAAAATTGTCACGCCTCTTTTTGAATTTTCTCTCCCCAAAAACACTTCCAAACACACGACAACTCACACGTGACTTTGAAGAAAAAAATTGGGAAAAAGCTTCAAGGAATTTCAAGCATAGGCCCTCCTCGTCATCGTTCTTCGTCATCAACGTATATTCGTGCGTTTGAAACGCAAAGACACGCCATATTCTTCCCTTACTCATCATCAACCATATTATTTAAATATGTTTGAAATTGCATGAAAAACAAGTTCCAACATGAAATATTTTTGGTTTTGTGTAATATGCCAATTTTTAAGGCTTGAATTTGAGGAAAAATCATGTTTGTTATGTTGTTAGAGGGGCTGCCTATTGGACCCCGGTTTTCTACGCGCCCAAACGCAGCGGAAGTTAAAATTTTTATTTTATTTTGACAATCAAAATATGTTTTGCTTTGGGCGCTCGTATGGTTTTTACAATAAACATTCATAGGATGTCAGAAAAATTATACCTTTGTGAATTAATCACGTGGCTCCAACTAATCCGGTATAAACGGATTAGCTCTTGATGAATCCCTACGAACATTCTTCGATGAAATCCTTTCTTTCCTTCTAATCAGGTCCACGACTGAATTGTATGATCCTCTTCCAAATTGCACTAGAAATATTGGAACATATTTTTCATTGAGATGAAACACTACCGGCACAACCTCAAACAATTTGAGTGGCCAAATTTTCTTGTTTTGAGAATGGATTTTTCGAGAGATGCTTGGTGGAATTGGAAGAGCCGAAAAGTTGTTCTCTTTTTATTCCTTGAAACTCACGAATCCTATCTCAATCTTTTTGAGAATAATGAAATCTTAATCCTTTTAATTATCATTTGCTTAATTAATTAAATTAATTAAGTAAACTAAATATTTGGAGGATTATGGTTGTGATTCTCAAAATCTCACAATCAAAATTAGTGGAGGCTATGATTTTAGGTCAAAATTTTAAAAATAAAAATTCCATGACCTAATTACTATAATTAACATTAATAGGCTTGATCAATTAATTGAGCTAGTCCAACTAGTTTAATTAATTAATCAAAATCCATTAAAACTTTAATTATTTAGTATGTTGGACTTATACTCCTACAAGCCCATTAAACATACTTCTCACTATATTCAATTTAATTTTTAATAAACTCAACTTTTGAGTTTAATAAATTAAATCGATTATAAATTCAATATTTGAATTTAATATTTAAATTATAAATTCAACTCTTTGAATTTATCACCTCCAAAATTTAATAGTTAATAAACTCAACTTTTGAATTTAATAAATTAAATTATCAATTTTAAAAATTCAACTCCTTGAATTTATTATCTCCAAATTTCATAAATTCAACTTCTTGACTTTATTATCTCATAAATTCAACTCCTTGAATTTATTTTCTCAAAATTTAATTATCATAAATTCAACTCTTTGAATTTACTATTTCATAATATAAATTCAACTCCTTGAATTTAATCTCTCAACGAGAACAAACGATCCAGTGCTTGTGTGACCCTCAATGGTTCAGGGATACAGCTAGTCGTGGGTTCACAACTCTTTGTGATTCAGGACATAATCCTTTATTCGGGCTTACCCTAGTTAGCCCCATTCTTTTCATCAACACCTTGATCAAGAATGTCAGAACTCATTTCTGATAGCACCCATCGGATCATGGTAAGAGCGTCTAGTAGCATCGCCCCATGATCCCCTAGGTATCACTGATAGTGCCTGCAAGAACCAGTAGATTATGATTAACGTACAGTACGGTCCCTTCATCTCATATATCCCGATCGAATCTGCAACCATTGGTTCATCGAGGGTTGCATATTAATTCGATAACAATGTGATAACTTTAATAGTGGCATCGCGTGTACTATTGGAGAACTCCTTCTCCAACGTACATCTCATACTCTGGCCAGAGATTCCATGCACTATTATTACATCAGATCACATAGGATATCCACACCCGCAGGTGAGCGGTGAATCCCCGACTACAATGCACTGGCTCCTATATGTGTCGCAACTGTACCCAACCTCGCCACCTGATGACTCTCCTGGAGCCAGTAAATGAGTCAAAGCACAGCCCTAGCATATAGAGCCTCAGTGTTGTCCCGGGTCGTAAGGAATAATGGTGTGCAATCGTAACCACAGACTTATCCTCTCGATGAATGATAACCACTTGGAAAGTCCAAGGGAGGGTTGTTCGGTATAATCATCATATGACTATCCATCTGCATGTTTGGACATCTCCATGCCCTTACCAAGAAATGCAGTACACAACATCACAGATGCTAGTCTCGAGCTCAAACGACCTTTATCCATGTTTTAGGCGGCTGAATCGACTAGGAACGAATTTAGAATATGCAGTGCTTACAAATGAGTTTCAACATCGAATTACGATTCATTTGTATTAAAGCATAATCAAGGACTTTATCTATGCTGATTGCATGTGTATACAGATAAAGTATAACAAGACCATAAAAAGTTAAATTATATTAAAATAATGATTGTTTATTTCACTTGAGTCAATAAATCTCTAGCCAACCGTTGGCTTGCAGGGCATCTACTCTAACACTGCCATGATTAGGATTTGTTAGGGGATGTTTTTACATGTTTTCAGGAGTCCTAAAACACACCAAAATGTTGCAAATCTAAAAGAATAAAGCTGGAAATCGTAAGATAGGAAAACCAACGAAGGAACCATGAGATGTATTGGCTTGTACAACATACTATGGATCGATTGTTTTGCATGGGCCCTTAGGGCTTGGTCAGGGCTGGTTGGGGCTCGAGAAGGGTCAGGGGTGAGGGCCTGGTAGAGTCCTAGGGGGCTAGGGCTCGCGCTAAGTAGGCTGGAAGAGTCTCTGCGTGAAGGGACTCCTCACGCGCGCGCAGAATTCTGGGAAAGGCACCGAAAGTTGCAGGGGCCTTGGCTCGGTTGAGTGCTGGGCTAGGTGGTCTAGATGGTGCCTTAGGATGGTCCAGTGAGGGTTAGGAAGAGCTGGGCTCGGTGGTAACCTGGGTAAGAACCTCCACGAAGAAAACAGCAGCGGCAGCGTGAGGTATGCTTGCTCGAGGCTGCTGTCCTTTGGTTCAGGGGCTTTGCTGCCGGGTTCTAGGGAGTGGGATGGTCTGGGTCGAGTCTGGGCATGGTCCATGGATGACTAGGGTCAGGTGGGCTTGGTAGTTAAGGGCTGGAAGAGTCCTAGACTAGGTAGGAGTCCTATTATTCATGGGAGAGACACACACTCACGTGCAGGATTTTGGGGCATATTCCAGGAGGGTTTCGAGTGGGCCAGGGCTTGTTTTACTGGCTGGGCTTGGTTAGTAGGGTACCTAGGTGGGTGGGCTAGGTTTTGGCTCAAGGTGGCTCGGGCGTGGCTCGAGTAAATTTGGAGATGACTCGGTATATTCGTAGGTGTGGCAATTTCGAAATTAAAGAACAAAAGATGAATCCATGGGTCCACGGGGGTGGCTCATGACTTGGAATGGTAGAATAAATCATAAAAAGGTTATGTTTAAAATTTGGGGTCAAAATATTGAGTTTTGGATTTATTCGGGATTTAATCGCCGCACGAAACGCTAATTAACAAGTTAATTGAAAAGTCTGGTTTTATGCTTCATAAAATTATGAAAATTTAGGTTTAAGCTTAAATAATTATTTGAAGCCAAAGTTTTTAATTTGAGAATTTTATAATAAGTTTCGGTTTAACTCGGGATTAAAACGCATTAATATGTCACATTTAAAGATTAATTTAAAAGTCATCGAATTATGCTAAATAAAAATATGAGAAAATTCGTGTAAGCTTAAATAATTATTTGGGACATGTTAGAGTCAATGAAATTAAGAAAATGTCAAAAACGGGAAATGTTACGTCCAGGGGTAAAACGGTCATTTTACATCTAAAAATTAGTAAACGTCATGGCAGTGTCCTGAATGATGTTTTATGTGCTAATATGATTATTTTCAATGGTTATGGAATTTTATATGTTTAAGAATTTTTATGTCAAAATGTTTATTTTAAATGTTTATGATTTAACATATCAATATGTTATTTTAAATGTTATGATGTTAATATGATTATTTTAAATGTTCATGGATATTTATATGTTAAAATGTTATTTTTAAAATGTATATGGATTTTTTGATTTAACGTGGACATTTAAAAGACATGTTGCATGCTTGGTTTAAAAGAAAAATGTTATATGCATGTTTAAATTTTATAAAGTGATGAGAATATGAAACTTTTAAGGAAGTGAAGTAACTGTGACTAATAAAATGATATGTTGGAGATATCGTGAGGGTTATGGTTCCAGTGGGAGCCCGGCGATCGTGTTTCCTTGGATACGGATATGAATATATATATGTATACGATGATATGTTAAAACGTAAGGCCAAGGCCCAGTTGACCTGTGAGAGTGTTGCTGGTGTCCCCGCCGCCCAGTACTGTGGTTACATGTAGATGGATTGTAGTAGCCCGAGTTCCAAATTGGGTAATTAACGGATTAATGGTGATTAAGAAGGTTTAATGTGTAATTTTGACCGTGGTCATAATCGGACGGACCGAAGATGGTTCGGTAGCACCGAAGGGTTCGGACGATCCGAAGTGGGTTCGGTGGATCCGATCATGAGGTGTCAAGAGTTGATCGACACGTGGGAGTTCGGACGTTCCGAAGTGTAGGTTCGGTGGATCCGATCATGAGGTGTCAAGAGCCTATGGACACGTGGGAGTTCGGACGTTCCGAAGTGAGTTCGGTGGATCCGATCGTGAGGTGTCAAGAGCTGATGGACACGTAGGAGTTCGGACGTTCCGAAGTGGGTTCGGTGGATCCGAACATAGCCTATAAATAGTGCTCGGATTTCCTCATTTTGTATTGACAATCCTTGAGTTGTGTCTCATATTTGAGAGATTTGGAAGGTTTCTAAGGTTAGTTGCCGGTCGAGCGATAGCCAAGAGCTGCCAGGATTGGTAGTGTAGCGACGCCTGAGTTACGAGGCAATCGACATCAAAGGGCTGTCGACGGACGAAGGCTTGTTCTAGACCTGATTAGCGGTGCTGCGTAAGGCTAGGCTTGCTGTGATAGAGGTACGAAAGTACTATCCGAGATATCCTGGTTGAGTATACATTCTTATATGTGTTGCATGATTATGTGGTGCATTGATATATGTCATATGATGCATGCTATTATGTCACGTTTATTACTGCACGTTGCATTTCATGTTGAGACGTATCTTCTTCGAGATAGCCTTTACTGTTGAGCTGTATCTCTTTCGAGATAAGCTATATCTTGTGGGGCCGCTCAGCCCTGTCTTGTCTTGTGGACGCATGGACACCGAGAGTACACAGTGGCCGACGGGTCGGGAGGGCTTCGGTGATCCGGGACATTTTAGGTCCACGTCTGTTCTTGCAGTGGATGCAGTGACCCAGAGGTTGGACCGCGCGGCACTATCCACTTGGCGCCTCTAGACTGAGCATTTTGAGATCTTTTGTGACTCCTGTTTCTTGACTACCCTGGTATCATATCATAGCATGTGCATTTCATATAGGTTTGTATACTCATGCTTTTGTACTGGGCGTTCTTATCGCTCACGTCCTCGGTTTTTGTTTATCTTGGACACCCCATTCCCACGGGGCAGGCCTCAGGTTGGACAGCTCGGGAAGAGCAGGAGGAGGACAGTGAGTATCTGGTTGGTTTAGTTTTCAGTACTATTCTATTTCGATTGGGTTGTATAACTATCATTTGTTGGTATTTTCCGCTGTTATCTCTGATTGTTATTAATTAAGTTAGTTGCATGCTTAGTTCTTGACTAGTAGGTGATTCTGGAACGGGTCACTACATTTAATGTAGTAGCCCGAGTTCCAAATTGGGTAATTAACGGATTAATGGTGATTAAGAAGGTTTAATGTGTAATTTTGACCGTGGTCATAATCGGACGGACCGAAGATGGTTCGGTAGCACCGAAGGGTTCGGACGATCCGAAGTGGGTTCGGTGGATCCGATCATGAGGTGTCAAGAGTTGATCGACACGTGGGAGTTCGGACGTTCCGAAGTGTAGGTTCGGTGGATCCGATCATGAGGTGTCAAGAGCCTATGGACACGTGGGAGTTCGGACGTTCCGAAGTGAGTTCGGTGGATCCGATCGTGAGGTGTCAAGAGCTGATGGACACGTAGGAGTTCGGACGTTCCGAAGTGGGTTCGGTGGATCCGAACATAGCCTATAAATAGTGCTCGGATTTCCTCATTTTGTATTGACAATCCTTGAGTTGTGTCTCATATTTGAGAGATTTGGAAGGTTTCTAAGGTTAGTTGCCGGTCGAGCGATAGCCAAGAGCTGCCAGGATTGGTAGTGTAGCGACGCCTGAGTTACGAGGCAATCGACATCAAAGGGCTGTCGACGGACGAAGGCTTGTTCTAGACCTGATTAGCGGTGCTGCGTAAGGCTAGGCTTGCTGTGATAGAGGTACGAAAGTACTATCCGAGATATCCTGGTTGAGTATACATTCTTATATGTGTTGCATGATTATGTGGTGCATTGATATATGTCATATGATGCATGCTATTATGTCACGTTTATTACTGCACGTTGCATTTCATGTTGAGACGTATCTTCTTCGAGATAGCCTTTACTGTTGAGCTGTATCTCTTTCGAGATAAGCTATAACTTGTGGGGCCGCTCAGCCCTGTCTTGTCTTGTGGACGCATGGACACCGAGAGTACACAGTGGCCGACGGGTCGGGAGGGCTTCGGTGATCCGGGACATTTTAGGTCCACGTCTGTTCTTGCAGTGGATGCAGTGACCCAGAGGTTGGACCGCGCGGCACTATCCACTTGGCGCCTCTAGACTGAGCATTTTGAGATCTTTTGTGACTCCTGTTTCTTGACTACCCTGGTATCATATCATAGCATGTGCATTTCATATAGGTTTGTATACTCATGCTTTTGTACTGGGCGTTCTTATCGCTCACGTCCTCGGTTTTTGTTTATCTTGGACACCCCATTCCCACGGGGCAGGCCTCAGGTTGGACAGCTCGGGAAGAGCAGGAGGAGGACAGTGAGTATCTGGTTGGTTTAGTTTTCAGTACTATTCTATTTCGATTGGGTTGTATAACTATCATTTGTTGGTATTTTCCGCTGTTATCTCTGATTGTTATTAATTAAGTTAGTTGCATGCTTAGTTCTTGACTAGTAGGTGATTCTGGAACGGGTCACTACATGGATCCATCGCCCAACACGTAGACGTAGACGTAGACGAACACGAAAGTCACAATTAACGATCTGAATTCAACGAAAGGAAAAAAAAAGAATACGTATATGTAGATGATAATATGAATATGAATATGTTGAGGATGACATGAATATGTTTATGTTTATGCATAAGATTATGAAAATGTTTTTATTTAAAGGTTTTATGCATCATGAAAATGTTTACGAAAATATTTATATTTATGCATTTTCATGAAAACGATATTTTAAGTAAAAGTATTTTTCACTGTTATATGTGAACTGTATTATGTATTACTAGTTATCAAGAATATGACGTGTTGAGTCTTTAGACCCACTAGGTGTGATTGATGCAGGTGATATTGATTATGAATATGATAATGGAGGTCTTGATGGTTGACTTGACTGGACTGAAGGTGCACATAACCCGAGGATCGACGCTAGTTTTCCGCACTAGTTATTATTTATGATATTAAGTAATGTTAAAGATATTTTTACGTCTTTTATTTATGTTATGAGAGATTTTTGAGAGGTTATAGTATGAGATATACTTTTCAAATAATGTTTTTAGGTTGGTAAAATGTTTGACGATTTTATGATTTAAAATATTTTCCTTTGGATTTTTAAATGGAAGTTGGATGTTTATTTTTAGAATGATGTCAAAAATATTTTATGGTTCGGCCGATGCTAAGTGAGGTTTTAAAAAAAATAAAAATTCTAGCACGTTTTAAGAAAACGAATAGCAGACGTTTCATGCTGAGTTTTTAGAAGATGCACCACTACCAAGAATAATTGAGGATGAGCTTTCTTATCATATTTCTGATGATGATTTGAGATCTATTGAAAGTTTGAATGCTCACCAAAGGATTGCGTTTGACACTATCATAGAAAGTATTATGCATAACCAATAAAAAAATTTCTTCATTGATGGTCCTGGAGGTACTGGTATGACTTTTTTATACCGCTCAATGTTGGCACTTTTAAGAAAAATGGGAAAATAATAATTACGGTAGCAACATCTGGAATAGCTGCGACATTGTTGCCAGGTGTAAGTACTGCACATTCACATTTTCAAATTCCACTTGAACCAACTACATCAACAATTTGCAAAATAAAAAAAATAGACAGAACATGCAGATCTAATAAGGCGTGCATAAGCTATAGTATGGGATGAAGCTCCAATGGAAAATCACTATGATTTTGTATCTGTCAGTAAGAGTTTCCAAGATATTATGGAAAATCAAACAGAATTTGGAGGGAAGACAATGGTTTATGGTGGCGATTTTCTACAAGTGTTTCCGGTTGTTAAACGAGAGTCAAAGATAGAATAAATTGCTGCAAGTTTTTCAAGGTCAACATTCTAGAATTGCGTAAAGATAATAAACCTTCAACAAAATATGAGATCTGCTCAATAAATTGAGTTCTCGCAATTTCTCTTACGCGTAGGTGATGGATTACAACATACTATAAATCGTGATTTCATAAAATTACCAGATTCAATTATCATACCATGGGAAGGTGAACAATCAATTCAGATGTTGATTGATTATGTTTTTCCTAATATGATAAATCATGTGAATGATGAACACTATATGGTTGATAGAGCAATCATCACACAAAAAATGTTGATGTGGGCAATATTAATCAAATGCTTATTCTCAAGTTTCCTGGAGAGGAAAAAGAGTATACCTCTTGGGATAGTGTAGAAGACGACAATCACAACCTTTTTCCAGAAAAATTTTTTAATTCCCTTAGTCGAAGTGTTTTTCCACCGCATAAAATCAAATTGAAAGTAGGAAGTCATGTCATGCTCTTGAGATATGTTGCGCCTGAACTTGGTCTATGAAATGGAACAAGATTAATATGTTGCAATCTTTGTAGAAATTTTATAGATGCTGAGATTATAACAGGTCCTCACAAGGGTACCAGATTCTTTCTACATAGAATGCCCTTGAAAAGTGAAGATAATTCTGGATTACCATTTGAGTCGACACGTCGACAGTTTCTCATAAAGCTTAGTTTTGCTTTGACAATAAACAAAGCACAAGGTCAAACAATCCCAAATATTGGCATATTTTTGCGTAACCATGTGTTCAGCCACGGTCAGCTATATATGGTACGTACTTTCGAGAAGTGTCTCACAAAATTCAATAAAAAAATTGGTAAAACACGGGAATTTAGACCGTCAATATGGTGTATTCACAAGAAACGTGGTTTTCAAAGAGGTATTGCTACCTAATACAGAAAGATAAAGTGTAAGTAAGTCAACATTCTTTATTGTAATTTTTTTAAAAATGCATTATGTACAAATATTTAAAATAATCGTTCAATACATGATATATGTTTCAATGTTAGAATTTGGGGGATGCTAATAAATTCAATTTATCTATATCCATGTTTTCTATCCATGTTTTTATCTCTATCCATGTTTCTCTATTTCACATCCTCTATCTTATCACGTCTCTCAAATAACTATTTTGGCATGGATATTACAATTTCTAAATTTTTTGAATCAATTTTAAAAAGTACGTGGTTAATGTCTAATGGATAAACAAATTATTTATGAATTTCTATTTGTTGGTTTAAGTTTAATTTTTTTGTTGGTTTTGACTTTGTCTTTTTTTTTCTCAAAAGCTGAAGGATACTGGTTGCAAACAAGTTATTTGTAAAAATTTCATACTCAATTCAATGGATCAGATCTACTCGTCCCCATCTTCATCTGGTTTGTTTTTAACAATAAATATGTTTATCGTCTATGATTTATTATGTTGCTTTATATTAGTAATCATATCAAAATCGTTTGTTTGTTTTGATATTGCAGGTGATAATGTATTTATTACGAACTTCACGGTCTTATTATATATTCTCTCGCATATTGTCAACAGAGTCACTAAATCATTATCTTAAGGCTTCTTAAATATTGTTTTATTATAATCTTTACAGACAAATTTATATTTTGGTTGGTAGATTAAACTAAAATGTTTTAAGATCTAGCAGAGTTCCGATCTCAAAATCTGTACTTTTATCTGGCACATTTGCATCCTTACTGATCTGACATATTTGAATCCTTGCTGCTTATTTATTTAAACCAGATGATTCATACATGGAAAACACGGATGATGGAGGCAGGAATCCAACCAATAGTCTCTATAAATAGCCAACGCCGCAGGTTTTTAAATTTCTCATTCTTACAATAATAAACTTGACCTTAGCATGGATTTACAAACTTATTATTTCCATTGTTATATCTACTTAAATTGTTTAATTCTATTTCAACTTAATCAAAACATAATAAGTGTCTTCCGGAAATGATTTAATTCTGCCACTATTGCTAGAATTTGTATTGTTCATCTTTGTGAAATAATCTACTTACAATTTTTTGGTTTTTTTGGCAAATAAGAGGAGTTTGTAAATTTCTACTTTATTTCCATGTATTTAGCGAAACCCTTGCAGTATTTTATATTTTGTTATGTCATGTCAATTTTTTATAGGATGCTTTAATAGATTGCTCTATTTATTTTGTACATTTATGTTGTATTTTGGTTTGATTCGATAAAATAAATATTTTATTATACGCTAGAACTGGGAGGGTTTAACTTGTGCATATAATGTCTAAAGATAAATACAATTTAATTGTTTTTGTTCAATTTATTAGCTGAATTTAGGAGACAAATTTGAGGTTTTTGTATTCAATAAATTTTAGTACGATGATGTTGTGATATTTTTTTGAAAATCATTTGACAATTTGTTTACTTCTTTTACGTTGAAGTGTATCATTATTTCACATGAGATAATATTGCGGCTTAAAAAGAATATTAATTTTTATTATCAAAACATATATCATGTAAGGTAACAAATTGAGTTTGACATATTTATTTAAGCTTTGGAATCCATTGCCTTTCATGATTTAAGTGCAAAATATTTCGGTATCATGCTGTTGTAATAATATCATGAATGTTTAATATATTAGCTCAATATATTCATGACACACGCAACGCGTGTGCCTCGGTGGCTAGTATATATGATGAAAGAAAATATGATATGATATGTTGAAAGAAATGTTAAAGTTTGTGTGTGAGAACCCGGATTTTTCGAAGCAAAGCACCTCAAAAAGCTCGGAAAGTAGCTCAAAAAGAAGGCGAGGCAATGCAAAACCATGAGAATTGAGGGTACGTCACTTGGAAAAGAAACCCTCAGCTCATAAGCTAAAACCCTTAGCTCAAGGAAGCTCCGAGATTATTGGAAAAGAAACCCTCAGCTCAAAAGCTAAACCCTCAGCTCAAGGAAGCTCATTGATTGTCGAGGAGGAAATCCCTAGCTCATGAATTCAATATCCTAGCTCAAAGAAGCTCATCCTTTCTTGTCCTAAAAGAACCAAAACGGAGCTAGAAGAAAAGCTCAAGGATTGGAAAAATTTAATGTAAGGCCCGAGAATTTGATTACCGTGATCTGAATTGATTTGGTGATAATTGATGTGATTATAGGCGGAATGGATCGGACCCGAAATAGACAGGAAAGACGTACGAAGACGCAAAGCAATGTGCGAGGACAGAAAACCTCGCGCATATGCGCGACAAGAAGTCGCTCATATGTGCGACAGTGGCAGAAGACCTCGCGCATATGCGCGAGAAATTGTCGCGCATATGCGCGAGTTGTACAGCAGCTATGGCCACATTTCCAGAGAACCTCCCACATATGCGCGGAAGGATGACGTGCATATACGCGAGCTGCCGAGACACAAGCGCCGAGACTCGAAGGTCTCGCGCATATGCGCCACGGTGGTCGCGCATATGCGCGAGACGTGCATCACAAATATTGAGCTACTTGCCCTTAACCATGCAACGTGTATATATACATATATATATATATATATATATATATATATATATATATATATATATATATATAAGAAACAAACTATCCAATTCTCAGAAAAAAAGGAAGGAAGAACGAGAAAGCTTCCGAATGGATTTTCTTAAATTTGAGAAATTGTGAGTTTGCGAAATCCTACCGTTAGATTTAGAATCTGAGTACAGCACCCTGTTTCTATCGACGAGAGCTTCAACTGGACGTAAGTTTCTTACGTTTTTGATATGATTTGAAATTATGACATTGCCAGAATCAGATACGATTGATATAAGTTTTTCTTGCGATATCAGACATCCTATAATCGAAACCTGATCAAAGAACATATACCGTATGAAATTATTATGAATTTTCAGAGTTGATTTGATTGTGATTAGATTGAATTGATATCAGATTTGTGTTGTTATTGATTATGAAGTGTTAGGATTGATATCTGACTGATATATTGTGTTCTGGGTATACTGATCAGTATATAATTGAAGTCAGATCGAAGAACGGACTGATTATATAATTTTTATGATTTTTAGAGTTGATATGATTGAGATTACGCAGATTTGATATTACAATCGGTTATTATTGAAGATTATCATTCGTACTGATATGATATCGATTATGAGTTGTGGTATTATATTTGTGATGTTGAGATTGACGGGGTTATCAAGATTATATTGTTTTGCCGTCAAAACATCAGTAGATTGACTTTGATCCGATTCAGTATTGATTTCGATTGTATCGTTATATCGTTGACATTAATCAGATTATGTTTTGAATTGAGTATTGATCAGAACAGGTCTTGAATTAGTTGTATATTGATATTGTGTCTATTCGATATTGTCATGTCAGATAGGATATGGACAAATTTGAATTCTATACTTCGACTTCGTCAGACCGAGAAGAGAAAGGTATAAATAAATGTTGATTCGGATTGCACAGCTCGAGTTAGATTTGACTTGAGTTTCCCAAAATCACATACTGAATGATTATTGCATTTGATAGTTGCAATGCTTGATATTGATATGCTTACTCTATTTGATTGATAGCAAAGCATGAATTAGAGTTGGGCAGATCCGCCTAGTCTTTGGCAGAACCGCCAAGTCACTGTACTTTTGGATATATATTGATAAACTGAGGAGAAGACCGACTCCTATTGCAGATCTTCAATATAGACCGCCAAAGTCTGGGACTAAGAACGTACCACCATCTAGCTGGGGTGAAGTAGATGGGAGAATGTTGTGTTCTTAATCAGATCGGGATCCCTAGACTAGGATGAGTCGAGTCAGAGTTTAGGAGTCACAGAGTGTGATTCAGAGTTTGTATTGATACATGTTGTTCAGATTTTATACTTGTTATTGATATGTGTTTGATGTTTTTATATATGTTTTTATATGACTGCATGTTTACATTGTTTATACTGGGATATCTATATCTCACCGGAGTTATCCGGCTGTTGTCGTGTTTGTATGTGTGCATAACAACAGGTGGGACAGATTCAGGGTCAAGGAGATGGAGAGAGATCGTGATTAGAGTTAAGACTACGGACTTTAATTAGAGATAGGGTTTGGAACACTTGATATATAGTTGTTAGACCTTAGTTTGAATGATTGTATATAGTACAAGACTTGTAATTTTATTACTGACATGTATATTAGAATGAACTCCATTACGTTCCGCATTTAATACTATATTTAAAAAAAATTAGACCTTGTTTATTATAAGTGAATAAATTGTCCCAATGATGATTAAGATATTGATTAGCGTCCGGGTCCCCACATCATGTGGTATCAGAGCAGTTGGTTCCTTGAGACTGAGATACGAGCTAGTGAGCGGGGTAGATTGAGTTTTATTCCTTGCTTTTGATTGCTAGCATGTTTTACTGCTTTGAAATACATGTTTACTTGATTATCTGATTTGATTAATCACATGTATTACTAAGAATGAATCAGAACCGATTCTTGATCAGCAGTAAGATGATCAGAAGAGGACTGAAACAGATTTTTTGTATTTGGTTACTAATTCTTTTGGTAATCAGATATACCTCCTCGAAGAATTCCAGAACCAGGTAGTACTTCGGTTTATTAGATAGATGTGTCAGAAACTCCAATGGAATTAATTGCAATAGCCAAGCCTGGTGAACGGTACGGTCTAAGATTTCGTATGTTTATAGACTATTTGGTTAAGTTTAAATATAGTTGTGATGTTAAGAGTTGTGATTATGGGTTATAGTATTGTTAGTTATATTTGTTTTGTGGTGTTGTTGATATCAGTTGATGTGTAGTTGTATTGTATCAGCGTTTCGATTCGATCTTTTGTTGCGTAGAGTTGGTTGTTGGATGCAGAGGGGACCGCACCCGCGGTCAAGGAAGGCACCGCATCCGCGGTCTCATGCTTCAGAATTTTGGTTGTTTTCCCGTAGCCTCAGCGCACCCGCGGTTCAAGGTGTAGCGCACCTGCGGTGTTAGGGCCGAGACCAGAGCGCACCCGCGGTCCTTTATGGAGCGCACCCGCGGTCGTCAATTGTGGATTTTTGGTTGGAATGCCGAAGTCATAGCGCACCCGCGGTGCAAGGGCTAGCGCACCCGCGGTCAGTGAACAGTAGAAACGTGTTTTAGGATTTAAGTAATATAATTGGATGAGTTGCTCACTTTTCTCTCATTTCTTATCTTCTTCTATCGGTTCTTCTCTCAAAGGCGACCTAGGGTTCCATTTTATTTCTTTCCTTTCTTTGATTCAAGCTTGTGGTTGGATTATTGTTGAGAGAACTAAGTTATTTTGGGTTCAAGTCAGCTAAGGTAAGCTTTTGGTGTAATTTATTCTTTGTTTAGTGTTGGAAGAAATCATGGGTTTGGTGTTGGTGTTGGTTTTATGGATTAATTGTTATGGGTTTATGATTATTGAGATGTTGATGGTGTAATTTATGGTTTATTGTTGTAGGTGGTGTATCAAGAGTTTAGATTCAAGTGTTCTAATGGTTGTAAGTGGAATTTCATTCCTTGTGCTCACATGATATTATATGTATTGTGTTTTAAAGGTTTTAATGTGCTATTCCCTTCATTTGATTCATGATTATGTATTGATAAACTTGTTATATATATTGAAGACATTTTTATGTCTCAATTGTGAAAAAGGGAATGCAAAAGAAAGAGTATACAAAGTGTTTGTTTAAATGTCAAAGTGAGAGTTCAAATGATTTATGGATTGATAGATACATAGTCAGAGATTGCATGCAATTAGTTGATCAACGACCATAGGCTTATATCCGTCAGAGTTATCGATTTATATCGATGGGATATAGGTACAGAGACAGAGATACTATATATATATCAATCCAACAGAGAAAAGAGAAATACCATCTTATTGTTATATTGCTATGTTATTCATGTTCCAAGAGTTGATGGTATTTATTGATTTCAAAGCTATGTTTTCAGACTATGATATGTACATTGTTTTGTAAGAGTTCCACTTGCTGAGTTTTATACTCATTTCAGTTAATTTCATGTGATGCAGATAAGAGCGACGGGCCGGGATGTTGATTGTGGGTCGGAGTCATATGCATACTAAGATGGAAGGAAGAAGTTATTTTGCTAGCATTTTGGACATGATCACAAAAATGATCTTTTGTATTTTTTGGTTGTATCATTTGAATGATAATGTATTTACATTTTTATTGTAAATGTTTTTATGTCAAGAAATTTTTAATTCTTCCTTGCCTTCAAAGAAAATTTTAAATTTCTGCTGTTATTTTATTAAAACCGGTCAGAGGTGTCACATTAATGTTGAAGAGGTTTCAGTCATTTCAACCGCCGATTCTGAGGGGTACTGAGATGTCTGATGATTGTGAGGGTTGGCTGAAGGATATTGAAGTGCTGTTTGATTCACTTGATTACCCAGATGAACGTCGAGTTAGATTCATTGGACACCAGTTATACGAAATCACAAAGAATTGGTGGATCGCAACCAAAGAAGCCTTAGACCAGCATGGCACAATGATTATGTGGAAAATCTTTAAAGCGGAGTTTCATAAAAGATTTCTCCCAGTATCGTACCGACAAGATAAGAGTACAGAGTTTGCCAACCTGAAACAGGGCCAGTTGAATATTAATGAATATGTGGCAAAATTCTCTACATTATTACGTTTTGCTCCTCAGGTGGCTGGGGATGATAAAGTTGTAGTTGAGCAGTTCATCAGCGTATTCAATCCTGAAATATCTAAAGTGGTGAATGTGGAACGACCCCATTATTTTGCTGACGCCTTGAACATGGCAAAGAGAGCTGAGGCAAGTTTGATACAACAACGAGAAATGTCGTATGTTGCTCACCCCCAGAAACAACAACCTCCAGCTCAATTCTTGCAATCACCGTCTAGATTTGATAGGGGCAGTAGTAGTGGGGGAAATAAAGATTTCCTGAAAGCTCACAAGAAACAGTTTAAAAATTTAGGGAGTGGTTCGTCGAACTCCAGTAGTTCTAGCCAGAGTTATACGAGAGTTTATTGCAGAACTTGTGGATGAAGACATTCCACAGAGCAATGCCAAGGAGTACTTGGTAGTTGCCGCATCTGCAGACAGTCGGGACATTTTGCTAGAGTTTGTCCACTGAGAGTTTCCCGACGATCTCAGGGAGCAGAACCATCTGGACCAGTGGCACCATCTGATAGACAATCAGCGGTTGTTCACTCTTTCCAACCGCCGATGACTTCTCAAGCACAACCAAGGCCAGGACACACCTGACGAGGGAGTCGCAGGTACTTATTTACTTAATGGTTATTTTGCATATGTATTGATAAATACTAATGCATCCCATACGATTGTTTGTGAATAAATTGCATTGATATATGCTTTGGTTGTTGAGTTATTATATGCTGTAGTATTGATCTATTTTCTGTTTGAGAGAGGTTTTGTATTAGTGAAATCTGTTAGACATGGTCTGCTACAGTATGACAGATATGAGATTGAGTTAGATTATATTGTACTTGGGTTGTCCGATTTCGATTTTATTATAGGTACTGATATGTTGACCAAGTACAAAGCTAACGTTGATTGTTTCCAGAAGATTGTGAGATTCAGACCAGATATGGTTGATGAATGGAAATTTACGGTAAGGATTCTAGATCTAGAATTTTTTTGATATTTGTGATGTTTAGGACTCTATTGCTACGGAAAGGAACAGAGGGATTCCTTATGTTTTCAGTTGATTTAATGAAATCGAGCCTATTATTGGCTGATTGGCCAGTGATATATGAAAATTGATGATGTTTTCTCAGATGGGATTTCGGAGTTTTTTTCAGTTAGGGAGATAGATTTCAGCATTGAATGAATGCCAGGTATTGTTCTTATTTCTAGAACTATGTATAGAACGACATTGATTGAATTGAAAGAAGTGAAAGATCAGTTAGAAGATTTACTGTCTAAGAGTCACATCTGATTGAGTGTTTTTCTTTGGGATGTTTCAGTTATGTTTATGAGCTGATAAACTCCGTGTTCAGAATATTTTGATGATTCTCTGATTTGTTGATCTATGATATTCTGGTATATTCGAAGAATATGACTGAGTCTGTTAAATAGCTGAGTACTGTATTGAATATTCTGAGAATGGGAAAATTGTATACAGAAGCTGTTGAAATGTTCATCTTGACTGAGACAGATTGTGTTCAGGGTTTTTTATATCTGAAGATGATATATCTGTTGATCTATCACAGGGAAACCGTGATTAATTGGCTGATATTGATATCAGTGTCAGAAATTGTAGTTGCATGAGTTTAGCAGGCTATTATATCTGACTGTTGTTTTAAATCTGATTGAGAATTGTTATTTTCTGGAGCAGTATGTGATACAGATTGTATACAGTTGAGACTCTATCCCGTTCAAACCGAATCAGAACTGATTTTGAGAGTTAAAGCGGTTCAGAAAGTTGATCAGAATGTTCAGAACTTGATATCGACAGTCAAAGTAGGGCATCGATCAGAATATCAGGTTGTGACAGTGGGTTATATGCGAGTAACCGTCTTATTGTGCTGAATATTTCAGATTTGAAACGACTGAATTGTCAGAAGTGTACAATAGTCGATTCCGTAATCATCCTGATGGCAGAAAAATGTACAATGATTTAAAAAGACAGTTTTTAAGAAAAACAGATGAAATCAGATATTGCAGAATTGTATCGAAATGTCTGAACTGGCAGCAGGTAAAGACAGAAAAATAGAAAACCGGGGAATTATTATAGAGCTTGTTTATTCCTGAAGGGAAAGGGGGATCACAATTCCTTGGATTTTGTGACGAAGCTACCGAATTTTTGTCGAGGTAGTGATGTGATTGGGTCGTGAGGGATAGATTGACCGAATCCGCATGTTTTAACTGTACAAGATGATGTATAGATATGATCAGATGACAGAGATTTATGTCAGACAGCGACCAGATTGCACGGAGTGTCGAAGTCGATGGTTTCGGACCGTGATCTTCGGTTACTTCGCACTTTGGGGCAGAGTTGAAGTAGACTCTAGGTATGAGGTTATACCTGAGTGCCGCATATCATCCACAGATTGACGGACAGTCAGAGTAGACTATCCAGATATTGGAGGATATGCTTAGAACGATAGTACTTGATGTTAGCACTAATCGGCAGGATTCATTGCCATATAGTGAATTTTCGTACAACCACAATTATCAGACGAGTATAGAGATGGCACCAGTTGAGACGTTGTACGGTAAGAAGTGCAGATTCACTCTTTATCGAGATGATAAAGCTTGTACGGTAAGAAGTGCAGATTCACTCTTCAAGTTGAGACGTTGTACGGTAAGAAGTGCAGATTCACTCTTCAAGTTGAGACGTTGTACGGTAAGAATTCTCAGAAAAAGGAAGGAAGAATGAGAAAGCTTCGGAAAGGATTTTCTTAAATTTGAGAAATTGTAAGTTTACAAAATCCCACAGTTAGATTTAGAATCTGAGTACAGCACCGTGTTTCTATCGACGAGAGCTTCAACTGGACGTAAGTTTCTTACGTTTTTTATATGATTTGAAATTATGACATTGCCAGAATCAGATACGATTGATATATGTTGTTCTTGCAATATCAGACATCGTATAATCAAAACCTGATCAAAGAACAGATACCGTATGAAATTTTTTTGAATTTTCAGTGTTGATTTAATTGTGATTAGATTGAATTTATATTAAATTTGTGTTGTTATTGATTATGTGGTGTTGTGATTGATATCTGACTGATATATTGTGTTCTGGGTATACTGATCAGTATATAATTGAAGTTAGATCGAAGAACGGACTGATTATATAGTTATTATGATTTTTAGTGTTGATATGATTGAGATTACGCAGATTTTATATTACAATCGGTTATTATTGAAGATTATGATTCGTACTGATATGATATCGATTATGAGTTGTGTTATTCTATCTGTGATGTTGAGATTGACAGGGTTGTCAAGATTATATTGTTATGCCGTCAAAACATCAGTAGATTGACTTTGATCAGATTTAGTATTGATTTCGATTGTATCGTTATATCGTTGACATTAATCAGATTATGTTTTGAATTGAGTATTGATCAGAACATGTCTTGAATGAGTTGTATATTGATATTGTGTCTATTCGATATTGTCATGTCAGATAGGATATGGACAAATTTGAATTCTATACTTCGACTTCGTCAGACCGAGAAGAGAAAGGTATAAATAAATGTTTATTCGGATTGCACACTCGAGTTAGATTTGGCTTGAGTTTCTCAAAATCACATACTGAATGATTATTGCATTTGATAGTTTCAATGCTTGATATTGATATGCTTACTATATTTGATTGATAGCAAATCATGAATTAGAGTTGGGCAGATCCGCCTAGTCTTTGGCAGAACCGCTATGGCAGAACCGCCAAGTAACTGGACTTTTGGATATATATTGATAGAATGAGGAGAAGACCGACTCCTATTGCAGATCTTCAATATAGAACGCCAAAGTCTGGGACTAAGAACGTACCACCATCTAGCTGGGGTGAAGTAGATGGGAGAATGTTGCGTTCTTATTCAGATCGGGATCCATAGACTAGGATGAGTCGAGTCAGAGTTTGGGAGTCACAGAATGTGATTCAGAGTTGGTATTGATACATGTTGTTCAGCTTTGATACTTGTTATTGATATGTGTTTTATGTTTTTAAATATGTTTTTATATGACTGCATGTTTACTTTGTTTATACTAGGATATCTATATCTCACCGGAGTTATCCGGCTGTTGTCATGTTTGTTTGTGTGCATAACAACAGGTGGGACATGTTCATGGTCAAGGAGATGAAGAGAGATCGTGATTAGAGTGGAGACTACGGACTTTGATTAGAGATAGGGTTTGGAACACTTGATATGTAGTTGTTAAACCTTAGTTTGAATAATTGCATATAGTACAAGACTTGTACTTTTATTACTGACATGTATATTACTTGAACTTTTATTACTGACATGTATATTAGAATGTACTCCATTACGTTCCGCATTTAATACTGTATTTAAAAAAAATTAGACCCTGTTTATTATAAGTGATTAAATTTTCCCAATGATGATTAAGATATTGATTAGCGTCCGGGTCCCCACATTTAATGTGCAAGAAATGACCTTTGAGTTAACCAAGATGAGGAGCTAAAGGAGCTAAAGGTTTGGAGAAACTTATTGTACAAGAGATGACCATTGATTTAACCAAGGAAGGAACTAAATGAGCTAAAGGTTTGGAAAAACTTATTATGCAAGAAATTATCATTGAGAAAACCAATGAAGGAGCTAAGGGACTAGGACACATTTATGGTGCAGAAAATGGTTCTCGGTGCTTGAGATGACCTTGACTACATTTATTTCATTTCTTGGAGCGCAATATTTCGGCCATGGGGTGTTGAGAAGACATTTTGGCACCTATAAATACCACTCAACGTGTTGAAGAAACCACATCCAAAATTCAGCAAAAAAAATCGGCTCCTTTCCCCTCCAAAACCACATCTCGGCTATCGCTTGTAAGAAGGATGAAGGAGAAGTTGCTCCGAATTTTCAGTTCTGTAATATATTTCCATACTGTCGTGAAGATCATGTCTTGTTTCGGTCATCACTCGGCCGAAATTCAGCAAGTTTCGTTCAACAAAGTTCTGCACATTACGAAACGTAACTTAAAAATACTGTAAGTGGGTTTTTGTTATGTAATTTCTTATATTTTGAAATTTGAATATAAATATCATGACATGCATGTGTGTGTCCTCATTTACAAAAATGTCAATCTATTCTTTTAAAATTTTCGATCGATTATATGCTCTGTTTGTTCTTCGAAATTCTTTGATTCCGCTGAATCCATCCGAAACTCTGATATCTGAAATTTTGATAAGTTAATTTTGATAAGTTATGTCTGGTAAACTCTAAATTCTGTGTTGCACTGTTACAAATTTATTTGAAATAGGACGAGAATTGTAATTCTGTCTGGCCTCCATTGGTGGGTATAAAACCATGTTCTGTCTGGCCCCATTGATGGGTATAAAACCATGTTCTGTCTGGCCCTCATCGGTGGGTATAAAATCGTGTTCTGGCCTCACCCCTTAGAGGACTAACATATTGGGGACAATTTGACTATGGATATGAGATGAGTAACAGTGTTGTGTCTGTTATGTCTGAAATGATCTGATTTGCTTCTGAACTGCTCCAAATCATATGAAAACCTCTATCTCCTATTTGATTCTTTTCTGTTATAATAAGTTAAAAGTAATAAGATTTGAAAGTCTATTAAAGAAATGCTTTAAAGAATAAGTTCTATATGTATCATTGGAAATCGATCGACTCCCCATTTGCTAAGTGTTTTCCAAAACACTCACCCCTTACAAATTTCAGATAAAAATGAAGAACAACTGAATGAGGAGGAGCAGGAAGCGTTCTGGGATGGTGATCGAAAGATGAGATCAAGAATTGAGATTTTTGTACTTTTCCTTTGTATAAGTTTCCGCATTTGCAACTCTGATGTATTTTTATACTATTGTCAATGTGAAGACAATGTTTTATTTATGAAAAGACTGGTTTTTGGCATTTCGATACGAGTCTTGTTTTCAAGAAATTTTTAAACAATGCCGGATGTCACCTACGCTTCGGACACGGGGCGTGACATTTAAGTGGTATCAGATCCACCAGGTTCATAATCCCACTGTGATTTTGACAGACAAAATTTGAAGTAGTCAAATTTTGGCAAAAGCCTAGTGCATTCTGAAACAAATTCTCATTCTTTCCAAAATTATTTGAGAAATTCGAAATTTATTTCCTTCAATCGTTCTGCAAACTCTTAGTATCGAAAATCCTACGACAACATTTTTTGTGTCTTTCTATCCTTTATTCGATTATGAAATTTTACCTCAACGGATGCCTTCGTGCTCGTGCTCAATTCGTCCTTCACAAGCGTTAGCATACCATTGAAAACCAAACACAAGAGATTTCAACCCTAAAGTATCAACTAGTTATAGAAAAACAAGAGAACAATAACTTGTAAAGATTAAGAACCTACTTCAAACTGATATACAACGTCACCTGTTGCCTTAATAGATCAAAGAGCCAGCTCGCCCTAACCCTATGTAACCCATCTCACGTGGTACGACCCCTATCAAAAGTTGATAGTAAAGATTGAAACTGAGAAGGATCTTGCTAACCGCTCTCTTTATCAACATGAAAACCTTTCTAGCAAGCAAGAACGTTACATCTCCAAGCTTCATGGTGATATGGATAGAACGCAAGAAAAACATAACTATATGCACCTTGTCATGGAAAACATGGACGAAGAAGAAGAAGAAGCACCTATGGAAGTAGTGGAAAAAGAACAGTGATGATGAAGAGATGATAAGGTAGGCTAGAGTGGTGTTATGGTTAAATAATATGAAAGAAAGAAATGCAACATTTCTTTGAGAATGTACAGAAATAAGTTGAATTATATTTTTGGGAACATACCTATCAGAGATAATTTGACTTATATTTTTGGGAATACAAATAATCTGATACAAGTTGACTTACATTTGGGAATTTACTTATCGAAGATAAGCTTCCGACTTAAGATGAAATTTTTGATTCGGAGATAATAAATTATTTATGAAAATATTAGATAAGAATTATATAAGTTTTGATATTCAGATATAAAAGTTGATTTTTATGTCAATAATTAACTGTATGAACATTTAAATTTGGGATATTAAGCGATAAATTTAAATATGTAGGATTTTGGAATATTTAATAAAGGTAAGAAACAATAAATTAAGTTAAGAAATTAAGGTCATTACCTTAGATAAATAAAGAGAGTTATGAGATATTGGTGGACATCGAGGGAAGTGTAGCATGCATAATAGGTTCTGACTCTTCTTATAGTAAAAAGAAAAATAGGGGAAAGATTTGTGGAGAAAGACATCCAACGAAACTTGTTTTTATTAAAGCATGGTAGGCTCATAGTTTTGATTAAAGACAGATTTAGTAAAAGAAGAATTGTTTGAGGAATTTGTTTCTTCCGTACAAGGTTGAAAGAAATTTTAACTATGTTATTGGGACTTAAGCCAATAGGCTGATAAGGAGTTATGTTCTAAGAATCTATATTAGTTTTAAGTTTTGAGATATTAATCATGATAATTTTAAGATAGAATAAAATAATTATGGATATGCATATATTCAGTTCTGATTTTATTCGGGTTCTGAGAATTTATTGGTTGGACAAGAATCATGCAATGGTAGATTGTCGAGGTAAGAATGTCAAACTCTAATCCAAGAATAAATCGTATTTCATGTCAAGGATAAAGAACATAAATCTTTCCTTTCTGAATCTCAGACTTAGAAAGCCATGGAGTATGGCTAAGAAGTCTACTAGCGATAATGAGATAAGCAAAAGAAGTAACTGAGCTCAAGATATAAAATATTCTTGTGGTACGAGAGCTCCGAAAGCATTACTTTGAATTATCTCAGACTGTGAAGTAGAATTCGAAAGTAACCTGATAGCTTGTGCTACACTAAAATCTAAGGAACCCTAGCAAATGGCTTCAGTTGAACTCAAGAAGCTAAAAGATCAATTCCAAGATTTGTTAGTAAAAAAAAAATCAGACTAAGTGCCTCTCCTTGGGGAGCTTCAGTCTTATTGACACAAAAGAATGGGGAAAGCACAAGATAGTATGTCGATCTACAAAGAACTCAATAGGATCAAGAACAAATGTCATCTTTCAAGAATAGATGACCTTTTCTATCAGTTAAAAGGAGCTAAGATCTTTTCGAAGCTCTATCTAAGGTCAGACTACCACAATTGAAGGCCAAGGCAGAGAATATTCCTAAAACAGCCTTAAAAAGAAAAGGGTATGGACACTATGAGTTCACGATAATATCTTTTGGCCTGACCAATGCCCAGCAACATTCAGAGAACTCATGAACAGAGTGTTCAAGAAAATTCCTCGAAAAGTTTGTGGTAGAATTTAATGATGACATTCTTGCATATTCAACAAGTGACGTAGACAGCAAGGAAGATCTTCGTCTTGCTCTACCGATGCTCAGAGGAAAATAACTAAATATTAAATTTAAGAAATGTGAATTTTGATTAAAAAAATTCACATTCTTTGGTCATATAATCTCTGAAATGGGCATATCATTGGATCACCGATAAGGTGGAGGCAATCATAGACTGGCCTTGATCGAATATTGCAATAGAAATTTGAAGTTTTTGGGATTAATTGGCTATTAAGAAAATGTTTTGAAGGATTTTCTTCCGCTCATCAAGCTCAGAAGAACTCTAAATTCAATTAGAGTGAAGAATGTGAGAATATTTTTTAGATCTTGAAAAATGAAACTCGTTTCTACGCAAGTATTAGTACTTCCCGAAGAAGGCAAGAATTTCACAATTTACAATGATGCATCAAAAGAGGATTGTGATGTGTTCTCATTCAAGAGGGAAAATAATGGCCCATGCATCGATGAAATTAAAACCATGTGAGCAAAATTATCCAACACATGATCATCAAAGCCTCAAATATTGTTCACACAAAAGGAATTAAACATGAGGCAAAGACGGTGGATCGAACTATTGAAGATATTTTAGGGCGTGTGCCGTGGACCTCGGAGTAATTAAATAAACACCCCCCTTTGATTGAATTTGCCCATAACAATAATTATCATGGGATTATTTAAATCAGAGAGAAAGCTATCATGGTACTTAAATTGTTGATAAAGTAGCTATTATCAAGGAAAAACGCAAGGCAGCTCATGATCGACAAAAGAGCTGGGCTGATTTAAAGTGAAAACCGTTGGAGTTTGAAATCGGTGAGAAAGCTTACGATAAAGTTTCCCCTATAAAAAGAGTGGTTCGATTCAGCAAATCTAGAAAGCTAACTCCAAGGTATGTCGAACCCTTTGAAATACTGGAAAAGTAGGAAACCTAGCTTATCTGCTGGCTTTACCACCAGGCATGTCAAGGATTGACAACGTCTTCCACGTCTCACAGCTAAGGAATTATGTCTCAGATCCAAGTCAGAATCTTAAAGTTGCATCGCTACTAAAAGAAAGGAAGAAGTACCTATTCGAATAGTTGACACCAAAGACCAAGTGCTGAGATGCTAAACAGATCCATAATTCAAGATACAATGGTCAAATCATATGGAATGAGAAGCAACTTGGGAATTTGAAGAAATTATGCGCACTCGGCACCCTCATCTCTTTAAAGATCTAGCTAACTAAAGTTTCATGAAAGAAACTTCCAATAAGGAGGGTGGGATATGAGAAACCGGATTTTTTGAAGCAAAGAACCTCAAAAAGCTCTGAAAGCAGCTCAAAAAGAAGCCGAGGCAGTGCAAAACCTTGAGAATTAAGGGTACGCCATTTGGAAAAGAAACCTTCAGCTCATAAGGTAAAACCCTCAGCTCAAGGAATCTCCATGATTATTGGAAAAGAAAGGCTCAGCTCAAAAGCTAAAACCCTCAGCTCAAGGAAGCTCATTGATTGTCGGGGAGGAAATCCCTAGCTCATGAATTCAATATCCTAGCTCAAAGAAGCTCATCATTTCTTGTCCTAAAATAACAAAAATGGAGCTAGAAGAAGAGCTAAAGGATTGGGCAAATTTAATGTGCAAGAAATTACCTTTGAGTTAACCAAGAAGAGTAGCTAAAGGAACTAAAGGTTTGGACAAATTAATTGTGCAAGAGATGACCATTGAGTTAACCAAGGAATGAGCTAAATGAGCTAAAGGTTTGGAAAAACTTATTATGCAAGAAATGACCATTGAGAAAACCAATAAAGGAGCTAAGGGAGGAGCTAAGGGACTAGGACACATTTATTGTGCAAGAAATGACACTTGGTGCTTGAGATGGCTTTAACTACATTTATTTCATTTCTTGGAGCCCAATATTTCGGCCATGGGGTGTTGAGAAGACATTTTGGCACCTATAAATACCACTCAAGGTGTTGAAGAAACCACATCCAAAATTCAGCAAAAAAAATCGGCTCCTTTCCCCTCCAAAACCACCTCTCAACCGTCGCTTGCAAGAAGGAAGAAGGAGGAGTTGCTTCAATTTTTCAGTGCTGTAATATATTGTCCACACTATCGTGAAGATCCTGTCCAGGTTCGGTCATCACTCGGCCGAAATTCAGCAAGTTTCGTTCAACCAAGTTCTGCACATTTCGAATCGTAACTTCAAAATACTGTAAGTGGGTTTTTGTTATGTAATTTCTTGTATTTTGAAATTTTAATATAAATATCATGACATGCTTGTGTGTGTCCTCATTTTCGAGAATGTCATTCTATTCTTTTAAAATTTTCGATCGATGATATGCTCTGTTTGTTCTTCGAAATTCTTTGATTCCGCTGAATCCTTCCGAAACTCTAATATCTGAAATTCTGATTAGTTCTGTCTGGTAAACTCTGAATTCTGTGTTGCACTATTACGAATTTATTTGAAAATGGGACGAGAATTGTAATTCTGTCTAGCCCCCATCGGTGGGTATAAAACCATGTTCTGTCTGGCCCCCATCGGTGGGTTTAAAACTGTGTTATGGCCTCACCCCTTAGAGGACTAACATATTGGGGACAATTTGACCATGAATTTGAGATGAGTAACAGTTTTGTGTCTGTTCTGTCTTAAATGATATGATTTGCTTCTAGACTGCTCCGAATCATATGAAAACCTCTATCTCCTATTTGATTATTTTCTGTTATAATAAGTTAAAATAATAAGATTTGAAAGTCTGTTAAAGAAATGCTTTAAAGAATAAGTTCTATATATATCATTGGAAATCGATTGACCCCCCACTTGCTGATTGTTTCCCAAAACACTCACCGCTCACAAATTTCAGATAAAAATGAAGAACAACTGAATGAGGAGGAGCAGGAAGCGTTCTGGGGATGGTGATCGAAAGATGAGATCAAGAATTGAGATTTTTATACTTTTCCTTTGTATAAGTTTCCGCATTTGCAACTCTGATGTATTTTTATTCTATTGTCAATGTAAAGACAATGTTTTATTTATGAAAAAGACTTGTTTTTGGCATTTCGATACGAGGCTTAATTTTTTTCAAGAAATTTTTAAACAATGTCGGATGTCACCTACGATTCGGACACATGGCATGACATTATGTTCAAGAAAAGCAATTTTATTAAAAGTATTTTCAATGTTGCTTGTGAATATATATGTATTACTTGTTATCATGATTAAGGTTCGTTGAGTCAATAGCCTCACTAGATGTGATCGATGTAGGTGACCATGAGATTGATGTTAATGGAGGTCATGATGGTTGAACTAGCTGGACTGAAGGTGCACACAACCCGATGACCGTAGCTAGTTTTCCGTAAATAAAATAAGTTTATGATTTATGATTACTTCAAGATTTTTATGACTTATGATGCTTTTGAGATGTTTTCGAGAGAATGTTAGAGTTAAGTTTATTTTTGAAATAATGTTAGTTTAGGTTGGTTGACGTTTTACGACTTTATACTCTTAATTACTTTCTTTTGAATTTTTAAATAATAATTGGTTGGTTTTTTTTTAAATGGTGCTAAATATTCATATTTTAAATGCTTATTGTTTAGGAAGAATGAATTAAAAAAAATCTATTATTTTTTAATAAAAACGAGTAGTGCAAGTTTCACGATAAGTATCAAATTAATCTTTCTTTTCATCACTTTCATATTTTTCGTTTTTTTGGTTCTAATCTCTGCATTCTACTGTGTATCATCCCTTTGACTATGCCGTATTTATTGTGCCAAATTATATATAATTCTAATTGTTGTTTAGAAAACAAATTTTTTTGATATGTGTAAAATTAATACCTATAGTTTCTGGATGAAATCAATCTAATTCGCAATGCATAAATCATTCCTAGATTTCAGTTTGAATCAATTTTTTAGTGATACAATTGTTGAATGTGTTTGGGACTTCCCTCTATGTTGATGATGTATGTAATATGAAAGGTTTAATCATTGATATGCTCATACAATTAAAATTTTTGTTAGATTAGATGCTCTGCAAGTCAACAGTTGGCTAAGAAATTTATTGACTCAAGTGAAATAAACAATCTTTATTTTAATATAATTTAACTTTTTATGGTTTCATTTTGATTTATCTGTATACCCATGCAATCAACATGAATAAAATCCTTGATTATACTTTAATACAAATGAATCGTAATTCGATGTTGAAATTCATTTGTAAACACTATATAATATAAATTTGTTTCTAGTCGATTCATCAGCATAAAACATGGATAAATGTCGCTTGAGCTCGAGACTATCATCTGTGTGTTGTGTGCTGCATTTCTTGGTAAGAGCATATAGATGTCCAAACATGCAGATGGGTAGTCCTGTGATGATTGTATCGAACAACCCTCCCTCGGACTTTCCAAGTGGTTATCATTCATCGAGAGGATAAGTCTGTGGTTATGATTGTGCACCATTAGTCCTTACGACTCGGTATAACACCGAGTCTCTATAAGTTAGGGTTGTGCTTTTACTCGTTTACCGATCCCAGAAGGGTCATCAGGTGGCGAGATTGGGTACAGTAGCGAGACATGTAGTAGCCAATGCATTGTAGTCGGGAATTCATCGCTCACCTACGGGTGTGGATATATTATGTTATTTGATGAAATACTAGTGCATGGAATCTCTGGCCAGAGTATGAGATGTACATTGGAGAACTCCGAGAGAGAGTTCTCCAATTGTACATGCGATGCAACTATTTATTCTCAGATATGTCTCACATAGTTATCGAATTATTATGCAACCCTCGATGAACCAATGGTTTCAGATTCGATCTGGATATATGAGATGAAGGGACCGTACTGTACATTAATCATAATCGACTGGTTCTGGCAGGCACTATCAGTGATAAGGAATAATGGGACCATGCTACTAGACGCTCTTACCATGATTCGAAGGGTTTAATTAGAAATATGATTTCTGATATTCTCATGATCAATTGTTGATATATAGAATGAGGGAAAATTAGAGTGTGCCGGAATAAAAGATTATTTCTTAAATCACAAAGAGTTGTGAACCCACGGTTAATTGTATCACTGAACCATTGAGGGTTACACAAGTACTGTATCATTTGTTCCCGTTGAGAGAAAGATAAATTGTAATGCCCGAGACTTAATTACTGTAATCATACGTTGATTATTTGACATGATTGAGGTTATACGAACTTGAATGAAGAAGTCGGGCATCGCTACATTATAAGCCAAGATGTTCAACCGAACATCTCAAGATGTTCGGCCGAACATCTCAAAAGGCCAGCGCACATGCGCGAAGAAACATGCGCATATGCGCGAGTGGTCCAGAAGCCCTCGCGCATATGCGCGACACCTCCAGAATCTTTGGCGCATATGCGCGAGATGAAGCGCGCATATGCGCGAGTGGTTTTTGGCAAATTTTGGAGAAGCCACGTATGATTGCATGCACGATATATATATATATATATATATATATATATATATATATATATATTAATCAATTGTCCCTTCAGTAATGAGAAGAAAGAACTACGGAGAAGCCTGAAGAAATTCATACATCTTTTGACTCGTAGATCTGAGTGTTATGCAAAATCCGCCCATCTGTTTTTGAATCCGATTACAGTACTGTGTTCCTATCGACGCAGGCTACAGCTGGACGTAAGTTTTGTTACGTTTAGACATGATTTGAATTTATGATATTGTCAGAATTGAATAAGAATCAGATATGGTGTTTCTGCTACAGTAGGCATTGCATAACTGAAGTCAGATTAAAGAATAGACTGTTTATGTATTTGTTATGATTTTTGAAGTTGATTTAGTTGAGATTCTATATCAGAGTTGTGTTATTATTCAGAGTATGAGATTATATATCAGAGTTGTGTTATTATTCAAAGTATGAGCTGTACTGCTATTGATTATGAATTCTGGTATTATATCTGTGATGTTGAATTGACGGGATTATTGAGACTGTATTGTTATGCCGTCGAAACATCAGTTGATTGATATTGATCAGATTCAGTATTGATTGGGATTGTACTGTTATGTCATTGACATTAATCAGATTGTGTTTGATTTGAGTATTGATCAGAACAGGTTTTGAACTGAGTTATATACTGATATTGTATTTATGTGATCGTCATTGTCAGATTTGATATGGACAGATTGGAATACAAGACTTCGTCTTCATCAGATCGTGAAGAGAAAGGTATAAATTGATGTAATTAGGAGATCGACTTGAGTTAGATTCTACTCGAGTTTCCCTAAACCACATACTTGTATGGTATTGTTTTTATACCTTATGTTTTAATGATTATGTTTATTCTATTGAGTTAGAATTAGAAAGCAGAGAGCTATTGAGTGAGAGTCACTGATAGAAGGGTTAGATTCTGACAGTGTAGTAACTGACCCATTGCACATTGTCAGACTAGGCTTAGTCTTGGTAGATACGCCAAGGCACTGGACGTTTGGTGTATCGATATGCTTAAGATACAAACATTGTTCTTATTGTAGATTATTCGATACAGCTAGACCAAAGTCCAGAAATAAGAACGTACCGCCACTACGACTGGAGGTAGTAGGTGGGAGACTTGTTACGTTCTTATTCACCGGGATCCCTAGATTAGAATGTGAGATGAGTCGAGTCTTAGATGTTGAGACTAGAGTTTGATTTACAGATCCGTATTGATTATGTTTCGTAGATCACGATTCATGTTTTATTTACATTCTGGTATTGATACATGTTGTTTGATTATGCTACATGTGATAAGATATAATTCATGCTTTTATGTTAATTCAGTTAACTGCATGTACACATTGTTTATACTGGGATTTATTCTCACCGGAGTATCCGGCTGTTGTCTTGTTTGTATGTGTGCATGACAACAGGTGGGACGTGATCGGGGTCAAGAAGATGATGAGAGAACACGAGTTTAGAGTGGTGATTTTAGACTTATGATAGATTTGGTTTAATACTTGAAAGTTAGTAGTTGATCCATAGACTAGTTTGGATCATTGTTGTACATTATTGTACTTATATACTGAGATTTATATTAGTTATATTCCACTACATTCCACAGTTATATTTTAAAAAGAAAAATTTTTAGACCCGGTTTATCTTAATTGATAATTAAATCCCAAAGAGATGATTAAAAAGATGATTAGCGTCCGGGTCCCCACAACAGGTGGTATCAGAGCGATAGATCCTTTAGACTGAGATAGAAGAGAATGAGCGGGGTAGACTGAGTTTTCTTCCCTTGCATGTGAATGCTAGCATGAGATTTATTTTAATGTTGACTTACATTGTGTGTGCTATTATGAGATTATGTTTCACTGCTTTGAAATACATGTTATCTAATTATCTGATTTGAATTGGTAATATGTATTATTGTGTATGAATCAGATGTGATTCTTGATCAGCAGTAAGATGATCAAAGAAAGATTGGAACAGATTTGTAGTACTGGGTTACTAATGGTTTTGGTAATCAGATATACCTCCCCGGAGAATTCCAGAATGGGGTAGTACTTCGACTGAACAGATAGATATATCAGAGACTCAGATGGAAATACAGTTGAAGAGGTTTCAGTCATTTCAACCGTCGATTCTACAGGGTAATGAGACACTGGTAGATTATGAGAATTGGCTTGAAGACATAGAAATGCTATTCGAATTTCTTGAGTTTACAGATGATTGTAGAATTCAGTTGATTAGGCATCAGTCACAGGAAGCTGCAAGAAGTTGGTTGCTGGTAACCAAAGAAGCCCTAGAACAGCGCAGTTCACTAATTACGTGGAAAATTTTTAAGATTGAATTCTATCAACGATTTTTCCCCGTATCATACAGACAAGACAAAAGTGCAGAGTTTTCAGATTTGAGACAGGGTCACTTGAGTATTGATGAGTATGTGGCTCAGTTCTTTACATTGTTACGTTTTGTCCCTCATGTGGCTAGAAATGATGAAGCTATATCTAGTCAGTTCATTCAGGGATTGAATCCGGAGATACATACATTGGTGAATGTGAAACGGTCGATTAATTTTGCTGATACCTTGAACAGAGCCAAAAGAGCAGAAACGATTCTAATAGGACAAAAGGGAGCATCATGTGATCCCCCAGCACCGAATTCACAACAACTGCCTTCCAGAGTTGAGATTGACAGTAGCAGTGGTGGAAAGAAAGAACAGCTGAAAATTCAGAAGAAACAGTCTAAAAAGTTGAGAAATGAACCGAGTGGTTCATCTAACTCCAGTGTTTCCGGCCCAAGTTATACTGGCATATATTGCAGAGATTGTGGGGGAAGATCCTACAGAGCAATGCCAGGGAGTGACTGGCATTTGCAATATCTGCAAATAGCAGGGACACTTTGCTAGAGTATGTCCACAGAGAGGTTCCCTAAGATTTCAGGGAGCAGAATCATCTGATGGCAGTGATCGAGGAACAGACCCAGGGCACACTTGATGATGTAGTGACATGTACTGATCTTTTATGATTATGATGCATATGTATTGATTTATATACTAATGCATTTTCTACGATTATCTTTGACTGAGTTGCATTGATATATGCTGTACCTGTTGAGTCTGTATTTACTGTAGTATTGATGTTTTTACCTTTTGGGAAAGAAAGATTGATATCAGAGATTTTTGTAAAATATTGTATACTACAGTAAGATGAAAATGAGATTGAGTTAGATTATGATGTACTTGTGTTTCTGATTTGATTGCATTATTGATATTAATATGCTAAACAAGTACAGAACTATTATAGATTCTTTTCAGAAGTGTATAAGATTCAGACCAGATATGGCTGATGAGTAGAGATTTCATGGTAAGGATTCTAGATTTAGAATTCCTTTGATAATTGTATTATCTATGACTCGACTGATACAGAAAGGAACAGATGGTATCCTTATGTATACAGTAGACGTACTGAAATCTAGCCTAGCATTGGCAGATTTGCCAGTGATGTACAAGCTGGCTGATGTTTGCCCAGATAAGATTTTAGATTTGTTTTGTATCAGAAAGATAAATTTCAGAATTGAATTAATATCAGGTACTGGTTGTTGTTTTAGAATTCAGTACAGAAGGATATTGAATGTACAGAATGATACATAATGAATTGAAAGAATTGAAAGATTAGTAGAAGAATATCGACCAGGAGTTACATCTGATTTAGTGTTTCTCTATGGCATGTTTCAGTATAATCAGAGATACTCTGTTGATTTCATGCTCGTTATATCTATTATATGGGATATATTTGCAGCATCTGATTGACTGAATCGAATATCTGAAAATTGTATGGAATATTCTGAGAACTGTGATTATTGTATACACAAATTATTCAGATATGAATCATGCTTGAAACAGATTGTATTCAGAGTATGCGTTATCTGAAATTAGTATACCAATTGATTTTGACACAGTGAAGATTGTGATCAGTGGCTGAGAATGATACCGATGTCAGAAAGATCAGAAATTTCAGAATGTCAGAAACTTATTTTTGGTCTGAATTGACAGATTATCATATACGATTGTTGTTTTGTGTCTGCCTGAGTATTGTTATATTTCTACAGCCGTATTTGATACAGATCATTATGAACCGTTGAGATTATATACAGTTCAAACCGAATCAGAATTAAATTCGAGAATTACAGCAGTTCAGAAATTCAATCAGAATGTTCAGAACTTGAATTCGATAATAAGAGCAGAGCATCGATCAGAGTAGCATATATGTGATTTTTACTGTATGAGAATGATTATTGTGTGATGTCAAATGTTTCAGAATTATACAACATAATTTGATATTGATAATCAGAACCGAATACCAGGTAGGTATTTTTCTTTAATTTATATTATTAACTGATTTTTTTGTATCAAATAGTTCGAATCTGAATTGACAGATGGTGTCAGAAACTCACAGTAATGGATTCAGTTTTCTTTGTAGTAACAGAAAGTGTATGATAATTCGTACAGACAATTTTGATATAGACAGATTAAATCAGTTATGGCAGAATTTATGCTGAAATGTTGGCAGAATTTGTACTGAAATGTCTGAATTGCCAATAAATGAAGACAGAAAGATAGAAATCCGAAGAATTATTACAGAATTTGTATATTTCTGAATAGACATGGGGAGTATATTTCGATGAATTTCGTAATGAGACCACTGCAATACTTTCCAGATTGTGATATGATATGATTGTGATTGACAGATTGTTCAATCTATATCTGTTAGTTGTACAAGATGATGTACACACATGACTAGATGACAAAAATCGATGTCAAAGAAATGGTCAGATTGACCAGAATGTTGAAATAGATTATATCAGATTGCGAATTTGGATTGATTTTGTACTTGTGGCAGTATATACCATAAGCTTTCTCATATATTATCCACCGACTGACAGATAGCCAGAGGGTACTATCCAGATATTGGAAGATATCCAGGAAGCTTCAGTGCTGGATGCTAGCACTAATGGACATGATCTAGCGTCATTTATGAATTATGGTACAATAACAGTCATCAGATGAGTAATGAGATAGTACAAACGAGACATTGTATAGTGAGTACTCCTGATTTCTTTGGTATAAGAATAATATCTCGGAGATACCTGAGATAGGATCTGATACGGTCAGAGATACGACAAAGAAAATGTAGCTAATTCAGAAAAGAATGAAGATAGCTCAGACCAAACAGAGTTAATATGCCAACGTCGGATGATGACGATTGGTATTTGGGGCCAAAGATAGAATATATCCTTGAATGGGATAAACAGATTTGATAACAGCTGATGGTAGTGATTTGTTATGAGCTGTGGTTCGGTATATACTGATGTCGTATCGCCAGTATTGTGAGATTGATACTGTCGGAGTTATTTCGAAGGGTATTATGAGATTTTACTTTTTGAATTATTATTCCAGATTGGAATCAGAATCAGTAGAAGTAAGAGAATTCAGAATGAAGATTATTCCGCTATTGAAAGTTCAGTAGAGTTGTCCTAATATGAGATTAAGATTTCAGAATTGATTCATCGAGATGAGTTTCTGATTTTTACTCTGTTATCCATTTATTCTGATATATCTGAATTGATTGCTTAAGAGTTCGAGAACGAACTCAGATCTAAGAGGGGGAGAAATGTAATGCCCGAGACTTAATTATTGTAATCATACGTTGATTAATTGACATGATTGAGGTTATACGAACTTGAATGAAGAAGTCGGGCATCGTTACATTATAAGCCAAGATGTTCACCCGAACATCTCAAGATGTTCGGCTGAACATCTCAAAAGGCCGGCGCACATGCGCGAAGAAACACGCTCATAGGCGTGAGGGGTCCAGAAGCCCTCGCGCATATGCGCGACACCTCCAGAATCTTTGGCGCATATGCGCGAGATGAAGCGCGCATATGCGTGAGTGGTTTTTTGGCAAATTTTGGAGAAGCCACGTATGATTGCATGCACGAGATATATATATATATATATATATATATATATATATATATATGTATATGTATAAATCTATTGTCCCTTCAGTAATGAGAAGAAAGAAGTACGGAGAAGCCTGAAGAAATTCATACATCTTTTGCCTCGTAGATTTGAGTGTTACGCAAAATCCGTCCGTCTGTTTTTGAATCCGATTACAGTATTGTGTTCCTATCGACACAGGCTACAGCTGGACGTAAGTTTTGTTACGTTTAGACATGATTTGAATTTATGATATTGTCAGAATTGAATATGAATCAGATATGGTGTTTCTGCTACAGTAGGCATTGCATAACTGAAGTCAGATTAAAGAATAGACTGTTTATATATATTTGTTATGATTTTTGAAGTTGATTTAGTTGAGATTCTATATCAGAGTTGTGTTATTATTCAGAGTATGAGCTGTACTGCTATTGATTATGAATTCTGGTATTATATCTGTGATGTTGAATTGACGGGATTATTGAGACTGTATTGTTATGCCGTCGAAACATCAGTTGATTGATATTGATCAGATTCAGTATTGATTGGGATTGTACTGTTATGTCATTGACATTAATCAGATTCTGTTTGATTTGAGTATTGATCAGAACAAGTTTTGAACTGAGTTATATACTGATATTGTATTTATGTGATCGTCATTGTCAGATTTGATATGGACAGATTGGAATACAAGACTTCGTCTTCATCAGATCGTGAAGAGAAAGGTATAAATTGATGTAATTGGGAGATCGACTTGAGTTAGATTCTACTCGAGTTTCCCTAAACCACATACTTGTATGGTATTGTTTTTATACCTTATGTTTTAATGATTATGTTTATTCTATTGAGTTAGAATTAGAAAGCAGAGAGCTATTGATTGAGAGTCACTGACAGAAGGGTTAGATTCTGATAGTGTAGTCACTGACCCATTGCACATTATCAGACTAGGCTTAGTCTTGGTAGATACGCCAAGGCACTGGACGTTTGGTGTATCGATATGCTTAAGATACAAACATTGTTCTTATTGTAGATTATTCGATACAGCTAGACCAAAGTCCAGAAATACGAACGTACCGCCACTGCGACTGGAGGTAGTAGGTGGGAGACTTGTTACGTTCTTATTCACCGGGATGCCTAGATTAGAATGTGAGATGAGTCGAGTCGTAGATGTTGAGATTAGAGTTTGATTTACAGATCCGTATTGATTATGTTTCGTAGATCACGATTCATGTTTTATTTACAGACTGGTATTGATACATGTTGTTTGATTATGCTACATGTGATAAGATATAATTCATGCTTTTATGTTAATTTAGTTAACTGCATGTACACATTCTTTATACTAGGATTTATTCTCACCAGAGTATCCGGCTGTTATCTTGTTTGTATGTGTGCATGACAACAAGTGGGACGTGATCGGGGTCAAGAAGATGATGAGAGAAGACGAGTTTAGAGTGGTGATTCCGGACTTATGGTAGATTTGGTTTAATACTTGGCAGTTAGTAGTTGAACCTTAGACTAGTTTGGATAATTGTTGTACATTATTGTACTTATATACTGAGATGTATATTAGTTATATTCCACTACATTCCGCAGTTATATTTTAAAAAGAAAATTTTTTAGAC
Organism: Primulina eburnea; assembly: GCF_022965805.1. Lineage (NCBI taxonomy): Eukaryota > Viridiplantae > Streptophyta > Magnoliopsida > Lamiales > Gesneriaceae > Primulina > Primulina eburnea. Next base: position 29,387,015 of record NC_133102.1, read on the forward strand.
CCGGTTTATCTTAATTGATAATTAAATCCCAAAGAGATGATTAAGCGTCCGGGTCCCCACATAAATTCAAGGAGTTGAATTTATGATAATTAAATTTTGAGAAAATAAATTCAAGGAGATGAATTTATGAGATAGTAAATTCAAAAGGTTGAATTTATGATATTTAAAAATTGGAGAAACTAAGTTCAAGAAGTTGGATTTATAAAATTTGAGGAATTAATTTATTAAACTTAAAGTTTGGTTTATTAAATATTAAATTATATGAAGGGAGATGTGTTTAATAGGCTTGTAGGAGTACACGTCCAACATATTAAATGATTAAAGTTCTTAATGGACTTTAATATAATTAATTAAGCTAGTTTGACTAATACGTTTAATTAACAAAGCCCATTAAATTTAATTAAGAAACCTAAATACACAATTAGGGAATTTAGGTTAAGACTCTTGTTTTTATAGTAATAAAAAAAAACCATAGCCTCCACTAATTATTCATTGTGATTCTCGAGAATCACAAACCCCAATTCTTCCAAGTTTTTTTTGGCCAAGCAAAAGAAAAAAAAGGGAAGGAAAGGTGCTTGATCTATCTCTCGATTTTAATCTCCGCAAAAAGGTTCTTCTAAATTTCTAATGCAATTTAGAAGAGGAACAAATATACTAGTCGTGGACCTGATTTGGAGATTTAAAAATGTTCGTAGGGAATCCAACAAGAGCTATATCCGCCTATAATGGAATAGTTAGAGCCAAGTAAATTAATTCACTAAAGGTATAAATTTTAACATCATATGAATGTTTATATAATTATTAAAATCATACGAGTGTCCAAAGAATATTTTGAACGTCAAAATAAAAATAAAATTTTAAAACTTCCGCAGCGTTTTGGGCACGAGAAAACTGATGTCGCAACAGTGGTATCAGAGACAGGTTCTCTATATCTTATGGTTTCTTCATTATTGAATAATTTATTTCTAACCACAGAAGAAATTTTTTGAGAAAATTGTTGTACCATAAAAAATTTTAATTTTATCTATAAAAAAATATTTTTTTAATCTTCCTGGAACTGTTCTGGGCAGTCCGTGGGCGCAGGCCGCGAATGACACGGGCGCCTGCTCAGGCCTGTGCGCGCAGGGCACGCACAGCGTGCCCGCTAGTGCTCGATATGATCGGGCGGCACGGCCAGCTGGACGGGAATGTCTCGGGCACTGTGCTGAATAATGGGCTAGAATTGTTTGGGCCTAGGGTGCGATTTTCTTATATTTCAAAATTTTGGATTCTATTGATATTTTATGAAAATTATTTCTGTTTATCTTTTGAAAAATTAATTTTTGAAAATTAATAATTTCCTTGTAAAATAAATAATTAGAATATGATTTTAATTATTTATTGTAAAAGTGAGTTTTAAAAAAATAAATTATTATTAAATTAATTGAAAATTAAATAAAGGTGTTTATTTAATTTATTAAATTCTTTAATAATTGTGGTGGTTAGTAATAAAATTATTAGATAAATGATTTATCAATTAATTAAATTTGTTTAATTAAATTGATGTTGATATTCGATATTAAATTCATGAAGGATGATCGAGAGCCTTGAACAATTTGTTAGGTGTATGTTATGATATTTTACTGTTTTATTCATTTTGTTAATATTTGATATTATTAAAATGGGTCTGGTTTGTGACATGTTCCCACCCCATGAGATGTATCTCTTATGTGTTATGGCTATTTAAATGTAATAATTAGAAATAGTGGGAGATCAAGACTGGAATATGGTGGGCCCGATGCATTAGATGAAGACATGTAAAATAATGGAAGCAATTGTAATAGTTGCATTTACATCCCTGCATTCACCTAAGTTTTGGACCTGGATCCATGGCTGGCTCACATGGATCCTATAGTGTTGTTGATCGATCATCATTGTTTATTGTTTTTGTCATGTTATGATATATATGCGATATAATATATATATATATATATATATATATATATATATATATATATATTAGTATGCATGTATGTATATTATTAGATAATATAGTTGCATGAATCCAGAAACATATAAATTCACGGCACGCGATTTTAAATTAAAATGATGAGACAATTTTAAAATTAAAATCCCTCATTTTGAATAAGATTTAAAATTTATATCAAATCGAAAAAATAGAAATTAAAAGAGTTTAATTTTTCCTTGCCTTCCATCAACCGTGGTTGCATGTTGATCGCTACTCACAGACAATGTCTGGCTCATATTATTGGGGAAGCTTGGACGTCGGAAAGCTGTGACATCCACCGGACATATGATGTGAATTGAGTGGAACTCCCATGAATTCGGCTTATATTATTGGGGGAAATCATGGCCATCGTCCACTACAATGCAGTATTAATGGGTCGGTTTGACACGTGAAAATAAACGGCGTCATATTATTGGGTCCTTATTACACGTGAGGCGAGACACGCAGAGGTTGCATATGGATGCAATTGAATTCTACCTTTTAGAAATTATAATTGGCTGATACTATTCGGGATTATAATTGGCTAATTAGACTCTACGTGCCCACTAAGGAAATAATATTTTCCTTTTTCGTCAGAGGGTGGTGGAAATATCAAAATAATGGGAAGGAGATTTATAAAATAAATCCATATTTTATATCTTAAAAATATTTTAAAATAATCAGCAACCATTATTCTGTTTCCATATCAGTATATTATAAATTTCATCACGTAATCCATTTCTGTTATTAACAAGATAATCGAATCTAATTTTCAAGACTGATTGGGAAAATTGTTCTGAATTTGGAGAAAATAGCATACACATTAATGCCAGTCTTGCTGAATTGACAAAGCATGCAAGATGGTAGGACCATAGTATGCAAGCTAAATTGTAACATGCTCGCTTCTATGTCAAATGAACTGTAGGGATAGTTTGAGGAAATTTGGAATGCTGCTGACATTCGAATGCATGTGCAAGAGTTTCATGGTGCATGAAATTCATACGATGATGCACACAACTTTAAAGGAGCTCATGACTACACGCTGCAAGATGGGGCTTTGGCCCATGAGCGTGGTGTACATATGACTGGGCTTGTTGAGAATGTAGTGAGGCTGGAACGTAATGCCTGAAATTTTAGTGTAATACGTTTGAGTTATCATGTATTATGAATAAGGGAATGGAAGAACAGAAATGGAGAGGCGACGTAGCAATTTGAGTTTATTGGCCAAGAGACAGTGCACCCGCGCCAGAAACGTTACCGCACCCGCGGAGGTTCTTCTGAAATTTTGGAGGTAGGACAGTAGAGACACCGCACCCGCACCAGAAATATGACCGCACCTGCGGTGTTGGTACAGTAGAGTCACCGCACCCACGGTCAAAAATGCACCGCACCCGCGGTCATGCCTTCTGAAATTATGGAAGAGATACTGTATGCTCACCGCACCCGCGGTCGAACGGCTAGCGCACCCGCGGTGAGACGTGCAGAATGAAAAATAAGACACTTGTCCTTGCCATGCATTTATAAGAGTACACCTCTTCATTTCCTTCACTTTGCAGCCTGAATCACCGAGAACAACATTAAGAAATCCTCAAAGCTTCATCCTATCTTAGATTTTGAATTGTGAAAGATTTAGCCGTCCGATTATCGATCAGAGTTGAGATTCTTACTCCTCTCTACAAGAGATTCGAAAGGGTATATATATTTATTGCTTTCCAGCATGTTTTGATATGTATGTGTGGGAGAAATCCTTATATGCTTGATAATATATGTTGTGGAGATGATGGGGCACCTATATTTGACACCGGATCGAAGAACATATATGTTATGTGATTTTGTTCATTTTCCAACATGTCTTGAGTTTGGATTAAGCAGATTTCAGTATTATTTGAATAGGATCATGCAGGGTGGCAAGATTATAATGTATTATGATGATAATTATGAGATATTGTTATTGATTTTGATGTTTGAGTTGACCGACCGGTATCGTGAGATTACGCCGTTATGCCATTGAAATGTACTAAGATTGAATATTGATCCGTATATGTCTTGATTTGAGTTAGAGATTGATAGAATGCATCTTGAATATGTCATTTCAGATTTGTCTTGAAAAGTTTCGACATCGAGACCTCGACATCGACAAAGACTGAACAACGAAAGGTATAATTCAATGTTTGATTGGGGAAGTATAACTTGAATCAGATTTGGTTTGAGTTTCCCACAAACCACATACTAGAGTTTTATACCTTGTTATGTTTATGCTTTATATTGATTTATATACAAGCATTGAGATAGGAGAGTCATTGACAGATATGCCAAGTTCTAGACGTTCGGTTGTATCGAGGCATGGGAGAAGATCGACTCCGATTGTATATATTCGATACAGACAGGGCCGAAGTCTAGGAATAAGACGTACCGTCACCCCGATTGGGAGAGTAGGTGGGAGACTTGTTACGTCTTATTCACACCGGGATCCCTAGACTTAGATATGAGTCGAGTCAAAGATTGTTTTATCTGTCTTCACTAATGTGTCATAATTACTGATTCATGTATTATGATTTTGTATGAAATTGCATGACATGCATGTATACATGTTTTATACTAGGACTTGTTCTCACCGGAGTTTCCGGCTGTTGTTGTGTCTGTATGTGTGCATGACAACAGGTGGGGCAGGATCAGGGTCGAGACAAAGATGAGAGATCGAGATAGCGTGGTGATCACGGGCGTAGAAGATGGACTAGTAGTTTTTACATTTGATATGTGATGTGTTTCAAACTCTAGTTTGTATGATTATAATGGAACAAGACATGTACTACCTTGGTTGAAATAAATAGAGTTATTATTTGTGTATGACTTATATACACTTGTTTATGTTATTAAAAGAATTTTTTTTTATGACCCACATTTTCTAGCAAAGATCCAATTAATCTCAAAGACAATTGAGTTATAGCCTGGGTCCCCACAATAGGTGGTATCAGAGCGATAGATCCTTTAGACTGAGATAGAATAGAATGAGCGGGGGTAGATTGAATTCTCTTCCTTGCTTTTCTTGTGCTAGCATGATTTATTGCTTTCACTGTTACATGTTGTTTTGTTATCTGAGTTGATTACAACATGTATTTGCAAAGACTGAATCAGAACCGATTCTGGATCAGAGGTATATGATCAGAGGAGGACTAAGACAGATTGTATAGATTGTGTACTAATTTGTTTGATAACCAGATATGCCTCCCCGACGAGTACCGCAACCAGTAGCAGGTCGAGCACCAAAACAGGGCAGCACTTCCAATGATCCGATGGATGTGACCACTACACCGATGGAGACTTTGCTGAAAATGTTTCAGTCGTTTCGACCACCGACACTGAAGGGAACAGATAGTGCAGTTGAGTGTGAAAATTGGCTCGATGACATCGAGATGTTATTTGAATCTTTTGACTACACTGACGAGCGACGAGTTAAACTTATTGGGATCAACTGCAAGAAGTTGCAAAGAACTGGTGGCTTACCATGAAGAGAGCATTGAAGCATCGTGGCACATAGATCACTTGGAAAGTTTTTAAAGCAGAGATCTATCAGCGATTCTTTCTCGTGTCCTACCGAAAAGATAAAGGTGCTGAATTTGCCAATTTGAGACAAGGACAGCTGAACATCGAGGAATATGTGGCAAAATTTTCGACATTGCTTCGATTTGCTCCTAATGTCGCAGAGAATGACAAGGCCATTGCGGATCAGTTTATCAATGGCCTGAATCCGGAAATCTTTACCTTGGTGAATACCGGTAGACCGAACAACTTTTCCGATGCCTTGAACCGTGCCAATGGGGCAGAAGCTGGATTGCTTAGGCAACGAAGCACTTCTTATGTCGCTCCTACTCCGAGACCGCCACAACTTTCAGTTCAACCCCCTCCTAGATTCGAGAGTGGTGGTAGTAGCAGCAGGAAGAAAGACCAGTTGAAAGCGAAAGGCAAACAGTTCAAGAGATCAGAGAGCAGTTCGTCGAGCTCCAGTGGATCACGACAGAGAGGTCCGGGTCAGAGTACAGAGTATACAGGTGTGTATTGCAGTTCTTGTGGAGGCAGACATGCCACCGAGCAGTGTCAGGGTGTGATGGGTCACTGCAACATCTGCAGACAGCAGGGACATTTCGCCAGAGTATGTCCACAGAAAGGGGTACAGCAAGCTCAGAGTGTAGGAGCATCTGGTTCAGTGACTCAGCCTGAAAGGCAAGCTTCATCTGTTCATTCCTTTCAGCCAACCCCTAGACAGACCCAGCCCCGAGCAAGAGGTAGCCAGACAGTAAGACAACCTCCCAGAGAGCAGGCTCGAGTATTTGCATTGACAGAAGAGCAGGCCCAAGATGCACCAGACGATGTGATAGCAGGTAAATGTTTTCTTTGCGGTTATCTTGCATATATATTGATAGATACGGGTGCATCACATATATTTATTTCTGAGCGCTTTGCATTGATTCATGCTTTGCCTGTCGAGTTATTATCTGCTGTAGTGTCTATTTCTTCTCCGTTGGGAAGTGGTCTTATATCCGTGACTTTGGTTAGACATTGTATATTACAGTTTGAGGGTCATGAGATTGACTTAGATTGCATTGTGTTTGGATTAGCCGATTTTGGCTGTATTGTTGAAATATATATGTTAACCAAGTACAAAGCCACTATAGATTGTTTCCAGAAGATTGTCAGATTCAGATCAGAGATGGCTGATGAGTGGAAATTCCACGGTAAGGGTTCCATATCTCGGATTCCCTTAGTATCTGTTTTGATGATGACTAGATTGTTGTAGAAAGGAGCCGAAGGGTTCCTTGTATATTCAGTAGATCTACTGAAACTGATCCCAGCATTGGCAGATCTGCCAGTGGTATGCGAATTTGCGGATGTATTCCTAGATGAGATCCCAGGGTTACCCCCAGTCCGAGAGGTAGATTTCAGTATTGATCTCCTACCAGGTACCGTTCCAATATCTCGAGCTCCCTATAGAATGGCCCCTATTGAATTGAAAGAATTGAAAGAACAGCTCGAAGATTTATTGGCCAAAAGTTATATCAGACCGAGTGTATCTCCTTGGGGTGCTCCGGTACTGTTTGTGCGAAAGAAAGACAGTTCGATGAGATTATGTATTGATTACCGGCAACTGAACAAGGCAAGGGTAAAGAACAAATATCCCTTGCCTCGTATCGACGATTTATTTGATCAGTTGCAGGGATCTTCTGTCTATTCCAAGATTGATCTGAGATCTGGATATCACCAACTGAGAGTTCGAGATGTTGATATACCGAAGATAGCATTCCGAACCAGGTATGGACACTATGAATTTATTGTCATGCCTTTTGGTTTAACGAATGCTCCAGCAGTGTTTATGGGACTGATGAACTGTGTCTTTCAGAAGTATCTGGATGAGTTTGTTATTATTTTTATTGACGATATTCTGGTATATTCCAAGAGTATGATTGAGCATGCCGAACATTTAAGAATTTTATTGCAAACCTTGAGAAATGAGAAATTACATGCTAAACTTTCAAAGTGTGAGTTTTGGCTGAGACAGGTTATTTTTTTTGGGCATATCATATCTGGAGACGGTATTTCTGTTGATCCAAGTAAAGTTGAAGCTGTGATCACTTGGCCTAGACCGACATCAGTGCCAGAGATACGCAGTTTCATGGGTTTAGCAGGGTACTACCGACGATTTATTAAAGATTTCTCTAGTATCACGAAGCCGATTACCTAGTTGACACAGAAGAATGCGCCATTTGTGTGGTCTGAAGCCTGTGAGTCTAGCTTCTTGGAGTTAAAGAAACGACTGACCAGTGCTCCAGTGTTAACGATACCTTCAAGTACTGGTGATTTCATTGTATATTTTGATGCATCTCACAGAGGGTTAGGATGTGTTCTTATGCAGCGAGGACATGTGATTGCATATGCCTCGAGACAGTTGAAGCCACACGAGGCTCGTTACCCAATTCATGATCTTGAATTGACGGCTATTGTATTTTCACTGAAGATATGGCGACACTATCTCTATGGCGAGAAGTTTGAAATCTACTCTGATCACAAAAGCATGAAGTACATATTTTCACAGTCAGAGTTGAACATGAGACAGCGTAGGTGGCTCGATTTATTAAAGGACTTTGATTGCGAGATCAAGTATTATCCAGGAAATTCGAATGTAGCAGCAGATGCCTTGAGTCGAAAGGTATGTTCTTTATCGAAGATAGGTGTTTCAAATTTGATTGAACATTGCTGTTTGTCTGGATTAGCATTTGATACAGATAGTAGATCGTTGCGACTTGCTACGATTCAAGTGGAACCAAATTTGATTGTTTGCATTAAAGAAGCACAGAAAAAAATGATCCGAATGTTCAGAAGTCGATTGAGATGGTCAGATCAGGACATCATTCAGAGTATCAGGTACATGATCATGTTTTGTATGTGAATAACCGTCTTGTAGTACCAGATGTTTCAGATTTGAAACAACAAATATTGTCAGAAGCGCACTGTAGTCGGTTCAGTATTCATTCTGGTGGCAGAAAGATGTACAATGATCTCAAAACACAGTTTTGGTGGAAAAAGAGAAATCAGACATTGCAGAGTTTGTATCTAAATGTTTGAACTGCCAACAGGTGAAGGCCGAAAGAAAGAAACCCAGAGGTTTACTTCAGAGTTTATCTATTCCTGAATGGAAATGGGATCACATTTCCATGGATTTTGTTACGAAGTTACCACGATCATCCCGGGGTTGTGATGCGATTTGGGTTGTGATAGACAAATTGACCAAATCCGCATGCTTTATTCTGTATAGAATGACGTGCAGACATGATCAGATGGCAGAAATATATGTCAGAGAGATAGTTAGATTACATGGTGTGCCAAAGTCTATCGTATCCGATCGTGATCCACGATTCACTTCACACTTTTGGCATAGTCTGCAGCAGGCTCTAGGTACGAAATTGCATTTGAGAACTGCTTACCATCCCCAGACATACGGACAGTCAGAGCGGACTATCCAGATATTAAGGATATGCTGAGAGCTGTAGTGCTAGATTTTGGCACTAGTTGGCAAGATTCACTACCTCTTTGTGAATTCTCGTACAACAACAGCTATCAGATGAGCATCGAGATGGCACCATTTGAAGCTTTATACGGAAAGAAGTGCAGATCTCCGCTGTATTGGGATGACATCTCAGAGGTACCAGAACTGGGGCCTAATATGATTCGTGAAATGACAGAGAAAGTGAAGATCATCCAGAAAAAAATGAAGACAGCACAATGCGAACATCAGACGTAGACCGTTAGTGTTTGAACAGGGAGACAGAGTATTTTTTAAGATTTCTCCATTCAAAGGCGTTGTCAGATTTGGTAAACGTGGAAAGTTGTCTCCTAGATATATCTGTCCATACGAGATTCTTGAGGACATTGGTTATCGTGCCGATTGACTCGCCATTCCGCCTTATATATCTGGGATACATGATGTCTTTCATACATCGATGCTGCGTAGATATATGCAAGATACTTCTCATATTCTTCAGCCTGACGAGGCAGAACTCGATGAAACCTTGAGTTATTTTGAGAAGCCGATTCGGATTCTGGATCGGAAAGAGAAACGACTCAGAATGAAGACCATTCCGCTAGTGAAAGTCCAGTGGAGTCGTCATGGCACTGAAGAAGCAACTTGGGAGACAGAATCAGAAATGAGACAGAGATATCCAGAGTTATTTCAATGACGTGAGTATTTATTCAGCTTTTGATTATACTACTTCTTTTCTATATTTTGATTGATTGCTTGCGAGTTCGAGGACGAACTCATATCTAAGAGGAGGAGAAATGTAATGCCCAAAATTTTAGTGTAATACGTTTGAGTTATCATGTATTATGAATAATGGAATGGAAGAACAGACATGGAGAGGCGACGTAGCAATTTGAGTTTATTGGCAAAGAGACAGTGCACCCGCGCCAGAAACGTTACCGCACCCGCGGTGGTTCTTCTGAAATTTTGAAGGTAGGACAGTAGAGACACCGCACCCGCACCAGAAATATGACCACACCTGCGGTGTTGGTACAGTAGAGTCACCACACCAGCGGTCAAAAATGCACCGCACCCGCGGTCGTGCCTTCTGAAATTATGGAAGAGATACAGTACTCTCACCGCACCCGCGGTCGAATGGCTAGCGCACCCGCGGTGAGCCGTGCAGAATGAAAAATAAGACACTTGTCCTTGCCATTCATTTATAAGAGTACACCTATTCATTTCCTTCACTTTGCAGCCTGAATCACCGAGAACAACATTAAGAAATCCTCAAAGCTTCATCCTATCTTAGATTTTGAATTGTGAAAGATTTAGCCGTCCTGATTATCGATCAGAGTTGAGATTCTTACTCCTCTCTACAAGAGCTTCGAAAGGGTATATATATTTATTGCTTTCCAGCATGTTTTGATATGTATGTGTGGGAGAAATCCTTATATGCTTGATAATATATGTTGTGGAGATGATGGGGCACCTATATTTGACACCGGATCGAAGAACAAATATGTTATGTGATTTTGTTCATTTTCCAGCATGTCTTGAGTTTGTATTAAGCATATTTCAGTATTATTTGAATAGGATCATGTAGGGTGGCAAGATTATAATGTATTATGATGAGAATTATGAGATATTGTTATTGATTTTGATGTTTGAGTTGACCTGTATCACGAGATTACGCCGTTTTACCGTTGAAATGCACTGAGATTGAATATTGATCCGTATATGTATTGATTTGAGTTAGAGATTGATAGAATGCATCTTGAATATGTCATTTCAGATTTGTCTTGACAAGTTTCCACATCGAAACCTCGACATCGACAAAGACTAAACAACGAAAGGTGTAATTCAATGTTTGATTGGGGAAGTATAACTCGAATCAGATCTGGTTTGAGTTTCCCACAAACCACATACTAGAGTTACCTTGTTATGTTTGTGCTTTATATTGATTTATATACAAGCATCGAGATAGGAGAGTAATTGGCAGATATGTCAAGTTCTAGACATTCGGTGGTATCGAGGCATAGGAGAAGATCGACTCCGATTATAGATATTCGATACAGACAGGGCCGAAGTCTAGGAATAAGACGTACCGTCATCCCGATTGGGAGAGTAGGTGGGAAACTTGTTACGTCTTATTCACACCGGGATCCCTAGACTTAGATATGAGTCGAGTCAAATATTGTTCTATCTGTCTTCACTAATGTGTCATAATTACTGATTCATGTATTATGATTTTGTATGAAATTTCATGACATGCATGTATACATGTTTTATACTGGGACTTGTTCTCACCGGAGTTTCCGGCTGTTGTTGTGTCTTTATGTGTGCATGACAACAGGTGGAGCAGGATCAGGGTCGAGACAAAGATGAGAGATCGAGATAGCGTGGTGATCACGGGCGTAGAAGATGGACTAGTAGTTATTACATTTGATATGTGATGTGTTTCAAACTCTAGTTTGTATGATTGTAATGGAACAAGACACGTACTACTTTGGTTGAAATAAAATAGAGTTATTACTTGTGTATGATTTATATACACTTGTTTATGTTATTAAAAGAAATTTTTTTTTATGACCCACATTTTCTAGCAAAGATGCAATTAATCCCAAAGACAATTGAGTTAGTGTCCGGATCCCCACATGGAATATGTGATTCCTATTGAGTTATTTGATGTCATCAATTTGTTGTATTTCTCTTCCTTAATTTGACGGGTTAATGATGAACTTCAATTTGAATAAGATAGATGATAGCATTGAAGAGCTAGTCAATACGCTTATGACTTATGAGATCATCATAAAACATGAAAATGTTGTTTTTCTAATGGGCCTCTCGTCGGGACAAAAAAAAAAAAAAAGTGGCCCACAAGGTGAGGGAAAGAAATGTTCTGCCTCTCACAAGAAAAACAAACCCAATACGAGGCAAACTCTAAAGGACACTTAAAGGGCCTACAAAGCTGGATAAGTTGGAACATATTTATTTTACTGCAACAAATTCGGAAATAAGAAATTATATGTGCTAGAAATGTTATGGAAATGATAAGTGAATGTCCAAGTAAACAGGATTTCAACAAAAACGGTAGCATTCCTAGGAGGTCAATTCTGCTCACCAAAGAGCTCCTTGAGATGCAAATGAATGTCAGCAGCACTCTTTGCATCCTTAAAACACATCTGCAACTCATCATTCATAGAAGCCTGCATATAATACTTAGCTTGCAAGTCATGGTCACATCAATCCTTGTAAATCTGCAATTCCTCAGGAGTGCAGCTAGTCAGAGCCTCAACAGGGGACGACTCAGTAGGTGTATATGCTATCCTTTCCTGAATTCAAGATGATTTTTAAGTTTCTTAGCCAGTTGAGGTGATTAGGTCTGTTTAATACGTGTTTGTCGAGTATTGCAAATAGCGGATTGCGAATCAAAGGCATTGTCAAAATTTGTACTGAAAAGTAAAACAGATAAATGTTAATGACTATTTTAAAATATTTAGTAAGATATAAAGTATAGACTTTTACTTTATAAATTTTCTCTCCCATTGTTTTGACATTTTTCACTACCCTCTAGTGAAAACGGGAAACTCCTTTCCTCAGTAGGTACGTAAGGTCCAATTAGCAAATCACGATCCTGAATAATATCAGCCAATGAAAATTCCTAAGAGGTAGTTTCCAAATGCATCACCATGCAACCCTCTATGTAAACTTTTGTCTCAAGTTTTATTAAGACCCAATGATATGACGTTGTTTATCTTTACGCGTCATGTAGAGGACTATTTTTCGTATACATAAAATTTGCGGAATAATTTAAAATTTTCTCTTTAATTAAATTAAAATGCCTCATTCATAAAACATACTGATAAAAAGATTCAATGTTTAAAGTAGCAGCGGAATTAAATAATGTTTTCAAAATAACAACTTAAAATAATTCAACAAAATAAAAAATGAGTCTAGAATAAAAATAATAAGTGCTGAAAATGAGGTCCTTGGGTTCCTACTACTGCCGACCCAAGCTAGCTCACTGGTCCCCGCCCTCGGCCTCGACCTCATCAGTGCCTACAACAATGAAGTCTAGTGAGTCTAAAGACTCAGCATGCATATATCGTGAATAACAAGTAAAATATATCATAAAATTTCATCCCGTGAAAAGATATTGTATCGTAAAGCGCGTGAAAATAGTGTCATGAATAATTATAAATATGTGCATAATTGAAAAATCGTAAGTGAAATGATTGCTCGATAGAGCCCTATCATAAAATAGCATATCATAATTTTCTGTTGAGAATATGTTCTAGGCAAGTGGCTCATAACATGAACTAAATTGTCTGATCAGACTAAACCACAGTATACTGAGCGATAGAGATCATCACAGCCCTTGGACTGGATATCCGTACCCATACATGAACATGAACCGGTCAGTAGCCACCTGATGAAGTAATAATCTCATAAGCTGCAATCCCATGAGTGTGAAGTGGCCACAAGACATATCAGCATATATTTAAAAAAAAAGCTTTTATATTTATGCACGTAATATAATTAAATTCCTGAGTTATTTTACCAATTGGGTTGGATCGTTCCTAGGCTCGCTGCGACCAAATTCTAACGTGAAAGACATGCAAATAAATTGACTTGACCATTCAAATAACTTAACTTGACCAACGCTTCAAAATCGAACTAAAAACGAGATTATTACGCCCAACAAACTTAATATTTAACCATGACTCCATACCAACCCAAACCAACATCGAACCATCATTTAGTCATGATTAAATACACCTAAAATACTGGAAAATAATTACCAAGGGCTGTAATACACGAAAATTATGCATGGAGGCCAAAATCATGAAACGCTCTTTTGAGAGTCACTTTGGCACATTGCACCGTAAATTCTCGTACGACCTCTAAACTTAACCAAATCATGAACGGCCAAAAACATGACCTTCCTAACTCAATAAGGCACTGTCCAGTCCAAGGTCATAGGCTAAAAGCCAATCAAGAACTTAGACGAGCCTCTGAACCGAAGCACAAAGTTGCTGTCAAGAAAATTACAGCAGCAGCTGTTGCGCTTCCTTGCGTCGTTTGCAAGGATAATGGCCATTGGGGCTTGAACCACCGACCAGAGCCTCTTACCAACATCCTAAGGTATGTTTTGTACCATGGATAAGGATCCTAGGCCAGCCACAATCCAAGCCAACACCTACGACAAACCCAAAGCTCCACCCGAGAACACATGCTGAACCGTGGGGGAGTGTAGCTTATTTTGCTGCCAAATGAAGGATCCAATGGTTATGAGGTTAACCATGGTCCATGCTTGTAATGCCCGAGAATTAATTCCTGTAATCAGACGTTGATTAATTGACAGAATTGAGATTTCAGGAGCTAAAGCAAGGAAGCTGGGCGTCGGTACATTTTAAGTGAAGATGTTGGACAGAACATCTGGCGCCCGAGCGGTAGAATATGACCGCCCGAGCGCCAGTGTTCAATAGGAACATCATTCGGACAGACCTTGTGGCGTCCGAGCAGTAGAAAGTTACCGCCCGAGCGCCAATGGATAATAAGCTAAGCATCCGGACAGAAAGTGCCGCGCTCGAGCGGTACTTTCTTACCGCCCGAGCGCGAAGACATGGAATAGGTGAGATGAGACACTTGCCTTCTTGCATGCATCGTATATGTGTGTATATATATATATATATATATGTATGTATGCTTCGAAATTTCTTCAGAAACGAGGATAAAGGATCGAGAAAAGGTTTCTGGGAAAGAGTGAAATATCCTTACGCCTTTTGTGAGAAATCCGTTTGTCCGAATTAGAATCTGACTTCAGTACTGTGTTCCTATCGACGCAGGCTTCATCTGGACGTAAGTTTTGTTACGTTTAGACATGATTTGAAATTATGATATTGTCAGAATTGAATATAAATCAGATATGATGTTTCTGCTACAGTAGACATTGTATAAGTGAAGTCAGATTAAAGAACAGATTGTTTCTGTAATTGTTATGATTTTTGAAAGATATTGACTGAGATTTTGATATCAGAATTGTATATTATTGATTTTGAATATACCGATATTGAGATTATGAGTTCTGGTATTATATCTGGGATGTTCAGATTGACGGGGTTATTCAGATTGTATTGTTATGCCGTCGAAACATCATTATTGATTTAGATTGATCAGATATGATATTGATTGAGATTCATTGTTATATTGTTGACTTGGATCAGATTGTATACTCAGTTGAGTATTGATCAGAACAGATTCTGAACTGAGATATATACTGATATTGTATTTATGTGATTTGTCATTATCAAATTGATATGGACAGATTTAACTTCGAGACTTCGTCTTCGTCAGACCGGGACGACAAAGGTATAATTCATGTGATATCTGGGAAGATATAACTCAAATCAGATCTCATTTGAGTTTCCCAATAAAATCACATACTTGATTATTGTTTATCTTCTGATATGATTATGATTTGCTTATAGACTTTATATTCAAATCGTTTGAAATGAACATGCTTTGTTTACAGATTGTTATACATTGCATTTGAGATAGGAAAGTTTGACAGATAGTCAGACTTCTAGACGTTCGGTGTATCCCAGCTTAGGAGCAGCTCTGACTCCTATTGCAGGCGTCGATACAGCTCTGACCGAAGTCTAGGAATAAGACGTACAGTCACCCCGAGTGGGAGGGTAGGTGACAGCCATTGACGTCTTATTCACACCGGGATCCCTAGAGTTATAGTTGAGTCGAGTCTAGACATGATTTAACTAGAACTGCATGCGTTTATGGATGTGGTTTCATAGACTAAGAAACCCATGTTTATTGCTTTCAGTTATGACAGCATGTTTAGGTGATTTGATTTAAATTGCATGTTTATCTGAATTGAGTTGCATGATTATTTTGATTTGATTTCATAGATTATGAAATCTAGTATTTTTGAATATGATCATGATAGCATGTTTTATGATTTAGATTGTTTCTATACATGCTTACCATGGTTTATACTGGGATTTATTCTCACATGAGTTATCCGGCTGTTGTCTTGTTTGTATGTGTGCATGACAACAGGTGGGGCTGGATCGGGGTCAAGAAGATGATGAGAGAAGACGAGTTAGCGTGGTGATTCCGGACTTATTGTAGACTTGGTTTTATTACTTGAATTTAGTAACTGAACCTTAGACCTAGTTTGTACAGTATTGTACTTTTAAACTGAAATGTAGTTTTTATACAGAGATGTATATTATTTAGATTCCATTACCTTCCGCAGATGCATTTTAAAAAGAGAAATTTTTAGACCCTGTTTATCAGAACTGATAATTAAATCCCAACGATGATTAAGAAAATGATTAGCGTCCGGGTCCCCACAATGCTAGACATAATAAGGTATTTTATGAGTCATGGCTAAGGGCTAGAAGCCAACCACAACCCATCTGACACCTCAAAACCGAAACTCAACACACTCAACAAAACCAGAATTTTAAAACTGAAGGGGCGCTGTTCTTTGTTTTATTTTTAAAACCGATGAGACCATGAACCAAGCCATGAAAGGGCATCTTGGTAATGTCCTAGGCATTTCAAGGAAGGGTTCCAACCATGATTACAGGCCCAAAATCCAACCAAGATTCGAACCTCCATGTACAAACCGAAAAACCAGAATTTCGAGACACGAAATGCACCATGGACGAGTTGTTGTCCATTCGCGTTGCTGGGTGGGGGGGGGGGGGGAAGGGCTTTAACCAATGGACTAACACCTTTCTAGCACACCCTATATCATGTCTATAAGCAGCCTTGAGCCCCTGGGAATCGAGCCAACCCTGGAACCACCAAAACTAACAAAACCGTGAAGAACAAGTGGCAACCGAAATTCTTTGCAGATTTTTCTTTGAAAGTTGCTGTCCAAATTCGGTTTTGCCATGGAAATCATGATCATGTAATGTTTTAAAATATTTATATAACTTGATTGAAGAGCAAAGAAATAATATAAAAATGCCTTGGATTTGTTTGAAACGAAAACAAATCAATACGACGATGCGGCACGGCGGAGACGGAGTTGCTTTACTCTCTTGTTTTATTAGTTTTCTCACGATTTTTCTCTTGTTCTCTCTCTATTTTTCTTGCTGAAAGTCTACTGGATTTCGAGAATATGGAGTGGGAGAGAAGGCTAGGAAAATAAATGGGAAGGTTGCAAGATAAAGGGATAAAATCTTGCTATCTTTTGAGTTTGCGAAATAAGGAATGATAATGATATGATTTGATTTGAGGGATATTAGAGGGATGAGAGGGCCGAATTCATCATTCAAATTAAGGTAGAAAAATTGCTTAATTAATTATTATTGGAGATTAAATGTGATGGAATTGTATCCCAAGAAAAGATAAGGAAATGAATTAAAGAAGGAGAGTTTCCAAATATTTTTAAATTTATAAAGGAGGTGGCCGATTTTTCTTATCAAAAGTGAGGGTAGGAAAATTGCTTAATTAATAATTATTGAGGATTTAAAGTTGAAGGAATTATTCTACCATGAAGGGATAAGGAAATATGTCAAAAATGGAGAGTTGACAAATCAAAGTTAACTCTTTAAGGGGGTGGCCGAATTTTGCGATAAAAATGGAGGGGAAATATTGTTAAATCTTGTATTTTAAATCTTTAAAGTTTTATCTACCCATTAAGTATTTTAGTGAATTAATAAGTTAATTTAGGATAGTAATTATCTTGCATGCATAACAAATTCTTAAATTAAAATTTTCATGTTAAGTTTCAATTTCTTAAATAAAATAAGCCTAGATTAACTAATCTCAATTGGTCACATATTTTAATTTAGGCTTTTAATTAAATTATTGGACATGAAGGAATTAATTTACTCCTTATCTCTAATTAATTAAATAAACATTTAACTTTCTTTTACATTAAAATAACTTATTATTTATCTTAAATAAATTCTATGAATATTTTTTTAATATTAAATTTTTGTCTTCATACTCCAACTCCAGTCCGACCTCGCTTATTTAACTGAAAAGATAAAATTATACTTATGCTATTTAAAATAAATAATCATGACTAACAACTTTAAAAAAATGCTTAAAGTCATAAAAAAAATCATTTTTAATTTAAATACTATAAATTATGCATGGCTTATACGTAGTCTGATTTACGGGTTCTACAACTCTCCCCCCTTAAAAGGAATTTCGTCCTCGAAATTACCGAATAACTCAGGATAATGACTCCTCATCTCTGGCTCAGACTCCCACGTAACGTCCTCCTCTGAATGATGAAGCCATTTGACTTTCACTAGCTTCACCAGTTTGTTCCGAAGCTTCTTCTCCTGTCTATCTAAGATCTGCACTGGTCTCTCCTCATAAGACAGGTTCAGAGTGAGCTGTAACGGCTCGAAGTTCAAGACATACGAAAGATTCGCCAAATACTTCCTCAGCATAGAGACGTGGAACACATTTTGTACCCCGGCCAGATTCGGCAGAAGAGCAACACGATAAGCTAACGTCCCAACCCTGTCGAGGATCTCAAAAGGTCCTATGAATCTCGGACTGAACTTTCCTTTCTTCCCAAATCGCATGACACCTTTCATAGGTGCTACCTTCACGAAAACATGGTCGCCAACGATAAAACTCTAGATCTCTCCTCCTCTGATCCGCATAACTCTTCTGTCGACTCTGAGCAGTCCTCATCCTATCACGGATCTTGACTACTACATCGGCAGCCTGCTGAATGATTTCCGGACCCAATTTTTTTAAGGCTCGATATTCATTAGTCTTTATTGATGAGAGACTCGGAATTTATGAGAATGCATGACGTGCAATGAGGGGAGAAAGACATGAGAAATTATGATTTTGCTAGACCGCACCCGCGCTTAGAACAAGAGTGCACCCGCGGTTATTAATTCTGGAATTGTGAATGTGCTGCCGAAGCAACACCGCACCCGCGGTCTAGGAAGCACCGCACCCGCGGTGCAGGGATAGAAAATAAGAATTTTATTCGAAACCATACCGCACCCGCGGTCTTGTACAGCACCGCACCCGCGGTCACTAATTTCAGAAAATGAAAGGGCTGCCGAAGCATCAGCGCACCCGCGCTAAGGGAATCACCGCACCCGCGGTGCTGCATGCGAAAATGCCACCTTTGCTTTTCGTGATGACACTTGGCATGTTATATATATACTTTGAAATGACACTTCATTCTTCACCTTCAGCATAAGAGAACCGAGAGATGCTCCATGGAAATCCCTTCAAGCTTTTAGACTAGTAACAAAGATTATGCAACAACTAGCCATTCGATTTTAATTTTGAGTCCGGATTTGTGATCCTTGCATCATTGACTACAAGAGGATGTAAGTATTGTTCATTTCCAGCATGTATCGAAATATATGTGTTGGAGAAGTTATGATTTTATTGAAGATATGTGTTCTTGAGATTATGAGCATTGTATATTTGTTATCGGGTCGAATTTCAGATACCGTATGTGATTGTGATGGTTTTCCTAGCATGTATATTTGGTTAAGATGGGGTATGTTCAGTATGATATTATGTTTTGATGAGATTATGAGTTGAGGATATGTTGCTATATGGATTTGGTGAGATTGAGTCGACCAGTATCGAGAACTACGTCGTTATGCCGTCAAATTCGTACCGAGACTGATTATTGATTGGTACAAGAGTTGATGTGAGTTGCTTTGAGTTGTGTATTGATAGAATATATTGTTGCATTGTCATTTCAGATTTTGAATTGACAGAGTTGCCATTCTACTTCGAGATCTTGACCGAGTTCTACGACAAGAAAGGTATAATTCATGTGGTCACGGGATTGCACAACTCGGTTCAGATTTGATACGAGTTTCCCTAAATCACATACTAGATTGTTATTACATTTGATTATGTAATGTTTTGTTTATTGATTTATATTGAGTCCTGAGATAGGAGATATTGGCAGATCGGTCAAAACTAGACGTTTCGGTGTATTGACGCATAGTAGCAGATTTTCTCTATGTGTAGACCCTCGATACAGAGTTGACCGAAGTCTAGGAATAAGACGTACCGTCACCCCGAGTGGTTGGGTAGGTGACAGACCGTCTTATTCACACCGGGATCCCTAGATTAGAAAGGAATTGAGTCAAGAATTTGATGTTGAATACAGATTTGTATTCCTTTACATGTTTAGATTTTAATTCATGTTACCTGATATATGCTATGCCTTTGTACATGATTATTACATTGCATGCATACATGTTTTATACTGGGATATGTTCTCACCGGAGTTATCCGGCTGTTGTCGTGTCTGTATGTGTGCATGGCAATAGGTGGGCCAGGATCTGGGTCCCGAGCTAGATGAGAGATTGACGATAGCGTGGAGATCTCGGGCGTTGAAGATCTCGAGTGTTTCCTATTAGACTGTTACTACTTATGTTTGTAGTTGGGATTTGAACACTAGTGTATGATTGTACTAAACAGACATGTATGTACATGATGTTGTTTAATTATTATAAAGACATGTGATGCTTTGATTATATATTTGAATTAATGTTAAAAGCAAAATTTTGACCCACATTTTCGAGCAAAGATCCAATAAATCCCAAAAGAATTGAGTTAGAGCTCGGGTCCCCACAACAGGTGGTATCAGAGCAGTAGGTTCTGTAGACTGAGATAGAATAGAATGAGCGGGGTAGATCGAGTCATCTTCCTTGCTTATATCATGCTAGCACATATTATGATTTATTGCTTTCCCTATTATATGTTGTTGCATTATCTGAGTTGATTTACAACATATACTTGTCAAGCCTGAATCAGAACCGATTCTCGATCAGAGGTTTATGATCAGAGGACGGCTGAGACAGATGATATTGATTTTGTACTAATCAGTTTGATAATCAGATTTATGCCGCCTAGACGTATACCACAGCCAGAGCAGGGTAGCACATCAGGTGCACAGATGGATGTTACCGCTACGCCGATGGAGACCTTATTGAAGAGATTTCAGTCTTTCCATCCGCCTACCCTGAAGGGCACAGAGAGTGCAGTAGAGTGTGAGAGCTGGCTTGATGATATCGAGATGTTGTTTGAGTCTTTGGCATATACTGATGAGCGACGTGTGAAATTGGTAGGGCATCAGCTGCAAGAGGTTGCAAAGAGCTGGTGGTTGACTGCGAAAAGAGCCTTGGAGCACCGAGGCATTGACATTACGTGGAAAGTCTTTAAGGATGAGTTCTATCAGCGCTTCTTCCCCGTCTCCTACCGAAAAGATAAAGGAGCTGAATTTGCGAATCTGAGGCAGGGACAGTGGAACATCGAGGAGTATGTTGCTAAATTTTCTGCATTGCTTCGATTTGCACCGCATGTGGCAGAGAACGACGAGGTAGTCGCCGATCAGTTCATCAATGGGTTGAATCCAGATGTCTTTAATTTGGTGAACACGGGACGACCTAATACTTTTTCAGAGGCACTGAACCGAGCGAAGGGAGCAGAGGCTGGCCTGATCAGGCAGCGAGGCGCTTCTTACATTGCTCAAGGGCAGAGACAACAACAACCTACCGCCGTTCAGTTTCAACCACCTCCTCCTCGCTTCGATAGTGGATCTAGTAGTAGTGGTAAGAAGGAATTTCTGAAGGCTAAGGGCAAGCAGTTTAAGCGATCTGGGAGCAGTTCATCGAGTTCAAGTAGATCTCGACAGAGAGGTCAGGGTTCAGATTATAGTGCCGTGTATTGTAGTTCATGCGGAGGGCGACATGCCACGGAGCAGTGTCAAGGAGTTATGGGACGCTGCAACGTCTGTAGGCAACCGAGACACTTTTCCAGAGTTTGTCCCCAGAGAGGTGCACAACGATTCCAGAGTACAGGGTCATCAGCACCAGTTCCACAGATGGAGAGACAGGCATCCTCTGTACACTCCTTCCAGCCACCATCTACACAGACCCAGCAGAGACCAGGAGGTAGTCAGACAGTGAGTCAACCTCCCAGACAGCAGGCTAGAGTATTTGCGCTGACAGAAGAGAAGGCGCAGGAGGCACCAGACGATGTCATTGCAAGTAACTGTTTTCTTTGCGGTTATCCTGCATATGTGTTGATAGACACAGGTGCATCCCATACATTCATATCTGAGTATTTTGCATTGAGACATTCATTGCATGTCGAGTCGATGTCTACTGTAGTGTCTATTACATCTCCGTTAGGAAGTGGTTTGATATCTGTGACTACTGTTAGACATTGTATGCTTCAGTTTGAGGGGCATGAGATTGATCTAGATTGTATAGTACTTGGTTTAGCTGATTTTGACTGTATAGTTGGTATAGACATGTTGACCAAGTACAGGGCCACTGTAGATTGTTTCCACAAAATTGTCAGATTCAGACCCGAAATGACAGATGAGTGGAAATTCTACGGAAAGGGTTCCAGATCTCGGATTCCCTTAGTATCTGCTCTGACTATGAGTAGATTGCTTCAGAGAGGAGCAGAGGGCTTTCTTGTATATTCAGTCGATTTACTGAAGTCGGGCCTAGCATTGGCAGATTTGCCAGTAGTTTGCGAGTTTGCAGATGTTTTTCCTGATGAGATTCCGGGATTGCCTCCAGTCCGAGAGGTAGATTTTAGCATAGATCTTGTGCCAGGCAGTGTTCCTATTTCGAGAGCTCCGTATAGGATGGCGCCTATTGAGCTTAAAGAATTGAAAGCACAGTTGGAAGATCTTCTGTCCAAGGGATATATCAGACCCAGTGTATCTCCTTGGGGTGATCCGGTGCTTTTCGTTAGAAAGAAAGATTGTTCGATGCGGTTATGTATTGATTACAGACAGTTGAACAAGGCAACAGTAAAGAACAAGTATCCTTTGCCTCGCATCGACGATTTATTTGATCAGTTACAGGGATCTTCTGTATACTCGAAGATTGATCTGAGATCAGGGTATCATCAGCTCAGAGTAAGAGACGTTGATATACCGAAGACTGCATTCCGAACCAGGTATGGACATTACGAGTTTATTGTTATGCCTTTCGGTTTGACGAATGCACCAGCGGTATTTATGAGTTTGATGAACCGCATCTTTCAGAGATATTTAGATGATTTTGTGATTGTGTTCATTGATGATATTTTGGTTTATTCGAAGAGTCTCACTGAGCATGCAGATCATCTGAGGATTGTATTGCAGACTTTGAGAAAAGAGCAGTTATACGCCAAATTGTCCAAGTGCGAATTTGTAGTAGCCCGAATTCCAAATTGGGTAATTAACGGATTAATGGTGATTAAGAAGGTTTAATGTGTAATTTTGACCGTGGTCATGATCGGACGGACCGAAGATGGTTCGGTAGCACCGACGCGTTCGGACGGTCCGAAGTGAGTTCGGTGGATCCGATCATGAGGTGTCAAGAGCTGATGGACACGTGGGAGTTCGGACGTTCCGAAGTGTAGGTTCGGTGGATCCGATCATGAGGTGTCAAGAGCTGATGGACACGTGGGAGTTCGGACGTTCCGAAGTGAGTTCGGTGGATCCGATCATGAGGTGTCAAGAGCTGATGGACACGTGGGAGTTCGGACGTTCCGAAGTGTAGGTTCGGTGGATCCGATCATGAGGTGTCAAGAGCTGATGGACACGTAGGAGTTCGGACGTTCCGAAGTGGGTTCGGTGGATCCGAACATAGCCTATAAATAGTGCTCGGATTTCCTCATTTTTGTATTGACAATCCTTGAGTTGTGTCTCATATTTGAGAGATTTGGAAGGTTTCTAGGGTTAGTTGCCGGTCGAGCGATAGCCAAGAGCTGCCAGGATTGGTAGTGTAGCGACGCCTGAGTTACGAGGCAATCGACATCAAAGGGCTGTCGACGGACGAAGGTAAACCCTAAACCTTTGGTAGTACTAGGGAGTACTGGTTTTGCTAGTTGAGCATGGTAGTATTGTTCATTGGGTGCTTTTGATGCGTAGGCTTGTTCTAGACTTGATTAGCGGTGCTGCGTAAGGCTAGGCTTGCTGTGATAGAGGTACGAAAGTACTATCCGAGATATCCTGGTTGAGTATACATTCTTATATGTGTTGCATGATTATGTGGTGCATTGATATATGTCATATGATGCATGCTATTATGTCACGTTTATTACTGCACGTTGCATTTCATGTTGAGCCGTATCTCCTTCGAGATAGCCTTTACTGTTGAGCTGTATCTCTTTCGAGATAAGCTATATCTTGTGGGGCCGCTCAGCCCTGTCTTGTCTTGTGGACGCATGGACACCGAGAGTACACAGTGGCCGACGGGTCGGGAGGGCTTCGGTGATCCGGGACATTTTAGGTCCACGTCTGTTCTTGCAGTGGATGCAGTGACCCAGAGGTTGGACCACGCGGCACTATCCACTTGGCGCCTCTAGACTGAGCATTTTGAGATCTTTTGTGACTCCTGTTTCTTGACTACCCTGGTATCATATCATAGCATGTGCATTTCATATAGGTTTGTATACTCATGCTTTTGTACTGGGCGTTCTTATCGCTCACGTCCTCGGTTTTGTTTATCTTGGACACCCCATTCCCTCGGGGCAGGCCTCAGGTTGGACAGCTCGGGTAGAGCAGGTGGAGGACAGTGAGTATCTGGTTGGTTTAGTTTTCAGTACTTTTTGTTTCGTTATGGTTGTACCGAATATATATTTTGAGTTGTTCTATTTCGATTGGGTTGTATAACTATCATTTGTTGGTATTTTCCGCTGTTATCTCTGATTTTTATTAATTAAGTTAGTTGCATGCTTAGTTCTCAACTAGTAGGTGATTCTGGAACGGGTCACTACATTTATGGTATCAGAGCATGCTTACGATTTTGGGATATAGATTCTGTTTTGGGATTTTTCGTGGACCATTTTACCATTTCCCCTATTCTATCTTGTAGCGATGGCTGACCACTTTGGTGATGAGAGTAGTCAGGGGAGTGTAGGTCGTTGGGGTGACCAGGACGATCGTAGACGTCATTCTTTCCGTTTCTACTCCGATGGGTCATTCGGTGTTAGCTAAGCGTCTAGTGATGGGTTGTCCTTTAGATTTTGAGGGTAACGATGTTGTTATTTTCGTTTTGTTCATCCTCTAAACTTGATTTCGAGGACGAAATCGTTTTAAGGGGGGGAGAATGTAGTAGCCCGAATTCCAAATTGGGTAATTAACGGATTAATGGTGATTAAGAAGGTTTAATGTGTAATTTTGACCGTGGTCATGATCGGACGGACCGAAGATGGTTCGGTAGCACCGACGCGTTCGGACGGTCCGAAGTGAGTTCGGTGGATCCGATCATGAGGTGTCAAGAGCTGATGGACACGTGGGAGTTCGGACGTTCCGAAGTGTAGGTTCGGTGGATCCGATCATGAGGTGTCAAGAGCTGATGGACACGTGGGAGTTCGGACGTTCCGAAGTGAGTTCGGTGGATCCGATCATGAGGTGTCAAGAGCTGATGGACACGTGGGAGTTCGGACGTTCCGAAGTGTAGGTTCGGTGGATCCGATCATGAGGTGTCAAGAGCTGATGGACACGTAGGAGTTTGGACGTTCCGAAGTGGGTTCGGTGGATCCGAACATAGCCTATAAATAGTGCTCGGATTTCCTCATTTTTGTATTGACAATCCTTGAGTTGTGTCTCATATTTGAGAGATTTGGAAGGTTTCTAGGGTTAGTTGCCGGTCGAGCGATAGCCAAGAGCTGCCAGGATTGGTAGTGTAGCGACGCCTGAGTTACGAGGCAATCGACATCAAAGGGCTGTCGACGGACGAAGGTAAACCCTAAACCTTTGGTAGTACTAGGGAGTACTGGTTTTGCTAGTTGAGCATGGTAGTATTGTTCATTGGGTGCTTTTGATGCGTAGGCTTGTTCTAGACCTGATTAGCGGTGCTGCGTAAGGCTAGGCTTGCTGTGATAGAGGTACGAAAGTACTATCCGAGATATCCTGGTTGAGTATACATTCTTATATGTGTTGCATGATTATGTGGTGCATTGATATATGTCATATGATGCATGCTATTATGTCACGTTTATTACTGCACGTTGCATTTCATGTTGAGCCGTATCTCCTTCGAGATAGCCTTTACTGTTGAGCTGTATCTCTTTCGAGATAAGCTATATCTTGTGGGGCCGCTCAGCCCTGTCTTGTCTTGTGGACGCATGGACACCGAGAGTACACAGTGGCCGACGGGTCGGGAGGGCTTCGGTGATCCGGGACATTTTAGGTCCACGTCTGTTCTTGCAGTGGATGCAGTGACCCAGAGGTTGGACCGCGCGGCACTATCCACTTGGCGCCTCTAGACTGAGCATTTTGAGATCTTTTGTGACTCCTGTTTCTTGACTACCCTGGTATCATATCATAGCATGTGCATTTCATATAGGTTTGTATACTCATGCTTTTGTACTGGGCGTTTTTATCGCTCACGTCCTCGGTTTTGTTTATCTTGGACACCCCATTCCCTCGGGGCAGGCCTCAGGTTGGACAGCTCGGGTAGAGCAGGTGGAGGACAGTGAGTATCTGGTTGGTTTAGTTTTCAGTACTTTTTGTTTCGTTATGGTTGTACCGAATATATATTTTGAGTTGTTCTATTTCGATTGGGTTGTATAACGATCATTTGTTGGTATTTCCGCTGTTATCTCTGATTTTTATTAATTAAGTTAGTTGCATGCTTAGTTCTCAACTAGTAGGTGATTCTGGAACGGGTCACTACAGAATTCTTGCTGAAACATGTTGTCTTTTTGGGGCACATTATATCTGTAGATGGTATTGCGGTAGATCCGAGTAAAGTTGAGGCTGTGATAAGTTGGCCGAGACCGACTTCTGTGCCGGAGATACGCAGTTTCATGGGTCTAGCCGGGTATTATCGTCGTTTTATTCGAGATTTCTCCAGTATAGCGAAGCCTATCACCCAGTTGACACAGAAGAATATGCCATTTGTATGGTCCGAAGATTGTGAAGCCAGTTTTGTATAGTTGAAGAAGAGGCTGACTAGTGCGCCTGTCTTGACGATTCCTTCAGGTACAGGTGAGTTTGTTGTATATTGTGACGCATCTCACAGAGGGCTAGGATGTGTTCTTATGCAGCGAGGGCACGTGATAGCGTACGCCTCTAGACAGCTGAAGCCGCACGAGACTCGTTACCCTATTCATGATCTTGAATTGGCGGCGATTGTATTTGCCTTGAAGATCTGGCGTCATTATTTGTATGGCGAGAAATTTGAGATCTATTCCGATCATAAGAGCTTGAAGTACCTTTTTTCTCAGTCAGAGTTGAACATGAGGCAGCGACGATGGCTTGATCTGCTGAAAGATTTTGATTGCGAGATCAAGTACTATCCAGGGAAGTCGAATGCAGCGGCAGACGCCTTGAGTCGAAAGGTATGTGCTCTTTCCTTGTCGACAGTAGGTGTATCGAATTTAGTAGAGGATTGTTGCTTGTCTGGGTTGACATTTAATACAGAGAGTAGACCGTTGCGACTTGCTATGATTCAGATTAAGCCAGATTTGATTTCGAGAATCAAAGAAGCGCAGAGAACTGATCCGAGTGTTCAGAGATCAATTGATATGATCAGAGCTTGTCATATATCAGAGTATCAGGTTAGAGATTCTGTTCTATATGTGTATAACCGTCTAGTAGTGCCAGATGTTCCCGATTTGAGACGACAGATCATGGCAGAAGCACACTGTAGTCGGTTCAGCATTCATCCTGGTGGCAGGAAGATGTATAATGATCTGAAAACACAATTCTGGTGGAAGCAGATGAAGATAAATATTGCAGAATTTGTGTCTAAATGCCTGAATTGCCAGCAGGTGAAGGCAGAAAGAAAGAAGCCCGGAGGTTTACTTCAGAGTTTGTCTATTCCTGAATGGAAATGGGATCACATTTCCATGGATTTCGTGACGAAATTACCTCGATCTTCGCGGGGCTGTGACGCGATTTGGGTTGTGATTGACAGACTGACCAAATCAGCGTGCTTTATTCCCTACAGAATGACCTATCGACACGATCAGATGGCAGAGTTGTATGTCAGAGAGGTCGTTAGATTGCACGGTGTGCCGAAGTCGATCGTATCAGATCGTGATCCACGATTCACTTCTCACTTCTGGCACAGTTTGCAGCAGGCTCTAGGTAAGACTTTAGACCTGAGCACTGCTTATCATCCTCAGACAGACGGACAGTCAGAGCGGACTATCCAGACTTTAGAAGACATGCTGAGAGCTGTAGTACTAGATTTTGGTACTAGTTGGCAAGATTCATTGCCGTTGTGTGAATTTTCATACAACAACAGCTATTAGACTAGCATTGAGATGGCACCGTTCGAAGCTTTATATGGAAAGAAGTGCAGATCTCCGTTGTACTGGGATGATATTTCTGAGGTACCAGAGTTAGGGCCTGATATGATTCGTGAGATGACCGAGAAAGTAAAGATCATTCAGAAGCGAATGAAGACAGCACAGGATAGGCAAGTAAAATACGCCAATATCAGTCGCAGACCGTTGATATTTGAACAGAGAGACATAGTATTTTTGAAGATTTCACCTTTCAGAGGTGTTGTCAGATTTGGCAAGCGTGGGAAGTTGTCTCCTAGATATGTCGGTCCGTATGAGATTCTTGAAAAGATTGGCGATCGAGCTTACAGACTTGCTCTTCCTCCTTCTTTGTCGGGAATACATGACGTATTCCATGTATCAATGTTGCGCAAATATATGCCAGATGATTCTCATGTCATTCAGCTTGACGAAGCCGAGTTAGATCAGACTCTGAGCTATGTTGAAAGACCGATACAAATTCTTGATCGGAAAGAAAAGAAGCTCAGAACGAAGACCATTCCGCTAGTAAAAGTCCAATGGAGTCGTCATGGCATCGAAGAAGCAACTTGGGAGACAGAATCAGAGATGAGACAGAAACATCCCGAGTTATTCATATGATGTAAGTAAATATTCAGTTTTGATTATATTGCTTATGTTCGTATTTTGATAGATTGCCTGCGATTTCGAGGACGAAATCATTTCTTAGAGAGGGAGAAATGTAAGGCTCGAGATTCATTAGTCTTTATTGATGTGAGACTCGGAATATATGTGTGGGGACCCGGACGCTAATCAAGTTCTTAATCATCGTTGGGATTTAATTATCTGTTCTGATAATCAGGGTCTAAATTTTTCTTTTTAAATTACATAACTGCGGAAGGTAATGGAATCTAAATACTATACATGTCTGTATATAAAATACAATTCAGTATTAAAAATACAATAATGTACAACATTTTAATCTAAGGTTCACTACTAAAATTCTAGTAGTAAAATCAAATCTACTGTAAGTCCGGAATCACCACGCTAAACTCGTCTTCTCTCATCATCTTCGTGACCCCGATCCTGCCTCCCCTGATGTCATGCACACATACAAACAAGACACCAGCCGGATAACTCCGGTGAGAATAAATCCAAGTATAAAACATGGTAAGCATGTATATAAACAAACGAATTCATAAAACATGCGATCATGTATAAACCAATATATTTCATAATCTATGAAATAAATCAAATAAGCATGTAACTCAAATCAGATAAACATGCATATAAACAATCTAAATCATAAAAACATGCTAGCACAACTGAAAGCAATAACGATGGGTCCCATGATCTAGGAGCCACATCCATATAAGCATCCAGTCGTACTCAAATCATGTCTAGACTCGACTTGATCTATAACTCTAGGGATCCCGAGGTGAATAAGACGTCGCGATCTGTCACCTACCCTACCACTCGGGGTGACTATACGTCTTATTCCTAGATTTCGGTCTGATCTGTATCCACATCTACAATAGGAGAAGTGATCTTCTCCTAAGCTGTGATATCACCGAACGTCTAGCAGTCTGGCTGATCTCCAAACTGTCCTATCTTAAATGCATGAATACAATCAGTAAACAAAGCATAATCATATAAAACATAAACAAGAACATAGTATGTGATTTATGGGGCAACTCAAGTAGTGATCTCAATTGAGTTGTTTCTTCCCGAATATCACATGAATTATACCTTTGTCGTCCCCGTCTGAGGAAGACGAAGTCTCGAAGTCCAGTCTGTCCATATCCGATCTGAAATGACAATACAAATACACTGTATCAATGTCTAACTCAAAACACAATCTGTTCTGATCAATACTCAACTCAGTACATAATCTGATCAATCTGTTCCAGCATATGAATACCTAACAAATACATCTTCAAGGATGCTGAAATACAACACACAGACATACTGTATTCTTTCTTCAATCTGACTTCACTTATCTACTGAATAATCTATCCAAACATACAAGAATAATCATCTATTCATTCTTCAATTAAGAATACTACCATTTAGTGTTAATTCTCAGTCAATATCTTCTAAAATTCATAACAATTGTATAACCAACTTATTCTTAAATATGTCTTCGATTATACAATTTCTACGGTAGTAGAAACACCATATCTGAATCATATACAATTTTGACAACATCATAAATTCAAAACATCTCGAAACGTAACAAAACTTACGTCCTTGTATAGCTTTAGTCGAAAGGAGTTCAATACCGCTTTCGGATTCGAGTTCTGACACACGGATTCTTCGTAAACCAAATTCTAAACTCAAGAACTAAACTTTCTCCCTCATCTGTCGATTTTTGCTTGAAAAGTGAGAGGAAGACACGAATCCATCTATATATATAGCTTGCATGCCATGCAAAACGTGGCCTCATTCTTCTTGTTACACGCATGACCGCGGGTGCGCTCATGCAATGTCTATCCTTCCTTTTCCCGAAAGCTTAGACCGCGGGTGCGGTGTTATCATTACCGCGGGTGTGGTGTTATCACCGCGGGTGCGCTCTGGCTAGCACCGCGGGTGCGCTCCAACTCCAGTAGCAAAACTCGTACCTACTGGACATCTACCGCGGGTGCGGTACATCTTAGACCGCGGGTGCGGTACCACCACCGTGGGTGCGGACTTGTTGTTACCGCGGGTGCGGTCTTGGTTGCACCGCGGGTGCGGTGATGCTTCGACCTTTCTTGCAAAAATCGACAATTGCATGACCGCGGGTGCACTTCTGTTCTGGGCGCGGGTGCGGTCTTGCAAACCCTATTTTCTCATGTCTTTTCTTCCGTCATTGCTTGTCATGCGTTTTCATATCTTTCGAGTCTCACGTTAATAACGATTAATAATCTTGGTTTATCAATTCTATACTTCTTGGGCATTACATTTCTCCCCCTCTTAGATCTGAGTTCGTCCTTAAACTCACAACAATCAATTCAAAGATATCAGAAGAAATGTATCACAGAGTTTAAACTAAACTCCCATATCTAATTCCAGTCTGGAATAAGAATTCGTTAAGTTTCATGTCATAACACTTCTTCAATTCTTCTGACAGAATCAGTCTCGCATTACTGGCTATACACGTCCGTATAAACCAATCTACAGCTCATAACAACCCAATGCCAGTAGTGTTACCCAGTCTGTTTATCCCAATCAAGGACATATACCATCTTCAGCTTCAAATACCAATCGTCATCATCCGACGTTGGTTTCCTAAGTCTGTCCATTCTGAACTATCTTAACAGCTATTGTCATATCGTAATTCATACAGGGACAATAATTCATAAGAACGAGTGCTAACCTTCAGCACTAAAGCTGTACCCAAAGTCATCCAATATCTGGATAACCCCTTCTGACTGTCTGTCAATCTGTGAAACAATCTAAGAAAGAGTTCAGGATATATTCTGTCACGAGTACAAACTCAAGCAAAATCACAATCTGACATAATCTACTATGGCATTCTGATCTTTCTGACCACTTTTCTGACACCGACCTGTGTCATTTAGTCATGTTTGTACGTTATCTGGTACAAACTATTAGATATAGATCGAACAATCTCTCAATCTGAATCATATCATATTACACAATCTGTACAAATAACGGTAAGTTCATTACCAAGGCTATAGAAATGTACTCCCATTTCTATTTAGAACTATACAATCCTGTAATAAATCTTCTGATTTCTATCTTTCTGTCTTTTTTGTTAGCGATTTACACATCTCAGTACAATTTCGGCCAACACAATTCTGTTATAACTGATCTGATCGGTTTATATCACGACTGTCTGTTCGAATATCATACAGTCTCAACTATCTGAATGAAAACTGAATCCATAACTGTTCGGTTCTGACGTTATCTGTGAATTCAGATTCGAACCATTCTGTATAAACAATCAGTTAATAACATAAATTAAGAAAGAAATACCTACCTGATATTCGGCTCTGACTATCAATATCAAAATCTGTAAACAATTCTGAAACATTTTGATATCATAAAATAATCAGTCCCATCCAACACAAAATCACAGATCTGTTAATTCTGATTGATGTTCTGTTCTGATTAGCACAATACAAATCTGAACCCTCTGATTCCTGAACTGATGTACACTCAACTGGTTACAAGAAACTGTATCAGCACTGATTCACAATAACAGTAATATTACATCAGATTCAGAATAGAAAGAACCTATACAGATCTAATGAGTTTAAGAAAACTCATAAAATAACAAAATCAAGCAACTGTAAATTCTGGCTATCTGACCAATCCTCATACTGCCCATATTAACTGCTATATCTCATCTGCAAATAACATATGCTCCTAACAATGTAAGATATCGCGCAAATACTGATGTAGAACAATAACAATACTTAGCAGATATATAACAATAAGAGAATAAATAATCAGAATAAGATAATCTGCAGATAATAAATTTCTGACATTTTTGGAATTCCTGATCTTTCTGTCTTAACTGTCTAAATCAACCGATCTTCAGATACTATATATTCTGAATAAACACTGTATCAATAACTGCATACTGGATTCATACCTGACCCATTTCTGTATACAATGATCATAGTTCTCTGACTATTTAACACAATCTTCAAATATTCAATATAATCAATCAAGTGCTGCAATATATCAATGCGTCAGAGATATATCAAGCATAATCTTCAGAATACCCTCTGAACATAGACACTATCAATTTAGAAACAAAACTGAAATGTCTTCAAGAGAATACTCAATCCACTGTAATTCTCAGCCAATGTTCTTTTATCTGTCAATTATATCAATTCTGTCAAGTCATTCTGTACTACGTGCTAATATACCAGCAATACTCGGTATTGATTCAATTTTGAAATCTACCTTGCTGATATCAAACACATCTGAAATATTATTTAGGCAAACACCAGTCAACTATTATATTACTAGCAACTCTGTTCTGGTAGACTCGATTTCAATGGATCTATTGAATACATAAGGATGCCATCTGTTCCTCTCTGTAATAATCGAGTCATAACCAGTACAAGTATTAAAGGACTGCTAGATCTAAAATCCTTACCGGAAAATTTTCGTTTATCATCCAGATATGGTCTAGGTCTTACCATTTCTGGAACAATTTCTACAATATTTCTGTACTTGTTCAGCATATAAATGACAATAAAGCTTCCATCAGAAACACAAGTACATCACCATCTAATTCCATCTCATTCTTGTCTCACTGGAGTATATCATATGTCACAGAAATTTCTGATATCAACATATTCCTCCACAACCAAGGAATCAATACTACAGTATATACAGACCCAATAGATACAGCATATCTCCATGCTACTCATTCACAGATACTCATAAAGAATGCATTAGTACACATCAATACGTATGCAATATAATCATAAAAGAATAGTACCTGCAATATATTCTGGGTCTGTTTCTCAGTCATTATCACCAATGACTCTGCCCTCTAAAATCTTCGAGAGCCCTTCTGGGGACAAACCTTAGCAAAGTGTCCCGTTTGCTTACAAACATTGCATTTACGAAGCACTCCTTGACATTGTTCTGTGGAATGTCGCCCTCCACACGTCCTACAATACATTCCGGTATAGCTCGAACTAGGACTGCTAGAACTAGAGGACTCACTTCCTAACTTCTTGAACTGTTTCTTTTGAATCTTCAATTGTTCTTTCTTCCTATCACTGCTGCTACCAATCTCAACTCTAGAAGGCAGTTGCTGTGGATTTGATGTTGGAAAATCATACGAGACTCCCTGTTGTCCTATCAGAACCGTTTATGCTCTTTTGGCCCTGTTCAAGGTATCAGCAAAACTACTCGATTGCTTCACATTCACCAATGTACGTATTTCTGGATTTAATCCCTGAATGAACTGACTAGATATAGCATAATCGTTTCTAGCCATGAGAGGGGCAAAACGTAACAAGGTGAAGAATTGTGCCAAATACTCATCGATACTCATTTGTCCTTGTCTTAGGTTTGTGAACTCTGCACTTCTGTCCTCTCTATATGATACGGGGAAAAATCTTTGATAAAATTCAACCTTGAAAATGTTCCACGAAATCACTGAACGATTCTGTTCTAGAGCTCCTTTGGTTAGTAACCACCATCATTGTAAGGCTCGAGAATTATCCGTTGTCATCGATGTGAGACTTGAAGAGGAGAATGCGTGACATGAAAAATGAGAGTTTGAGCAAGCATGGCCGAAGCCACACCGCCCCTGCGGTGCTAGGACTACCGCCCCCGCGGTGTAGGTGATAGAAAATTGAGGGAAATGTGCGAAGCAACACCGCACCCGCGGTGCGTGCAAGACCGCACCCGCGGTGGTGAGACCGCACCCGCGGTGATGCAAGCGCCGCACCCGCGGTGATCGAGATTCAGAAAATAGACGGGCTGCCGAAAGCACAGCGCACTCGCGCTGCTAGTGTACCGCACCCGCGGTCTTGCGTGCCAAGTGAAAAATAAACCACTTGTCCTTTGTCATGCAATATAGATTATGTGTCTTCACCTCTTTTATTTCAGAGTGCTGAGGTCGAGGGAACTTCAAGGAGAGAGAACTTCCATTTCTTTTGATCTTGAAGTTGTGATTGTGTGAGATTTAGCCATCCGATTTGTGTTCCGAGGTAAGATTTGTGTTCCTTGCATCGACGACTATAAGGTGACGTAAGTTTTATGTAATTCCAATATGTTTCGAATTATGGATGTTGGAGAAATTATAATTTAGATTGAGAAATGTGTTCTTGATATGCTGCACATGATAGAAATGCAATCAGAATGATTTTCAGATATCGTATGAGCTTATTTCGAATTCCAGCATGTATTGGGTCGAGTATATGCAGATTTCAGTATGATATTATGTGTTGGTGATGAGAGTAGGAAGGAATTATGATTGTGTATTACTGTTTGAGTTGACCGGTATCGCGAAACTATGCTGTTATGCCGTCGAATCTGTATCGAATATGAGTATTGAATTGTACAAGACTTGTTTGAGTTGTGTTTGATATAGCACATGTATGCATTGTTATTTCAGATTAAATTGACAGAGTTGCCATTCGACTTCGAGATCTCGACAGATATTGGGCGACGAAAGGTATAATTCATGTGGTCACGGGATTGCACAACTCGATTCAGATTTGATACGAGTTTCCCTAAATCACATACTAGATTGTTATTACATTTGATTATGTAATGCCTTGTTTATTGATTTATATTCGAGTCCTGAGATAGGAGATATTGGCAGACTTGCCAAAACTAGACGTTTCGGTGTATCGACGCATAGGAGCAGATTTGCTATATGTGCAGACCCTCGATACAGAGTTGACCGAAGTCTAGGAATAAGACGTACCGTTGCCCCGAGTGGTTGGGTAGGTGACAGACCGTCTTATTCATACGGGATCCCTAGATTAGAAATGAGTCGAGTCAAGATTTAAATGTTGAGTACAGATTTGTATTCTTCTACATGTTTAGATTTTATTCATGTTAATTGATATATGCTATGCTTTTGTACATGATTTATGACATTGCATGCATCCATGTTTTATACTGGGATATGTTCTCACCGGAGTTATCCGGCTGTTGTCGTGTCTGTATGTGTGCATGGCAACAGGTGGGGCAGGATCTGGGTCACGAGGCAGATGAGAGACTGATGATAGCGTGGAGATCTCGAGCGTCGAAGATTTGTAGTGTTTCCTACTAGATTTGTATCACTGATGTTGTAGTTGGTACTTGAACACTAGAGTATGGTTGTACTGGACAGACTTATATGTACACTATGTTGTTTATTTATTTTAAAAGACATGTTAAGCTTTAGATATACATTTGAAATAATGTTAAAAGCAAAATTTTGACCCACATTTTCGAACAAAGATCCAATTAAATCCCAAAAGAATTGAGTTAGAGCCCGGGTCCCCACAACAGGTGGTATCAGAGCAGTAGGTTCTGTAGACTGAAATAGAATAGAATGAGCGGGGTAGATCGAATCATCTTCCTTGCTTTTGAGATGCTAGCATGATTATTGCTTTCCCTATTATATGTTGTGTTGTATTATCTGAATTGATTTACAGCATTTCAAGCCTGAATCAGAACCGATTCTCGATCAGAGTCTATGATCAGAGGAGGGCTGAGACAGATGATATTAATTGTGTACTAATCAGTGTGATAATCAGATTTATGCTGCCTAGACGTATACCACAGCCAGAGCAGGGTAGCACATCAGGTGCACAGATGGATGTCACCGCTACGCCGATGGAGACCTTATTGAAGAGATTTCAGTCCTTCCATCCGCCTACCCTGAAGGGCACAGAGAGTGTAGTAGAGTGCGAGAGCTGGCTTGATGATATCGAGATGTTGTTTGAGTCTTTGGCATATACTGATGAGCGACGTGTGAAACTAATAGGGCATCAGATGCAGGAGGTTGCCAAGAGCTGGTGGTTGACTACAAAGAGAGCCTTGGAGCACCGAGGCATTGACATTACGTGGAAAGTATTTAAGGATGAGTTCTATCAGCGCTTCTTCCCCGTTTCCTACCGAAAAGATAAAGGAGCTGAATTTGCGAATCTGAAGCAGGGACAGTGGAATATCGAGGAGTATGTTGCTAAATTTTCTGCATTGCTACGATTTGCACCGCATGTGGCTGGGAACGACGTGGCAGTGGCCGATCAGTTCATCAAAGGATTGAATCCGGATGTCTTTACTTTGGTGAACACGGGACGACCTAACACTTTTTCAGAGGCACTGAACAGAGCTAAGGGAGCAGAGGCTGGCTTGATCAGGCAGCGAGGGGCTTCCTACAGTGTTCAGGGGCAGAGACCGCCACAGCCTACTACAGTACAGTTTCCACCACCTCCTCAACAGTTTAAGAAATCTGGGAGTAGTTCATCGAGTTCGAGTGGATCTCGACAGAGAGGTCAGGGTTCAGATTACAGTGGCGCATACTGTGGTTCATGCGGAGGACGACATGCTACGGAGCAGTGTCAAGGAGTTCTGGGACGCTGCAACATTGTAGGCAACAGGGACACTTCGCCAGAGTTTGTCCCCAGAGAGGTGCACAACGATTCCAGAGCACAGGATCATCAGCACCAGCGCCACAGATGGAGAGACAGGCATCCTCTGTGCACTCCTTTCAGCCACCCTCTACACAGACCCAGCAGAGACCAGGAGGTAGTCAGACGGTGAGTCAGCCTCCCAGACAGCAGGCACGTGTTTTTGCCCTGACAGAGGAGCAGGCGCAGGAGGCGCCAGATGACGTCATTGCAGGTAACTGTTTTCTTTGCGGTTATCCTGCATATGTGTTGATAGACACAGGTGCATCTCATACATTCATCTCTGAACATTTTGCATTGAGACATTCATTGCCTGTTGAGTCGATGTCTACGGTAGTGTCTATAGCTTCTCCGTTGGGAAGTGGTTTAATATCTGTGACTACTGTTAGACACTGTATGCTTCAGTTTGAGGGGCATGAGATTGATCTTGATTGTGTAGTACTTGGTTTAGCTGATTTTGACTGTATAGTTGGTATAGACATGTTAACCAAGTACAGGGCCACTGTAGATTGTTTCCACAAGATTGTCAGATTCAGACCCGAGATGACAGATGAGTGGAAATTCTACGGCAAGGGTTCCAGATCTCGGATTCCCTTAGTATCTGCTCTGACTATGAGTAGATTGCTTCAGAGAGGAGCAGAGGGCTTTCTCGTATATTCAGTAGATCTACTGAAGTCAAGCCCAGCATTGGCAGATTTGCCAGTGGTTTGCGAGTTTGCAGATGTTTTTCCTGATGCGATTCCAGGGTTGCCTCCGGTTCGAGAGGTTGATTTCAGCATAGATCTTATGCCCGGTTCTGTTCCTATTTCGAGAGCTCCGTATAGGATGGCGCCGATAGAGCTGAAAGAGTTGAAAGCACAGTTGGAGGATCTTTTGTCCAAGGGATATATCTGACCCAGTGTATCTCCTTGGGGTGCTCCGGTGCTGTTCGTTCGAAAGAAAGATGGTTCGATGCGACTGTGTATTGATTATAGGCAGTTGAACAAGGCAACAGTGAAGAACAAATATCCGTTGCCGCGCATCGACGATTTATTTGACCAGTTACAGGGATCTTCGGTATATTCGAAGATTGATTTGAGATCAGGGTATCATCAGCTCAGAGTTAGAGACGTTGATATTCCGAAGACTGCATTCCGAACCAGGTAT
The DNA here is from genome assembly GCF_022965805.1 of Primulina eburnea. Taxonomy (NCBI): domain Eukaryota; kingdom Viridiplantae; phylum Streptophyta; class Magnoliopsida; order Lamiales; family Gesneriaceae; genus Primulina; species Primulina eburnea. The sequence continues at coordinate 29,425,521 of NC_133102.1, forward strand.
GGACACTACGAGTTTATTGTTATGCCTTTCGGTTTGACGAATGCACCAGCGGTTTTTATGAGTTTGATGAACCGCATTTTTCAGAGATATTTAGATGATTTTGTGATTGTGTTCATTGATGATATTTTGGTGTATTCGAAGAGTTTGACTGAGCATGCAGATCACCTGAGGATGGTACTGAAGACTTTGAGAAAAGAGCAGTTGTATGCCAAACTGTCCAAGTGTGAATTCTGGCTGAGACAGGTTGTCTTCTTGAGGCACATTATATCGGGAGATGGTATTGCGGTAGATCCGAGTAAAGTTGAGACTGTGATCAGTTGGCCGAGACCGACTTCTGTGCCTGAGATACGCCGTTTCATGGGTCTAGCCGGGTATTATCGTCGTTTTATCCGAGATTTCTCCAGTATAGCGAAGCCGATTACCCAGTTGACACAGAAGAACATGCCATTTGTGTGGTCGGAAGATTGTGAAGCCAGTTTTGTAGAGTTGAAGAAGAGGCTGACTAGTGCGCCTGTCTTGACGATTCCTACCGGTACAGGTGAGTTCGTTGTATATTGTGATGCATCTCACAGAGGGCTTGGATGTGTTCTTATGCAGCGAGGGCACGTGATAGCGTACGCCTCTAGACAGCTGAAGCGGCACGAGACTCGTTACCCGATTCATGATCTTGAATTGGCCACGATTGTATTTGCACTCAAGATCTGGCGTCATTATCTATATGGCGAGAAATTTGAGATTTATTCTGATCATAAAAGCTTGAAGTACCTCTTTTCTCAGTCGGAGTTGAACATGAGGCAGCGACGATGGCTTGATCTGCTGAAAGATTTGATTGCGAGATCAAGTACTATCCAGGGAAGTCGAATGCAGCGGCAGACGGCTTGAGTCGAAAGGTATGTGCTCTTTCCTTGTCGACCGTAGGTGTATCGAATTTAGTAGAAGATTGTTGCTTGTCCGGATTGACATTTGATACAAAGAGTAGACCGTTGCGACTTGCTGCGATTCAGATTGAGCCAGATCTGATTTTGAGGATCAAAGAAGCACAAAGAACTGATCCGAACGTTCAGAGATCGAGTGTTATGGTCAGAACTGGACATATCTCAGAATATCAGGTTAGAGATTCTATTCTGTATGTGAATAACCGTCTAGTGGTGCCAGATGTTTCAGATTTGAGATGACAGATCATGTCAGAGGCACACTGTAGTCGGTTCAGCATTCATCCTGGAGGCAGGAAGATGTACAATGACTTGAAGACGCAATTCTGGTGGAAGCAGATGAAGACATATATTGCAGAATTTGTGTCTAGATGTCTGAATTGCCAACAGGTGAAGGCAGAGAGGAAGAAGCCCGGAGGTTTACTTCAGAGTTTGTCTGTTCCTGAATGGAAATGGGACCACATTTCCATGGATTTCGTGACGAAGTTACCTCGATCATCCCGGGGCTGTGATTCGATTTGGGTCATCATTGATAGATTGACCAAATCAGCTTGCTTTATTCCGTACAGAATGACCTATCGACACGATCAGATGGCAGAGTTGTATGTCAGAGAGGTCGTCAGATTGTACGGTGTGCCGAAGTCGATCGTATCAGATCGTGATCCACGATTCACTTCTCACTTTTGGCACAGTTTGCAGCAGGCTTTGGGTACGACTTTACACCTGAGCACTGCTTATCATCCCCAGACAGACGGACAGTCAGAGCGGACTATCCAGACTTTAGAGGACATGCTGAGAGCTGTAGTACTAGACTTTGGTACTAGTTGGCAAGATTCATTGCCGTTGTGTGAGTTTTCATACAACAACAGCTATCAGACGAGCATAGAGATGGCACCGTTCGAAGCTTTATACGGAAAGAAGTGCAAATCTCCGTTGTACTGGGATGATATATCTGAGGTACCAGAGTTGGGGCCTGATATGATTCGTGAGATGACCGAGAAAGTGAAGATCATTCAGAAGCGAATGAAGACGGCACAAGATAGGCAAGCGAAATACGCCAATATCAGACGCAGACCGTTAGTATTTGAACAGGGAGACAGAGTATTTCTGAAGATTTCACCTTTCAGAGGCGTTGTCAGATTTGGCAAACGTGGGAAGTTGTCTCCTAGATACGTTGGTCCGTACGAGATCCTTGAGAAGATTGGCGATCGAGCTTATAAACTTGCTCTTCCTCCTTCACTGTCCGGTATACATGATGTTTTTCATGTATCGATGTTGCGCAAATATATGCCGGATGATTCTCATGTCATTCAGCCTGACGAAACCGAGTTAGATCATACTTTGAGCTATGTTGAGCGACCGATACAGATCCTTGATCGGAAAGAAAAGAAGCTCAGGACGAAGACTATTCCGTTAGTGAAGGTTCAATGGAGTCGTCATGGCATCGAAGAAGCAACTTGGGAGACAGAGTCTGAGATGAGACAGAGCCATCCCGAGCTATTCAGTTGATGTAAGTATTTCGTTAGTTTGATTTTACTGCGTTTGTATATACTTGCATGATTAATTGTTTGCGAGTTCGGGGACGAACTCCTGTCTAAGAGGGGGAGAAATGTAAGGCTCGAGAATTATCCGTTGTCATCGATGTGAGACTTGAAGAGGAGAATGCGTGACATGAAAAATGAGAGTTTGAGCAAGCATGGCCGAAGCCACACCGCCCCTGCGGTGCTAGGACTACCGCCCCCGCGGTGTAGGTGATAGAAAATTGAGGGAAATGTGCGAAGCAACACCGCACCCGCGGTGCTTGCAAGACCGCACCCACGGTGGTGAGACCGCACCCGCGGTGATGCAAGCGCCGCACCCGCGGTGATCGAGATTCAGAAAATAGACGGGCTGCCGAAAGCACAGCGCACCCGCGCTGTAGTGTACCGCACCCGCGGTCTTGCGTGCCAAGTGAAAAATAAACCACTTGTCCTTTGTCATGCAATATAGATTATGTGTCTTCACCTCTTTTATTTCAGAGTGCTGAGGTCGAGGGAACTTCAAGGAGAGAGAACTTCCATTTCTTTTGATCTTGAAGTTGTGATTGTGTGAGATTTAGCCATCCGATTTGTGTTCCGAGGTAAGATTTGTGTTCCTTGCATCGACGACTATAAGGTGACGTAAGTTTATGTAATTCCAATATGTTTCGAATTATGGATGTTGGAGAAATTATAATTTAGATTGAGAAATGTTTTCTTGATATGCTGCACATGATAGAAATGCAATCGGAATGATTTTCAGATATCGTATGAGCTTATTTCGAATTCCAGCATGTATTGGGTCGAGTATATGCAGATTTCAGTATGATATTATGTGTTGGTGATGAGAGTAGGAAGGAATTATGATTGTGTATTACTGTTTGAGTTGACCGGTATCGCGAAACTATGCTGTTATGCCGTCGAATTTGTATCGAATATGAGTATTGAATTGTACAAGACTTGTTTGAGTTGTGTTTGATATAGCACATGTATGCATTGTTATTTCAGATTAAATTGACAGAGTTGCCATTCGACTTCGAGATCTCGACAGATATTGGGCGACGAAAGGTATAATTCATGTGGTCACGGGATTGCACAACTCGATTCAGATTTGATACGAGTTTCCCTAAATCACATACTAGATTGTTATTACATTTGATTATGTAATGCCTTGTTTATTGATTTATATTCGAGTCCTGAGATAGGAGATATTGGCAGACTTGCCAAAACTAGACGTTTCGGTGTATCGACGCATAGGAGCAGATTTGCTATATGTGCAGACCCTCGATACAGAGTTGACCGAAGTCTAGGAATAAGACGTACCGTTGCCCCGAGTGGTTGGGTAGGTGACAGACCGTCTTATTCATACGGGATCCCTAGATTAGAAATGAGTCGAGTCAAGATTTAAATGTTGAGTACAGATTTGTATTCTTCTACATGTGTAGATTTTATTCATGTTAATTGATATATGCTATGCTTTTGTACATGATTTATGACATTGCATGCATCCATGTTTTATACTGAGATATGTTCTCACCGGAGGTATCCGGCTGTTGTCGTGTCTGTATGTGTGCATGGCAACAGGTGGGGCAGGATCTGGGTCACGAGGCAGATGCGAGACTGATGATAGCGTGGAGATCTCGGGCGTCGAAGATTTGTAGTGTTTCCTACTAGATTTGTATCACTGATGTTGTAGTTGGTACTTGAACACTAGAGTATGGTTGTACTGGACAGACTTATATGTACACTATGTTGTTTATTTATTTTAAAAGACATGTTATGCTTTAGATATACATTTGAAATAATGTTAAAAGAAAAATTTTGACCCACATTTTCGAACAAAGATCCAATTAAATCCCAAAAAAATTGAGTTAGAGCCCGGGTCCCCACAATCTTCTTGCAGTCTCGTGCAACTGGTTCTCAATAAGCCTAATTCTACACTCATCTGTGAAATCTAGGAATTCAAATAACATTTTTGTCTCCTCAAGCCACTTCTCACAATCGGCTGACGTCTCATTTCCCTTCAGAACCGGCGGCTGAAACGACTGGAACCTCTGTAACTGTGTTTCCATCTGAATCTCTGACACGTCTATCTGAGGTTCTGACCTACCTGTCTGATCATATGAAGTACTGCCTCTTTCTGGAATTCTTTTGGGCGGTACATCTGATTACCCAACACATTAGTAATCTAGTACTACAAATCTGTACCAATCTTTCTCTGATCATGATCATCTTACTGCTGATCATGAATCTGATCTGATTCATACTTAAGAATACATAATACCAATTCCAATCACATAATTAGGTAAACATGTATCTTAGAGCAGTAACACATAGTCTCATGCCAGCACATAATGTCAATCAACATTAAATCAATCTCATGCTAGCACACACATGCAAGGAAAGAAAATTCATCTACCCCGCTCATTCTCTTCTATCTCAATCTAACTCAGTCTAAAGGATCTATCAGTTCTGACTATCTTAATCTAAAGGATCTCTCGCTCTGATACCACCTGTTGTGGGGACCCGGACGGTAATCAAGTTCTTAATCATCGTTGGGATTTAATTATCTGTTCTGATAAACAGGGTCTAAAATTTTTCTTTCTAAATTATATAACTGCAGAAGGTAATGAAATCTAAATACTATACATGTCTGTATATAAAATACAATTCAGTATTAAAAATACAATAATGTACAACATTCTAATCTAAGGTTCACTACTAAAATTCTAGTAGTAAAATCAAATCTACTGTAAGTCCGGAATCACCACGCTAAACTCGTCTTCTCTCATCATCTTCGTGACCTCGATCCTGCCTCCCCTGATGTCATGCACACATACAAACAAGACACCAGCCGGATAACTCCGGTGAAAATAAATCCCAGTATAAAACATGGTAAGCATGTATATAAACAAACGAATTCATAAAACATGCGATCATGTATAAACCAATATATTTCATAATCTATGAAATAAATCAAATAAGCATGTAACTCAAATCAGATAAACATGCATATAAACAATCTAAATCATAAAAACATGCTAGCACAATTGAAAGCAATAACGATGGGTCCCATGATCTAGGAGCCACATCCATATAAGCATGCAGTCCTACTCAAATCATGTCTAGACTCGACTTGATCTATAACTCTAGGGATCCCGGGGTGAATAAGACGTCGCGATCTGTCACCTACCCTACCACTCGGGGTGACTGTACGTCTTATTCCTAGACTTTGGTCTGATCTGTATCCACATCTACAATAGGAGAAGTGATCTTCTCCTAAGCTGTGATATCACCGAACGTCTAGCAGTCTGGCTGATCTCCAAACTGTCCTATCTTAAATGCATGAATACAATCAGTAAACAAAGCATAATCATATAAAACATAAACAAGAACATAGTATGTGATTTATTGGGCATCTCAAGTAGTGATCTCAATTGAGTTGTTTCTTCCCGAATATCACATGAATTATACCTTTGTCGTCCCCGTCTGAGGAAGACGAAGTCTCGAAGTCCAGTCTGTCCATATCCGATCTGAAATGACAATACAAATACACTGTATCAATGTGTAACTCAAAACACAATCTGTTCTGATCAATACTCAACTCAGTACATAATCTGATCAATCTGTTCCAGCATATGAATACCTAACAAATACATCTTCAGGGATGCTGAAATACAACACACAGACATACTGTATTCTTTCTTCGATCTGACTTCACCTATCTACTGAATAATCTATCCAAACATACAAGAATAATCATCTATTCATTCTTCAATTAAGAATACTACCATTTAGTGTGAATTCTCAGTCAATATCTTCTAAAATTCATAACAATTGTATAACCAACTTATTCTTAAATCTGTCTTTGATTATACAATGTCTACGGTAGTAGAAACACCATATCTGAATCATATACAGTTCTGACAACATCATAAATTCAAAACATCTCAAAACGTAACAAAACTTACGTCCTTGTATAGCTTTATTCGAAAGGAGTTCAATACCGCTTTCGGATTCGAGTTCTGACACACGGATTCTTCGTAAACCAAATTCTAAACTCAAGAACTAAACTTTCTCCCTCATCTGTCGATTTTTGCTTGAAAAGTGAGAGGAAGACACGAATCCATCTATATATATAGCTTGCATGCCATGCAAAACGTGGCCTCATTCTTCTTGTTACACGCATGACCGCGGGTGCGCTCATGCAATGTCTATCCTTCCTTTTCCCGAAAGCTTAGACCGCGGGTGCGGTGTTATCATTACCACGGGGGTGTCATCACGCGGGCTCTGGCTAGCACCGCGGGTGCGCTCCAACTCAAGTAGCAAAACTCGTACCTACTGGACATCTACCGCGGGTGCGGTACATCTTAGACCGCGGGTGTGGTACCACCACCACGGGTGCGGTCTTGTTCTTACCGCGGGTGCGGTGTCGCCTCGAATAAAATTTGTCAACTTTCTGTCCATGCACCGCGGGTGCGGTCTTGGTTGCACCGCGGGTGCGGTGATGCTTCGACCTTTCTTGCAAAAATCCACAATTGCATGACCGCGGGTGCACTCCTGTTCTGGGCGCGGGTGCGGTCTTGCAAACCCTATTTTCTCATGTCTTTTCTTCCCTCATTGCATGTCATGCGTTTTCATATCTTTCGAGTCTCACGTTAATTACGATTAATAATCTTGGTTTATCAATTCTTTACTTCTTGGGCATTACAATATGAGAATGCATGACGTGCAATGAGGGGAGAAAGACATGAGAAATTATGAGTTTGCTAGACCGCACCCGCGCTTAGAACAAGAGTGCACCCGCGGTTATTAATTCTGGAATTGTGAATGTGCTGCCGAAGCAACACCGCACCCGCGGTCTAGGAAGCACCGCACCCGCGGTGCAGGGATAGAAAATAAAAATTTTATTCGAAACCATACCGCACCCGCGGTCTTGTACTGCACCGCACCCGCGGTCACTAATTTCAGAAAATGAAAGGGCTGCCGAAGCATGAGCGCACCCGCGCTAAGGGAATCACCGCACCCGCGGTGCTACTTGCGAAAATGCCACCTTTGCTTTTCGTGATGACACTTGGCATGTTATATATATACTTTGAAATGACACTTCATTCTTCACCTTCAGCATAAGAGAACCGAGAGATGCTCCATGGAAATCGCTTCAAGCTTTTAGACTAGTAACAAAGATTATGCAACAACTAGCCATTCGATTTTAATTTTGAGTCCGGATTTGTGATCCTTGCATAATTGACTACAAGAGGATGTAAGTATTGTTCATTTCCAGCATGTATCGAAATATATATGTTGGAGAAGTTATGATTTTATTGAAGATATGTGTTCTTGAGATTATGAGCATTGTATATTTGTTATCGGGTCGAATTTCAGATACCGTATGTGATTGTGATGGTTTTCCAGCATGTATATTTGGTTAAGATGGGGTATGTTCAGTATGATATTATGTTTTGATGAGATTATGAGTTGAGGATATGTTGCTATATGGATTTGGTGAGATTGAGTCGACCAGTATCGAGAACTACGTCGTTATGCCGTCAAATTCGTACCGAGACTGATTATTGATTGGTACAAGAGTTGATGTGAGTTGCTTTGAGTTGTGTATTGATAGAATATATTGTTGCATTGTCATTTCAGATTTTGAATTGACAGAGTTGCCATTCTACTTCGAGATCTTGACCGAGTTCTACGACAAGAAAGGTATAATTCATGTGGTCACGGGATTGCACAACTCGGTTCAGATTTGATACGAGTTTCCCTAAATCACATACTAGATTGTTATTACATTTGATTATGTAATGTTTTGTTTATTGATTTATATTGAGTCATGAGATAGGAGATATTGGCAGATCGGCCAAAACTAGACGTTTCGGTGTATCGACGCATAGTAGCAGATTTTCTCTATGTGTAGACCCTCGATACAGAGTTGACCGAAGTCTAGGAATAAGACGTACCGTCACCCCGAGTGGTTGGGTAGGTGACAGACCGTCTTATTCACACCGGGATCCCTAGATTAGAAACGAATTGAGTAAAGAATTTGATGTTGAATACAGATTTGTATTCCTTTACATGTTTAGATTTTAATTCATGTTACCTGATATATTCTATGCCTTTGTACATGATTATTACATTGCATGCATACATGTTTTATACTGGGATATGTTCTCACCGGAGTTATCCGGCTGTTGTCGTGTCTGTATGTGTGCATGGCAACAGGTGGGGCAGGATCTGGGTCCCGAGCTAGATGAGAGATTGACGATAGCGTGGAGATCTCGGGCGTTGAAGATTTCTAGTGTTTCCTATTAGACTGTTACTACTTATGTTTGTAGTTGGGATTTGAACACTAGTGTATGATTGTACTAAACAGACATGTATGTACATGATGTTGTTTAATTATTATAAAGATATGTGATGCTTTGATTATATATTTGAATTAATGTTAAAAGCAAAATTTTGACCCACATTTTCGAGCAAAGATCCAATAAATCCCTAAAGAATTGAGTTAGAGCCCGAGTCCCCACAATTTTGATCTCTACCCTACTTCATCCTAATGAACCGAGGATCTGCACTTACGACCATACAGTGCTTCATACGGAGCCATACTTATAGATGACTGGAAACTGTTGTTATAGGTGAACTCTACCAATGGCAAATTCAACTCCCAACTCCCTGAAAAGTCGATGACATAAGCACGGAGAAGATCCTCCAAAATCTGGATAACTCTCTTTGACTGCCCATCTGTCTGAGGGTGGAAAACTGTGCTAAACAACAACTTCGTACCCACTGCTGAATGCAGACTCTTCCAAAATGCGGAAGTGAATCTAGGATCTCGATCAGACACTATAGAAACGGGAATACCATGAAGTCTGACTATGTCTCGGATATAAAACTCTGCATACTGAATCATGGTGAAAGTCGTCGAAATAGGCAAGAAGTGCGCTGATTTGGTAAGACGATCAAGAATCACCTAGATAGCATTTGATCCTCTGACTGACTTCGGCAAACCGGTCACGAAGTCCATGGTAACATTCTCCCACTTCCACTCGGGAATAGGAAGAGGCTTGAGCAAGCCTGCTGGTCTCTGATGCTCCGCTTTCACTAGATGACACGTCAGACACTCGGATACAAAGCGTCTGATATCCTCACTAGTAGAAAAATATCTTTTTACTTCGTGTATTCAATGAAGTAATAAGATAGTTAATTGTCGAAGCATATGGACGTGAAGTAAAATATATACGTTTTACTTCGCATAATAACCGAAGTTGTGTGATTGAAAATACTGAAGTCTTTGGCTAGTTTTCGAAGGAAAACCGGTCCAGAATTGGACTGGTGCGGAAGTAAGAAATGTGTTTTACTTCATCGATTATTGTAAGTAATAAAGTAATATATTATATATAAGTTCGTCTTAATTATTATTTAGCGAAGTAGTTTATAATGTTTTACTTCACAATTTACATTGAGTGACGAAGTAATTCATCTGAAAGACTTCGTAGTTATGTATTTTGGTGAGGTAATATACACAAACAACTTCACAATTTGTCCTATTTGTTGAAGTAAATATAATCTATAACTCAGCATTTATCCTATTTGTTGAAGTATTTTATATTATGTTACTACACAATTTACATTTATTGACGAAGTAAATGGTTCGAAAGACTTAAATAATTAGTATTTTGGTGAAGTAATTGCGCAAAACAAGTTCGTTTTTACAGAACAATGTTGAAGTAAATTAATTCTATCACTTCGTCTGACTTCTTATTGACGAAGTATTTAATATTATTTTACTTCACAATTTTCAAATAACAACGAAGTAATTTACCTGTTACACTTCATTATTTTTTATTTTGATGAATTAATTGTTAAAAAGGCTTCGCAATATATGACTTAATACACTAATATAATTAAATTCATAAATTATCCATCTAAAAATGATGAATATCCACGAATCCACAATTACATATTCATCAATCCACAAATAACCCAAAAATATATCCACAAAACCAAAAGTATATTCAAAAATCCACAATGACAAACAAAATATTTATCCCAACATAAACCATCCATTTAAGCATCTACATAGGAGTAAACAAATTCACTCCATTCACTTCTGACCTCGTCATATTGAGATTGGGTGTAATATTGGTTCTTGATGCATCCTGCAAATTGAAATTTGAAAAAGAAAATACATTAGATTCTTCTATTTCAAATAAAAATTGACAGATATATTCATTTGAAAGTACAAACTTATTTCATTTGCATTTTGAAATAACACCGGATAAAAATTCATAACATGTCACCACTCTCCAAGCTGAGATAGCGCCTGTTGTTTCCATCTAGTCTACATCCATTACAGATTACCCCAATTGCATTAAGACAATTGCACATACTAAACCAGATATCCTAATCTCTGTTGTAGCCAACACAAGAAAGAGATTGGAAAAGAATAATGCAGCTCACGAAAAAACATATTACAGAAATCAGAAAGAAAATTGTCAAAAGACAGAAGTACTGAAGCTCTTTCAATCAACACCGATAAAAGAAATACTCAAGCAACAATGGGAAAGCATAAAATAATTCATTAACAGTAATGCGAAGAAACAAAACAACAACAAACTAAGTGCAGTAAAAGCCAATTGAATTACTAAAAACTAAGAAATCAATTTCCCATAACAAAAAAACATTATTTGAAGATACATTTCAAGTAAACTGCGCCAAAAAATTATCATTTTCTCAATCTGTCTATGATGGTAGTATAAGATGCAGCAGCATAAATTTTCCACCCAAACGACAGTTGTATTGTTTTATTCTACACCAACATGAATCAAATTAGGCACTTCGAAACCTTAATAATTTTTTTTCCAGCATAGTTATTACAATGGAACCTACACCTTCAAGATGGTTAGTTGCATTTACATTTGCGTGAGGACAGATATAGACCAAAAAAACAGGAAAAGAAAAAACCAGATCACCTTAATCTCCAACAAAATCTGAAGCAACCCAACTTCTTGTTTCAAGAAGCAAAATCTACTTAAAAGTAAGAACAGATAGAATTTGTGCCACTTGGAAATGATACAAGAATCTTGAAAAAAAGACAACACTTACAGTCCAGAATCATACTCCCGTATATGATTTTCGGGCTTCAAATTTCTTGATAAAACGAACAACCCACCAAATAAAACAAATGAAAAGAAAGTATTTTAACCAAAACATATATCAGCAATAAACAGAATAAACACAAAAGCTTAAGATTACAACACAGATGATATGAAAATCAGGAACAAAATTTCCTTTTTTTTATCATTAATATAAAATATATCACAATGACAACAATTCATCTCAAGCAATTATCTCAACAATAAAATATATCCCAAGGACAACACATTATCTCAACAATAAAATATATCTCAAAGGCAACACATTATCTCAACAATAAAATATATCTTAATGGAAACAATTCATCTCAATCAATCCACAAATTTATCCCAAAAAGAAACTCACCATCTTCTCCAATTGTGGATCATCGCAATCGACTATCTCTTTCATGTACCTCATGACACAATATCCACATTCAACCGAACCACTTTGTTTTAGATTACCCTATAATGGAATTGAAAAGTTAATGCAACAATCACAATCTAATTAATAACTACTACCAATTCATGTATTCATAAATAAGTACGATACATACAGACAATATTACAAAAGCTGGCCCTATAGAAATACCCTTCGAGGCATTTTACATCTTCATCCCACCACATTTAAAAAGTAAGAAGTTATTTTTTTGCATATTTATAAGTTAATATATTCAAAATCAACATAAGCTACTACCTACTTTGTCACAATAGTTTTCCATGTATCATCTCGGTTCCTGTTAGACGTAGAATCCAATAAATATATCATATTCTTATCTTCGTTGACGATTGTCAAGATCCATGGTACTTGATAAAATGAAATTCCAGCACTGACTATCATGAAGTAGAAATCTATAAATAACTAAATTCTTACCTAGTGTTGTATGGGATGAGGCAGATGCTATCTCTACACACTGCTTCCAACTGGTCAGCAATATGTTGTGATAAGTCACGGCCATCTGTCCCAATCGGGCATGTAGGTATATTACCGGGATCCACAAACGAAAAATAATCAGCCTTGTCTTTTTTCTTCAAATCTTTGTAGAGGTGACTGCATGATATAGATGCACAAATATATCGTTTAGAAAATTTTCAAAATATGAACAAGTACCACAAAAAATATTATATAAATGCACAAATATTTTAAGTTAAACATATACCCCATGTAAACTAAAATTTTTCTGGCACCTATCTCCCTCATCTCCATAAAGCATAAGATATCTTATCTTAGCAACCGTATGCTTTTAGCACTTCCAAACATAGCGTCCTCAAACTCAATGTATATGGTATCCGATTCATTCAGCAATCTAACAACATGAGAGTAGATATACTTGCACGAAATGGGTAATCTTTTCTCAATTTCTTTGAAATTGTCGCGCTGACCAGGAACATCCGGAAGCACAAATGATTGAGGTTTCCCCTTCCTCTACAATTTAAAATATTATTCATACAAGTATTTTAAAATAAAACATTGTTCGAGCAACATATCTGATAGTTGCAAACACAAAGTCAAATGAAAACCTAAAGTACCTTTGTCGTTGGAAAAATAACCAACTCTTTAGGCCCACCAACAATGACTCCAACAACATCATTGATGATTGTTGGTCCAAACTTAATTGGGATCAGAAGCTGTGCTTTTTCATCTAAGACAACATCAATAGATACCTTGAAGTTCTCTTCCTCAAGTGGAACATGGTGAATCATAACATTTGGACCTCCTTCTGATATTATTGTGCCATAAGCCACCACGTTTTCGCGTTCTTTTACAGCCAGGTGACATTTTTCCCCTTTCAAGAACAAAGAGACATGATATATTTTTATATGGAGGTGAATAGAATTTAATTGACATCAAAATTCAGAGACATACAACCTTCGTATTTGAAGTGCCGCAATCATAAACTTCTTCCACATCATCTGACCATTTTGAGTCTTTCACTCCTGAGAACTTGTTTGATGCTACAGTCTCATAAGATCGATCATTGATTAATGGAATCACAGCAGCAAGTTGAGACCTCAGCATCTCCAATTCAGCTTTCAAACTTTAAGTCTCCTGCGATTGTGCTTTTACATTTTCAATCACAGCTTTTGAGATTGTTTCTCTCTTCTTTCTTCGAGTTTTAAAGTATACTTGTGGTTTTACGAAACCTCCCACACCTCGAACCCTTCCATAGTGTTCTTGGCTTCCTAAGGCAGCGGTTGTAAGGCTCGAGATTATTAATCTTTATTGAAGTACGACTTGGAGAATATGAGAATGCATGTCATAAGATGAGAGTATCAAATAATTCTTGAATTATGAAATTTTGATTGAAGCATGGCCGAAACCACACCGCACCCGCAGTGCTAGGAGACACCGCACCCGCGGTGCATGTCCAGTAGGGGGTATGTTTTTGACATTTCGAGACCGCACCCGCGGTGCAACCAGGACCGCACCCGCGGTCGATGATTTTGGAAAATGATGGGGCTGCCGAGGCATGAGCGCACCCGCGGTGCATGGAGACCGCACCCACAGGTTCTGCATGCAAAAATGCCACCTTTGTTTCTTGGCTTGACACATGGCATGTATATATATATGAAGCTGCTGAATCTTCATTCTTCATTCAGGAAGAGAGAGAGAGCCGAGAGAATGCAAAGGGAGAGCTTCCATTTCTTTCAATCTAGAACTTGTGATTTTGAATGATTTAATGATCCGATTTTAATTCCGAGCCCGGATTTGTGATCCTTGCAACAAGAGCTAGCTAAGGATGTAAGTATTGTTCAATTCCAGCATGCTTCGAAATATATGTGTTGGAGAAGTTATGATTTTGTTAGAAATATGTGTTCTTGGTATATTGAGTATCGTAGAAATGCAATCGGATTGAATTTCGGATACCGTATAGATGTTCTCGATTTTTCCAGCATGTATTATTTGAGAATTATGCAGAATTTCAGAATTGATAAGTGTGTGATCTTGAGTATGAGTTGAGGAATATGAATGATTGATATATGTTGAGTTGTGAATTGACCGGTATCGAATAATTACGCCGTTACGTCGTCGAAGTGTATTGAAACCGATTTCGGCAATGTATATTGAATTGCTTGAGAGGTATATTGATAGAGTGCACATTGATTATGCCATTTCAGATTTGTACTGGCTATTGTGAACTCGAGACTTCGACTACGACACCTGACTATTCGACAAGAAAGGTATAATTCATGTGGTCACGGGATTGCACAACTCGATTCAGATTTGATACGAGTTTCCCTAAATCACATACTAGTTTGTTATTACATTTGATTATGTAATGTCTTGTTTATTGATTTATATTCAAGTCCTGAGATAGGAGATATTGGTAGATCGGCCAAAACTAGACGTTTCGGTGTATCGACGCATAGTAGTAGATTTTCTCTATGTGTAGACCCTCGATACAGAGTTGACCGAAGTCTAGGAATAAGACGTACCATCACTCGAGTGGTTGGGTAGGTGACAGACCGTCTTATTCACACCGGGTTCCCTAGATTAGTAACGAATCGAGTTAAGAATTTGATGTTGAATACATATTTGTATTCCTTTACATGTTTAGATTTTAATTCATGTTACTTGATATACGCTATGCCTTTGTACATGATTATTACATTGCATACATACATGTTTTATACTGGGATTTGTTCTCACCGGAGTTATCCGGCTGTTGTCGTGTCTGTATGTGTGCATGGAAACAGGTAGGGGCAGGATCTGGGTCTCGAGCTAGATGAGAGATTGATGATAGCGTGGAGATCTCGGGCGTTGAAGATTTCTAGTGTTTTCCTACTAGACTTGTACTACTTATGTGTGTAGTTGGTATTTGAATACTAGTGAATGTTTGTACTGAACAGATTTGTATGTATGTTGGTTAATTATTATAGAGATAGATTATGTTTTAATTATACATTTGAATTAATGTTAAATGCAAATTTTTTTGACCTACATTTTCGAGCAAAGATCCAATAAATCCCAAAAGAATTGAGTTAGAGCCCGGGTCCCCACAGCGGTTGTTGGGACTTGGACAATAATCATCTTCTTAATCGTCATTGGAACTAATTTAATCAATTAGAATAAACATGGTCTAATTTTTTTTTTTTAAATGCGTAAGGTAATGGAATCATTCTATTATACAAACCAGTATAATAATACAAATCCTGTATAACATGCATCTAGTTCAAAACTAAGGTTCAAATACTATAATCAAGTAATAAAACCTATCTATATCCAAGTCCGGAATCACCATTATAATCTCGATCTTTCTTCACCTCTGTGACCCTGAACCTGTCCTACCTGTTGCCATGCACACATACAGACAAGACAACAACACCGGATAACTCCGGTGAGAATAAAATCCAGTATAAACAATGTATCAATGCAATCATATAAAACATTTATAAAAGCATAATAAACATCAATACATGTATTTAATCTGACCACATGAATCAATACAAATCTGTACCTCAATCTAGGACTCATTTCTAATCTAGGGATCCCGATCTAATTTAGACTTTGGTATGCTGTATCGAATGAATACAATATACGTCGATCTACATCTAAGCTCATCGATACACCGTAAGTCTAGGGTCTTAGCTGTTCTGTCAAAGACCTGCCGGTTCTGCCCTAGCTAGGCTGATCTGCCCTAGACTCAAACTCTGGTTCTGCTATCTTTCAATAGACTAAAAATATCAATCTGATAATCTGCAAATATCAATGCAATAAAATAAAGTATGTGATTTTGGGAAACTCAAGTCAAACCTAACTCGAGTTGTGCAATCCCGAATCAACATTTATTTATACCTTTCATTCTGTCGCTCTGATACAATCGAAGTTTCGACTCAAAGTCTATCAATGTTCAATCTGGCAATGACAATATCAATGTACTGTATCAATATTCTATTTAAATCAAGACATCTCTGTTTTATCAAATTCTGACAGTACGATAGTACAATTCCTGCGATACCGGTGATACCAAACTAGTATCTACTAATTCCAATAATTTACAATCAACCACCGTACAAGTCTGACATCAATTCTAGTCAATCTCATTCTGAAAATCATAACAATTCCATATTCAGTCCGTTTTTAATCTGTCTTCGATTCTATGATGTCTAACATGTCAAGAACAACATACTATGACGTGTATTCAATTCTAACAACATCATAATTTCAAAACATGTCAAAACGTAGTAAAACTTACGTCCTGTCGTAGCCTGCGTTGATATTAACACAGTACCGAATTCGGATTTAAAATCTAACGGACGGAGTTCTCACGAATCGAATTCTAAAATCAAGAATCGACTTTTTCCCCTAAGTTTCGATTTTGCTCTGATTCCTCGATTTTTTTTCATATGTATATATATTTATATATACCGTGCATGCTTTCCCAAAACGTGGCTCATGTCTTTGTGCTGCACGTCTCGTGCATATGCGCGACCTATCTCGGCGCATACGCGCGAGACATAATGTCTCGGCACGTGTCTACACGGTGGCTCGCGCATATGCGTTGATTCAGGTCGCGCATATGCGCGAGATCCTCTGTACATTCCGCGCATATGCGCCTTGCCAGGCCGCGCATATGCGCGAGAGCTTCGTTCTCGCACATACATATTTTTATGCCGAATTTAAACCGTGTACCGATTAATCCTGTTATAATCATGTCAAATTATAAATCAATAATTACAGATTATTAGGATCAAATTCTCGGGCATTACATTTCTCCCCCCCTAAGATACGATTTCGTCCTCGAAATCACAGGCAATCTATCGTATCATTAAGGAGTATATATACAAAACTGTATAAGAAATTTACATCATCGAAATAACTTTGGGAACTCTTGTCTCATATCTTATTCAGTTTCCCAGGTTGCTTCTTCAGTGCCATGACGAGTCCATTGAACTTTTACCAGTGGAATAGTATTCGTTCTTGGCTGTTTTTCTTTACGATCAATAATCTGTATCGGTTTTTCAACATAGCTCAACGTCTCCTCCAGTTCGGCCTCGTCTGGTTGCATAGCATGTGAAGCATCAGGAAGGTATTTTCTTAATAACGATACATGAAAGACATCATGTATCTCGGATAATGAAGGCGGTAAAGCGAGTCGATAGGCACGATCTCCTATCTTCTCGAGAATCTCATAAGGTCCAATGTATCGTGGAGACAGTTTTCCTTTTTTGCCAAATCTGACAACTCCTCTGAAAGGTGAAATCTTCAAAAATACTCGGTCTCCTGCCTCAAATACCAACGGTCTACGTCGGACATTGGCATATTTGGCCTGTCTATCTTGCGCTACCTTCATTTTATTTCGATTTAGCTTCACTTTTTCTGTCATATCTCTGATCATGTCAGGTCCAATCTCAGTTACTTCAAAGATATCATCCCAATATAGAGGGGATCTGCACTTCTTTCCGTACAACGCTTCAAATGGTGCCATCTCAATACTCGTCTGATAGCTGTGGTTGTACGAAAACTCACAAAGAGGCAATGCATCTTGCCAATTAGTGCTAAAATCAAGCACTACTGCTCTCAGCATATCTTCCAGTGTCTGGATAGTCCGCTCTGACTGTCCGTCGGTCTGTGGATGATATGCGGTACTCAGATGTAACTTCGTACCGAGAGCCTGCTGCAAACTCTGCCAGAAGTGCGAAGTAAATCGAGGATCACGGTATGATACAATTGACTTCGGCACTCCATGCAATCTGACCACTTCTCTGACATAGATCTCTGCCATTTGATCAAATCTGTACGTCATCTTGTACGGAATAAAACATGTGGATTTGGTCAATCTGTCAATTACGACCCAAATCGCATCACAACCTCGGGAGGAACGCGGTAGCTGCGTCACAAAATCCATGGAAATGTGATCCCATTTCCATTCAGGAATGAACAAACTCTGTAATAAACCTCCTAGTTTCTTTCTTTCTGCTTTCACCTGCTGGAAATTCAGACATTTAGAAACAAATTCGGCAATGTCAGTCTTTGTTTCCACCAGAACTATCTTTTCAAATTGTTGTACATCTTCCAACCGCCAGGATGAATACTAAATCGACTGTTGTGCGCTTCTGACAATATATGTCGTCTAAAATCTGAAACATTCGGCACAACCAGAAGATTATTCACATACAAGACGTTATCACGTACCTGATACTCTGATCGATCTCTTGTTCTGACTATTGATACTGATTTCTGTACATTCTGATCAACTTCTTGAGCTGCCTTAATCTTCATAATCAGTTCAGGTTCTACTTGCACCGTATAGAGTTTCAACGGTCTATAATCTGTTTCAAATGCTTATCCAGACAAACAACAGTCTTCTATCAAATTTGAAACACCGATCGTCGACAAGGGAAAATAACATACCTTACGACTAGTGCATCAGCTGCTGCATTAGATTTTCCTGGATGGTATTTGATTTCACAATCAAAATCTTTAAGCAAATCAAGCCATCTCCTTTGCCTCATATTCAATTCGGATTGTGAAAACAGATATTTCAAATTTTTATGATCAGAATATATCTCAAACTTTTCAACGTAAAGATAGTGTCACCATATCTTTAATGCAAAGACAATGGCTGCCAATTCAAGGTCATGAATTGGATAACGGGTCTCATGTGGTTTAAGCTGTCTTGAGGCATAAGCAATAACATGCCCTCGTTGCATAATCACACATCCCAACCCTCTGTGAGAAGCGTCGCAATAAACAACAAAATCACCAGTACCGGATGGGATAGTCAACAACGGGGCACTGGTCAACCTCTTCTTTAATTCTAGAAAACTGGTCTCGCATTCTTCAGACCAAACAAATGGAGCATTCTTCTGCGTCAGCTGAGTAATTGATTTAGCTATACTCGAGAAATCTTTAATGAAACGGCGGTAATATCCTGCTAAACCCATGAAACTGCGAATTTCGGGCACGGACGTCGGTCTTGGCCAAGAAATCACGGCTTCCACTTTACTGGGATCCATTGATATCCCGTCTCCGGATATAATATGACCCAGAAATACTACCTGTCTTAACCAAAACTCACATTTCGACAGTTTAGCATATAATTTCTCAGCCCTTAAAATTCGCAACACAGTTCTTAAATGCTCAGCATGCTCACTCATATTCTTTGAATAAATCAAAATATCATCGATGAAAATAATCACAAAATCATCGAGATATTTCTGGAATATACGGTTCATCAATCCCATAAACACAGCTGGAGTATTCGTCAAACCAAATGGCATGACAATAAATTCATAGTGTCCATACCTGGTTCTGAATGCTGTCTTTGAGATATCAGAATCTCTGACTCTCAGCTGATGCTATCCCGATCTTAAATCAATTTTGGAATATACGGAAGGACCCTGCAACTGATCAAATAAATCATCAATACGAGGCAAAGGATATTTATTCTTTATCGTTGCCTTGTTCAGTTGCCGATAGTCGATGCATAGTCTCATCGAACTGTCTTTCTTTATTACAAACAATACTGGAGAACCCCAAGGAGAAACACTCGCTCTGATGTATCACTTGGCCAGTAAGTCTTCCAGTTGATCCTTCAATTCTTTCAATTCAACTGGTGCCATTCTTTACGGAGCTCTAGAGATTGGCACTGTACCTGGCATCAATTCAATGCTGAAGTCTATCTCTCTAACTGGAGGTAATCCCGGGATCTCATCTGGGAAGACGTCAGCAAACTCTCGCATCACTAGCAAATCAGCCAATGATGGACTCGATTTTAGTAAATCTGTTGAATATACAAAGAATCCTTCTGCTCCTTTCTGTAACAGTCGAGTCATAGATAACACGGATATTAAAGAATTTTCGATCTAGAACCCTTACCGTAATTTCCACTCTTCAGCCATATCTGGTCTGAATCTCACTATCTTGTGGAAACAATCAACTATAGCTATGTACTTGGTCAGCATATCAATACCGATAATACAATCAAAATCAAACAAACCCAAGTACGTTGCAATCTAATTCAATCTCATGCCCGTCATACTGTAGTACACAATGTTTTACATAATTTACGGATATCAAACCTGTCCCCAAAGGAGAAGAGACAGACACTATAGTAGCTAAATACTCTACAGGAAATGTATGACTTAATGCAAATCGTTCAAAAATAAATGTATGTGAAGAACCGGTATCAATCAATACATAAGCAGGGTAACCACATAAAGAACAGTTACCTGCCAAAAAGTCATCTGGTGCTTCCTAGGCCTGCTCCTCTGTCAAAGCGAATACTCTGGCCTGCTGTTTAGGAGGCTGGCTAACAGTCTGGCTACCTCCTGGCCTCTGCTGTGACTGAGATGGCGCTGGCTGGAATGTGTGAACAGCAGCTGATCGTCTCTCAGTCTGTGCTGCTGATCCCGTTGACTCGGCTCCCTGAGATCTTTGGGAACCTCTCTGTAGACACACTTTAGCAAAGTGTCCCGGCTGTTTACAAATGTTGCAACTACCAGTCACTCCATGGCATTGCTCAGTTGCATGTCTTCCTTCGCAAGTCCTACAATAAACTCCAGTGTAACTCTGGCTCTGTCTGGACCTACCAGAGCTGGAAGAACTGCTGCCCGATTTCTTAAATTGCTTTCCTTTGGCTTTCAAAAATTCCTTCTTCCCTCCACTGCTGCTGCCACCCTCAAATCTGGGAGGTGGTTGTTTTGGTCTCGGTGCTGGAGGCACAAATGAAGCTCCTTTCTGTCTCATCAGACCGGCTTCTGCTCCCTTAGCTCTGTTCAGGGCGTCAGTAAAATTATTCGGTCGCCATGTGTTCACCAATGTGAAAATCTCTAGGTTCAATCCATTGATGAACTGGTTAGCAGTAGCTTCCTCGCTGTCAGCCACATGTGGAGCAAATTTCAACAAGGTGGAGAACTTTGACACGTACTCTTCTATATTCATCTGTCCCTGCCTTAGATTGGCAAACTCCTGCCCCCTTGTTCTTTCGGTATGACACTGGAAAGAATCATTGATAAAATTCAGTTCTAAAGACGTTCCAGGTGATAGTTGTACCTCTATGCTCCAAAGCCCTCTTTATCGTAATCCACCAATTCTTTGCAACATCGTGTAACTGGTGTCCAATCAATCGAATTCGCCGCTCATCTGTATACTCCAATGATTCAAACAGCTTTTCAATGACTGAAATCTTTTCAGTAACGTTTCCATTGGAGTCGGTGTTACATCCATTGGAGGATTTGATGTACTTCCCTGTTCTGGTACTCGTCTCGGAGGCATATCTGATAATCAAATAGATTAGTAACAAATACCACAATTCTGTTTCAATCCTCCTCTGATCATCTTACTGCTGATCTAGAATCGGTGCTGATCCAGTCTCAATAAAACATATTACTATATCAAATCAGATAAGGAAGTAACATGTATTAAAGCAGTAAGACATGCTAGCATTCAAAAGCAGGAAAGAAAATCTCTATCAACCCCGCTCACTGGTCTCTTCTATCTCAATCTAAAGGATCTATCGTTCTGAGACCACCTGTTGTGGGGACTCAGACGCTAATCATCTTCTTAATCGTCATTGGACTAATTTAATCAATTAGAATAAACAGGGTCTAATTTTTTTTAAAATGCGGAAGGTAATGGAATCATTCTATTATACAAACCAGTATAATAATACAAATCCTCTATAACATGCATCTAGTTCAAAACTAAGGTTCAACTACTACAATCAAGTAATAAAACCTATCTATATCCAAGTCCGGAATCAGCACTCTAATCTCGATCTTTCTTCACCTCTGTGACCCTGAACCTGTCCCACCTGTTGCCATGCACACATACAGACAAGACAACAGCCGGATAACTCCGGTGAGAATAAAATCCCAGTATAAACAATGTATCAATGCAATCATATAAAACATATATAAAAGCATAATAAACATCAATACATGTATTTAATCTGACCGCATGAATCAATACAAATATGTACCTCAATCTAGGACTTATTTCTAATCTAGGGATCCCGATCTAATTTAGACTTTGGTATGCTGTATCGAATGTCTACAATAGACGTCGATCTACATCTAAGCTCATCGATACACCGTAAGTCTAGGCTCTTATGTGGGGACCCAAGCTCTAACTCAATTATTTTTGGGATCGATTGGATCTTTGCTCGAAAATGTGGGTCAAAATTTTGCTTTTAACATTAATTCAAATGTATAATTAAAACATAATCTGTCTCGATAATAATTAACAACATAATGTACATACAAGTCTGTTTAGTACAATCATACATTAGTGTTCAAATCCTAACTACAAACATAAGTAGTACCAATCTAATAGGAAAACACTAGAAAGCTTCAACGCCCGAGATCTCCACGCTATCATCAATCAATCATCTTGCTCGAGACCCAGATCCTGCCCCACCTGTTGCCATGCACACATACAAACACGACAACAGCCGGATAACTCTGGTGAGAACAAATCCCAGTATAACACATGTATGCATGCAATGTAATAATCATGTACAAAAGCATAGCATATATCAAGTAACATGAATTAAAATCTAAACATGTAAAAGAATACAAATCTGTATTCAACATCAAATTCTTGACTCGACTCGTTTCTAATCTAGGGATCCCGGTGTGAATAAGACGGTCTGTCACCTACCCAACCACTCGTGGTGATGGTACGTCTTATTCCTAGACTTCGGTCAACTCTGTATCGAGGGTCTACACATAGAGAATTCTACTACTATGCGTCGATACACCGAAACGTCTAGTTTTGGCCGATCTGCCAATATCTCCTATCTCAGGACTTGAATATAAATCAATAAACAAGACATTACATAATCAAATGTAATAACAATCTAGTATGTGATTTAGGGAAACTCGTATCAAATCTGAATCGAGTTGTGCAATCCCATGACCACATGAATTATACCTTTCTTTTCGAATAGTCGGTGTCGTAGTCTAAGTCTCGAGTTCACAATAGCCAATACAAATCTAAAATGGCATAATCAATGTGCACTTCATCAATATACATCTCAAGCAACTCAATATACAAAGCTGAAATCGGTTTCAATACAATTTGACGGTGTAACGGCGTGATTTCTCGATACCGATAACTCAATCCCAACATAACAATAATCGGTTAACCTCAATAACTCAACATCCATAGCACAATCATTTCAACTTTGAAAATTTGCATAATCTCTCACAATACATGCTGGAATTTCGAATGAATCAGATGTGGTATCCAAAATCAATCCGGTAACGAATATACCAAGCCCAATCATGTTAAAAACACATATTCTAACTCAATTCTGAATTTCCCCCAACATGAATATCTGAAACATGCTGAAATATAACTAAACTTACATCTTCTTGTAGTCTTCAAAGAGAGGAGTCCAAATCTATGCTTGGATTTAAGTTTGGAGGTATAAATCTTACACAACCATGCCTATAAGCTTGAAAGAATTTGGGAAAAGGAATGGGCTCTCTCGGTTCTGCTGATGGAAAATGAAGATTCAGCAGCTTCATATATATATACATGCCATGTGTCAAGACAAGAAACAAAGGTGGCATTTTCGCATTCAGCACCGCGGGTGCGGTCTCCATGCACCGTGGGTGCGCTCATGCCTCGTTAGCCCCATCATTTTTCCAAAATCATCGACCGCGGGTGCGGTCCTGGTTGCACCGCGGGTGCGGTCTCGAAATGTCAAAAACATACCCCCTACTGGACATGCACCGCGGGTGCGGTATCCTAGCACCGCGGGTGCGGTGTGGTTTCGGCCATGCTTCAATCAAAATTTCATAATTCAAGAATTATTTGATACTCTCATCTTATGACATGCATTCACATATTCTCCAAGTCGTACTGCAATAAAGATTAATAATCTCGAGCCTTACATTTCTCCCCCTCTTAGACAGGAGTTCGTCCTCGAACTCGTAAGCAATTAACCATGCAAGTATATACAAAAGCAATATAACTAAAACTGAATAGGTACTCACATCATATGAATAGCTCGAGATGTTTCTGTCTTATGTCAGACTCTGTTTCCCAAGTTTCTTCCTCGATGCCATGACGACTCCACTGAACCTTCACAAGCGGAATGGTCTTGGTTCTAAGCTGTTTCTCCTTCCGATCAAGAATCTGTATCGGTCTTTCAACATAGCTCAGAGTCTGATCTAACTCGGCTTCAGTCAGGCTGAATGACATGAGAATCATCTGGCATATAGTTGCGCAACATCGATACATGAAAAACATCATGAATACCACATAATGAAGGAGGAAGAGCAAGTCTGTAAGCTCGATCACCAATCTTCTCAAGGATCTCATACGGACTGACGTATCTAGGAGACAATTTCCCCCGCTTGCCAAATCTGACAACTCCTCTGAAAGGTGAAATCTTCAAAAATACTCTGTCTCCTTGCTCAAATACCAACGGTATGCGTCTGACATTGGCGTATTTCGCTTGCCTATTCTGTGCTGTCTTCATTCTCTTCTGAATAATCTTCACTTTCTCGGTCATCTCACGAATCATATCAGGCCCTAACTCTGGTACCTCAGAAATATCATCCCAGTACAACGGAGATCTGCACTTCTTTCCGTAGAAAGCTTCGAACGATGCCATCTCAATGCTAGTCTGATAGCTGTTGTTGTATGAAAACTCACACAACGGCAACGAATCTTGCCAATTAGTACCAAAGTCAGGTGTAAAGTCGTACCCAAAGTCTGCTGCAAACTGTGCCAGAAGTGAGAAGTGAATCGTGGATCACGATCTGATACGATCGAATTCGGCACACCGTGCAATCTGACGACCTCTCTGACATACAACTCTGCCATTTTATCGTGTCGATAGGTCATTCTGTACGATATAAAGCACGCTGATTTGGTCAGTCTGTCTATCACAACCCAAATCGCGTCACAGCCCCGCGAAGATCGAGGTAACTTTGTCACGAAATCCATGGAAATGTGATCCCATTTCCATTCAGGAATAGATAAACTCTGAAGTAGTCCTCCGGGCTTCTTTCTTTCTGCCTTCACCTGCTGGCAATTCAAACATTTAGACACAAATTCTGCAATATCTGTCTTCATCTACTTCCACCAGAATTGCGTCTTCAGATCATTGTACATCTTCCTGCCACCAGGATGAATGCTGAACCGACTACAGTGTGCCTCTGACATAATCTGTCGTCTCAGATCTGAAACATTTGGCACTACTAAGCGGTTATTCACATACAGAACAGAATCTCTAACCTGATACTCTGATATATGACCAGCTCTGACCATATTAATCGATCTCTGAACACTCGGATCAGTTCTCTGCGCTTCTTTGACTCTCAAAATCAGATTTGGCTCAATCTAAATCGCAGCAAGTCGCAACGGTCTACTCTCTGTATCAAATGTCAATCCAGACAAGCAACAATCCTCTACTAAATTCGATACACCTACTGTCGACAAGGAAAGAGCACATACCTTTCGACTCAAGGCGTCTTCCGCTGCATTCGACTTACCTGGATAGTACTTGATCTCGCAATCAAAATCTTTCAGTAGATCAAGACATCGTCGCTGTCTCATGTTCAACTCTGACTGAGAAAAGAGGTACTTCAGGCTCTTATGATCGGAATAGAACTCAAATTTCTCGTCATACAGATAATGACGCCAGATCTTCAAGGCAAAGACAATCGCCGCCAATTCAAGATCATGAATCGGATAACGAGTCTCGTGCGGCTTCAGCTGTCTAGAGGCGTAAGCTATCACATGCCCTCGCTGCATAAGAACACATCCTAGCCCTCTGTGAGATGCGTCACAGTATACAACGAACTCACCTGTATCTGAAGGAATCGTCAAGACAGGCGCACTAGTCAGCCTCTTCTTCAATTCTACAAAACTGGCTTCACAATCTTCAGACCATACAAATGGCATGTTCTTCTGTGTCAACATGGGTGATAGGCTTCGCTATACTGGAGAAATCTTGGATAAAACGACGATAATACCCGGCTAGACCCATGAAACTGCGTATCTCTGGCACAGAAGTCGGTCTCGGCCAACTGATCACAGCCTCAACTTTACTCGGATCTACCGCAATACCATCTACAGATATAATGTGTCCCAAAAAGACAACCTGTTTCAGCCAGAATTCGCACTTGGACAATTTGGCGTATAACTGCACTTTTCTCAAAGTCTGCAATACAATCCTCAGATGATCTGCATGCTCAGTCAGACTCTTCGAATATACCAAAATATCATCAATGAACACAATTACAAAATCATCTAAATATCTCTGAAAGATGCGGTTCATCAAACGCATAAATACCGCTGGTGCATTCGTCAAACCGAAAGGCATAACAATAAACTCGTAGTGCCCATACCTGGTTCGAAATGCAGTCTTCGGAATATCAACGTCTCTAACTCTGAGCTGATGATACCCTGATCTCAAATCAATCTTCGAGTAAACCGAAGATCCTTATAGCTGATCAAACAAATCATCGATGCGAGGCAAAGGATACTTGTTCTTTATTATTGCCTTGTTCAATTGTCTGTAATCAATACATAACCGCATCGAACCATCTTTCTTTCGAACAAATAGCACCAGAGCACCCCAAGGTGATACACTCGGTCTGATGTATCCCTTGGACAGAAGGTCTTCCAATTGTGTTTTCAATTCTTTCAGTTCCATAGGCACTATCCTATACGGATCTTTCAAGATAGGAACACTGCCTGGCACAAGATCTATGCTAAAATCTACCTCTCGGACTGGAGGCAATCCCGGAATCTCATCTGGAAAGACATCTGCAAACTCGCAAACCACTGGCAGATCTGCCAATGCTGGGCTCGACTTCAGTAGATCTACTGAATATACGAGAAAGCCCTCTGCTCCTCTCTGAAGCAATCTACTCATAGTCAAAGCAGATACTAAGAGAATCCGAGATCTAGAACCCTTTCCGTAGAATTTCCACTCATCTGTCATTTCGGTTCTGAATCTGACAATCTTGTGGAAACAATCCACAGTGGCCCTGTAATTGGTCAACATATCTATGCCAACTATACAGTCAAAATCAGCTAAACCAAGTACTACACAATCTAGATCAATCTCGTGCCCCTCAAACTGAAGCATACAGTGTCTAACAGTAGTCACAGATATCAAACCACTTCCCAACGGAGATGTGATAGACACTACAGTCGACAAAGACTCAACAGGCAATGAATGTCTCAATGCAAAATGCTCAGATATGAATGTATGTGATGCACCCGTGTCAATCAACACATATGTAGGATAACCGCATAGAAAACAGTTACCTGCTATCACGTCATCGGGCGCCTCCTGAGCCTGCTCCTCTGTCAAGGCAAAGACACGGGCCTGCTGTCTGGGAGGTTTACTCATTGTCTGACTACCTCCTGGTCTTTGCTGGATCTGTGCAGATGGTGGCTGGAAAGAGTGTACAGAGGATGCCTGTCTCTCAATCTGTGGCGCTGGTGCTGATGACCCCGTACTCTGGAATCGTTGTGCACCTCTCTAGGGACAAACTCTGGCAAAGTGTCCTGGTTGCCTACAGATGTTGCAGCATCCCATAACTCCTTGACACTGCTCGGTGGCATGTCGCCCTCCGCACGAACTGCAATACGCGCCACTATAATCTGAACTCTGACCTCTCTGTCGAGATCCACTTGAGCTCGATGAACTACTCCCGGATTTCTTAAACTGCTTGCCCTTAGCCTTCAGAAATTCCTTCTTGCCACTACTACCAGATCCACTGTCAAATCGAGGAGGAGGTGGTGGAAACTGAGTGGTAGGCTGTGGCTGTCTCTGCCCCTGAGCACCATAGGAAGCCCCTCGCTGTCTGATCAAACCAGCCTCTGCTCCCTTCGCTCGGTTCAGTGCCTCTGAAAAAGTATTAGGCCGTCCCGTGTTCACCAAAGTAAAGATATCTGGATTCAACCCGTTGATGAACTGATCGGCTACTGCCTCGTCGTTCCCTGCCACATGCGGTGAAAATCGTAGCAATGCAGAAAATTTAGCAACATACTCCTCGATGTTTCACTGTCCCTGCCTCAGATTCGCAAATTCAGCCCCTTTATCTTTTCGGTAAGAGACGGGAAAGAAGCGCTGATAGAACTCATCCTTGAAGACTTTCCACGTAATGTCAATGCCTCGGTGCTCCAAGGCTCTCCTCGCAGTCAACCACCAGCTCTTTGCAACCTCTTGCAGCTGATGCCCTATCAATTTCACACGTCGCTCATCAGTATATGCCAAAGACTCAAACAACATCTCGATATCATCAAGCCAGCTCTCGCACTCTACTGCACTCTCTGTGCCCTTCAGCGTAGGAGGATGGATAGACTGAAACCTCTTCAATAAGGTCTCCATCGGCGTAGCGGTGACATCCATCTGTGCACCTGATGTGCTACCCTGCTCCGGCTATGGTATACGTCTAGGCGGCATAAATCTGATTATCAAACTGATTAGTATGCATTCAATATCATCTGTCTCAGCCCTCCTCTGATCATAACCTCTGATCGAGAATCGGTTCTGATTCAGGCTTGACAAGTATATGCTGTAAATCAATTCAGATAATGCAACAATATACAATAGGGAAAGCAATAAATCATAATATGTGCTAGCATGATATAAGCAAGGAAGATGACTCGATCTACCCCGCTCATTCTATTCTATCTCAGTCTACAGAACCTACTGCTCTGATACCACCTGTTGTGGGGACTCGGGCTCTAACTCAATTCTTTTTGGGTGGATCTTTGCTCGAAAATGTGGGTCAAAATTTTGCTTTTAACATTAATTCAAATGTATAATTAAAACATAATCTGTCTCGATAATAATTAACAACATAATGTACATACAAGTCTGTTTAGTACAATCATACATTAGTGTTCAAATCCCAACTACAAACATAAGTAGTACCAATCTAAAAGGAAAACACTAGAAAGCTTCAACGCCCGAGATCTCCACGCTATCATCAATCAATCATCTAGCTCGAGACCCAGATCCTGCCCCACCTGTTGCCATGCACACATACAGACACGACAACAGCCGGATAACTCCGGTGAGAACAAATCCCAGTATAACACATGTATGCATGAAATATAATAATCATGTACAAAAGCATAGCATATATCAAGTAACATGAATTAAAATCTAAACATGTAAAAGAATACAAATCTGTATTCAACATCAAATTCTTGACTCGACTCGTTTCTAATCTAGGGATCCCGGTGTGAATAAGACGGTCTGTCACCTACCCAACCACTCGTGGTGACGGTACGTCTTATTCCCAGACTTCGGTCAACTCTGTATCGAGGGTCTACACATAGAGAAAATCTACTACTATGCGTCGATACACCGAAACGTCTAGGTTTGGCCGATCTGCCAATATCTCCTATCTCAGGACTTGAATATAAATCAATAAACAAGACAATACATAATCAAATGTAATAACAATCTAGTATGTGATTTAGGGAAACTCGTATCAAATCTGAATCGAGTTGTGCAATCCCATGACCACATGAATTATACCTTTCTTGTCGAATAGTCGGTGTCGTAGTCTAAGTCTCGAGTTCACAATAGCAAATACAAATCTGAAATGGCATAATAAATGTGCACTTCATCAATATACATCTCAAGCAACTCAATATACAAAGCTGAAATCGGTTTCAATACAATTTGACGGCGTAACGGCGTGATTTCTCGATACCGATAACTCAATCCCAACATAACAATAATCGGTTAACCTCAATAACTCAACATCCATAGCACAATCATTTCAACTCTGAAAATTTGCATAATCTCTCACAATACATGCTGGAATTTCGAATGAATCACATATGGTATCCAAAATCAATCCGGTAACGAATATACCAAGCTCAATCATGTTAAAAACACATATTCTAACTCAATTCTGAATTTCCCCCAACATGAATATCTGAAACATGCTGAAATATAACAAAACTTACATCTTCTTGTAGTCTTCAAAGAGAGGAGTCCAAATCTATGCTCGGATTTAAGTTTGGAGGTATAAATCTTACACAACCATGCTTATAAGCTTGAAAGAATTTGGGAAAAGGAATGGGTTCTCTCGGTTCTGCTGATGGAAAATGAAGATTCAGCAGCTTCATATATATATACATGCCATGTGTCAAGCCAAGAAACAAATGTGGCATTTTCGCATGCAGCACCGCGGGTGCGGTCTCCATGAACCGCAGGTGCGCTCATGCCTCGGCAGCCCCATCATTTTTCCAAAATCATCGACCGCGGGTGCGGTCCTGTTTGCACCGTGGGTGCGGTCTCGAAATGTCAAAAACATACCCCCTACTGGACATGCACCGCGGGTGCGGTATCTCCTAGCACCGCGGGTGCGGTGTGGTTTCGGCCATGCTTCAATCAAAATTTCATAATTCAAGAATTATTTGATACTCTCATTTTATGACATGCATTCTCATATTCTCCAAGTCGTACTGCAATAAAGATTAATAATCTCGAGCCTTACATCTTAGCTGTTCTGTCAAAGACCTGCCGGTTCTGCCCTAGCTAGGCTGATCTGCCCTAGACTCAAAATCCTGCTCTGCTATCATTCAATAGACTAAACATATAATCTGATAATCTGTAAATATCAATGCAATAAAATAAAGTATGTGATTTTGGGAAACTCAAGTCAAACCTAACTCGAGTTGTGCAATCCCGAATCAACATTTATTTATACCTTTCGTTCTGTCGCTCCGATATAATCGAAGTCTCGACTCAAAGTCTGTCAATGTTCAATCTGGCAATGACAATATCAATGTACTGTATCAATATTCTATTTAAATCAAGACATCTCTGTTTTATCAAATTCTGACAGTACGATAGTACAATCCTGCGATACCGGTGATACCAAACCAGTATCTACTAATTCCAATCATTTAAAATCAACCACCATACAAGTCTGACATCAATTCTAGTCAATTTCATTTTGAAAATCATAACAATTCCATATTCAGTCCCTTTGTTAATCTGTCTTCGATTCTACGCTGTCTAACATGTCAAGAACAACATACATGACGTAGTAAAACTTACGTCCTGTCGTAGCCTGCGTTGATATGAACACAGTACCGAATTCGGATTTAAAATCTAACGGACGGAGTTCTCACGAATCGAATTCTAAAATCAAGAATCGACTTTTTCCCCTAAGTTTCGATTTTGCTCTGATTCCTCGATTTTCTTTCATATGTATATATATTTATATATACCGTGCATGCTTTCCCAAAACGTGGCTCATGTCTTGTGCTGCACGTCTCGCATATGCGCGACCTATCTCGGCGCATATGCGCGAGACATAATGTCTCGGCGCGTGTCTACACGGTGGCTCGCGCATATGCGCGACACATCTTGGCGCATATGCGCGAGGCTTCTGCTCATGCTTGCCAACTCTCTGCCACCCTCGTGCACATGCGCGGATTCAGGTTGCGCATATGCGCGAGGTCCTCTGGACATTCCGCGCATATGCGCCCTGCCAGGCCGTGCATATGCGCGAGAGCTTCGTCCTCGCACATACATATTTTTATGCCGAATTTAAATTGTGTCCCGATTAATCCTCTTATAATCATGTCAATTATAAATCAATAATTACAGATTATTAGGATCAAATTCTCGGGCATTACAGCGGTTAACATGTCATTCATTCCAAAAGATTTGAACTCTCCTTTGCCTTTCTTTTCCAACAATTCATCCTACAATTGGAGACATGACAAATCAATTCACAAACTACAGTGTTATTTATCTAGGAAATATGGCGATTGAATAAAACTAAACATTTACAATTTTTTCAGCTACTTCTGATGTCTCCGAACATGTTATGTTGCCAGATTTTTCTTTTCGAGCTGTACGCCAAAGCACAGATCTATCAACTTCCTCATCTCCAGCAACCAATTTTTTGTTCTGCTACAATTTCAAAACTCATATGTTTAATAACATGAAGAACATGCTAAAAATTACAAATATATTGCTCTGTTTCTTACCATTTCAGCCTCCAAGCCGATTTAACCTTTGCGAGACATTCTGTGGTGATATTTACCATGCATGGTCTGTTTTTTTTGTTTTTCATGAGTAACCTGCATCATTATGTTGGCTCAGTTAAGTATTGAATTTAATAAATTCGTGAGGAAACATATCAATTATTAAAGTACCTCCCATGATGGATCCAGTCTGCATCCACAAATGCTTTCAAATCCGCTAGTGGGAGTTGATACTGACTTGGTGGAGAAATCCACTTTTCAGGATTATCTTTGTTCGGGCAAACAAATCTACTAGTCAATTTGTTTTCGAAATCTCGCCACTTCTGAGATGCTGAATTCATCACATCATACTCACTTTCTGGCGCTAGTTCAAAGACATTCTGCAACAAAAACAGATTAGTTAGAAGTGCAAGTATGACTATAAATTCAAATTGAAGCTTGTACTTACCGAAATCTCTTCCCACAGTTTTTGTTTTATGTTTTATGGAACCTTAGGCCATGACTTTATACTGATTGGCACCATGGCTCTAGCAATAGAACCAATGTATGATTGTAAAGCCCTTCCATTTGCATTGTATGCTGGCCGCCCCATGTCATCATAATTAAATGCCTTGCCGTGGTTATCTCAATCTAAAGGATCTATCGTTCTGAGACCACATGTTGTAGGGGCTCGGACGCTAATCATCTTCTTAATCGTCATTGGGACTAATTTATTCAATTAGAATAAACAAGGTATAATTTTTTTTAAATGCGGAAGGTAATGGAATCATTCTATTATACAAACCAGTATAATAATACAAATCCTGTATAACATGCATCTAGTTTTAAGGTTCAACTACTACAATCAAGTAATAAAACCTATCTATATCCAAGTCCGGAATCACCACTCTAATCTGGATCTTTCTTCACCTCTGTGACCCTGAACCTGTCCCACCTGTTGCCATGCACACATACAGACAAGACAACAGCCGGATAACTCCGGTGAGAATAAAATCCCAGTATAAACAATGTATCAATGCAATCATATAAAAATATATAAAAGCATAATAAACATCAATACATGTATTTAATCTGACCACATGAATCAATACAAATCTGTACCTCAATCTAGGACTCATTTCTAATCTAGGGATCCCGATCTAATTTAGACTTTGGTATGCTGTATCGAATGTCTACAATAGACGTCGATCTACATCTAAGCTCATCGATACACCGTAAGTCTAGGGTCTTAGCTGTTCTGTCAAAGACCTGCCCGTTCTGCCCTAGCTAGGCTGATATGCACTAGACTCAAACTCTTGCTCTGCTATCATTCAATAGACTAAACATATCAATCTGATAATCTGCAAATATCAATGCAATAAAATAAAGTATGTGATTTTGGGAAACTCAAGTCAAACCTAAATCGAGTTGTGCAATCCCGAATCAACATTTATTTATACCTTTCGTTCTGTCGCTCTGATATAATCAAAGTCTCGACTCAAAGTCTGTCAATGTTCAATCTGGCAATGACAATATCAATGTACTGTATCAATATTCTATTTAAATCAAGACATCTCTGTTTTATCAAATTCTGACAGTACGATAGTACAATCCTGCGATACCGGTGATACCAAACCAGTATCTACTAATTCCAATAATTTACAATCAACCACCGTACAAGTCTGACATCAATTCTAGTCAATCTCATTCTGAAAATCATAACAATTCCATATTCAGTCCGTTTCTTAATCTGTCTTCGATTCTACGCTGTCTAACATGTCAAGAACAACATACATGATGTGTATTCAATTCTAACAACATCATAATTTCAAAACATGTCAAAACGTAGTAAAACTTACGTCCTGTCGTAGCCTGCATTGATATGAATACAGTACCGAAGTCGGATTTAAAATCTAACGGACGGATTTCTCACGAATCGAATTCTAAAATCAAGAATCGACTTTTTCCCCTAAGTTTCGATTTTTCTCTGATTCCTCGATTTTCTTTCATATGTATATATATTTATATATACCGTGCATGCTTTCCCAAAACGTGGCTCATGTCTTTGTGCTGCACGTCTCACGCATATGCGCGATTTATCTCGGCGCATATGCGCGAGACATAATGTCTCGACGCGTGTCTACACGGTGGCTCGCGCATATGCGCGACACATCTTGGCGCATATGCGCAAGGCTTCTGCTCATGCTTGCCAACTCTCTGCCACCCTCGCGCACATAGGCGGATTCAGGTCGCGCATATGCGCGAGGTCCTCTGGACATTCCGCGCATATGCGCCCTGCCAGGCCGTGCATATGCGCGAGAGCTTCGTCCTCGCACATACATATTTTTATGCCGAATTTAAACCGTGTCCCTATTAATCCTCTTATAATCATGTAAATTATAAATCAATAATTACAGATTATTAGGATCAAATTCTCGGGCATTACAGCGGTTAACATGCCATTCATTCCAGAAGATTTGAACTCTCCTTTGCCTTTCTTTTCCAACAATTCATCCTACAATTGGAGACATGACAAATCAATTCACAAACTACAGTGTTATTTATCTAGGAAATATGGCGATTGAATAAAACTAAACATTTACAATTTTTTCAGCTACTTCTGATGTCTCCGAACATGTTATGTTGCTAGATTTTTCTTCTCGAGTTGTACGCCAAAGCACAGATCTATCAACTTCCTCATCTCCAGCAACCAATTTTTTGTTCCGCTACAATTTCAAAACTCATATGTTTAATAACATGAAGAACATGCTAAAAATTACAAATATATTGCTATGTTTCTTACCATTTCAGCCTCCAAGCCGATGTAACCTTTGCGAGACATTCTGTGGTGATATTTACCATGCATGGTCCGTTGTTTTTGTTTTTCATGAGTAACCTGCATCATTATGTTGGCTCAGTTAAGTATTGAATTTAATAAATTCGTGAGGAAACATATCAATTATTAAAGTACCTCCCATGATGGATCCAGTCTCGCATCCACAAATGCTTTCAAATCCGCTAGTGGGAGTTGATACTGACTTGGTGGAGAAATCAAATTTTCAGGATTGTCTTTGTTCGGCCAAACAAATCTACTACTCAATTTGTTTTTGAAATCTCGCCACTTCTGAGATGCTGAATTCATCACATCATACTCACTTTCTGGCGCTAGTTCAAAGACATTCTGCAACAAAAACAGATTAGTTAGAGGTGCAAGTATGACTATAAATTCAAATTGAAGCTTGTACTTACCGAAATCTCTTCCCACAGTTTTTGTTTTATGTTTTATGGAACTTTAGGCCATGACTTTATACTGATTGGCACCATGGCTCTAGCAATAGAACCAATGTATGATTGTAAAGACCTTCCATTTGCATTGTATGCTGGCCGCCCCATGTCATCATAATCAATCTTTGCTTTTTTCCCCCATCTGGCAGTAGCAATTAGTTTACCCATCAACGTAGGGCCTCGCTTGTTCCTCTGCACATCTACAGGATGTTTTTCTAATTCAGTAATTATAGGGTGCTCTGCATTAGTAACTTCATTTAGCTTATCATCATGTACTCCTTGTATCGTCTCAATTGTAGCATTTGTTTCCTTTTTTTTACGACCCATTGAGCCTTTTTCTACATATTTACATGAATGAAACCAATGTTAAAACCTACACAATAACATTAACCATTAAAATAACATAAACAATAATTCTAATAAGACATGTATAAACATGACATAAATAATAACAGAAACAATAATAACATTAATAATAAACCTGACATAAATAATAAACATGACATAAATAATATCAATGAGGTTATGTTTATACCATAACAAAAAACATGACATAAAAGTGAAACACATCATTTTTTCTTGTTCGTTTCCCAGCCACCCTCAGTTTCTGATCTAAACTAATTTTCATGAGCCCGAATACAATGAGTATCAACATCATCAATTGGTCGAGAATCAGGAATACTAGTCCAACCATCATCATCTCCCTCGTAACATCTTTTGGCACAGGGAGTACAATTGACCACCCTTTTTGTAATGGGTCATCAATATAAAAGACATGATTGACTTGACTTGCAAGGACAAATGAGTCATTCTTGTGCCCTATTTTGTTCATATTGACCAAGGTAAATACACATTCATCATTGTTGATTACTCCTTTGTCATTTGCAACCCACGCACACTTGAAAAGAGGAACTTGAAATTGATGATAGTCCAACTCCCATATTTCTTCAATCACTCCATAGAAAGTCACATCAGTCATCAAGGATTCTTATCTTTGACACTACAAACAAGCATGGTGCTAGCAACTAGAGAAACCCTACTATTTTGGCAAACTCTCTCATCATCCCGTGCCTTTGTTTGGTATAAATTGCCATTTATCACGTAACTACTATACTTAATGACTTGCCCACGTGGACCATGCGCCAGCCATGTCAATGTTGATGTCGTTCCACCATTGCAGCTATCTATTTGAGCATCCACCTGACATTTATACCATTAGAATAGGGTGATTAAAATACTAGCTCCAAATTGTTCACCGCAAAATGAATAAAGCAGATTTATCCACCTAACCTTTGCACGAAACCAGTCAAAGAACTTCTTATTGTGAGCATCTTGTATCCACCTTTCATCTTTCTCTTTTTTCGGAAACATTGACTTCAAGAAATATTTATGTTCACTGTGGAAATATTTATATAGCAATTTGTGTTGGATATTAAATATTGACAATCACATGGGTGCAAAATTATAGAATAATGCGATACACTTACATAATGTAGGGAGATACTTCTTCTGTATTTTCCAGCACAGTCAAATGTTCTTGTTGAAGGTCAACTTGTGGCACTATAATTGGTGTTTTGCATGCTAAGAAGCCAGCAATGTTTGATTTGGGATCGCGATTTGATTGAGGGACCCCAATAGGATCAAGGTCATTTAGGTATTCCGAACAAAACTCAATTGCTTCTTCATCTGAATATCTCTGACCAATGCAACCTTCAGGATGTTTTCGACTGCCTACATAACTCTTAAGCACCTTCATGGATCTTTCGAATGGGTACATCCACCGGAAGTACACTGGTCCACATAATCGAACTTCTCGAACAAGATGAACTGTTAAGTGAAGCATGGCATCGAAGAAAGAAGGGGGGAAATAATGCTCCAATAAGCAGAGTGTAACAACCAAGTCAGATTGCAGCTTATCTAACTTGGCTACATCTATCACCTTGCAACAAATATCTTTGAAGAAGAAGCATAATCTTATGATGGCATATATAACATGTTTTGGTAACGCATCACGTATGAGTATTGGCAGGAAATGCTGCATTAGAACATGAAAATCTTGAGATTTCAAGCCAATCAATTTAAACTCAGACAAGGACACAAGATTTTTCAGGTTCGATGAGAAACCTTATGGGACTTTTATATCCATTATCTACTGACAAACTTGTAACTTTTCTTTTTTGTGATTGAGCATGCAGCAGGAGGAATATATGTTCTTTTTTCACCAAATTTAGGTGCCAATTCAGGCCTAACTCCCATTTGAACCATGTCCAACCTAGCTGCCACATTGTCCTTGGTTTTTCCTTTAACATTCATCAAAGTATTAATGAGATATTCGAAGACATTTTTCTCTATGTACATCACATCGAGACAATGCCTAACATGCAGGTGTTTCCAATAAGGAAGATTGAAAAAAAATTATTTCTTCTTCCAACATTTTCTGAAATCTGTTGATCCAAAATCTTTTTCTTCTTTACTATCTTCCAAATTATTGTTCTTTGAATTCTTTCTCTTTTTACCTTTCACACTAATCTTCTTTCCGAAAACACACCTTATGTCAGAAAGCTTGTCAACAAAGCAACCCCAGATAATGGTGTAGATGATTCTCCATGTTCTTCCATACCATCGAACTCTTTCATTTGCCTCCGACATGGATGAAACCGTGGTAGGAATCGTCTATGACCAACAAATGACATTTTCTTCCCATTTGATAAACATAAAAATTTTACATTAATAAAATGTTTTATAATGTAAATATATAGTTTTTGTTTTATTAAATGTTAAATATTATATGTTTTATAATAAATTGTATAAAATATAAGTTGTTGTGTAACTATAAGTTTTTAATATTTTTACAGGTTCGATAAAAGAAGAATAACTTTGGCGTTGCAAATGGGATTAAGATGATTTTTGGACCTGTAGAAATTTGATGATAATATCTACAATATTGGTGATAAGCATGAGATAAAAATCCTCTGACAATTGGGATCAAATTAAGCAACAAATAAAGTTACCAAAGGAGTGGCAGTTTTACCATACTCTAATATTTTGATCATATCTCTCAAATTATTTGGTC
This sequence comes from Primulina eburnea, assembly GCF_022965805.1. Taxonomy (NCBI): domain Eukaryota; kingdom Viridiplantae; phylum Streptophyta; class Magnoliopsida; order Lamiales; family Gesneriaceae; genus Primulina; species Primulina eburnea. The sequence goes on from NC_133102.1 coordinate 29,464,397, forward strand.
AAATGGTTTGAAAAAAATACCACAACTAGACAACTCAATTATCCACATGTTTCCTTTTATGTGAAGAAGCAAATTCGGAGAAGAAGATTTTCAGAAGTGATGTGTAATATAATATAATATCTTGGAACACCAATGAAGACTTATGTGTAAAAAATAATATTTTATTTGTGGTTGTCTCCCAAAATTTGACTATAAATAGGGGTGCATTGTAATGTATTGAGATATCTCTCATTCTATGAACAAACCTTTGAGTTCATAATATTTCTCTCTATATTTTTCCTTTATTTCTTCATTTAAATATAATTAGCATGTTAATTTCATATTCAAAGTTTCACACTTTGAATAATGAATAGCTAACTTCATAAAGTTGAGATAAAAAGGTGAAACTCTTGGCATGATAATAAAGTTACTAAAAAGTAAGAATCTATGTTTTATATTATTTAATCATTATTTATTGTTTATGTTAGATTTATTTCTTTAAGCATTTTTATACCCTACTTATAAGTGGGAGTTTTGATTTATTGTTGCTATATGTTACACTAAATTCTTGGATCCATTTAAATGTTAGTTTGGTATTACCAACCATTTAAAGTGGATGCCTTGATTTATTATATATGAATATATTATAATATTAAATTCTTGGAACCATTTAAATGTTTGTTTGGTTTTACCAACCATTTAAAGTGGGAACCTTGATTTACTATATATAAATATATATCATAATATTAATTTCTTGGTACCATTTAAATGTTAGTTTGGTTTTACCAACCATTTAAAGTTGGAACCTTGATTTAGTGTTTACAAATATATATATATATATATATATATATATATATATATATATATATATATATATATATATATATAAGCACAATAAATACTTGACAACATTTATAAGTTTTGGTATATATTATATACTTATAAGATAATACTATATAACATAATATAAATATGATTATTTAATATATTGGAACCATTTTATTAAGTGGATTTCAATAATGTTCGTTAATGTTAACTTTATTAAAATACCAAGAGTGGATCCTTTAATCTCAACCACTTGAATTAAAATTTGAACAATTAAAAGTTACCAATTAAAGATTCAAACAACTAAAAGAAAAAATAAATAAAAAGACATTGTAGTGGACTTGTAATTACCTTAGCTTCCCTGTTGATACGATATTCGAACTCACCGAATTATACTACTTGTGGACAACCTGCTCTTGGGAGTGCAACAATCAATGTGACAACAAGTTTTTGGCGCCGTTGCCGGGGAAGTATAATTTAATTTCAAGTCTATCTAATTTTGTTTATATTTTATTTTTCTTTATTTGAATTTTTATTGCTTTTGTGTGTTTTTTTCTTTTGCATTTGCATTTTCATGAGCATTTGGTCACGTACACTTAGTGGTCGACTCATTCAAAATAACCCTTTACTTTTACAAAATATGGATGTAAGGCTTGAGATTTATTAGCCTTCATTGATGTGATATTCGAAAATATGAGTATGCATGACATGTGATGAGAGGCACTAAATGAGATGATGAAGTGTTGCATAAAGAAGAGACCGCACCCGCGCTAAGGAAGCTACCGCACCCGCGGTTGATGGACAGAGAGTTGGGACATTTTACAGTAGCCACACCGCACCCGCGGTGCCAGAAAGAACGCACTCGCGGTGCAGCTACAGTAAGGTCACCGCACCTGCTTTAAGAACAGGACCGCACCCGCGGTCGACATTTATGAATTTTCGTAAGGCATGCCGAAGCTTGAGCGCACCTGCGGTGGAAAGAGACCGCACCCGCGGTGCTGCATGCGAGAAATCCACCTTTGTTTCTTATGATGACACATGCCATATATATAGAATTACGCTGAGTCTTCATTTTTTATCATTCCAGCAGATCAGCAACGAGAGAGAAAGAGGTTTCCAAGCTTTCCTTTCAACTTTATCACTTGGTTGTGTAAGATTTATCCATCCAAAGTTTAATCCAAGTTGAGATTCTTGTTCCTCTTGACAAAGGCTTCAAAAGGGTATACTTTTGATATCTTTTCAGCGTGATCTAGATTCCATGTGTTGAAAGAATTATAATATGATGGTTATATTGTGTTCTTGACATATTGAGCATAGTATATTCGCAACCGGATCGATTATCGGATACCGTATACGATTTTTATGAAATTCCAGCATATGTATATTTTGAGTTCTGCAGATTTTGAGATGCTAATGAGTATATTATGTTGGTTATGAGCTGAGGATTATGACTCGTTGATATATATTGATATTGAGTTATCGGTATTAAGAAACTACGCCGATATGCCGTTGAATTGTGTCGAGATCGATTATTGATACGTCTATGTGTTGAATTGAGTTGTGAATTGATATTGAACATTCAACATTCCCATTTCAGATTGGGATTGACAGATTTGATACCGACTTCGAGACTTCGATTTATTCCAACGACAAGAAAGGTATAATTCATGTGAATTCGGGGAGATACAACTCGAATTAGAATTGATTCGTGTTTTCCCAAAATCACATACTAGTTATTGTTTATATTGTGTTATGTTTATGTCTTGTTTATAGATTTATATTCAAGCATTTAAGATAGGAGAGTCGTTGGCAGATTTGCCAAATTTCTAGATGTTCGGTGGTATCGACGCATAGGAGCAGACTTCCTCCGATTGTAGACATTCGATACAGACAGGACCGAAATATAGGAATAAGACGTACCGTTACCCCGATTGGGAGGGTAGGTGACAGACAGTGACGTCTTATTCACACCGGGATCCTTAGAGTTAGAGTCCGAGTCGAGTCAAGATATGAATTGATTTTAGTTGCATGTTTATATTGCTTTGGTTTCATAGATTATGGAAACCATTGCTATTGCTTTTATTCATGATGATATCATGTTCATGTTTTATGATTATGTATATGCATGCATACATGTTTTATACTGGGATTCGTTCTCACCGGTGTTTCCGGCTGTTGTTATGTTTGTATGTGTGCATAACAACAGGTGGGACAAGATCAGGGTCACACAGAGGATGAGAGATGGACGATAGCGTGGAGATCACGGGCGTTGAAGAAGAACTAGTGTTTTGTTTTATACATGTACTCCATCTTGTTGTAGTTGCTATTGAACACTAGTTTGTAGATATGTAATCAAACAAGACATGTTTATGATTGTTAAATAATGCTTTTGTATGTTTATGTACAATTGTTATGATATTAAAAGCAAAAATTTGACCCATATTATTAGAAAAGATCCAATTAATCCCAGAAAGAATTGAGTTAGAGCCCGAGTCCCCACAATAGCGGAAGAACCCATCCAAGAAAATGAAGATGAAATTCAATCTCAACATGATCATGATAGACGAAGAACACTTAGAGATCACATGAATCCTACACGTACTAGTGCACCTTCATGTCTAGTTTTTCCCCCTGATGCATCTCATTTCAATTTTAAGCCTGGTATTATCCAACTTTTACCCAATTTTCATGGCTTAGATTCGAAAAATCCATACATGCATTTACGATAGTTTGAAGAAGTGTGCAACACATATAATGATCTAAATTGTAGCATGAACACCATTCAACTTAAGTTTTTTCCTTTTTCTTTAAAAATAAAGCTAAAACTTGGCTACAAAATCTTATATCGGGATCAATTTGAACTTGGGATGAATTGCAACAACAATTTTTGAAAAAAGTTTTTCCATCTCATAGAACAAATTCTTTCAAAAGGCAAATCATCACTTTCAGTCAAAAACAAGGAGAAACTTTTTATCAGTGTTGGGATAGATACAAAGAATTGCTTAATCTTTGTCCACATCATGGTTTTGAAATTTGGAGAGTTGTTTCTCAATTTTATGAAGGCTTAACACCTAAAGATAGGCAAATGGTTGAATTTATGTGTAATGGAACATTTGAAGATAAAGATCCAAACGAGGCAATTGAGTATCTAGATTCATTAGCTGAAAATGCTCAAAATTGGGAAACTATAGGTACAATCGAACCATCAAACAAGATTCAATCTCCTACATCTGGTGGAGGTATGTACACTCTAAAAGATGAACATGATCTCCAAGCTAGATTTACTTCTTTGGCAAGAAAAGTTGAGGCACTTGAATTGAAAAAAAATGGTCAATTAAAAGCTATTCAATAAATTGCGTGTCACATCTGTGATACAAGTGATCATTCTACAAACGATTGTCCCACTTTGCTCTCTTTTAAAGAATGTCTCCATGAACACGCCAATGTTTTGAACAATTTCAAAAGGCCAAATTTTGAATCATTTTCTCAAAATTACAATCCAGGTTGGCGAAATCATCCAAATTTTAGTTGGAGGAATGATAATGCTGTACAATTTTCACAACCACATTTCCAAAATCAACAAAATTTTCAAAATTATGCACCTTATGTTCCTCCACCTAAAAGAAATTTGGAAGATACATTGAATTCTTTCATTGCAAAGAAAGAGTCTATCAATACTAAAACTGCTCAAACCATGACAGATTTGAAAGATACTCTTGCTAAATTTGCATCTGCACTTAATGTTCATGAAAAAGGTAAATTTCCTTCACAACCTCTGCCTAATCCCAAGGATCATCATTCAAAAACTGGAACTTATGGAACTCAACCTATGGATCAGGTAAAACCTGTTATTACTCTTCGAAGTGGTAAGGTTGTGGAAAAATCCATTCTTGAACCTTGTGAAGATGATGATAAATCAATTCGAAAGGGTAAGGAAGTGGAACACATAACTTGCGAAGAAGAGGTTCAACAGACAGTGTCACCACCATTCCCTCATGCATTGAAAAATAAAAAAAAATCAAATTTGAATTCTGATATATATGATATTTTTAAACAAGTAAAATTTAATATTCATTTATTAGATGCAATAAAACAGGTACCATCATATGCCAAATTCTTGAAAGACTTGTGCAGTGTGAAAAGAAAATTGAATGTGAAAAAGAAAGCATTTTTAGCCGAACAATTAAGTGCAATAATTCAAAATAATAATATTTTGAAATACAAAGACACTGGTTGTCCTACTATTTCATGTATTATTGGAGAAAGAAAGATTAAAAAATCATTGCTTGATCTTGGAGCTAGTGTGAATTTACTTCCATATTCAGTTTATCAAGAACTCAATCTAGGCGAGTTAAAATCTACTTCAGTAACACTTTTACTTGCAAATAGATCTGTTAAAGTGCCAAGAGGTATGGTAGAAGACGTATTGGTCCAAGTTGATAACTTTGTATGTCCTGTCGATTTCATAGTTTTAGATACACAACCTATCGAAGCTTGTAATGCAATTTCTGTAATTCTGGGTCGTCCATTTTTAGCAACTTCTAATGCTCTTATAAATTGCAGGAATGGAATAATGAAGTTTTCATTTGGTAACATGACCTTGGAGCTCAATGTTTTTAATCTTTGTAAGCAACCACATGACAAAAGAGATGAAAGTGAAGATGAAAATCTTATTGAAACTCTTGTGGAAGAAAACATTCAAGAAGAGAGTACTCGTGAACAATTAGATATTTGTTCAATTAAAACTTGTAGAACCCATAAATTAGACTACGTATAAGCCATGCATAATTCTAGTATTTTAAATTAAATTGATTTCATTGCATGAGTAGTTAAATGATTTTACTTAAGTTAATTATTTCATGCAATAGTTTGATTTTTACCATTTCAGTTATTTCAGTGAGGCCGGACTGGAGTTGGAGTTTAGAGATAAAATTTAAGATTCAGAAAATATTTTCAAAATTTAATTTAGCTAGCAAGTAAGTTAATTTAAGTTATAATGAAGGCTCAAGAAATTATTTATACAACTTGAGGTGAGTAGAAAATTAGTTCATTTAAGTTTCAATAATTAAGGGGTTAGTTCACTAAATTATTTAAAGGATAGATAAGGCTTTTAAGGATTGTAAATTTACTTCATAATCAACATTTTCCTTCATTTTATTTCCAAGAAATTCGGCCACCCCTTAGTACCTAGACAATATTTTGCCAACTCACCTTTGACCCATTCCATGTAAATTTTAGCATGCTAATATTTTCAATTATTAACCAAACCTTAATTAGTTAGTTATTAAGCAATATCCAAGCCTTGGATACCATGTAAGAATCGGCCAAGGCATTCCCAAGAAGACTTGACAAATATGTGCAAATATTAAATGAGTGGTAGACTTTGTCTTGAGTTTGAATCCTTTATTTGTGGATCTTGCCCCTCACCTTTTCAACCATCATTCTCCTCCCCCATGACTGAAATTCAGAGAGTTTGAGAGGAGAATTTCGTGATCCTCATAGCTAGAACAAGAGAGAAAAATCGAGCAAGGTAGCAAGAAAAGAAAGCGCTCCACCTCCTCCGCGCCGTATCGTTTCGTTCTATTCGTTTTCTTTCGAAACGAATCCAAGGCATGTATATAATTTTTCTAAACCTCAATCAAGTCATATTATCAAGTATTTTTCAGTACATGATCAGATTTCATCATGCTAAAACCGATATCAGATTTTTCAAAAGAAAATGCATGCAGATTTTCGGTCCCTTCCTTGGCAACCTCACGTTTTTCTGAGTTTTTGGTGGTTTCAGGCTATGGTTCGACTCTAGGCTCCCAAGGCGACTTCTAGACATGTAATAGGATGTATTAGGACCATGTTGGTCCAATTAAACAAGCCCCATGCTTGCTGGAAAACCGAAATGACAGCAACCTCCCCCTAGGTGCAGAAATGTGTTTCAAAAATTCTGTTTGCTGTCATGTGGGGGACAAATCTGATCTTGGCTGCCTCAAGGCCTATAGCCATGGTTAGATCACTTCCCTAGCATGTCTAAGACGTGGCTAAGTTGCCCTTTTGGTGGCTTGGTCCATGGCTAAGCGGTCTTTACAGAAAACAACAAGAACAGCCCCTCCCCTCTCGGTTTCCCTTCTTTTGACAGCATCATGTATTTCGAGTTTTGTGTGGTTTGATGTGGATCTTGGTTGGCCAATGGCCCTTATCCACGGTTTACACCTTGCCCCTAGATGTCTAGATCGTGCCATGGTCAATGAAATGGCCACTGGAACGACACGAGACAACAAGCGAAGCCAAACTCCCTACGCGCGAAGAATTTCCTTCTCGGCTAGGTGTGTAGTCTCGTTTCTGGTATGGTGCGAATTGTGGCTGGCCTTGTGCCCTTAGCCATGGTTCAAATCATTCCTTGGGATGTTGGTAAGGGTCTCTGGTCAGTGGTTCACGCCCCAATGGCCGATAGACTCGAAACCAACACAAGACGCACGGGTGCGCAGCTGCTGGAAAATTACAGCAAGTTGCTGTGTCGTTTAGAAGTCTCGTTTGAGTTCTTGGTTGGCTTTTAGCCCATGGCCTTGGACTGGACAGTGCCTCATTGAGTTAGGAAGGTCATGTTTATGGCCGTTTGTCATTCGGATCATTTTTGAAGTCGTACAAGAATTTACGGTGCGATGTGCCAAATTGACTCTCGAAAGAGCGTTTCTTGTTTTGGCCTCCATTCCACCTAGATTTCGACCCTCATAATTTTAGGAGCATTATTTCATTAATTTCAGCATATTTTAATCATGACTATACGTCGGTTCAGTGTTGGTTCGGGTTGGTTCAGAGTCATGATTAAATACGAAGTCATTAGGCGTCATAGTCGCATCTTTTGAACTAAATTGCATAGTTGGTCAAGTTTAAGCTATTGCATATTTTTCATGGCACAGTTAGGTTGCAGCAAGCCTGGGGGACGATCCAAACCAATCCAGTCGGAAAAATTACAGGATTTTTCATTATGCCAGTTAAATTATATTACGTGCATGAAAAACAGAAAATGATTATTTTTGAGATTTATGCGATATGGCTTGTGGTTCATTCACTATGTGGGAGTATTATTTTATACGGTCGCCAGTGACCGCTCAGTTCAGTTTGGTACCACCCGGTCGCCAGTGACCGGCCAGCTCAGTTCAGTTTCAGACTCCCCGGTAGCCAGTTACCGATCAGTTCAGCTTAGTGCAGTGGCCAGGCGTAAAACATAATCTCAACAGAAAATGTGGGGACCCGGACGCTAATCATCTTCTTAATCACCGTTGGGATTTAATTATCTGTTCTGATAAACAGGGTCTAAAATTTTTCTTTTTAAATTATAACTGCGGAAGGTAATGGAATCTAAATACTATACATGTGTGTATATAAAAATACAAATTCAGTATTAAAATACAATAATGTACAATATTCTAATCTAAGGTTCACTACTAAAGTTCTAGTAGTAAAATCCAATCTACTGTAAGTCCGGAATCACCACGCTAAACTCGTCTTCTCTCATCATCTTCTCGACCCTGATCCAGCCCCACCTGTTGTCATGCACACATACAAAACACGACAACAGCCGGATAACTCCGGTGAGAATAAATCCCAGTATAAAACATGGTAAGCATGTATATAAACAAACTAATTCATAAAACATGCGATCATGTATAAACCAATATATTTCATAATCTATGAAATAAATAAAATAAGCATGCAACTCAAATCAGATAAACATGCATATAAACAATCTAAATCATAAAAACATGCTAGCACAACTGGAAGCAATAACGATGGGTCCCATGATCTAGGAGCCACATCCATATAAGCATGAAGTCCTAATCAAATCATGTCTAGACTTGACTCGATCTGTAACTCTAGGGATCCCGGGGTGAATAAGACGTCACTGGCTGTCACCTACCCTCCCAATCGAGGTGTTGTACGTCTTATTCCTAGACTTCGGCCTGATCTGTATCCACATCTACAATAAGGGAGGTGATTTTCCCCTAAGCTGTGATATCGCCGAACGTCTAGCAGTCTGGCTGATCTCCAAACTGTCCTATCTTAAATGTATGAATACAATCAGTAAACAAAGCATAATCATATAAATCATAAACAAGAATATAGTATGTGATTTATTGGGCAACTAAAGTGGTGATCTCAATTGAGTTGTTTCTTCCTGAATATCACATGAATCATACCTTTGTCGTCCCGGTCTGACGAAGACGATGATCTGTATTCAACTCTGTCCATCTCAATCTGAAAAGACAATATCGAATACGCTGTATCAGTGAATAACTCATTCACAATCTGTTCTGATCAATACTCAACTCAGTACAAAATCTGATCAATATCTGAACAAAATACAATCTGATTCATATCAACAATATCACGATATAATCGAAATCATTTCTGAATCTAATCAATCTGAATCAGCTGATGTTTCAACGGTACAACAATACAATCTGAATAACCCCGTCAATCTGAACATCACATAAATAATATCAGAACTCATAATCTGAATATCGGTATATTCAAAATCAGTAATACACAATTCTGATATCAAAATCTCAGTCAATATCTTTCAAAAATCATAACAATTACAGAAACAGTCTGTTCTTTAATCTGTCTTCAATTCTACATTGTCTACGGTAGTAGAAACACCATATCTGGATCACATGCAATTCTAGCAACATCGTATTCTCAAAACATCTCAAAACGTAACAAAACTTACGTCCTTGTGTAGCTCTAGTCGAGAGGAACACGATACTGCGTTCGGATTTGAATTCTGATAGACGGATCCTTCGTAAATCAAATTCTAAACTTAAGAAAGAAGATTCTCTCCCCAAGCTATCGGTTCTTTCTGAAGAATGAATGAGGAACAAGTGTTATGTGTATATATATATCTTGCATGAAAACCAAAACATGGCTTCATTCTTCAAGCAACACGTATGACCGCGGGTGCGGTCGTGCAAGGAGCGCGGGTGCGCTCATGCTTCGGCACTATCTTCATTTTCTGAATTTTGACGACCGCGGGTGCGCTATGTACAAGACCGCGGGTGCGGTGTCTTCACCGCGGGTGCGCTCTGGCTAGCACCGCGGGTGCGGTGATGCTTCGGAATTTCTTGCCAACTTACTGTCCATGCACCGCGGGTGCGGTCTTGGTTGCACCGCGGGTGCGATGATGCTTCGGCTTCACCTTCGAAATTTCCATTTTTAATGACCGGGGGTGCACTCCTGTTCTGGGCGCGGGTGCGGTCTTTCAAACCCTATTTTCTCATATCTTTTCTTCCCTTGTAACATCTCATAATCTTATCTGATTAATTCTACAAGTCTTGGGCATTACATTAATCTTGTCTGATCAATTCTACGACAATTCTGGGGCATTACATTTCTCCCCCTCTTAGAACTGAGTTCGTCCTCGAACTCGCAACCAATCAATCCCAATCTAATAGAGGAAATGTATAACAGAGTTTACCATCCAAACTCCTTTTAATAACATCATTCGGCAATATCTCCCTTGTATCCATTCTTGATTCTAATCAGGAATACAAAGTCAAGAAGTATCCTATCACAATACTTCTCACAATCCTTCTGACTGAATTCCTCTCACAATATTGGTTATACAACATCCGTATATACCAACCTGCAATCTATAACAAAACAATACCATCTGTAGTTGTTATCCTATCTGTTTATCCCAATCCAGGACATAATCAATCTTCATCTTCCAATACCAATCGTCATCATCCGACATTGGTTTCTTAAATCTATCCATTCTGAACTATCTTGATAGCTATTGTCATACAGTAAGTTACACAATGACAATAATCTATATCAACTAGTACTAACATCCAGTACCAAAGCTCTACAATTATCTGTCAATATCTGGTAATATACTCTGACTATCTGTCAATCTGTAATAAATCTGCACAAGAGAGCTTATGATATAATCTATCACAAGTACAACTCCGTCAAAATCACAATCTGATATCATCTAATTCTTGCATTCTCGTCAATCTGACTATTTCTTTGACATTGATCTATGTCATCTGGTTCTGTTTGTACGTCATCTGGTACAAACTGATAGATATAGATTGAATAATCTGTCAATCATAATCATATCATATCATAATCTAAAGAAAATGGCGGTGATTTCATTACGAAAGCCATAGAAATGTACTCCCATTTCTATTCAGAAATATACAAATTCTGTAATAATCTTCTGATTTCTATCTTTCTGGCTTCTTCTGTTAGCAATTCAGACTTATCAGTACAATTTCTACCAACATTTCTGTACAAATTCTGTGTACAACTGATCTAATCTGTCTATATCACCACTATCTGTTCGAATAACGTACATTCACAACTATCTGAATGAAAACTGAATCCATAACTGTTCGGTTCTGACGTTATCTGTGAATTCAGATTCGAACTATCCTGTATAAACAAATCAGTTAATAACATAAATTAATGAAGAAATACCTACCTGGTATTCGGCTCTGACTATCAATATCAAAATCTGTAAACAATTCTGAAACATTTTGATATCATAAAATAATCAGTCCCATCCAACACAAAATCACAGATCTGTTAATTCTGATTGAATGTTCTGTTCTGATTAGCAAAATACAATTCTGAACCCTCTGATTCCTGAACTGATGTACACTCAACTGGTTACAATAAACTGTATCAGTACTGATTCACAATAACCGTAATATTACATCAGAGTCAGAATAGAAAGAACCTATACAGATCTAGTGAGTTTAAGAAAACTCATAAAATAATAAAATCAAGCAACTGTAAATTCTGGCTATCTGACCAATCCTCATACCTGCCCATATCAACTGCTATATCTTATCTGCAAATACAATATGCTCCCAACAATATAAGATATCGCAAATACTGATGTAGAACAATAACAATACTCAGCAGATATATATAACAATATGAGAATAAGATAATCAGAATAAGATAATCTGCAGATAAGAATTTCTGACATTTCTGGAATTCTTGATCTTTCTGTCTTAACTCTCTAAATCAATCGATCTTCAGATACTGCATATTCTGAATAATTACTGTATCCATAACTGCATACTGGATTCATACCTGACCCATTTCTGTATACAATGATCATAGTTCTCTGAATATTTAACACAATCTTCAAATATTCAATATAATCAATCAAATGCTGCAATATATCAATAAATCATAGATATACCAAGCATAATTTTCAGAATACCTCTGCACCTAAACGCTATCAATTTAGAAACAGAACTGAAATATCTTCCAGAGAAATACTCAATCAACTGGATTTCTCAGCTAATAATCTTTTATCTGTCACTTATATCAATTCTGTCAGTCATTCTGTACTATGTTCTAATATACCAGCAATACTCGGTATTGATTCAATTCTGAAATCTACCTTTCTGATATCAAACACATCTGAAATCTTATCTAGGCAAACACCAGTCAACTATTATATTACTAGCAACTCTGTCACTGCTAGACTCGATTTCAATGGATCTATTGAATACATAAGGATACCATCTGTTCCTTTTTGTAATAATCGAGTCATAAACAGTATAATGATCTAAGGAATTCTGGATCTAGAATCCTTACCGGAAAATCTCCGTTTATCAGCCAGATCTGGTCTGAATCTTACCGTTTCTGGCACACGTTCTACGATATTTCTGTACTTGTTTAGCATATACATGTCAATTATGCAATCAGAATCATAAAACACAAGTACATCACAATCTAGTTCAATCTCATTCTAATCTAACCGTAGTATATCATATGTCATAGAAATTTCTGATATCAACATATTCCTCAACAACCAAGGAATCAATACTACAGTATACCCAGATTCAACAGATATAGCATATCTCCATGCTACTCAATCACAGATACTCATAAATAATGCATTAGTACATATCAATACCTATGCATATAATCATAAAAGAAATAGTACCTGTTGCGAATTCTGGGTCTGTTCTTTAGTCATTATCACCAATGACTCTGTGCTTTAAAATCTTCGAGAACTCTTCTGGGGACAAACCTTAGCAAAGTGTCCCGTTTGCTTACAAACATTACATTTACCAAGCACTCCTTTGGTTAGTAACCACCATTTTCTGGCAGCTTCGTGCAACTGGTTCTCAATAAGCCTAATTCTACACTCATCTGTGAAACTCAGGAATTCAAATAACATTTTTATTTCTTCAAGCCACTTCTCACAATCTGCTGACGTCTCATTTCCCTTCAGAACCGGCGGCTGAAACGACTGGAACCTCTGTAACTGTGTTTCCATCTGAATCTCTGACACATCTATCTGAGGTTCTGACCTACATGTCTGATCATATGAAGTACTGCCTCTTTCTGGAATTCTTCTGGGCGGTACATCTGATTACCAAAAACCATAGTAATCCAATACTAGAATATGTGCCCATCTTTCCCTGATCATCTTACTGCTGATCAAGAATCCGATCTGATTCATACTTAAGAATACATAATACCAATTCCAATCACATAATCAGGTAAACATGTATCTTAAAGCAGTTACACATAGTCTCATGCTAGCACATAATGTCAATCAACATTAAATCAATCTCAAGCTAGCACACACATGCAAGGAAAGAAAATTCATCTATCCCGCTCATTCTCTTCTATCTCAATCTAAAGGATCTATCAGGTCTGACTAACTCAATCGAAAGGATCTATCGCTAAAGGACCCTTCAGTTCTGGAACCTAAAGCTCTGATTATCTCATCCTAAAGGATCTATCGCTCTGATACCACCTGTTGTGGGGACCCGGACGCTAATCATCTTCTTAATCACCGTTGGGATTTAATTATCTGTTCTGATAAACAGGGTCTAAAATTTTTCTTTTTAAATTATAACTGCGGAAGGTAATGGAATCTAAATACTATACATGTCTGTATATAAAAATACAAATTCAGTATTAAAATACAATAATGTACAACATTCTAATCTAAGGTTCACTACTAAAGTTCTAGTATTAAAATCCAATCTACTGTAAGTCCGGAATCACCACGCTAAACTCGTCTTCTCTCATCATCTTCTCGACCCTGATCCAGCCCCACCTGTTGTCATGCACACATACAAAACACGACAACAGCCGGATAACTCCGGTGAGAATAAATCCCAGTATATAAAACATGGTAAGCATGTATATAAACAAACTAATTCATAAAACATGCGATCATGTATAAACCAATATATTTCATAATCTATGAAATAAATCAAATAAGCATGCAACTCAAATCAGATAAACATGCATATAAACAATCTAAATCATAAAAACATGCTAGCACAACTGGAAGCAATAACGATGGGTCCCATGATCCAGGAGCCACATCCATATAAGCATGAAGTCCTAATCAAATCATGTCTAGACTTGACTCGATCTGTAACTCTAGGGATCCCGGGGTGAATAAGACGTCACTGGCTGTCACCTACCCTCCCAATCGAGGTGCTGTACGTCTTATTCCTAGACTTCGGCCTGATCTGTATCCACATCTACAATAAGGGAGGTGATTTTCCCCTAAGCTGTGATATCGCCGAACGTCTAGCAGTCTGGCTGATCTCCAAACTGTCCTATCTTAAATGCATGAATACAATCAGTAAACAAAGCATAATCATATAAATCATAAACAAGAATATAGTATGTGATTTATTGGGCAACTCAAGTGGTGATCTCAATTGAGTTGTTTCTTCCCGAATATCACATGAATCATACCTTTGTCGTCCCGGTCTGACGAAGACGATGATCTGTATTCAACTCTGTCCATCTCAATCTGAAAAGACAATATCGAATACGCTGTATCAGTGAATAACTCATTCACAATCTGTTCTGATCAATACTCAACTCAGTACAAAATCTGATCAATATCTGAACAAAATACAATCTGATTCATATCAACAATATCACGATATAATCGAAATCATTTCTGAATCTAATCAATCTGAATCAGCTGATGTTTCAACGGTACAACAATACAATCTGAATAACCCCGTCAATCTGAACATCACATAAATAATATCAGAACTCATAATCTGAATATCGGTATATTCAAAATCAGTAATACACAATTCTGATATCAAAATCTCAGTCAATATCTTTCAAAAATCATAACAATTACAGAAACAGTCTGTTCTTTAATCTGTCTTCAATTCTACATTGTCTACGGTAGTAGAAACACCATATCTGAATCACATGCAATTCTAGCAACATCGTATTCTCAAAACATCTCAAAACGTAACAAAACTTACGTCCTTGTGTAGCTCTAGTCGAGAGGAACACGATACTGCGTTCGGATTTGAATTCTGATAGACGGATCCTTCGTAAATCAAATTCTAAACTTAAGAAAGAAGATTCTCTCCCCAAGCTATCGGTTCTTTCTGAAGAATGAATGAGGAACAAGTGTTATGTGTGTATATATATCTTGCATGAAAACCAAAACATGGCTTCATTCTTCAAGCAACACGTATGACCGCGGGTGCGGTCGTGCAAGGAGCGCGGGTGCGCTCATGCTTCGGCACTATCTTCATTTTCTGAATTTTGACGACCGCGGGTGCGCTATGTACAAGACCGCGGGTGCGGTGTCTTCACCGCGGGTGCGCTCTGGCTAGCACCGCGGGTGCGGTGATGCTTCGGAATTTCTTGCCAACTTACTGTCCATGCACCGCGGGTGCGGTCTTGGTTGCACCGCGGGTGCGATGATGCTTCGGCTTCACCTTCGAAATTTCCATTTTTAATGACCGGGGGTGCACTCCTGTTCTGGGCGCGGGTGCGGTCTTTCAAACCCTATTTTCTCATATCTTTTCTTCCCTTGTAACATCTCATAATCTTATCTGATTAATTCTACAAGTCTTGGGCATTACATTAATCTTGTCTGATCAATTCTACGACAATTCTGGGGCATTACATTTCTCCCCCTCTTAGAACTGAGTTCGTCCTCGAACTCGCAACCAATCAATCCCAATCTAATAGAGGAAATGTATAACAGAGTTTACCATCCAAACTCCTTTTAATAACATCATTCGGCAATATCTCCCTTGTATCCATTCTTGATTCTAATCAGGAATACAAAGTCAAGAAGTATCCTATCACAATACTTCTCACAATCCTTCTGACTGAATTCCTCTCACAATATTGGTTATACAACATCCGTATATACCAACCTGCAATCTATAACAAAACAATACCATCTGTAGTTGTTATCCTATCTGTTTATCCCAATCCAGGACATAATCAATCTTCATCTTCCAATACCAATCGTCATCATCCGACATTGGTTTCTTAAATCTATCCATTCTGAACTATCTTGATAGCTATTGTCATACAGTAAGTTACACAATGACAATAATCTATATCAACTAGTACTAACATCCAGTACCAAAGCTCTACAATTATCTGTCAATATCTGGTAATATACTCTGACTATCTGTCAATCTGTAATAAATCTGCACAAGAGAGCTTATGATATAATCTATCACAAGTACAACTCCGTCAAAATCACAATCTGATATCATCTAATTCTTGCATTCTCGTCAATCTGACTATTTCTTTGACATTGATCTATGTCATCTGGTTCTGTTTGTACGTCATCTGGTACAAACTGATAGATATAGATTGAATAATCTGTCAATCATAATAATATCATATCATAATCTAAAGAAAATGGCGGTGATTTCATTACGAAAGCCATAGAAATGTACTCCCATTTCTATTCAGAAATATACAAATTCTGTAATAATCTTCTGATTTCTATCTTTCTGGCTTCTTCTGTTAGCAATTCAGACTTATCAGTACAATTTCTACCAACATTTCTGTACAAATTCTGTGACAACTGATCTAATCTGTCTATATCACAACTATCTGTTCGAATAACGTACATTCACAACTATCTGAATGAAAACTGAATCCATAACTGTTCGGTTCTGACGTTATCTGTGAATTCAGATTCGAACTATCCTGTATAAACAAATCAGTTAATAACATAAATTAATGAAGAAATACCTACCTGGTATTCGGCTCTGACTATCAATATCAAAATCTGTAAACAATTCTGAAACATTTTGATATCATAAAATAATCAGTCCCATCCAACACAAAATCACAGATCTGTTAATTCTGATGGATGTTCTGTTCTGATTAGCAAAATACAATTCTGAACCCTCTGATTCCTGAACTGATGTACACTCAACTGGTTACAATAAACTGTATCAGTACTGATTCACAATAACCGTAATATTACATCAGAGTCAGAATAGAAAGAACCTATACAGATCTAGTGAGTTTAAGAAAACTCATAAAATAATAAAATCAAGCAACTGTAAATTCTGGCTATCTGACCAATCCTCATACTGCCCATATCAACTGCTATATCTTATCTGCAAATACAATATGCTCCCAACAATATAAGATATCGCAAATACTGATGTAGAACAATA
Organism: Primulina eburnea; assembly: GCF_022965805.1. Classification (NCBI taxonomy): domain Eukaryota; kingdom Viridiplantae; phylum Streptophyta; class Magnoliopsida; order Lamiales; family Gesneriaceae; genus Primulina; species Primulina eburnea. The sequence continues at coordinate 29,481,667 of NC_133102.1, forward strand.
ACAATACTCAGCAGATATATATAACAATAAGAGAATAAGATAATCAGAATAAGATAATCTACAGATAATAATTTCTGACATTTCTGGAATTCTTGATCTTTCTGTCTTAACTCTCTAAATCAATCGATCTTCAGATACTGCATATTCTGAATAAACACTGTATCCATAACTGCATACTGGATTCATACCTGACCCATTTCTGTATACAATGATCATAGTTCTCTGAATATTTAACACAATCTTCAAATATTCAATATAATCAATCAAATGCTGCAATATATCAATAAATCATAGATATACCAAGCATAATTTTCAGAATACCTCTGCACCTAAACGCTATCAATTTAGAAACAGAACTGAAATATCTTCCAGAGAAATACTCAATCAACTGGATTTCTCAGCTAATAATCTTTTATCTGTCACTTATATCAATTCTGTCAGTCATTCTGTACTATGTTCTAATATACCAGCAATACTCGGTATTGATTCAATTCTGAAATCTACCTTTCTGATATCAAACACATCTGAAATCTTATCTAGGCAAACAATATAATAGTATGTGATTTATTGGGCAACTCAAGTGGTGATCTCAATTGAGTTGTTTCTTCCAGAATATCACATGAATCATACCTTTGTCGTCCCGGTCTGACGAAGACGATGATCTGTATTCAACTCTGTCCATCTCAATCTGAAAAGACAATATCGAATACGCTGTATCAGTGAATAACTCATTCACAATCTGTTCTGATCAATACTCAACTCAGTACAAAATCTGATCAATATCTGAACAAAATACAATCTGATTCATATCAAAAATATCACGATATAATCGAAATCATTTCTGAATTTAATCAATCTGAATCAGCTGATGTTTCAACGGTACAACAATACAATCTGAATAACCCCGTCAATCTGAACATCACATAAATAATATCGGAACTCATAATCTGAATAACGGTATATTCAAAATCAATAATACACAATTATGATATCAAAATCTCAGTCAATATCTTTCAAAAATCATAACAATTACAGAAACAGTCTGTTCTTTAATCTGTCCTCAATTCTACATTGTCTACGGTAGTAGAAACACCATATCTGAATCACATGCAATTCTAGCAACATCGTATTCTCAAAACATCTCAAAACGTAACAAAACTTACGTCCTTGTGTAGCTCTAGTCGAGAGGAACATGATACTGCGTTCGGATTTGAATTCTGATAGACGGATCCTTCGTAAATCAAATTCTAAACTTAAGAAAGAAGATTCTCTCCCCAAGCTATCGGTTCTTTCTGAAGAATGAATGAGGAACAAGTGTTATGTGTATATATATATCTTGCATGAAAACCAAAACGTGGCTTCATTCTTCAAGCAACACGTATGACCGCGGGTGCAGTCGTGCAAGGAGCGCGGGTGCGCTCATGCTTCGGCACTATCTTCATTTTCTGAATTTTGACGACCGCGGGTGCGCTATGTACAAGACCGCGGGTGCGGAGTCTTCACCGCGGGTGCGCTCTGGCTAGCACCGCGGGTGCGGTGATGCTTCGGAATTTCTTGCCAACTTACTGTCCATGCACCGCGGGTGCGGTCTTGGTTGCACCGCGGGTGCGATAATGCTTCGGCCTCACCTTCGAAATTTCCATTTTTAATGACCGCGGGTGCACTCCTGTTCTGGGCGCGGGTGCGGTCTTTCAAACCCTTTTTTCTCATATCTTTTCTTCCCTTGTAACATCTCATAATCTTATCTGATTAATTCTACAAGTCTTGGGCATTACATTAATCTTTTCTGATCAATTCTACGACAATTCTGGGGCATTACAGAAAATTTTACTAGTTATTTCAGTAAAGGGCTCCAAGGAGCAAACATTTTTACTGTGATTATCAGTTCAGTTATGCACGTATTATAATTGCTCAGTACAGATTATTTTCAGCATGAGTACAGATTATTTCAGCATGCCTCATGACATGATATTTTATCCCATGCATATTTTACTTCAGATTTTACTCGTTACCTGCGATATATGCATGCTGAGTCTTTAGGCTCACTAGACTTGATTGTTGTAGGTACTGATGAGGCCAGGGCCGAGGGCGGGGACCAGTGAGCCAGATTGGGTCGGTAGTAGTGGCACCCGAGGACCTCAGCGCAGCACTTGTTATTTTTCCGCAAACTATTTTATCAGTCGTTGGAAAAATTTTAAGTTGTTATTGTTGGCAACTTTATTTTTCTTCCGCTGCAATAATTTGAAACATTAAACTTGATTCACCAGTGATTTTATGAATGAGACCGTTTAAGTTCTTTTAAAAAGAAAATTTTTAATTTTCCGCAAATTTTCAAAGCATGGAGTTTTAGAGCCTTCACAGTTGGTATCAGAGCCTATGTTCTTGTAAAGGGTTACACTACTACTGACTCCGAGAAACTCACGAAGCCACGTCTTCGGTCTGTAAGTTTTACATTACAGCTTTTTATTTAAAGCATGGATTATTTAACAGCATGTCTTCATGGAATATATATTACGTCCAGATTTTTATCGTTCAGTATTTAAATTTGAATACATTATGGAATTATGCATGTTAGTTACATATGAGTTATGTTTGGAACAGTATGCCCCCTAGACGCCAGGTTGGGCGCCCGAGAGGTGGCGAGGAGCGCTGTCATGAGTACGGTGAGGATCGTAGGCGGGAGGAAGGCTTACCTCCACCCCATCCGCTTGATATGAATGCCCAGATGCTAGCTGGCATGACGCAGTTCTTCTCACAGTTTGCGGGGAACAATGCCGTTGTCGCTGCCGTAGCCAGGCCGGCAGGGCCCGAGGCTGTTTATGAGCGATTCATGAAGATGCGTCCAAATGAATTCTCTGGGACGTCCGACCCCATGGTTGCCGAGGGATGGATCAAATCTCTCAAGGTCATTTTCGAGTTTATGGAGCTATGAGACGCAGACCGAGTCCGGTGTGCCACCTATCTGTTCACTGGAGACGCCCGCTTATGGTGGGAAGGAGCGTCGATAGCCCTTACTTTGGCTACACTTTCTTGGACATGCTTTACGGAGGTTTTCTACTCCAAGTATTTTGCTGAGCAGGTTCGTACCAGGCTAACCACCGAGTTCATGAGTCTGAGACAGGGGGATATGACGGTTACGGAGTTTATCCGTAAGTTCGAGAGGGGCTGTCACTTTGTGCCCCTGATCGCGAATGATGCCAAAGCTAAGTTGATGCATTTCCTGGTGGGTTTACGGCCGATCTTGCGCCGGGATGTTAGGGTTTCTGACCCTGCTACTTATGAGATTGCCGTCTTCAAAGCCCTAGCCGCAGAGCAGGACCTGCGGGATATTGAGAGGGATCGCCCAGTCCAGGCACCGCACCGCCCTCCTCATCAGCATCAGCAGCAGAATAAGAGACCTTTTCATGGACCGCCCAAGAACCGAGGCCAGCAGCAGCAGCAGCGGGGACGCCCAGCCCCGAGGACTCAGGAGCACCCAGTCTGTCCCAGGTGCTCACGCCGCCATCCTGGAGCTTGTATGTATGGCTCAGGAAAGTGTTTTAAATGTGGCAGTCCAGACCACATGTTGCTGCAGTGCCCTCAGAGGAATCTGCCTACCCAAGGCAGAGTTTTTGCTCTCCATGCCACGGAAACAAACCCGGAGACTATGTTGTTGACAGGTACTTTTAAGCTTAAAGTTATTATTTGAATTTCCGTATTTTGGGAATCAGGATTTAGATTTGAACTTAGAACTGCGATAGGATTGCATGCTCTACTCAATATTAGTTTTGGGATTTAAGTTAGAAGAACTTTGACCTTTGCATGCCTATAAGTTTAACTCTTGTACCTATTGGGTTCAACTTAGAGTTCCGTTCTTTCAGGGAGAATTTTTTATATCTGGTTCCGCTACCAAGGCCTTGATAGATTCAGGGGCCACTCACTCATTTATTTCGGAGGTCTTTGCAAACTTTCTCAAGATCAAGACCATTGGGCTAGACATAGCCTTTTCAGTAGTGTTGCCGTCAGGCGAGGAGATGGCAGCTACCAATGTTATCCGAGATATAGATCTTGAGTTGCACGGTAATCTTGTTTATGCGGATCTGATTGTGCTACCGATGCCGGAATTTGACATTATCCTAGGGATGGACTGGCTATTGAAGAACAGAGTGTTGATAGACTTCCAGCGGAGATCTGTCCTTGTCCGACCGCCTGGAATAGAGCAATTCTTATTTGAGCCGGACAGGTACTTTCCTTTACCGCGCATTATTCCGTATGTTCAGGCTAGGAAACTCATGCATAGAGGGTGTCGGGCGTTTCTAGCAACCTTTTTATCAGTCCCCGAGGAACCTAGCCAGTCAGCATCAGATGTTCCGATTGTCAGAGATTTCTTAGACGTTTTTCCCGAAGACATCTCTGGTATGCCACCCGAGAGAGAGGTGGAGTTTTGCATCGAGCTTATGCCAGGTACGGTTCCTATCTCAAAGGCGCCGTACCGACTTGCACCGACAGAGATGACAGAGCTTAAGAAGCAGATTCAGGAACTTCTTGACAAGGAGTTCATTCATCCTAGTTTTTCACCTTGGGGCGCGCCAGTCTTGTTTGTCAAGAAGAAGGATGGCTCTATGAGACTTTTCATTGACTATCGGGAATTGAACAGGGTTACAGTGAAGAACAAATACCCACTTCCGAGGATCGAGGATTTGTTTGACCAGTTGCAGGGAGCTTCGATTTTCTCCAACATTGATCTGCGTTCCGGTTATCACCAGTTGAGGGTGAAGGATGCTGATGTTTCCAAGACTGCTTTCAGGACTCGTTACGGTCACTATGAGTTCCTTGTGATGCCGTTCGGTCTTACGAATGCGCCAGCGATCTTCATGGATCTCATGAATCGCGTATTTCAGCCGTATCTTGACCAGTTTGTGATAGTGTTCATAGACGACATTCTCATCTACTCCAAGAGTCAAGAGGATCACTGCAGACATTTGACCACAGTGTTGCAGACCTTGCAGAAGCACAACTTATTCGCAAAGTTCAGTAAGTGCGAATTCTGGTTAGAGAAGGTGGCATTCTTAGGCCACATCGTTTCAAGCAGTGGTATTGAGGTAGACCCAGCAAAGGTTACAGCAGTCAGAGATTGGGTTGTGCCTCAGAATGCATCTGAAATCCGCAGTTTTCTCGGCCTAGCAGGATATTACCAGGAAATTCATTAAGGGATTCTCCTCTATTGCCGTTCCACTCACATCACTGACCAAGAAGAATGTGAAATTTGTATGGAGCGAGGAGTGTCAGAAGAGCTTTGATAATTTGAAGCAAGCTCTTATCTCAGCACCAGTTTTGGCCATGCCGTCAGGGCCCGGAGAGTTTGTTCTGTATACCGATGCTTCGAAGCTCGGTCTTGGCGCAGTATTGATGCAGCATGGGAGAGTGATAGCGTATGCTTCTCGACAGCTGAAAATCCACGAGAAGAACTACCCCACCCATGATCTGGAGTTAGCGGCCGTAGTTTTTGCCTTGAAGATTTGGAGGCAATATCTGTATGGAGAGAAGTGCCAGATCTTTACCGACCACAAGAGCCTCAAGTATTTCTTTACGCAGAAGGAGTTGAACATGCGTCAGATGCGTTGGTTGGAGCTTGTGAAAGACTACGATTGTGACATTAGCTACCACCCGGGTAAAGCTAATGTAGTTGCGGATGCTTTGAGCAGGAAAGTCTCAGTGATGGCTCATTTGACGATGCAGAAACCTCTTCAGATTGAGATGCAGAGGTTCGATCTTGAGACTTATCCTCGAGGTAGAGTTCCTCGTCTATCTACCTTGACCATTCAGTCTTCTCTTTTGGACCGTATTCACAGTGGTCAGGCCGCAGATGAGAAGTTGGCACAGTGGAAGAAGAGAGATGAATCCAAGGGCAGTGTTTTGTATTCAGTCAGCGACGGTATTGTGAGATACCGAGACAGGATATGGGTTCCTAGCAGTGATTCTATCTGAGCAGACATCTTATCGGAGGCCCATATGTCCCCGTACTCCATTCACCCTGGGAGTACGAAGATGTACAAGGATCTGCAGCTATTGTATTGGTGGCCGGGTATGAAGAAGGACATTCGACGGTTTGTGTCCGAGTGTCTGACCTGTCAGTTAGTGAAGGCCGAGCATCAGAGACCAGCAGGTTTGCTCAAGCCTCTTCCTATTCCTGAGTGGAAGTGGGAGAACGTCACCATGGATTTTGTGACCGGTTTGCCGAGGTCAGCCAGAGGATCGAATGCCATATGGGTGATTGTAGATCTTCTTACCAAATCAGCGCACTTCTTGCCTATTAAGACGTTATTCACCATGATTCAGTATGCAGAGCTGTATATCCGAGAGATAGTCCGACTACATGGCATTCCAGTTTCTATCGTATCCGACAGAGATCCCAGATTCACTTCCTCATTTTGGAAGAGTTTGCATTCGATTTTGGGTACGAAGTTGCTGTTTAGCACAGCTTTCCATCCGCAGACAAATGGACAGTCAGAGCGAGTTATTCAGATCTTAGAGGATCTTCTTCATGCTTGCGTCATTGATTTCTCAGGGAGTTGGGAGTAGAACTTGCCATTGGTTGAGTTCACCTATAACAACAGTTTCCAATCTTCTATTGGTATGGCTCCGTATGAAGCACTGTATGGCCGCAAGTGCAGATCTCCTGTTCATTGGGATGAAGTAGGAGAGAGAGCAGAGTTGGGTCCAGAGATTGTTCAGCAGGCAGCAGATATAGTAGTCAAGATCCGCGATAGGATGAGGACTGCTCAGAGCCGACAGAAGAGTTATGCCGATCTGCGGAGGAGAGACTTAGAGTTTGCAGTGGGCGACCATGTCTTTGTGAAAGTTGCACCTATGAAGGGTGTCATGAGATTTGGGAAGAAAGGGAAGCTCAGTCCGAGATTCATTGGACCATTTGAGATCCTTGACAGAGTTGGGACGCTAGCTTATCGTGTTGCTCTTCCGCCGAATTCGGCCGGAGTACATAATGTCTTCCACGTCTCTATGCTGAGGAAGTATATGGCAAATCCTTCGCATGTCTTGAACTTTCAGCCGTTGCAGCTTACTCCGAACCTATCTTATGAGGAGAGACCAGTGCAGATCCTAGACAGACAGGAGAAGAAGCTTCAGAACAAGCTGGTTAAGCGAGTCAAAGTCAAATGGCTCAACCATTCTGAGGAGGAAGCTACATGGGAGTCTAAGCCGGAGATGAGAGAGCGTTACCCCGAGTTATTTGGTAAGTTATAATTTCGAGGACGAAATTTCTTTTAAGGGGGGGAGGATTGTAGAACCCATAAATTAGACTACGTATAAGCCATGCATAATTCTAGTATTTTAAATTAAATTGATTTCATTGCATGACTAGTTAAATGATTTTACTTAAGTTAATTATTTCATGCAATAGTTTGATTTTTACCATTTCAGTTATTTCAGTGAGGCCGGACTGGAGTTGGAGTTTAGAGATAAAAATTAAGATTCAGAAAATATTTTCAGAATTTAATTTAGCTAGCAAGTAAGTTAATTTAAGTTATAATGAAGGCTTAAGAAATTATTTATACAACTTGAGCTGAGTAGAAAATTAGTTCATTTAAGTTTCAATAATTAAGGGGTTAGTTCACTAAATTATTTAAAGGATAGATAAGGCTTTTAAGGATTGTAAATTTACTTCATAATCAACATTTCCCTTCATTTTATTTCTAAGAAATTCGGCCACCCCTTAGTACCTAGACAATTATTTTGCCAACTCACCTTTGACCTATTCCATGTAAATTTTAGCATGCTAATCTTTTCAATTATTAACCAAACCTTAATTAGTTAGTTATTAAGCAATATCCAAGCCTTGGATACCATGTAAGAATCGGCCAAGGCATTCCCCAAGAAGACTTGACAAATATGTGCAAATATTAAATGAGTGGTAGACTTTGTCTTGAGTTTGAATCCTTTATTTGTGGATCTTGCCCCTCACCTTTCCAACCATCATTCTCCTCCCCCATGACTGAAATTCAGAGAGTTTGAGAGTAGAATTTCGTGATCCTCATAGCTAGAACAAGAGAGAAAAATCGAGCAAGGTAGCAAGAAAAGAAAGCGCTCCACCTCCTCCGCGCCGTATCGTTTCGTTCTTTTCGTTTTCTTTCGAAATGAATCCAAGGCATGTATATACTTTTTATAAACCTCAATCAAGTCATATTATCAAGTATTTTTCAGTACATGATCAGATTTCATCATGCTAAAACCGAACACATATCAGATTTTTCAAAAGAAAATGCATGCAGATTTTTGTTCCCTTCCTTGGCAACCTCACGTTTTTCTGAGTTTTTGGTGGTTTCAGGCTATGGTTCGACTCCAGGATCCCAAGGCGACTCCTAGACATGTAATAGGATGTATTAGGACCATGTTGGTCCAATTAAACAAGCCCCATGCTTGCTAGAAAACCGAAATGACAGCAACCTCCCCCTAGGTGCAGAAATGTGTTTCAAAACTTCTGTTTGCTGTCATGTGGGGGACAAATCTGATCTTGGCTGCCTCAAGGCCTATAGCCATGGTTAGATCACTTCCCTAGCATGTCTAAGACGTGGCTAAGTTGCCCTTTTGGTGGCTTGGTACATGGCTAAGCGGTTTTTACAGAAAACAACAAGAACAGCCCCTCCCCTCTCGGTTTCCCTTCTTTTGACAGCATCATGTATTTCGAGTTTTGTGTGGTTTCATGTGGATCTTGGTTGGCCAATGGCCCTTAGCCACGGTTTACACCTTGCCCCTAGATGTCTAGATCGTGCCATGGTCAATGAAATGGCCACTGGAACGACACGAGACAACAAGCGAAGCCAAACTCCCTACGCGCGCAGAATTTCCTTCTCGGCTAGGTGTGTAGTCTCGTTTCTGGTATGGTGCGAATTGTGGCTGGCCTTGTGCCCTTAGCCATGGTTCAAATCATTCCTTGGGATGTTGGTAATGGTCTCTGGTTAGTGGTTCACGCCCCAATGGCCGATAGACTCGAAACCAACACAAGACGCACGGGTGCGCAGCTGCTGGAAAATTACAGCAAGTTGTTGTGTCGTTTAGAAGTCTCGTTTAGCCCATGGCCTTGGACTGGACAGTGCCTCATTGAGTTAGGAAGGTCATGTTTTTGGCCGTTTGTCATTCGGATCAATTTTGAAGTCGTACGAGAATTTACGGTGCGATGTGCCAAATTGACTCTCGAAAGAGCGTTTCTTGTTTTGGCCTCCATTCCACCTAGATTTCGACCCTCATAATTTTAGGAGCATTATTTCATTATTTTCAGCGTATTTTAATCATGACTATACGTCGGTTCAGTGTTGGTTCGGGTTGGTTCGGAGTCATGATTAAATACAAAGTCATTAGGCGTCATAGTCGCATCTTTTGAACTAAATTGCATAGTTGGTCAAGTTTAAGCTGTTGCATATTTTTCATGGCACAGTTAGGTATCAGCGAGCCTGGGGGACGATCCAAACCAATCCAGTCGGAAAAATTACAGGATTTTTCATTATGCCAGTTAAATTATATTACGTGCATGAAAAACAGAAAATGATTATTTTTGAGATTTATGCGATATGGCTTGTGGTTCATTCACTATGTGGGAGTATTATTTTATACGGTCGCCAGTGACCGCTCAGTTCAGTTTGGTACCACCCGGTCGCCAGTGACCGGCCAGCTCAGTTCAGTTTCAGACTCCCCGGTAGCCAGTTACCGATCAGTTCAGCTTAGTGCAGTGGCCACAGGCGTAAAACATAATCTCAACAGAAAATTTTACCAGTTATTTCAGTACAGGGCTCCAAGGAGCAAACATTTTTACTGTGATTATCAGTTCAGTTATGCACGTGTTATAATTGCTCAGTACATATTATTTTCAGCATGAGTACAGATTATTTCAGCATGCCTCATGACATGATATTTTATCCCATGCATATTTTACTTCAGATTTTACTCGTTACCTGCGATATATGCATGCTGAGTCTTTAGGTTACTAGACTTGATTGTTGTAGGTACTGATGAGGCCAGGGCCGAGGGCGGGGACCAGTGAGCCAGCTTGGGTCGGCAGTAGTGGCACCCGAGGACCTCAGCGCAGCAGTTGTTATTTTTCCGCAAACTATTTTATCAGTCGTTGGACAAATTTTAAGTTGTTATTGTTGGCAACTTTATTTTTCTTCCGCTGCAATAATTTGAAACGTTGAACTTGATTCACCAGTGATTTTATGAATGAGACCGTTTAAGTTCTTTTAAAAAGAAAATTTTTAATTTTCCGCAAATTTTCAAAGCATGGAGTTTTAGGGCCTTCACAAAACTGTTAAAGAAAATATTGAAATTGATCTTGATGATTATATCAGGTATCACTCGTTACCAGGATCAGAGAAAGAATTTGATGCAAAATATGAGAACAAAAACGAACCACTCATATTGGAGTTAAAACCCTTGCCAGAAGAATTGAAGTATGCATTTCTTGGAGAAGTAATTTCTTCCAAACTAGAAAGTGATCAAGAAGGTAAATTAGTTGATATGCTTAAAAGACATAAAAATGCAATTGGTTGGACACTAAAAGATCTCAAGGGCATTAATCCACTAATTTGCACTCACAAAATTCACTTAGAAGAAAATGCCAAAACATCTCAACAACCACAAAGGAGATTAAATCCACACATGAAAGATGTTGTGAAAAATGAAGTTCTCAAACTACTTGATGTTGGGATTATCTACCCTATTTCTGATAGTAAGTGGGTAAGCCCAACACAAGTAGTTCCAAAAAAATCTGGCATCACAGTTATAAAAAATGAAAAAGGTGAATTGTTAACAAGTCGAGTCCCATCTAGTTGGCGGATGTGTATTGATTGTAGAAAATTAAATGACACCACTAGAAAAGATCATTTTCCATTACCATTTTTGGATCAATTTTTAGAAAGAGTAGCAGGTCATCCATACTACTGTTTTCTTGATGGATATCCAGGTTATTATAAAATTCCCATTGCACTCTAAGATCAAGATAAAACTACATTCACATGTCCTTTTGGAACATTTGCATTTAGAAGGATGCCATTTGGATTATGCAATGTCCCAGCAACATTTCAAAGATGTATGCTAAGCATTTTTTGCGACACGGTTGAAAATTGTTTGGAAATTTTCATGGATGATTTAACTGTCTTTGGGAATACATTTGATAATTGTCTTGAAAATTTGGAAAAAGTTTTAAAAAGATGCGAGGAAAAAGGTTTTATTTTAAATTGAGAAAAATGTCATTACATGAATACTTCTGGAATTGTTTTTAGGCATGTCGTGTCATCTCATGGAATTGAAGTTGATAAAGCAAAAGTTGATGTCATTGCCAATTTACCCCCTCCAAAAACCATTAAAGAAATTCGCTCATTTTTGGGACATGCTGGATTTTATAGGAGGTTTATAAAGTCTAGAACCCGTAAATCAGTCTACGTATAGCCATGCATAATTCTAGATTTTTAAATTTAATTGACTTCATTGCATGATTATTTTAAATGATTTCCTTTGAATTTAATTATTTTATTAGTTCGGTTCAGTAGTTTGATTTTTAGCATTTCAGTCATTTCAGTGAGGCCGGACTGGAGTTGGAGTTTAGAGATAAATTTAAGATTTAGAAAATATTTCCATGATTTAATTTAGCTAGCAAGTAAGTTCATTTAAGTTAAAAAGGAGGTTTGAGGATTTAATTTAATTGCTTGAGGTGATTAAGAAATAAACTCATTTAAGTTGCATAATTAAGGGTTTTATTAACTAAATTATTTAAGGGATAAGTGAGGCTTTTTAGAGTTATTAATTTAGTGGATAATCAACAAGTCTTCCCACTCATTTTATTAGTAGATATTCGGCCACCCCATAGTGCTAGGCAATGCATTTGCCAACTCATCAAACTTTGACCCATTCTTGATTAGTTTAAGATGTTAAGTTTTTTTAATTATTTTGTTCCACCTTAATTAATTAATGTTAGAGCACTATCCTAACCCTTGATTGGCATGATAAAATCGGCCACTATACTCTAGAATCACCCAAGGGATCATTTGATAGCAATTCAAATTCAAAATTCAAATGCATGAAGACTTGGTCTTGATATGATCCTTATATCTTGCACCATCCTGCTCACCCCTCATAACCACTCCATCACACTCCCTCCCCACCGAAATCAGACCCCTTTTCAGTAGAAAAAACTTGAGTAATAGCTAGGGAGAAAGGGAGAAAAAATCGAGCAATCAAGGTAGAGAAGCTAGCCACTCCGTCTCCTCCGCGCCGCGTCGTCGTCGTTTCGTTCATTTTATTTCGAAACACAACCAGGCATGTATATACTTTTTCTAAACCTCAATCAAGTCATATTAGCAAGTAATTTTCAGTACATGATCAGATTTTATCATTTCAAAAACCGAAATTTTCATCAAAACAAGAAAGAAAATTCTGCACAGATTTTATCGACTTCCATGCTTCACGATTGGTATGTTTTGTTTCGATTTCAGGGATGGATCATTCCAGGGGCACAAAGCTGATTATGGACATGTAATATGACATGTTAGGGCCATGTTAGAACGTTTGTTTCAGTCCCATGCTTGCTGGAAAAACCGAAATGACAGCAAGTCCCATATGTGCAGGAAATGGTGTTCGAAAATTCAGTTTCTTGTCTTGAGGGTTTGATCTGATCTTGGCTGCCCCAAGGGCTCTTAGCCATGGTTGGATCACTCCCCTAGCATGTCTAAGACGTGACTAAGTCGCCCTTTTGGTGGCTTGGTCCATGGCTCATCGGTTTTTAAATAAACAACACGAACAGCCCCTCCCCCTCTCGGTTTCCCTTCTTTTGACAGCATATGAGTTTCGAAATTGTGGGGTTTGATGTGAATCTTGGTTGGCCTAGGGCCCTTAGCCACGGTTTACACCTTGCCCTAGATGTCTAGATCGTGCCATTGTCAATCAAATGGCCATTGGAACGACACGAGACATCAATCGAAGCAACACACTACACACGCATACAAAAGCATTCTCGGTATGAGTTTTCGGTTGTTCATGGAATGGTGCGAATTGGGGCTGGCCTTGTGCCCTTAGCCATGGTTCAAATCATTCCTTGGGATGTTGGTAAGAGTCTCTGGTCGGTGGTTCACGCCCCTAATGGCCGATAGGCTCGAAACCAACGTAAGTCTTGTAGTTGTGCAGCTGCTGGAAATTACAGCAGGTTGCTGTGGCGTTTAGAAGGCTCGTTTGAGTTCTTGGTTGGATTTTAGCCCATGGCCTTGGACTGGACAATGCATTATTGAGTTAGGAAGGTCATGTTTTTGACCATTTGTAATTCGGATCAGTTTTGAGGTCGTACGAGAATTTACGGTGCAATGTGCCAAATTGACTCTCGAAAGAGCGTTTCATGTTTTGGCCTCCATTCCACCTAGATTTCGACCCTATCATTTTAGGAGCATTATTTTATGATATTTCAGCGTATTTTAATCAGGACTTTATGTCGGTTCAGTGCCGGTTCAGATTGGCTCGGAGTCATGATTAAATACGAAGTAATTAGGCGTCATAGTCGTATCCTTTGAACTAAATTGCATAGTTGGTCAAGGTTTAGCATTTGCATATTTTTCATAGCACAGTTAGGTTGCATCGAGCCTGGGGACGATCCAATCCAATCCAGTTGGTAAAATATACAGGAATTTTCATTATGCCAGTTAATTATTTTACGTGCATTAAATAGAAAATGATTTTTTTTTAGATTTATGCGATATGGCTTGTGGTTCATTCACTATATGGGAGTATTATTTTATACGGTCGTCAGTGACCGATCAGTTCAGTTTGGTACCACCCGGTCGCCAGTGACCGGCCAGCTCAGTTCAGTTTCAGACTCCCCGGTAGCCAGTTACCGATCAGTTCAGCTTAGTGCAGTGGCCACAGGCGTAAAACATAATCTCAACAGAAAATTTTACCAGTTATTTCAGTACAGGCTCCAAGGAGCAAACATTTTTACTGTGATTATCAGTTCAGTTATGAACGTATTATAATTGCTCAGTACAGATTATTTTCAGCATGCTTCATGACATGATATTTTATCCCATGCATATGTTACTTCAGATTTTTACTCGTTACCTGCGATATATGCATGCTGAGTCTTTAGGCTCACTAGACTTGATTGTTGTAGGTACTGATGAGGTCAAGGCCGAGAGCGGGGACCAGTGAGCCAGCTTGGGTCGGCAGTAGTGGCACCCGAGGACCTCAGTGCATCAGTGTTTATTTTATTCCGCAAACATTTTATCAGTCATCGAACATTTTTAAATTGTTATTGTTGGAAAACAGTTATTTTATTCCGCTGCTTTTATTTTAAACATTGAACTTGATTCACCGGGTGATTTTATGAGTAAGGCCATTTAAGTTCTTATACAAAGAAAATTTTTTATTTTCCGCAAATTTTCAAGCAAGGAGTTTTAGGGCCTTTACATAAAGGACTTTAGTTTAATCTCTAAACCCATTTGTAACCTCTTAACAAAAGACACTGCATTTGAGTGGAGTCAAGAATGTCAAAATGCTTTTGATAAAATCATTCGACATTTAACATCAGCTCCTATCATGCAACCTCCTGATTGGTCTTTACCCTTTGAAATCATGTGCGATGTGAGTGATTATGCAGTCGGTGCAGTATTGGGTCAAAGAAGAAACGGTAAGCCTTATGTGATATATTATGCAAGTAGAACTTTAAACAATGCTCAAATGAATTACTCCACAACTGAAAAAGAACTACTTGCTGTAATATTTGCATTATATAAATTTCGTTCTTATTTGATTGGATCAACGACTATTGTGTTTACTGATCATTCTGCTATTAGATATTTGTTGACCAAACAGGATGCAAAGCCACGACTGATACGATGGATTTTGTTGCTCCAAGAATTTGACATTGTGATCAAAGATAAAAAAAAAGAACCAAGAATGTCGTAGCCGATCATTTATCAAGACTAGTAACATGATCATCTTGTGAAATGACACCAATTAACGTTAATTTTCCTGATGAACATTTATTTTCAGTTACTACTACACCTTGGTTTGCTAACATAGTAAATTTTCTTGTGACAGGAAAATGTCACCGCAATGGAGTTCCCAAGATAAAAGAAAATTTTTGAATGAGGTAAAAAACTTTTATTGGGATGATCCGTATCTGTTCAAGTATTGTACAGATCAAATTTTTCGACGTTGCATACCCGACAATGAGGTAAGTAGTGTCATTAAATTTTGTCATTCAGAAGCATGCAGAGGACATTTTTCTTCAAAGAAAACGGCTGCAAAAAGTCTTGCAGTGTGGATTTTATTGGCCCACTTTGTTTAAAGACACCCACGAAATCTGCAAGATCTGTGAAAATTGTCAAAAATTGGGTGCGATTTCAAAAAGAAACATGATGCCTTTGAATCCTATCATTGAAATTGAAATCTTTGACTGTTGGGGAATTTATTTTATGGGACCTTTTCCACCGTCGTTTGGATACTTGTATATTTTAGTTGCAGTTGATTATATTTCCAAATGGATAAAGGCAATTCCATGTCGAATAAATGATCATAAAATCGTCATCAAATTTTTAAAAGAAAATATTTTTAGTAGATTTGGAATTCCTCGAGCCATGATAAGTGATGGGGGAACTCACTTTGTAAATAAACCATTTGCTTCATTAATGAAAAAATATGGTATTACTCATAAAGTAACTACTCCTTATCATCCTCAAACAAATGGACAAGTTAAATTAGCTAATAGGGAGATAAAGCAAATTTTGGAAAAAACTGTTAACTCAAATAGAAAAGATTGATGTCTGCGACTTAATGATGAACTTTTGGCATATCGAACAGCTTTTAAAACATCATTGAATATGTCTCCCTATAGGTTGGTTTATGGAAAACATTTTCAGTTGCCTGTGGAATTGGAACATAAAGCTTATTGGGCGATCAAAACTTTAAATTCAAGCATGGATGGAGCCAACAAATTGCGTAAATTGCAAATTAATGAACTTGATGAACTCAGAAATGACGCGTATGAGAATTCAAGGATTTATAAAGCAAAAATCAAATAATTTCATGATAAAACAATTCTTAGAAAATCTTTTGAGATTGGTAAAAAAGTTTTGCTTTATAATTCTCGACATCACATATTCCCTGGAAAATTACGATCAAGATGGACAGACCCACATGTTGTAAAGCATGTGTATACTTATGGAGCTGTGGATATTGAAAATCCTAAAAATGGTGATATTTTTAAAGTAAATGGACAAAGGCTTAAATCATTTTTAGAAAATGAAATCTTTCAAGAAGATTTTATTTCCCTTTCTGATCCTTGATTTTTTTTATTTTTTTGGTGTTGCATTTAAGTTTGTTTGTTTTTATTTCAGGTTTTCTTAATCTTTTTATTTTCCCGGTTAAATGGCGGATAACGGTACTACGTGACTCTCATAGTCGGTTAAATCAGTTTCCCACAATTGCTAATACAAAAATAAAAAAAAAATCATTTCTTTTCTTTTCAAGATGGATGAAATTCTCTAAAAAATTTGTAAATATTTTCCCTATGTTTCTGAAAATGTTCTAAGAAAAATTTATGCAGGAAGGTGTGAAAGATTGAGATTGCTAATGCAAAAAAGAATTCCAGAAGATATTCGTCTTGTAATAGAAGTTAAGGTCCGATCAGGAGGAGAAGTTCCACAATCATTGATCATTCGTTATTTGCCTAGATTAAGAAAAAGCACTTATGCGAAAAAACGAAGGGCCAAAAGTTTAGGGGTTTGTCATAAGTGTGCAAGATGGACTTGTGACAAACGATGCAGATCTTTGGGATGTATTTCCAATAACACAGAAGATAAAATTGGTTTCATTAAGAATGAGCTGAGTAAGGAGTCTTTAGATAACATCTTATTGACTTTTGAGACGCATTCTAGTGGACATGTGCATATAGAACTTCTCCGTTTATGGAAACAATTCCAAGATGAGCGTCATAGTCTTAGGAATCCGACTAAAAAAGACCTTGTTTGTTAATTTATAAGAAAATTGGATGGGAAGCATATCATCGACTCACAGAAGGCGTTGAAGCCGTTTCTGGACGTAAAACCAGAGGAAAATTGTGAGCCACAATCACACTAATGTTTATATGCATGTGTGTCATTATTGTTTTTACTATTTATTCTGTTTACAGTTGTGACCCATAGTTTTGTCATAATAACATATTACCCCTATAAAATCTCTCATCTTTCTCTCTATTTTCGCAGAAAAAAAAAGAAAGTAAAAACATGGCTGGATCCTCTGCACAAACGTTGAAAAATATTTGTGTATTTTGTGGGTCGAGTCCTGGAAAAAATGAAGTGTTTGTAGAAGCAGCGAATAATCTTAGAAAGATATTAGCTGAGAGAAAAATTCACTTGGTATATGGGGGAGGTAATATTGGGTTAATGGGATCTGTTTCAACATCTGCTCATCTTGGAGGTAGTCAGGTTTTGGTTATTATTCCTACAGCTTTAGCTGAAGGAAATATTACAGGTGTTATGATTGGGGAGGAATTAAAAGTTTTTTCTAGGTATGAAAGAATCACTCAAATGATTGAAAATTCTGATGCTTTTATCGCACTACCAGGTGGTTTTGGTACATTAGAAGAAATTTTTTACACTGTTTCTTGGGCACAACTTAATATCCATAATAAACCTGTTGGCTTGTTGAATATCAATAATTATTTTGACAGTTTGTTGACATTTCTTGATAAAGCTGTGGAACAGAATTTCTTTCAGAAAATTCACGACGGATGCTCATCTGTGCTTCAACTGCCGACCAATTAATTGATGATTTGGAAGCTTTTGTTCATAAGCTTGATCCGATGATAACAAAGATCAATTGGTCGCAATCAAGCAGTAAGAAAAGGAAGTTGGATCATTGATTCAAAAGTCGTGGATTGGTTTGCGTTTATTTCAGTTTGTTATCTTCAATAAAATTCCAGGTGATATCTCTTTCATTATGTACTCTTTATTAATAGTTATTTTGACATTAGGGAAAATTTCATATTCTGATTGGGGAAAGAACAAACTTATAAAAAAAAAATTTAAAAAATTAAAAAATAAAATATATATATTATTTTAAAATAAAATCATGTTTATTGTTTGTATCTTAGTAATTTTTGCAAAAATGTCATACATTACATGTTTGAAAGTTTTAAATTAGAACATGCATTAATCTATTTAAGAATGTTTAAATTTTTATTTGAAAAAAAAATCAATTTTAATATTCTGATCAAACCATTGTGATAAAATCATGTATTAAAGTATATGGCCCAAGATATACCTTATAAGAGTGCCTAAAATTTTAAACTTACACATATTTTGTGAGTGAGTGGAGAGGACTGAAAAAACAGCTTTCGAGCCTTTATTGATCATGAGAGAGACTATCTATTGTTTAGATCTTGAGTTCTTATTTTGAAAAAAAAAATGATATTTCCTGGAAAAAAAAAGAGAAAAATACAAAAAGAAAGATATTGAAGATCTATGTAATTTTTAAGTTATATGCTACGACCCATAAATCTCTCATAAAAAAAAAGAAAGAAAGAAAGAGAGAAATTTATTGTACAAATTAAATAAATATGTGGTCAAGAATCATAAATCTAGTCTGATTCCATGATGTTATGAAAAAAAAAAATATATATCAGGAAAAATATATAATAAGAACAACTAGATTTTGAATCAATGGATTTTCTATCTTTTGATTAGTTTGGCTCGTTTGTTTGTCTGCATTCTGTAAACCATTTTCTGAGCATTTATCTGTATTCCAACTCCATGAGAGAAATCGTTTCCATAAATTGAAACATTTATTAACCTGTAAGGATATGGAGTTGAGACTTTTACTAAGAATTTCTGAAGGCCGTGTACATTTAATTACCTGAAATAAGCTTTGAGTTGATCATCTCAAATTATTTCATAAATTATAATTATGATGATCTTGATATAAATTTGACAGTTTTCAAATTTAATTTAAACACTTAGATAGTTTTGATTACATTTCTATTTAAATTAATAATATGTTTTGTATTGCTATTACCTGCTTAAATTGCTAGGGACTAGCAATAAGCTGGTTGGGAGGTGTGATAAACATAAAAATTGTACATTAATTAAATGTTTTATAATATAAATATATAGTTTTTGTTTTTATTAAATGTTTAAATATTATATGTTTTATAATAAATTGTATAAAATATAAGTTGTTGTGTAATTATAAGTTTTTATTATTTTTACAGGTTCGATATAAGAAGAATAACCTTTGCGTTGCAAATGGGATTAAGATGATTCTTGGACCTGTAGAAAGTTGATGATAATATCTACAATATTGGTGACAAGCATGAGATAAAAATCCTCTGACAATTGAGATCAAATTAAGCAACAAATAAAGTTACCAAAGGAGTGGCAGTTTTATCATGCTCTAGTATTTTGACCATATCTCTCAAATTACTTGGTCAAATGGTTTGAAAAAAATACCACAACTAGACAACTCAATTATCCACATGTTTCTTTTTATGGGAAGAAGAAAATTCGGAGAAGAAGATTTTCAGAAGTGATGTGTAATATAATATAATATCTTGGAACACGAATGAAGACTTATGTGTAAAAAAAAAAATATTTTATTTGTGGTTGTCTCCCCAAATTTGGCTATAAATAGGGGTGTATTGTAATGTATTGAGATATCTCTCATTCTATGAACAAACCTTTGAGTTCATAATATTTCTCTCTATATTTTTTCTTTTTTTCTTCATTTAAATATAATTAGCATGTTAATTTCATATTCAAAGTTTCACACTTTGAATAATGAATAGCTAACTTCCTAAAGTTGAGATAAAAAGTTTCACACTCTTGGCATGATAATAAAGTCACTAAAGGTAATAATCTATGTTTTATATTATTTAATCATTATTTATTTTTTATGTTATATTTATTTTTTTAAGCATTTTTATACCCTACTTATAAGTGGAAGTTTTGATATATTGTTGCTATATGTTACACTAAATTCTTAGAACCATTTAAATGTTAGTTTGGTATTACCAATCATTTAAAGTGGATGCCTTGATTTATTATATATGAATATATTATAATAGTAAATTCTTGGAACCATTTAAATATTTGTTTGATTTTACCAACCATTTAAAGTGGGAACCTTGATTTACTATATATAAATATATCATAATATTAATTTCTTG
The DNA here is from genome assembly GCF_022965805.1 of Primulina eburnea. Lineage (NCBI taxonomy): Eukaryota > Viridiplantae > Streptophyta > Magnoliopsida > Lamiales > Gesneriaceae > Primulina > Primulina eburnea. Next base: position 29,501,861 of record NC_133102.1, read on the forward strand.
GTACCATTTAAATGTTAGTTTGGTTTTACCAACCATTTAACGTGGGAACCTTGATTTAGTGTTTACAAATATATATATAGTACAATAAATACTTGACAACATTTATAAGTTTTGGTATATATTATATACTTATAAGATAATACTCTATAACATAATATAAATATGATTATTTAATATATTGGAACCATTTTATTAAGTGGATTTCAATAATGTTCGTTAATGTTAACTTTATTAAAATACCAAGAGTGGATCCTTTAATCTCAACTACTTAAATTAAAATTTGAACAATTAAAAGTTACCAATTATAGATTCAAACAACTAAAAGAAAAAATAAATAAAAAGACATTGTAGTGGACTTGTAATTACCTTAGCTTCCCTGTGGATACGATATTCGGACTCACCGAATTATACTACTTGTGGACAACCTGCTCTTGGGAGTGCAACAATCAAAGTGACAACACCATTTTCCAAATGCTTTGCACGAGTATCTTCTTTGCATACTGGGCATGAATAATAACCATGTGTAGTACATCCACTAAGGTTACCATAGGCTGAAAAGTCATTGATGGTCCATAATAAGACTGCTTTAAGAGTGAAAAATTGTCACCTATAAGCATCATAGACACCATCAACTCCATCCCACAATCGTTGCAAATCTTCAACTAACACATCAAGATAGACATCTATATCGTTTCCTGGCTGTTTAGGCCCTGAAATGAGCATAGTTAGCATGATGAATTTTCTCTTCATAGACATGTTTGGAAGCAGATTATAGGTGACCAACATAATTGGCCAACAAATGTACCGACTACTAAATTTGCTATAAGGATTAATGCCATGAGCTGCAAGTGCCAGACGAAGATTTCTTGGTTCATTTTCAAAGTCGGGCCACATATGATCCACCAACTTCCAAGATGGTGAATCAGCTGGATGACATAACTGACCGGGAACTCCTGTGGTTTCTGCATGCCATGTTAAATTTTTGGACGTATGTAGAGATTTAAACATGCGCTTAAATCTTGGTATGGGAGGGAAATACTACAACACCTTTGCAGGAACACCTTTCATCTCAACGTTCTTCTTGGTTAGCTTCCACCGTGACAAGCCACATTTAGGGCAGTTTACGCAGTCTTTATATTTCTTCCTATAAAGAATGCAATCATTGGAACAAGCATGAATCTTTTCATGACTCAATGCCAAACAACTCAATGTCTTTTTTACATCATACATTTTGGTTGGCAGGTTGTGATTATCTGGTAGCATATCCCCAAAATCCATTAGTAGATCGGAAAATTGAGCGTCACTCATCCCATGCTTTGCTTTGGTGTTGTATAGTTTAATAATTGCACTCAACTTTGTGTAACACTTACATCCATTATACAAAGGTTTCTCTACTTCCTCTAAAAATTCCATAAACGCTTCTGGATTTTCTGTATAGTTATCATATGCTGCCTCACACATATTAGTGGTTTCAAAGTGTCCGTGATAGTTACTAATTGGCTCCTTGTTCGTGCTCCAATTTACTTTGTCACTTTCAGCAGAATCACCGTGCCAAATCCAATTCACATAATTTTGACTAAAACCATAGAAATAAAGATGCTCTCGAATGGACTTAGCTGGTAATTTTTTAAGATTTTTACATTAACAACAAGGACAATGAATGAAATTGCGGTCAATATGGGGATTCTCTAAACAACCTCTGATAAACAGTTCCACACCCTCCTCGTACTGTTTTGACCTTCTATCCGAGTGAATCCAAGATTTATCCATTTCAATACAGCAAAATACCAGAAATATATAACAATAAACTTGATCTAAACCTGAAAATATTACATTTAATAATGTCATTTTCAATTTAATTTGTTGAACGCAAAAAAAAACGAAAGAAGACTACAAATAAAGCAACATTGGTAAGTAGACAGTTTAATCAAGAAAATTAGTACAGAAAAATGGATATCTCTTCAAAGCACGATTGGAAAAGCCTCAAAACACAGATGCATATAAGTTAGAAAAACAAAAAATTCGACGGAGACAATGACTAACAAACACCGTCATGTCCAGTCCTCATCACACATTGCATATAAGTTAGAAAAACAGAAAATTAGACAATGCCTAACAAGAAGGGGACAAAAAATATTTTAGACATTGCCGAATATTAGGAACCCAGAGACGGACAACCAAGACGACAACAAGAAATTAATCAATTATCGTTCCAATCAATACCATACCTCGGGAAACTGGTGACAGGACTAACACAGGTAAAGCAATATCGTTCCAGTCAAAATGGAGAAGAAACAAAGGCGCAGGGGACGGCGGTTGTGTATCTCAGTCGCTTCTTCCGTCTCAGTGCTTTGAACGGTGGTGGCGGTGGTAGTGTTTTGCTTCCCTTTCGGTGAGTGGAACGGCGGTGGTGTTGGTGGTTCGAAGCGAACGGCGGTGAGTGGAACGGCGGTGGTGTTAGGGTTAATTTTGAAGGAAAATGTGGATTGATCGAATGAGCTCGTCTCTGAATGATATATGATATAATCGATATTAAATATTTAATTAAACTTATCGGTTCATCTTTTTACTTCAGTATGAATTTATTTTTCTTATTTTTTACTGCATCAACATTGATATGCCGAACTAAAATATAATAAAAAAATACAGTAAGCACGTGTCTTTAAACATCCGAAGTAAAATATATTATTGGTAATGTATTACTTCGTAATTTATTATTGCCGAAGTAACGCCTGCCGAAGTAAAATCCGATTTTTATACTAGTGCCTTCTTAATTCCTAGCAACCAATACAACAACTGCAAATCTTTTATATAGCTTCGTACTCCCAGGATGAATAGAGTACGGAGATATATGGGCCTCTGATAGAATATCTGCTCGAATAGAATCACTGCTAGGAACCCACATTCTATCTTGGTATCTCACAATACCGTCGCTAAATGTATACAAGTTACTGCCCTTGGCCGCATCTCTCTGCTTCCACTTTGCCAACTGCTCATCTGCTGACTGACCACTGCGAATACGGTCTAGAAGGGAAGACTGGATCGTCAAAGTAGATAGACGGGGAACTCTTCCTCGAGGATAAGTCTCCAGATCAAACCTCTGCATCTCAGACTGAAGAGGTCTCGAAATCGTCAAATGAGCCATCACTGCGACTTTCCTGCTCAGTGCATCCGCAACTACATTAGCCTTCCCGGGTGGTAGCTAAAGTCACAGTCATAGTCCTTCACTAGCTCCAACCAACGCTTCTGACTCATATTCAGCTCTTTCTGCGTAAAGAATTACTTGAGGCTCTTATGGTCAGAAAAGATCTGGCACTTCTCTTCGTACAAATAATGCCTCCAAATCTTCAAGGCAAAAACTACGGTGGCCAGCTCTAGATCATGGGTAGGGTAATTCTTCTCATGGGTCTTCAACTGTCGAGAAGCATACGCTATCACCTTCCCATGCTGCATCAACACTGCGCCTAAACCAAGTTCGAAGCATCGGTATACAAAACAAAGTCTCCAGGCCCTAACGGCATGGCCAATACTGGTGCTGAGATAAAAGCTTGCTTCAAAGTATCGAAGCTCTTCTGACACTCATCGCTCCACACAAATTTCGTATTCTTCTTTTTCAACGATGTAAGTGGAACTGCGATAGAGGAGAATCCCTGAATAAACTTCCGATAATATCCTGTTACCCAACGAAACTACGGATCTCTGATGCATTCTGGGCACAACCCAATCTCTGACTGCTGCAACTTTTGCTGGGTCTACCTCAATACCGCTGCTAGAAACGATGTGGAATAAGAACGCCACCTTCTCTAACCAAAATTCGCATTTACTGAACTTCGCGAATAGCTTATGCTTTGAAAGGTCTGCAAAACTGTGGCAGATGTCTACTGTGATCCTCTTGATTCTTTGAGTAGACGAGAATGTCATCTATGAATACTATCACAAACTGATCAAGAGACGGCTGAAATATGTGATTCATGAGATCCATGAAGATCGCTGACGCATTCGTCAAACCGAACGGCATCACAAGGAACTCGAAGTGGCCATAACGAGTCCAAAAAGAAGTCTTGAGAACATCGGCGCCCTTCACTGGTGATAACCAGAACGCAGATCATTCTTTGAGAAAACTGAAGCTCCCTGCAACTGGTCAAATAAATATTCAATCCTCGGGAATGGGTATTTTTTCTTCACTGTAACCCTGTTCAACTCCCGCTAATCAATGCAAAGCCTTATCGTACCATCCTTCTTCTTCACAAACAAGACTGGCGTGCCCCATGGTGGAAAACTCTGGCGAATGAACTCCTTGTCAAGAAGTTCTTGAATCCGCTTCATAAGTTCTGCCATCTCTGTCGGTGCTAATCGGTACGGTGCTTTGGAGATTGGAGCCGTACCTGGAATAAGCTCAATAGAAAACTCCACCTCTTGCTCGGGTGGCATACCAGAGACGTCATTAGGAAACACGTCTAGAAAATCCCTAACAATGGAACATCGGAGGCTAACTGACTGGGTGCCTTGGGAACGGGTATAAAAGTTGCTAAAAACGCCCGACACCCTCTATGCATGAGATTCCTAGCCTGGACACAAGATATCAAACGCAATAAATGAAAGTACCTGTTTGGTTCGAATAAGAACTGCTCCATCCCAGGCGGTCGGACTAGAACAGATCTACGCTGAAAGTCGATCAAAACAATAGTCAGTCCATACCCAGAATGATATCAAACTCTGACATCGGCAAAACGATAAGATCCGCATAAACAAGATTGCCATGAAGCTCGAGGTCTATGTCTCGGATCACATTAGTAGCTGCCATCTCCTCTCCCGAAGGAAGTACTACTGAATAGGCTATATCTATCCCAATGGTCTTGACCTTGAGAAAATTAGCAAAGGTCTCCGAAATGAATGAACGGGTAGCCCTTGAATCTATCAAGGCTTTCATAGGTGAACCAGCTATAAAAATTCTCCCTGAAAGATTGGAACGTCAAGCTGAACGCAATAATCACAAGAACTAACCTATAGAGATGCGAAGGTCAAAGTTCTTCTAACCTAATTCCCGAAAGTATCACTGATTAGAGCATGCAATCTTATCACAATTCTAAGTTCAAAATATTAATCCAGATTCCCAAAACCTTGAATTTCAAATTTTAACGTAAAGCTTTAAGATACCTGTCATGAGCATGGAGTCTGGGTTCGTCTGCGCTGCATGGAGTGCAAAAACTCTGCCTTGGTTAGGTAGACTCTCCTGTGGGCATTGCTGCAGCAAGTGGTAACACTTCCTTGAACCATACATACACGCTCCAGCATGGCCGCATGTGCACCTAGGATAGACTGGGTGCTCAAAAATCCTCGGGACTGCGCGTCCCTGCGGCTGCTGCTGTCCTCTGTTTCTTGGTGGGCCGTGGAAAGGCCTCTTACTCTGGGGCTGCTACTGAGGACGAGGGCGTGTGGCACTTGGACTGGTCACTTGCCCTGGCGGTCTTTCTCTATATCATTCAGATCCTGCTCTACAGCTAGCGCTCTGGAGACAGCGACATCATAAGTAGTAGGGCCAGCCACCCTAATATCGCAGCGCAAGATCGGCCGCATACCATCTAGAAAATGACTCAGTTTTGCTCTGGCATCGTTGGCAATCAGCGGCACAAAATGGCAACTGCTCTCAAACTTACGGATGAACTCCATAACAGTCATATCTCCCTGCCTCAAGGTCATGAACTCCCTGGTCAACCTGGCACGCACCTCTTCAGTAAAATATTTCAAGTAGAATACTTCGGTGAAGCACGTCCAGCTCAGAGTTGCCAAGTTCAGGGCTACGGATGCTCCTTCCCACCATAAGCGGGCGTCTCCTCCAAATAGATAGGTCGCAAAACGGACCCTATCCTCGTCTCTAAACTCCATGAACTCGAAGATAACCTCCAGGGACTTAATCCAGCACTCAGCGATAATGAGATCTGCAGTCCCTGAAAACTCCTTCGGTCTCATCTTCATGAACCGCTCATAGGTAGCCTCATGCCCTGCCGGCCTGGTTCCCAAAGCATTGTTCTCCGAAAACTGTGCGAAGAACTGAGTCATCCCAGCTAACATCTGGGCATTCATGTCCGGTGGAGGAAGTGGAGGTACATTCCTCTCCTGCCTCTGATTCTTGCCGTCCTCCTGGCGAGGTTCATCATCTCTCGTGCGCTCAAGAATACGTCTAGGAGGCATACTGTTCCATACATAACCCATACGTAACTAACATGCATAATCTCTATTATTTCTTTAAATTTAAATAAATACTGCGTAATCAAAATCTGAACGTAAAATATTTCGTGAAAACATGCTGTTAAAATATTTTATTCTTTAAAAAAATGCGTAAACGTAAAACATACAGACCGAAGACGTGACTTCGTGAGCTTCTCGAGATCAGTAGTAGTATAACCCTTTACAAGAACATAGATTCTGATACCAACTGTAGAGGCCCGTATTTCGTATACATGAAATTTGCGGAATAATTTAAAATTTTATCTTTAAATAAATTAAAATGCCTCGTTCATAAAATATACTGATAAAAAAATTCAATGTTTAAAGTAGCAGCCGAAGTAAATAATGTTTTCAAAATAACAACTTAAAATAATTCAAAAAAATAAAAACTGAGTCTGGAATAAAAATAATAAGTGCTGAAAATGAGGTCCTCGGGTTCCTACTACTGCCGAACCAAGCTAGCTCACTGGTCCCCGCCCTCGGTTCCGACCTCATCAGTACCTACAACAACCAAGTTTAGTGAGTCTAAAGACTCAGCATGCATATATCGTGAATAACAAGTAAAATATATCATAAAGTTTCATTCCATGTAAAGATATCATATCGTAAAGTGTAACGTGGAAATCGTGTCATTAATAATTATAAATACGTGCATAACTGAACTGAGAATCGTAAGTGAAATGTTTGCTCGATAGAGCCCTGTCATGAAATAGCATATAATAATTTTCTGTTGAGAATATGTTCTACGCAAGTGGCCCATAACGTGAACTGAATCTTCTGATCAGACTAAACCACAGTATACTGGGCGGTAGAGATCATCACAGTCCTTGGACTGGATATCCGTACCCATACATGAACATGAACTGTTCAGTAGCCACAGATGAAGTAATAATCCCATAAGCTACAATCCCATGAGTGTGAAGTAGCCACAAGACATATCGCATATATTTCAAAAATAAACTTTTATATTTAAGCATATAATATAATTAAATTCCTGAGTTATTTTACCAATTGGGTTGGATCGTTCCCAGGCTCATTGCGACCTAATTCTAACGTGAAAGACATGCAAATAACTTGACTTGACCATGCAAATAACTTAACTTGACCAACGATTCAAAATCGAACTAAAAACGGGACTATTACGCCCAACAAACTTAATATTTAAGAATGACTCCGTACCAACCCGAACCATCATTTAGTCATGACTAAAATACACCTAAAATACTGGAAATAATTACCAAGGGCTGTAATACATGAAAATTATGCATGGAGGCCAAAATCATGAAACGCCCTTTCGAGAGTCACTTTGGCACATTGCACCGTAAATTCTCGTACGACCTCTAAACTTAACCAAGTCACGAACGGCCAAAAACATGACCTTCCTAACTCAATAAGGCACTGTCCAATCCAAGGCCATAGGCTAAAAGCCAACCAAGAACTCATACAAGCCTCTGAACCGAAGCACAAAGTTGCAATAAAGAAAATTACGCAGCAGCTGTTGCGCTTCCTTGCATCGTTTGCAAGGCTAATGGCCATTGGGGCCTGAACCACAGACCAGAGCCTCTTACTAACATCCTAAGGTATGGTTTGAACCATGGCTAAGGGCCCTAGGCCAGCCACAATCCAAGCCAACACCTACGACAAACCTGAAGCTCTACCCGAGAACACATTATGAACCGTGGGGGAGTGTAGCTTATTTTGCTGTCAAATGAAGGATCCAATGGTTATGAGGTTAACCATGGTCCATTATAGACATGCTAAGGTATTTTATGAGTCATGGATAAGGGCTAGAAGCCAACCAAAACCCATCTAACACCTCAAAACCGAAACTCAACACACTCAACGAAACCAGAATTTTAAAACCGAAGGGGCGCTGTTCTTTGTTTTATTTTTTAAACCGATGGAACCATGAACCAAGCCATGAAAGGGCATCTTGGTCACGTCCTAGGCATGTCAAGGAAGGGTTACAACCATGGTTACAGGCCCAAAATCCAACCAATATTCGAACCTCCCTGTACAAACCGAAAAACCAGAATTTCGAGACACGAAATGCACCATGGACGAGTTGCTGTCCATTAGCGTTGCTGGGGGAGGAAGGGCTTTAACCAACGGACTAACACCTTCCTAGCACACACTATATCATGTCTATAAGCAGCCTTGAGCCCCTGGGAATCGAGCCAACCCTGAAACCACCAAAACCAACAAAAGCGTGAAGAACAAGTGGCGACCGAAATTCTGTGCAGATTTTTCTTTGAAAGTTGCTGTCCAAATTCGGTTTTGCCATGGAAATCATGATCATGTAATGTTTTAAAATATTTATATAACTTGATTGAAGAGCAAAGAAATAACATAAACATGCCTTGGATTTGTTTGAAACGAAAACAAATCAATACGACGACGCGGCGCGGCAGAGACGGAGTTGCTTTACTCTCTTGTTTTCTCTCTAGTTTTCTCACGATTTTTCTCTTGTGCTCTCTCGATTTTTCTTTCTGAAAGTCTACTGGATTTCGAGAATATGGAATGGGAGAGAAGGCTAGGAAACTAAATGGGAAGGTTGCAAGATAAAGGGAGAAAATCAATCTTGCTATCTTTTTAGTTTGCGAAATAGGGAATGATAATGATATGATTTTATTTGAGGGATATTACAGGGATGAGAGGGCCGAATTCATCATTCAAATTAAGGTAGAAAATTTGCTTAATTAATTATTATTGGAGATTAAATGTGATGGAATTGTATCCCAAGAAAAGATAAGGAAATGAATTAAAGATGGAGAGTTGCAAAATATTTTTAAATTTATAAAGGAGGTGGACGATTTTTCTTATCAAAAGTGAGGGTAAGAAAATTGATTAATTAATAATTATTGAGGATTTAAAGTTGAAGGAATTATTCTACATGAAGGGATAAGGAAAGATGTCAAAAATGGAGAGTTGACAAATCAAAGTTAACTCTTTAAGGGGGTGGCTGAATTTTGCAATAAAAATATAGGGGAAAATATTGCTAAATCTTGTATTTTAAATCTTTAAAGTTTTATCTACCCATTAAGTATTTTAGTGAATGAATAAGTTAATTTAGGATAGTAATTATCTTGCATGCATGGCAAATTCTTAAATTAAATTACTAACAAGTTAAGTTTCAATTTCTTAAATAAAATAAGCCTAGATTAACTTATCTCAATTGTTCGCATATTTTAATTTAGACTTTTAATTAAATTATTGGACATAAAAGAATTAATTTACTCCTTATCTCTAATTAATTAAATAAACTCTTAACTTTCTTTTACATTAAAATAACTTATTATTTATCTTAAATAAATTGTATGAATGTTTTCTTAATATTAAATTTTTATCTTCATACTCCAACTCCAGTCCGGCATCGCTTATTTAACTGAAAGATAAAACAATACATGCTATTTAAAATAAATAATCATGACTAACAACTTTAAAAAAAATGCTTTAAGTAATAAAGAAAAATCATTTTTAATTTAAATATTAGAAATTATGCATGGCTTATACGTAGTCTGATTTACGGGTTCTACATGTCAAGCCTTACCCATCGATGTTGAACCTTAATGGACGATCGCCATGAGTTCCCTCAATAATATGAGCCGAAATCATGGGAGTTCCACGTAGTTCACATCACAATGTCAATGGATGTCACAGCTTTCCGATGTCCAAGGCCCCCCCAATAATATGAGCCGAGCCCCGAACACGGGTAGCGTTCATCATGCACCCATTCTCGATGGAAGACATGGAAATTATAAACACATTTATAATTTCTTTTTCGGGCTTGATATTAATTTTGAATCTTATTCAAAATGAGATTGTTTAATTTTGAAAGGTCTCATCATTAATTCTATTTAAAAAGCTCACCATGTTTGATCGTATGTTTGCCAGATTCATGCAACTTTGTTATTATCATAATAATAACCCACATATTCATTGTTTATAACATATCTTGCATATATTATAAACCAAAAAACAAAACAAGGATGATCAATCGGCCCAATACTAATGGCCCGTGTGAGCTAAACACGGGGCTAGGTCAAATCCTAGGAAAATGCATGGGATGCAAATGCAACTATTACATAAGCTTCAAATATTTACATGTCTTCGATTTTCATAATCATCAATGCCACCATCTTCCAATCTTGATCTTCTACTATACTAATATTTACAAATAAATATCCATGGCAAATAGGGATACATCTCATGAGATGAGAACGGGACATAAACCAAGCCCACTTGAAAGTTGATATTATTACAATCATTCAAAACAAAATATCCTAGCATACATCTAGCAAATTGAGCTTGGGCTTTTGATCATCTTTCATGCATAATATCACATATCATACACCATTAATTAATTATCACAATAATTAATTGATCCAATATTATATATCTTGATCCAATCACTAACCGCCACGATTATAAACTAAATTAACAAAGTATACAAACTCCTTTGTCTACTTTCTAATTAATTTATTTAAACCGAATTTCTTGTAAATCACCATTTATTATAAATAATTAAATTCCAACTTCAATTATTTATTTCATGAGAAAATATGTACAACTTTTGTAAATTTAAACTTAAGGAGCCAAAAAATCATTTTCCACCAAAAAACATTTTGGTCCATTTAAATTACACAAAATCTGTTAGCCATCTAATGGCCAACAACTTTAAGGCCCATGACACTTTGATATTCCAAAACACTTTTGGAAACCTTAGTCGTCATCGCCGTCACCGAATTCAGGCCAACAAGCAAAAAAAAGTTGTTTTTTTTAAATTTTTAAAGGGGTTGTTCGGGCACCCCCTCGGGCTGCCCTTGCTTCCCATAACGGGCAGCCCCATAGGCAGCCCGAGCTGCCCGAAATGGGCAGCAACTTGATGCCCAAAAATCCCCAAAACTGGCTTCGATTTTTGTTGCAAAAATTATATCATGTGGTTAGAAATATACCTCAATATAATATCATGTATATGCTACACAAAATAATATTCATAGCTCATGATACCACTTGAAAGGGATCGTTTAAGGTGCCCGAAATGCGCAATGGAAGTTTAAAAAATTTTATAGCCAAAACCAAGCACCCTAAACACTACGATGTGTAGCAAATACAATAAAACACAAAATGACATTCATAGTGTGTTAAAAAAATTACCTATCAATCATAAGGATTGATGTTTTGGCTCCAACCAAGTTGTAAACAACTTGGGTCTTGAGGGTAGACAATCTAAAATCTTCCAACACCACTCCTTGCTCAAATGGACTCCTTCCTTCAAAATTTGGTCCACCACTAACAAAGTAGAAACACTATAATTTTGCACTATAAAAATTAGAGTATTTTTCATTGAGGAGACTAAGCTTTCCTCAACAATTGAAGAAAGAAAAATGGAGAGAATTAGCTAAGGAATTTCGGCCAAGGTAGCTTGGAGTAGAGAAGGAGAAATTTTTTTTTTGGTTGTGGAAAAATTTGAAGCAAAAAGTTGCAAGTGCATGACATACCATTAATTCAAAAGTTGCCTCCAACCCTTCACCTCCCAATCGTTCAATTCTATATAAGCTTGTAACAATTACAAGGCCCATGAACTTTTATTTAAATGTCTCAAACACATTTGAGTCCATTTAAACTTTACTTGATTTTACTCAAGCCCACTAGTTTAATAATTATTTTTAAATGGGCTCTACAAGGCCTATTGTTATTTAATTAAATCAACACTTGAATTAATTTAATCATTTGGACTCTACTAGGTCTACTTGTGTTTAATTAATTCAAAACTTTAATTAATTTAGTTTAGTCCATAATAACGTTTATGAAAATCACAATTTTCAAACACATTATTTGTAATGCCCGAGATTTTATTTTGTTAATCCGAGATTATTGATCTATAAATTGTTGCGATTAGAAGGACCGCACCGAGCCAAGAGTTGAGAAACTATGTAATATGTACGAGGGCAGAACACATCGCGCATATGCGCGAGAAGAGGCGCGCATATGGCCGAGCATGGCAGAAGACCTCGCGCATATGCGCGAGTATGTGAACAGAAGAAGTGCCGAGACAGTAGGTCTCGCGCATATGCGCGAAGACAGGATGCGCATTTGCGCGAGCAGTTGAAGTGTTATGCGACGAGATAGTAGGTCTCGCGCATATGCGTCGATGATGGTTGCGCATATGCACGAGACGTGCAGCACAAAGAATGTAAGGCTCGAGATTATTAGTCTTCATTGACGTGAGACTCAAAAGATATGAGTATGCATGACATGCAACGGGAGGTATTAAGTAATATGAGATGAGAAAATATTCAAAATAAGATAGAACAGACGGCACACATGCGCGAAGATATGAGCGCATATGCACGAGAATTACAGTAGCATCGGCGCACATGCACAAGATAAGGCGTGCATATGCACGACACGTCCAGAAACATTGGCGCACATGCGCGACACCTCCAGTGCCTTTGGCGCACATGCACGAGTTGAAGCGCGCATCTGCGCGAGGTGTTGTATTGCCGAGACCCGTAGGTCTCGCGCATATGCGCGAGTGATGTCGCGCATATGCGCGAGATGTGTAATACAAAGAATTATAAAACTTGTCCTTGCCATGCAATATAAGGGTAGGTGTCTTCTTTACTTGCCATTTCAGCATCAGATAACCGAGCATAGTCCAGGAAAGGTGCAAGCTTTTTTCGTAGATTTGAATTAGACTTATGCAAGATTTAGCCATACAAATTTAAATCCGAGACAAGATTTGGACTCCTCTTGACAAGGGCTTCAAAAGGGTATACTTTTTATATCTTTTCAGCATGTTTTGAAAGTTACATGTTGAGAAAAGTATGATATGATACCTATTATGTGTTCTTGTGAAGTTAGTAATCATATATTCGAAGTCGGATCGATTAACGGATGTCATATGCAATTGTTACGATTTTCCAGCATGTTTAGAGTTAAATATGCAGATTTTGAGTACTATCATATGCTTATGATGATGTTTATGAGTTGAGACTTATGAATTAGTGATATATGTTGAGAGTCGGATTGACCGGTATCGAGAAATTACGTCGTTATGCCGTCAAATTGTACCGAGATCAAGTAATGAATTGGATATGTGTTGATTGAGATTAGAGATTGATAGAATGTGTATCAAAATTCCCATTTCAGATTTGATATTGACATATTCGTCTCCGAGACTTCGACTACGACACAGATTGTGCGGCGAAAGGTATAATTCATGTTTTGTTTGGGGAAGACACAACTCAAATGAGATTCAATTTCAGTTTCCCAACAAAATCACATACTAGATTTATTGTTTATCTCTTTGATATGATTTGGATTTGTTTATAGATTTTTATTCAAATCTTTTGATATAATCATGCTTTGTCTATAGATTTATATTCAAGCATTGAGATAGGAGAGTGACAGAATTGTCAAACTAGACGTTCGGTGTATCGACGCATAAGAGCAGATTTCCTCCGATTGTAGACATTCGATACAGACACGACCGAAGTCTAGGAGTAAGACGTACAGTTACCCCGATTGGGAGGGTAGGTAACAGACAGTAACGTCTTATTCACCCCGGGATCCCTAGAGTAGAGTCGAGTTGAGTCAAGACATGATTTGATTTGCATTGCATGCTTATATAGATTGGTTTCATAGACTGTGGAACCCATTATTATTTCTTTTATGCAACGCTTTTATGCATGATTCATGATTTTATGTTAGCATGTATACATGTTTTATAATGGGATTTGTTCTCACCGGAGTTTCCGGCTGTTTTTATGTCTGTATGTGTGCATAACAACAGGTGGGGCAGGATCTAGGTCACGACAGAGATGTGTTCGAGATAGCGTGGTGACTACGGGCGCAGAAGATGACTAGTGACTCTTATTAGACTTAGACTACTTGTATTTGTATTTTGTAGTAAACACTAGTTGGATTGATGTATTAGAACAAGACATGTTTGTATGTTTGTAAAATAAGTAAAGACCTTATGCTTATTTATATTCATTAGAATTAATGTTAAAAAGCGAAAATTTGACCCACATTTTCTCACAGATCCAATTAATCCCAGATCGAATCGATTTAGAGCCCGGGTCCCCACAACAGGTGGTATCAGAGCAGTAGGTTCTGTAGACTGAGGTAGAATAGAATGAGCGGGGTAGATCGAGCCATCTTCCTTGCTTTTGATGTGCTTGCATGATTTATTGCTTTCCTTATTATGTGTTATATTATATCTGAATTGATTTACAGCATATAATTGCCAAGACTGAATCAGAACTGATTCTGGATCAGAGGTATATGATCAAAGGAGGGCTGAGACAGCTTGTATAGACTGTGTACTAACCTATTTGATAACCAGATATGCCACCTAGAAGGATACCGCAACCAGCTGCAGGACAAGTGTCAGAACAGGGGAGTACATCAGGTACTCAGATGGACGTAACCGCTACCCCGATGGAGACTCTGTTGAAGCGGTTTCAGTCGTTCCGACCCCCGACTTTGAAAGGCACTGAGAATGCAGCGGATTGCGAAAGCTGACTGGATGATATAGAAATGTTATTTGAATCACTTGCCTATTCAGATGAACATAGAGTAAAGCTGATTGGGCATCAATTTCAAGATGTGGCCAAGAGTTGGTGGCTAACGGCGAAACGAGCCCTAAAACATCGAGGTATTGATATTACTTGGAAAGTTTTTAAAGATGAATTTTATCAACGTTTCTTTCCAGTGTCATACCGAAAAGACAAAGGGGCAGAGTTCACCAACTTGAGACAGGGCCAGTGGAACATAGAGGAGTATGTTGCCAAATTCTCGTCCTTGCTTCGATTTGCACCACATGTAGCAGGGAATGACGACGCGGTCGCCGATCAATTCATAAATGGTTTGAATCTGGATATTTTTACCCTAGTGAACACGGGGAGACCCAACACTTTTTCTGAGGCGCTGAACCGAGCGAAGGGAGCAGAGGCTGGCTTGATTAGGCAGCGGGGAGCTTCCTATAGTGTTATGGGTCAGAGACAGCCACCGCCCGCCGCACAGTTTACACCACCTCCTCCTCGATTTGATAGTGGAAGCAGTAGTGGCAAGAAAGAGCTTTTAAAAGCTAAGGGTAAGCAGTTTAAGAGAGCAGGGAGCAGTTCGTCGAGCTCCAGTGGGTCAAGACAGAGAGGTCCTGGCCAGAGTACCGATTATACAGGTGTTTATTGCAGTCAGTGAGCCAACCTCCCAGACAACAGGCTCAGGTGTTTGAATTGACAGAGGAGCAGGCACAGGATGCGCCAGATGACGTGATTGCAGGTAACTGTTTTCTTTGCGGTTATCCTGCATATGTGTTGATAGATACAGGTTCATCACATACATTTATATCAGAACGTTTTGCATTGACACATGCATTGCCTGTCGAGTCCTTGTCCACTGTAGTGTCTATTTCTTCTCCGTTGGGAAGTGGTCTTATATCTGTGACTTCTGTTAGACATTGTATACTACAGTTTGAGGGGCATGAAATTGATTTGGACTGTGTTGTACTTGGTTTATCTAACTTTGATTGTATTGTCGGGATTAACATGTTGACTAAGTACAGAGCTACCGTAGATTGTTTTCACAAGATTGTCAGATTCAGACCTGAAATGACAGAAGAATGGAAATTCTACGGTAAGAATTCCAGATCTCGGATTCCCTTAGTATCTGCTTTGACTATGAGTAGATTGTTACAGAAAGGAGCAGAGTGGTTCCTTATTTATTCTGTAGACCTACAGAGATCGAGCCCGGCATTGGCAGATTTGCCAGTAGTACGGGAGTTTGCAGATGTATTTCCTGACGAGATTCCCGGGTTACCTCCAGCCCGAGAGGTTGATTTCAGCATAGATCTTATTCCAGGTACCATTCCTATTTCGAGAGCTATGTATAGGATGGCACCGATAGAGCTGAAAGAACTGAAAGCACAGTTAGAAGATCTTCTAACCAAGGGATATATCAGACCTAGTGTATCTCCTTGGGGCGCAACAGTGCTATTTGTGCGAAAGAAAGACGGTTCTATGAGATTATTTATAGATTACAGACAACTGAACAAGGCAACGATAAGGAACAAATATCCTTAGCCTAGAATCGACGACTTATTTGATCAGTTTCAGGGATCTTCTATCTATTCCAAGATTGATTTACGATCGGGATATCACCAACTCAGAGTTCGAGATGTTGATATACCGAAGACAGCATTCCGGATCAGGTATGGACACTACGAGTTTGTTGTCATGCCTTTTGGTTTAACGAATGCTCCAGCGGTGTTTATGAGTTTGATGAACCGCATCTTTCAGAGGTACTTGGATGAGTTTGTGATTGTTTTTATTGATGATATTTTGGTGTATTCTAAGAATCTGAATGAACATGCCAATCATTTGAGACTTGTGTTGCAAACACTGAGAAATGAAAGATTATATGCTAAGCTGTCAAAATGTGAGTTTTGGCTGAAACAGGTTGTCTTCTTGGGTCATATCATATCTAGAGACGGTATTTCTGTGGATCCGAATAAAGTTGAAGCTGTTATCAGTTGGCCGAGACCGATTTCTGTGCCAGAGATACGCAGTTTCATGGGTCTAGCAGGGTACTATAGAAGATTCATCAAAGATTTCTCCAGCATTGCGAAACCGATTACCCAGTTGACACAGAAGAATACGCCATTTGTGTGGTCTGAAGATTGTGAGTCTAGCTTCTTAGAATTGAAGAAGAGGCTGACCAGTGCACCTGTCTTGATGATTCCTTCAGGTACGGGTGATTTCGTTGTATATTGTGATGCATCTCACAGAGGGCTGGGGTGTGTTCTTATGCAGCGAGGTCATGTGATCGCATACGCCTCAAGACAGCTGAAGACTCACGAAACTCGATACCCAATTCATGATCTTGAATTGGCGGCTATCGTATTTGCATTAAAGATTTGGCGTCATTATCTTTATGGCGAGAGATTTGAAATCTACTCGGATCATAAAAGCCTGAACTACTTATTTTCTCAGTCAGAATTGAACATGAGACAGCACAGATGGCTCGATTTGTTAAAAGACTTTGATTGCGAAACCAAATACTATCCAGGAAAGTCAAATGCAGCAGCAGACGCCTTGAGTCGAAAGGTTTGTGCTTTATCCTTGTCGACGATAGGGGTTTCGAATTTAGTTGAAGATTGTTATTTGTCTGGATTAGCATTTGATACAGGTAGTAGACCATTGCTACTTTATTCGATTAAAGTTGAACCAGATTTGATTATGCGAATTAAATAAGCACAAAGAACGGATCAGAATGTTCAGAAATCAATTCAGATGGTCAGATCAGGGCATGTGTCAGAATATCAGGTACGTGATCAGGTACTATACGTGAATAACCGTCTTGTAGTGCCAGATGTTTCAGATTTGAAATAACAGATTTTGTCAGAAGCGCACTGTAGTCGGTTTAGCATTCATCCTGGAGGTCGTAAAATGTACAACGATCTGAAGACACAATTATGGTGGAAACAGATGAAGACAGATATTGCAGAATTTGTGTCTAAGTGCTTAAACTGCCAACAGGTGAAGGCTGAGATAAAGAAGCTCGGAGGTTTACTTCAGAGTCTGTCTATTCCAGAATGGAAATGGGATCACATTTCCATGGATTTCGTGACGAAGTTACCTCGATCATCCCGGGGCTGTGACGCGATTTGGGTCATTATTGACAGATTAACCAAATCAGCGTGTTTTCTTCCATACAGAATGACATATCGACACGATCAGATGGCTGAGATCTATGTCCGAGAGGTAGTCAGATTGCATGGTGTGCCGAAGTCTATCGTATCAGATCGTGATTCACGATTCACTTCACACTTTTGGCACAGCTTGCAGTAGGCTTTGGGTACGACATTACACCTGAGTACTGCATATCATCCTCAGACAGGCGGACAGTCAGAGCGGACTCCAGACATTAGAGGACATGTTGAGAGCTGTAGTACTAGACTTTGGTACTAGTTGGCAAGATTCACTACCTTTGTGTGAATTCTCATACAACAACAGCTATCAGACGAGCATCGAGATGGCACCGTTTGAAGCTTTGTATGGCAAGAAGTGCAGATCTCCGTTGTACTGGGATGATATATCTGAGGTACCAGAACTTGGGCCTGATATGATCCGTGAAATGACTGAAAAGGTAAAAATCATTCAGAAAATAATGAAGACGGCACAGGATAGGCAAGCCAAATACGCCAATATCAGACGTAGGCCGTTGGTATTCGAGCAAGGAGATAGAGTGTTTCTAAAGATTTCCCCTTTCCGAGGCGTTGTCAGATTTGGCAAACGCGGGAAACTGTCTCCTAGATACATCGGTCCATATGAGATTTTAGAAAATATTGGCGATCGAGCATATCGATTGGCTCTTCCTCCTTCTTTATCTGGGATACATGATGTTTTTCATGTATCGATGTTACGTAAATATATGCCAGATATTTCTCATGTCATTCACCCTGACGAAGCCGAGCTTGATCAGACATTGAGTTATGTTGAACAACCGATACAGATTCTTGATCGGAAAGAAAAGAAGCTCAAAACGAAGACTATTCCACTAGTGAAAGTCCAGTGGAGTCGTCATGGCATCGAAGAAGCGACTTGGGAGACAGAAGCAGATATGAGACAGAAACATCCCGAGTTATTTACATGATGTAAGTGATTCTTCAGTTTGGATTATATTACTTTTCATGTATGATATGATAGAGTGCCTGGAATTTCGAGGACGAAATCATTTCTTAGAGGGGGAGAAATGTAAGGCTCGAGATTATTAGTCTTCATTGACTTGAGACTCGGAAGATATGAGTATGCATGACATGCAATGGGAGGTATTAAGTGATATGAGATGAGAAAATATTCAAATTAAGATAGAACAGACGGCGCACATGCACGAAGATATGCGCGCATATGCACGAGAATTACAGTAGCATCGGCGCACATGCGCGAGAAAAGGCGCGCATTTGCGCGACACCTCCAGTGCCTTTGGCGCACATGCGCGAGTTGAAGCGCAAATATGCGCGAGGTGTTGTATTGCCGAGACCCGTAGGTCTCGCGCATATGCGCGAGACGTGTAATACAAAGAATTATAACACTTGTCCTTGCCATGCAATATAAGGGTAGGTGTCTTCTTTCCTTGCCATTTTCAGCATCAGATAACCGAGCATAGTCCAGGAAAGGTTCAAGCTTTTTTCGTAGATTTGAATTAGACTTATGCAAGATTTAGCCATACAAATTTAAATCCGAGACAAGATTTGGACTCCTCTTGACAAGGGCTTCAAAAGGGTATACTTTTTATATCTTTTCAGCATGTTTTGAAAGTTACATGTTGAGAAAAGTATGATATGATACCTATTATGTGTTCTAGTGAAGTTAGTAATCATATATTCAAAGTCGGATCGATTATCGGATGTCATATGCAATTGTTATGATTTTCCAGCATGTTTAGAGTTAAATATGCAGATTTTGAGTACTATCATATGCTTATGATAATATTTATGAGTTGAGACTTATGAATTGGTGATATATGTTGAGAGTCGGATTGACCGGTATCGAGAAATTACGTCGTTATGCCGTCAAATTGTACCGAGATCAAGTAATGAATTGGATATGTGTTGATTGAGATTAGAGATTGATAGAATGTGTATCAAAATTTCCATTTCTGATTTGATATTGACATATTCGTCTCCGAGACTTCGACTACGACACAGATTGTGCGGCGAAAGGTATAATTCATGTTTTGTTTGGGGAAGACACAACTCAAATGAGATTCAATTTGATTTTCCCAACAAAATCACATACTAGATTTATTGTTTATCTCTTTGATATGATTTGGATTTGTTTATAGATTTCTATTCAAATCTTTTGATATAATCATGCTTTGTCTATAGATTTATATTCAAGCATTGAGATAGGAGAGTCATTGACAGAATTGTCAAACTAGACGTTCGGTGTATCGACGCATAGGAGCAGATTTCCTCCGATTGTAGACATTCGATACAGACACGACTGAAGTCTAGGAGTAAGACGTACAGTTACCCCGATTGGGAGGGTAGGTAACAGACAGTGACGTCTTATTCACCCCGGGATCCCTAGAGTAGAGTCGAGTTGAGTCAAGACATGATTTGATTTGCATTGCATGCTTATATAGATTGGTTTCATAGACTGTGGAACCCATTATTATTTCTTTTATGCATTGCTTTTATGCATGATTCATGATTTTATGTTAGCATGTATACATGTTTTATAATGGGATTTGTTCTCACCGGAGTTTCCGGCTGTTTTTATGTCTGTATGTGTGCATAACAACAGGTGGGGCAGGATCTAGGTCACGACAGAGATGTGTTCGAGATAGCGTGGTGACTACGGGCGCAGAAGATGACTAGTGACTCTTATTAGACTTAGACTACTTGTATTTGTATTTTGTAGTAAACACTAGTTGGATTGATGTATTAGAACAAGACATGTTTGTATGTTTGTAAAATAAGTAAAGACCTTATGCTTATTTATATTCATTAGAATTAATGTTAAAAAGCGAAAATTTGACCCACATTTTCTCACAGATCCAATTAATCCCAGATCGAATCGATTTAGAGCCCGGGTCCCCACAAAGAATGAGCCACTTGGTCTTTCCATGCAATATATATGTAATCCCTTCGTTCACTTCAGATTCCAGCCCAGGAAAAACATGAGAGTTCCATAGAAATTTCCTCAAGTTCCTTGAATCTTAGATTTGCGTTTGTTCAAAATCCGTCCGTCAGAATTTCAATGCGAGGTTAATTTTGTGATCCTCTCGACAAAGGCTTCACAAGGACATAAGTTTTAATAATTGTTGTTATGATTCGGAAAATTGATGTTGGGGAAATCATATGTGATTAATATTATGTGTTCTTGTGATACTAGACATTGTATAATCGAAATCGGATTGAAGAACATTTATCGTTTGAAATTGTTATGATTTTTCAGATTTGATTTGATTGAAACTCTACAGATTTTGATGAGTTATGGTTTATATTTGTTGAAGATTAGGAGTTGTGATTTGTATCTGTTGATATTGAGATATCGGGATATATCGAGATTGCGATGTTATTCTTTCGAAACATAATTAGATTGAGATTGATCAAATACAGACTTGTATTGAGTTGTATAATGATATTGTACTTCTCGAATGTTATTCTAGATTTGGTATTGAAGACTTTGAAGACAGATCGAAGCCAGAACCTGAAAAAAAGAAATGTATAAATCAATATTAACCGAGAGATATGACTAGAGTTAGATTTGACTTGAGTTTCCCAAAACCACATACTTATCTGTTATTGTTTAATACCTTTGTATTCTTTGAATGAATATGCGATTCTATTGATTTATAGAAAAGCAGAGAATAGAAGATAGATATCGAGAAAGAGTCGTTGGTAGATGTGCCTAGACATTGGCAGAGGTGCCAAGTCTTTCGCAGAGGTGCCAAGACACTGGATTTTTGGTTTATATCGATGTGCTTAGGAGTAGATCGACTCCTATTGAAGATATTCGATATAACGTGCCAATGTCCGGGAACTGGGATCTCTAGATTAGATAAGAGTCGAGACAAATATTAAGAGTTATCGAGTTTGATTTACAGTTTATCTTGATTTATGTTTCACATAAACATGTTATTTATAACTGTTTATGCTTTCTTATATGCTTTTATATGAATTTCATGTATACGTTGTTTATACTGGGAATTATATTCTCAACGGAAATTTCCGGCTGTTGTTGTGTCTGTATGTGTGCATGACAACAGGTGGGACATGATTAGGGTCGAGAAGAGGATGAGAGAACGAGATTAGCGTGGAGATTCGGGCCTAGAAGTAGAATTGGTTTCAACACTTGATATGTAATTGTTGAACCCTAGTTTGACATGAATGTATTTTGTACAAGACTTGTACTTTTACTCTTGATGTTTATATAAGATTGATTATCATATGTTCCGCACTTATGTATTTAAAAAAAAAATTAGATCCAGTTTAATTAATTGATCCATTTATTCCCAAAAGATGATTAAGAAACGAATTAGCGTCCGGGTCCCCACAACAGGTGGTATCAGAGCAGTAGGTTCCTTAGACTGAGATAGAAGAGTGAGCGGGGTAGATTGAGTTTTCTTTCCTTGCTTGTGAATGCTAGCATTACCCCATGTTTTACTGATTTAATACATGTTAACCTAATTATCTGATTTGATTGGAAATGTGTATTACTGAGAATGAATCATAACCGATTCTTGATCAGAGGTAAGATAATCAGAGGAGGACTGAGACAGATTTGTTAGATTTGATTACTAACCCTTTTGAAAATCAAATATGCCTCCTCAAAGAATCCCAGAACAGGGTAGTACCTCGACTAATCCGATGGATGTCACAGCAACACCGATGGAAACATTGCTGAAGAGATTTCAGTCATTCAAACCGCCGACGTTGAAGGAAACTGAGACATAAGTTGACTGTGAAAGCTGGCTTATTGATATTGAGATGTTGTTTGACTCCTTGATTATACACATGAGCGATGAATCAAATTAATTGGGCACCAGTTGCATGACATTGCGAAGAATTGGTGGCTTACGACCAAGAGAGCGTTGGAGCATCGAGGTACGGTTATTACCTGAAAAATCTTTAAGACTGAATTTTATAAAAGATTTTTCCCAGTATCGTACAGAAAAGACAAGGGTGCAGAGTTTGATAATCTGAGACAGGGTCAATTGAATATTGAAGAATACGTGGCCAAATTTTCTACCTTGTTACGATTTGCTCCACATGTTTCCGAGAATGATGAAGCTGTGGCTGATCATTTCATCAACGGATTGAATCCTATGATCTTTACATTGGTGAACACTGGGAGACTAAATAATTTTGCTGAAGCTTTGAACATAGCAAAAGGAGATGAAGCGGGTCTGATTAGGCAGAAAGGAGCTTCGTATGTTGCACCAGCACTGAAACAACAGCAACCTTCTTCTACTCAGTTCCACCAACCCCCTCCCAGATTTGAGAGTGGCAGTAGCAGTAGCAGCAGCGGGAAGAAAGATTATTTGAAACCAGAGAGAAACAGTTCAAGAAGTCTGGTAGTAGTTCTGTGGGGACCCGGGCTCTAAATCGACTCAATGTAGGATTAAATGGATCTGTGAGAAAATGTGGGTCAAATTTTCGCTTTTTAACATTCATTCAAATGTATATAAACAAGCACAAGTTCTTTATTTATTTCTACAAACATACAACATGTCTTGTTCTAATACATCAATCCAACTAGTGTTTAATACAAAATATCAAAATACAAGTAGTCCAAGTCTAATAACAGCCACAAGTCATCTTCTGCGCCCGTAGTCACCACGCTATCTCGAACTCATCTCTGTCGTGATCCAGATCATGCCCCACCTGTTGTTATGCACACATACAGACATAACAACAGCCGGAAACTCCGGTGAGAACAAATCTCAGTATAAAACATGTATACATGCTAACATAAAATCATGAATCATGCATAAAAGCAATAATAATGGGTTCCATAGTCTATGAAACCAATCTATATAAGCATGTAACGCAAATCAAATCATGTCTTGACTCAACTCGACTCTACTCTAGGGATCCCGGGGTGAATAAGACGTCACTGTCTGTTACCTACCCTCCCAATCGGGGTAACTGTACGTCTTACTCCTAGACTTCGGTCGTGTCTGTATCAAATATCTAAAATCGGAGGAAGTCTGCTCATATGCATCGATACACCGAACGTCTAGTTTGAAAAATCTGTCAATGACTCTCCTATCTCAATGCTTGAATATAAATCTATAGACAAAGCATGATCATATCAAGAGATTTGAATATAAATCTATAAACAAATCCAAATCATATCAAAAGATACAATAACAAATCTAGTATGTGATTTTGTTGGGAAACTCCAATCAAATCTGATTCGAGTCGTATCTTCCCCACAATCACATGAATTATACCTTTCATCGTACAATCTTTGTCGATGTCGAAGTCTCGCTATCAAAGTTGCCAATACAAATCTGAAATGGAAATGTAGAGGAGTACCATGTCACAATAACACTCAAACTCAAGTTTTATACCATTCACATTCAATCTCGGTATAAATCAACGGCATAACGGCGTAATCTTTCGATACCGGTACTCCACCAATAATCAGTACATGATCCACAAGTCATAACATCAATAACCCCAATCATAATTTCCCAAAATCTGCATGTATACAACTCAAAACATGCTGGAATCTCATAACAATAGCATAACATATCATTTTCTCGATCTGGCTACAATTATTAGTTCCCAACAATCATAAGAACATACCATAGAGTTCAAATCCTAATTTCTTTAACAATTCAATCTGAACCATGCTGAAATGAAAAGAAACTTACATCTTCTTGTAGCCTTTAATGCAAGGATTACGGAAATGAACTCGTATCGAAAATCAGACCACTAAATCATTCAAAATGACAAGTCGAAGATCAAAAGAAATGAAAGCTTTCTCCCTGGATTCTCTCGGCCCTCCGTATTCTGAAATGGGAGGAATGAAAGACACATCATATCATATTGCGTGGCAAGGGACACATGGTTTATTTTTAGAGTTACACGCATGACCGCGGGTGCGGTAGCTCAGGGACCGCGGGTGCGCTCAAGCTTCGGTAGCCCTTTTATTTTCTGAAAGTCGACGACCGCGGGTGCGGTCTTGGTTGCACCGCGGGTGCGGTCTTGATTGCACCGCGGGTGCGGTGTTGCTTCGGTAAAATTTGCCAACTTTCTGTCCATTCACCGCGGGTGCGGTGGTTCTTGGACCGCGGGTGCGGTGTGGTTTCGGCCTCACCCTCACAAATTCCTATTTAATGACCGCGGGTGCACTCCCTCTTTAGGCGCGGGTGCGGTCTATCTTGTACTCAAAACTCTAATTTCTCATGTCTTTTCTCCCCTCATTGCATGTCATGCATTCTCATATCTTTGAGTATCATCTTAATGAAGACTAATAACTCTCAAGCCCTATATCATGCATACTCATATCTTCCGAGTATTTCGTCAATGAAGACTAATAAATCTCGAGCCTTACATTTCTCCCCCTCTAAGAAATGAGTTCGTCCTCGAACTCACGAGCAATTAATCAAGATACATAAAGGAGTCAATGTAATCAAAATAGAACAAATACTTACATCATTGGAATAACTCGGGATATCTCTTTCTCATCTCAGATTCTGTCTCCCAGGTTGCTTCTTCAACGCCACGTCGACTCCATTGGACTTTCACTAGCGAAATAGTCTTCGTCCTGAGCAGTTTTTCTTTCCGATCAAGAATCTGTATCGGTTGCTCGACATAGCTCAAAGTCTGATCAAGCAAGGCTTCGTCAGGTTGAATGACATGAGAATCATCAGGCATATATTTCCGCAACATTGATACATGAAAAACGTCATGTATCCCGGATAAAGAAGGAGGAAGAGCAAGTCGATATGCTCGATCGCCAATCTTCTCCAGAATCTCGTAAGGACCGATGTATCTAGGAGACAACTTTCCACGTTTGCCAAATCTGACAATGCCTCTGAAAGGAGAAATCTTCAAGAATACTTTGTCTCCTTGCTCAAATACCAATGGTCTATGTCTGATATTGCCGTATTTGGCTTGCCTATCCTGTGCCGTCTTCATTCTTTTCTGAATGATCTTCACCTTCTCAGTCATTTCTCGAATCATATCAGGCCCAAGTTCTAGTACCTCAGATATATCATCCCAGCACAGCGGAGATCTGCACTTCTTGCCATATTAAGCTTCAAACGGTGCCAT
Source organism: Primulina eburnea (assembly GCF_022965805.1). Lineage (NCBI taxonomy): Eukaryota > Viridiplantae > Streptophyta > Magnoliopsida > Lamiales > Gesneriaceae > Primulina > Primulina eburnea. Next base: position 29,527,896 of record NC_133102.1, read on the forward strand.
CTCGATACTCGTCTGATAGCTGTTGTTGTACGAGAATTCACATAATGGCATTGAATCTTGCCAACTAGTACTACAGCTCTCAGCATGTCCTCTAAAGTCTGGATAGTCCGCTCTGTGTAATGCCCAAGAATTATAGAATTGATAAGACAAGATTATGAGATGTTGCATGGACAGAAAATTTGAATTTTGAAAAGTGATGGACCGCACCCGCGGTGAGGAAGAGACCGCACCCGCGGTGGAGTGGCAGTAAGGTGGAGTATTTTTACAGTAGCAACACCGCACCCGCAGTGCCATACAGACCGCACCCACGGTGTGGCTACAGTAGACAGAGCGCACCCGCGGTAATAATCAGAGCGCACCCACGGTCATTGATGTGGAAAATAAAAAGGGCCGCCGAGAGCAGACCGCACCCGCGGTCTGGAAAGGAGCGCACCCGCGGTGCAACGTGCAGTATGAAGTTTTAGCCACTTGTTTGACATGCAATTGAGATATATATATATATATAGGTGTGATTCTCACGATTTCAGCAGATGAAATCGTGAGTTCCTCTTCCTTTTTACTTAAAAGTTTCCCAATTGTTATAAAGTGTGATTTTGAGGAATCCGTGTATCAGAATTTAAATCCGAACGCAGTATCGTATTCCTCTTGCTACGGGCTACACAAGGACGTAAGTTTTATTATGTTTTGAGATATTTTGGAAATATAATGTTGTCAGAACTGAATATGATTCAGATATGGTGTTTCTACTACCGTAGGTATTGTATAATCGAAGTCAGATTGACGAATAGACTGGTTATACAATTGTTATGAATTTCGAAAGATATTGATTGAGATTGAACCCTATAATTGTATTGTTCTTGATTCAAGAATAGAGAGATGATTATTCTTATGTGTTCTGGATAGATTATTCAGTATATTTGTGAAATCAGATCGAAGAAATTATACCGTATGTCTGTGTTATGAATTTCAGCATCTCTTGAGTTGAAATCGATAGATATTGATATACTGGAATTAGAAGAATAATGATATGGTATTAATTATGAATTTGGATATGACATCTGTGATGTTGAGATTGACGGGATTACAAGACTGTATTGATATGCCGTCGAAACATCAGTTGATTTAGATGGATCAGACTTGATATTGATTGAGATTCATCGTTATATTGTTGACATTGATCAGATTGTATACCGATTGGAGTATTGATCCGAACAGGTCGCGAATTGAGTTATATACTGATATGGTATTTATATGATTATCATTATCAGATTTGGATATGGACAGATTGGGATACGAGACTTCGTCTTCATCAGATCGCGAAGAGAAAGGTATAAATTGATGTCTATTGGGAGATCGGCTTGAGTTAGATTCTACTCGAGTTTCCCTATACCACATACTTGTATGGTATTGTTTTTATACCTTTATGTTTTAATGATTACGTTTATTCTATTGAGATTAGAAAGTAGAAAGAAGAGAGCTATTGAATAAGAGTCACTGACAGAGGGGCCAGACTATGACAGAGACGTCACTGACCCATTGCACACTGTCAGACTAGGCATAGTCTTGTTAGATACTCCAAGACACCGGACGTTTGGTCGTATCGATGTGATTATGAGTAGAGTAGCTCTTATCATAGATATTCGATACAGCGAGGGCAAAGTCCGTAAATAGGAACGTATCAATTTCAACCACCGCGAATGTAAGAAATAGGTGGGAGATTTGTTACATTCCTATTCACAAGGATCCCTAGATTAGAATGAGAGATGAGTCGCGTCTTAGATATTGAGATTAGATTTGATTTACAGACCTGTATTGATTTATGTTTCGTAGATTACGATTCATGTTTTATTTACATATTAATATTGATACATGTTGTTTGATTTTAGATACATGTGCCAAGATATAATGCATGCTTTTATGTTAATTCAGTTAATTGGATGTATACATTGTTTATACTAGGATTTATTCTCACCGGAGTTATCCGGCTGTTGTCTTGTTTGTATGTGTGCATGACAACAGGTGGGACAAGATCGGGGTCAAGAAGATGATGAGAGAAGATGAGTTAGAGTGGTGATTCCGGACTTGGATATAGCTAGGTTTCATTACTTGATTGTAGTAGTTGAACCTTAGATGAATTAGATGCATGTTGTACAGGATTTGTATTATTATACTGGTTTGTATAATAGCATAATTCCATTATCTTCCGCATTTTAAAAAAAATTTTAGACACTGTTTATCTTAGTTGATAATTAAATCTCAAAGTTGATTAATAAGAAGATTAGCGTCCGGGTCCCCACAACATGTGGTATAAGAGCGATAGATCCTTTATACTGAGATAGAAGAGAATGAGCGGGGTAGATTGAGTTTTCTTCCCTTGCATGTGATTGCTAGCATGAGATTTATTTAAATGTTGACTTACATTGCATGTGCTAGCATTACATTATGTTTTACTGCCTTGAAATACATGTTATCTAATTATATGGTTTGAATTGGTAATATGTATTATTGAGTATGAATCAAATTTGATTCTTGATCAGCAGTAAGATGATCAAAGAAAGATTGGAACAGATTTGTAGTACTGGGTTACTAATGGTTTTGGTAATCAGATATACCTCTCCGGAGGATTCCAGAAAGGAGTAGTACTTCGACTGAACAGATAGATGTATCAGAAACTCAGATAGAAATAAAGATGGAAGAATTTCAGTTATTTCAGCCGCCGATTCTGAGTGGTACCGAGACGTCTGAAGATTGTGAGAACTGGTTTGATGACATAGAAATACTGTTCGATTTACTTGATTGTACAGATGAACAGAGAGTTAAGATGGTGCCTAAACAGTTACGAGAAGCAGCCAGGAGTTGGTGGATTACAAGTAAAAGAATGTTAGAACAAAGAGGTACAGTGATTTCGTGGGAAATATTCAGAACTGAATTTTATCGAAGATTTTTCTCAGTTTCGTACCGAGAGGACAAGAAAGCAGAGTTTGAAAATTTGAGACAAGGTCAACTGAATATTGAAGGATATGTTGCTAAATTCTCTACTCTACTGCGCTTTGCTCCTCATTTAATTGGGAATGATGAAGCTGTAGCGGATCAGTTCATCAGAGGATTGAACTCGGAGATAGTTGCATTGATGAATATGCAGCGACCTTACCATTTTGTTGATGCCTTGAGTAGAGCGAAGAGAGCGGAAGCGAGTCTGATTAGACAACTAACAAGGGTGTGTGCGATACAACCCCAGACACAGCAATCCCCTCTCCGATTTGATCGCGGCAGCACGAGTGGAAAGCAAGATTTGTTGAAAGCTCGAAAGATCCATTCAAGAAGTTAGGGTGCGGACTGAGCGGTTCATCTAGCTCTAGTGGTTCCAGCCCGAGTTATACTAGAGTGTATTGCAGGATTTGCGGAGGGAGACATTCCACAGAGCAATGCCAGAGAGTGACTGGTAGTTGCCGTATCTGTAGACAGCCGGGACACTTTGCTAGAGTTTGACCACAGAGAGATTCCCGAAGATTTCAGGGATCAGGACCATCTGGTGGTAGTGACCGAGGGACAGACCCAAGAGGCACTTGATGATATAGTAGCAGGTACTGTTCTTTTATGATTATATTGCATATGTATTGATATATACTAATGCATTCCCTACGATTATTTTTGACTGAGTTGCATTGATATATGCTATACCTATTGGGTCTGTATTTATTGTAGTATTGATGTCTTTACCTTTTGGGAAAGAAATATTGATATCAGAGATTACTGTAAAATATTGTATACTACAGTAAGATGAAAATGAGCTTGAGTTAGATTATGAGGTACTTGTGTTTTCTGATTTGACCGCATTGTTGATATTTATATGTGGAACAAGTACAAAATTATTGTAGATTCCTTTCAGGAGAATATAAGATTCAGACCAGATATGGCTGAGTGGAGATTCCACGGTAAGGATTCTAGATTCAGAATTCCTCTGATACATATATTGTTTATAACTCGATTTATAGAGAAAGGAACAGATGGTATCCTTATGTATTCAGTAGATATACTGAAATCGAGCCTAGCATTGGCAGATTTGCCAGAGATGTATGAGTTGGCTGATATTTGACCAGATAAGATTTCATATTTTCTTGGTATTAGAAAGATATATTTCAGAATTGAATTGTTATCAGGTACTGTTTGTTGTTTTAAAATTCAATACAGAAGCATATTGAATGTATCGAATGATATAGAATGAATTGAAAGATCAGTAGAGGAATATCGACCAGGAGTTACATCTAACTTAGTGTTTCTCTATGGCATGTTTCAGTATGTTCAGAGATATTCTGATGATTTCATGCTCATTGTATCTATGATATTTTGATATATTTGCAGCATCTGATTGATTAAATCTAATATCTGAAGATTGTATTGAATATTCTGAGAACTGTGATTATTGTATACAGAAGTTGTTCAGATCAGAATCCTGCTTATAACAGATTGTATTCAGAATGTGTGATATCTGAAATTAGTATACCGATTGATTCTGACACAGTAGAGATCAAGAGCAGTGATTGATATTGATACCGAGATCAGAAATATCAAAAATTTCAGAAATTTCAGAAATTTATTTTGTCTGAGTTGGCAGATTATCTTATATGATTGTTTTTTTGTATCTGCTTGAGTATTGTTATTGTTCTAAAACAGTATTTGAGACAGCTTATATTGTTTGGGAGCATATTATATTTGCAGATGAGATATAGCAGTGGATCAGAACGACATGAAGACATGATTGATTAATCAGAATTGACAGTATTGCCAGAAATTGCAATTTTATGAGTTACTGAAAGCACATATCAGTATAGGTTATTGATATTGTGAATCTGACTTGATAGTATTGTTATTATGAGTCAGTGTTTGATACAGATCATTATGAACCGTTGAGATTATATACAGTTCAATCCGAATCAGAGTTGAATTCGCGAATTTCAGTGATTCAGAAATTTAATCACAATGTTCAGAAATTGATATCGATAGTCAGAACCGAATACCAGGTAGGTATTTTTCTTTAAATTTATATTATTAACTGATTCGTTTGTACCGAATAGTTCGAATTTGAAATGACAGGTAGTGTCAGAAACACCCAGTATAGTGGACTCAGTTTTCTTTTGATGATGAGAATAGAATGTATTAAATCGGAACAGACAGTTTTATATAGACAGATTAAATCAATCGTGGCCCGCATTTGTACTGAAATGTTTGGCAGAATTTTTTACTGAAATGTCTGAATCGCCAATAAATGAAGACATAAAGATAGAAATAGAAAGATTTATCACAAGATTTGATATATTTCTGACTATATATGGGGAGTATATTTCGATGCTTGCATAAATGAGACTACTGCAATACTCCAGATTATGGGACATATGATATGATTATGATGACAGATTTCAATCACTATACCTATTAGCGTACAAGATGATGTACACACATGACCAGATGCACAAGATCGAGTCAAAGAAAAAAGAAATGTCAGATTGACTAGAATATTGAAATAGATATATCAGATTGTGAATTGATTAATTTTGTACTTGTGACAGAATATTATCATGAGCTCTTTCATATATTATCCATCGATTGACAGATAGCCAGAGCGTACTATCCAGATATTGGAAGATAACTATAGAGCGGTAGTGCTGGATGCTAGCACTAATTGATATGACATATTGTCATTTTATGAATTATGTTACAATGATAGTTATCAGGTGAGTAATGAGATAATTACAAACGAGACATTGTACAGTAAGAACTGCAGATTTCTTTGGTATAAGAATAATATCTCGGAGATACCTGAGTTAACATCTGATACAGTCATAGATATGACAAGGAAAATGTAGTCGATTCAAAAGAGGATGAAAACAGCTCAGAATAAATAGACTTAATATTCCAAAGTCGGACGATGACTGTTGGTATTTGAGGCCGAAGATTTAATATATCCTTGAAGGGGATAAACAGATTTGATAACAGCTGATGGTAATGATTTGCTATGAGCTGTAGATTGGCATATACGGATGTTGTAGAGCCAATAATGCGAGATTGATTCTGTCAGAAAGATTTGGAGAAGTATTATGATATTATACTTAGTGAATTTTTATTCCAGACTGGAATCAGATATTTGAGTTTTGATTTAAACTCTATTATACATTTCTTATAGTATATCTGAATTGATTACTTATGAGTTCGAGGACGAACTCAAATCTAAGAGGGGGAGAAATGTAATTCCCAAGAATTATAGAATTGATAAGACAAGATTATGAGATGTTGCATGGACAGAAAATTTGAATTTTGAAAAGTGATGGACCGCACCCGTGGTGAGGAAGAGACCGCACCCGCGATGTGGCTACAGTAGACAGAGCGCACCCGCGGTAATAATCAGAGCGCACCCGCGGTCATTGAATTGTGGAAAATAAAAAGGGCTGCCGAGAGCAGACCGCACCCGCGGTCTGGAAAGGAGCGCAACCGCGGTGCAACGTGCAGTATGAAGTTTTAGCCACTTGTTTGACATGCAATTGAGATATATATATATATAGGTGTGATTCTCACAATTTCAGCAGATGAAACCGTGAGTTCCTCTTCCTTTTTCCTTAAAAGTTTCCCAATTGTTATAAAGTGTGATTTTGAGGAATCCGTGTATCAGAATTTAAATCCGAACGCAGTATCGTATTCCTCTTGCTACGGGCTACACAAGGACGTAAGTTTTATTACGTTTTGAGATATTTTGGAAATATGATGTTGTCAGAACTGAATATGATTCAGATATGGTGTTTCTACTACCGTAGGTATTGTATAATCGAAGTCAGATTGACGAATAGACTGGTTATACAATTGTTATGAATTTCGAAAGATATTGATTGAGATTGAACCCTAGAATTGTATTGTTCTTGATTCAAGAATAGAGAGATGAATATTCTTATGTGTTCTGGATAGATTATTCAGTATATTTGTGAAATCAGATCGAAGAAATTATACCGTATGTCTGTGTTATGAATTTCAGCATCTCTTGAGTTGAAATTGATAGATATTGATATACTGGAATTAGAAGAATAATGATATGGTATTGATTATGAATTTGGATATGACATCTGTGATGTTGAGATTGACGGGATTACAAGACTGTATTGATATGCCGTCGAAACATTAGTTGATTTAGATTGATCAGACTTGATATTGATTGAGGTTCATCGTTATATCGTTGACATTGATCAGATTGTATACCGATTGTAGTATTGATCAGAACAGGTCGCGAATTGAGTTATATACTGATATGGTATTTATATGATTATCATTATCAGATTTGGATATGGACAGATTGGGATACGAGACTTCGTCTTCATCAGATCGCGAAGAGAAAGGTATAAATTGATGTCTATTGGGAGATCGACTTGAGTTAGATTCTACTCGAGTTTCCCTAAACCACATACTTGTATGGTATTGTTTTTATACCTTTATGTTTTAATGATTACGTTTATTCTATTGAGATTAGAAAGTAGAAAGAAGAGAGCTATTGAATAAGAGTCACTGACAGAGGGGCCAAACTATGACGGAGACGTCACTGACCCATTGCACACTGTCAGACTAGGCATAGTCTTGGTAGATACTCCAAGACACCGGACGTTTGGTCGTATCGATGTGATTATGAGTAGAGTAGCTCTTATCATAGATATTCGATACAGCGAGGGCCAAGTCCGTAAATAGGAACGTATCAATTTCAACCACCGCGAATGTAAGAGATAGGTGGGAGATTTGTTACATTCCTATTCACATGGGATCCCTAGATTAGAATGAGAGATGAGTCTAGTCTTAGATATTGAGATTAGATTTGATTTACAGACCTATATTGATTTATGTTTCGTAGAATACGATTCATGTTTTATTTACAGATTAATATTGATACATGTTGTTTGATTTTAGATATATGTGCCAAGATATAATGCGTGCTTTTATGTTAATTCAGTTAATTCCATTTATACATTGTTTATACTGGGATTTATTCTCACCGGAGTTATCCGGCTGTTGTCTTGTTTGTATGTGTGCATGACAACAGGTGGAACAAGATCGGGGTCAAGAAGATGATGAGAGAAGACGAGTTAGAGTGGTGATTCCGGACTTGGATATAGCTAGGTTTTATTACTTGATTGTAGTAGTTGAACCTTAGTTGAATTAGATGCATGTTGTACAGGATTTGTATTATTATACTGGTTTGTATAATAGCATAATTCCATTATCTTCCGCATTTTAAAAAAAATTTTAGACCCTGTTTATCTTAATTGATAATTAAATCCCAAAGTTGATTAATAATAAGATTAGCGTCCGGGTCCCGACACTCTGACTGTCCGTCTGTCTGAGGATGATATGCAGTACTCAGATGTAATGTCGTATCCAAAGCCTGCTGCAAGCTGTGCCAAAAGTGTGAAGTGAATCGTGAATCACGATCTGATACGATAGACTTCGGCACACCATGCAATCTGACAACCTCTCTGATATACAAATCTGCCATCTGATCGTGTCGGTATGTCATTTTGTATGGAATAAAGCATGCTAATTTGGTCAGTCGATCAATGATGACCCAAATCGCATCACAGCCCCGGGAAGAACGAGATAACTTCGTCACGAAATCCATGGAAATGTGATCCCATTTCCATTCTGGAATAGACAAACTCTGAAGTAATCCTCCGGGCTTCTTTCTTTCATCCTTCACCTGTTGGCAATTTAAGCACTTAGACACATATTCTGCGATATCTGTCTTCATCTGTTTCCACTAGAATTGTGTCTTCAGATCATTGTACATTTTACGGCCTCCAGGATGAATGCTAAACCGACTACAGTGCGCTTCTGACAAAATCTGTTGTTTCAAATCTGAAACATCTGGCACTACAAGGCGGTTATTCACGTATAGTACCTGATCACGTACCTGATATTCGGATATATGGCCTGATCTGACCATATCAATCGATTTCTGCACATTTGGATCAATTCTCTGAGCTTCTTTGATCCTCATAATCAAGTCTGGCTCAACTTGAATCGAAGCAAGTCGTAGTGGTCTACTCTCTGTATCAAATATCAATCCAGACAAACAGCAATCTTCAACTAAACTCGAAACACCTATTGTTGATAAAGATAGTGAACATACCTTTCGACTCAAGGCATCTGCTGCTGCATTTGACTTCCCTGGATAGTATTTGATTTCACAATCAAAGTCTTTCAACAAATCGAGCCATCTGCGCTGTCTCATGTTCAATTCTGATTGAGAAAACAGGTATTTTAGGCTCTTGTGATCAGAGTAGATTTCAAATTTCTCGCCTTACAGATAATGACGCCAAATCTTTAATGCAAATACGATAGCCGCCAATTCAAGATCATGAATTGGGTATCGAGTCTCGTGAGTCTTCAACTGTCTCGAGACGTAAGCAATTACATGACCTCGCTGTATAAGAACACACCCCAACCCTCTATGAGATGCATCACAATATACAACGAAATCACCCGTACCTGAAGGAATCATCAAGACAGGTGCACTGGTCAGCCTCTTCTTCAATTCTAAAAAGCTAGACTCGCAATCTTCAGACCACACGAATGGTGTATTCTTCTATGTCAATTGGATAATCGGCTTCGCAATACTGGAGAAATCTTTGATGAATCCTCTATAGTACCCTGCTAGACCCATGAAACTGCATATCTCTGGCACAGAAGTCGGTCTCGGCCAACTGATCACAGCTTCAACTTACTCGGATCCACAGAAATACCATCTCCAGATATGATATGACCCAAGAAGACAACATGTCTCAGCCAAAACTCACATTTTGACAGCTTAGCATATAATCTTTCATTTCTCAGTGTTTGCAACACAATTCTCAAATGATTGGCATGCTCATTCAGATTCTTAGAGTACACCAAAATATCATCAATAAAAACAATTACAAACTCATCAAAATACCTCTGAAAGATGTGGTTCATCAAACTCATAAACACCGCTGGTGCATTTGTTAAACCAAAAGGCATGACAACAAACTCGTAGTGTCCATACCTGGTCCGGAATGCTGTCTTCGGTATATCAACATCTCTAACTCTTAGTTGATGATATCCCGATCGCAAATCAATCTTGGAATAGATAGAAGATCCCTGCAACTTATCAAAAAAGTCGTCGATTCTAGGCAAAGGATACTTGTTCTTTATCTTTGCCTTGTTCAGTTGCCTGTAATCAATACATAATCTCATAGAACCATCTTTCTTTCGCACAAATAGCATTGGTGCGCCCCAAGGAGATACACTAGGTCTGATATATCCCTTGGCTAGAAGATCTTCTAACTGTGCTTTCAGTTCTTTCAGCTCTATCGGTGCAATCCTATACGGAGCTCTCGAAATAGGAACGGTACCTGGAATAAGATCTATGCTGAAATCAACACCTCGGGCTGGAGGTAACCCTTGAATCTCGTCAGGAAATACGTCTGCAAACTCCCGTACTACTGGCAAATCTGCCAATGCCGGGCTCGATTTCTGCAGATCTACAGAATAAACAAGGAACCCTTCTGCTCCTTTCTGCAACAATCTCCTCATAGTCAGAGCAGATACTAAGAGAATCCGAGATCTGGAACCCTTACCGTAGAATTTCCACTCTTCTGTCATTTCAGGTCTGAATCTGACAATCTTGTGGAAGCAATCCACGGTAGCTCTGTACTTAGTCAACATGTCAATCCCGACAATGCAATCAAAATCAGATAAACCAAGTACAACATAGTCCAAATCAATTTCATGCTCCTCAAACTGTAGTATACAATGTCTAACTGAAGTCACAGATATAAGACCACTTCCCAATGGAGAAGAAATAGATACTACAGTAGACATTGACTCGACAGGTAAGGAATGCAACAATGCAAAACGTTCTGATATAAATGTATGTGATGCACCTGTATCTATCAACACATATGCAGGGATAACCGCAAAGAAAACAGTTACCTGCAATCACGTCGTCTGGCGCATCCTGTGCCTGCTCCTCTCTCAATGCAAACACCTGAGCCTGTGGTCTGGGAGGTTGGCTCACTGTCTGGCCACCTCTGGCTCTAGGCTGGGACTGTGTGGGCAGTGGGCTGAAAGGAATGGACAGACGAAGCTTGCCTCTCGGGCTGAGCTACCGAAGCTGATGACCCTGCACTCTGAAATCTCTGGGCACCTTTTTGGGGACAAACTCTGGCGAAGTGTCCCGGCTATCTGCAATAATTACATCTGCCCATCACTCCCTGACACTGCTCAGTGGCATGCCTACCACCACAAGAACTGCAATATACACCTGTATAATCGGTACTCTGGCCAGGACCTCTCTGTCTTGACTCACTAGAGCTCGACTGAACTGCTCCCTGCTCTCTTGAACTACTTACCCTTAGCCTTCAAAAACTCTTTCTTGCCACTACTGCTTCCACTATCATATCGAGGATGAGGTAGTGGAAACTGTACGGCGGACGGTGGCGTCGTTCTCTGACCCTGAACAATATAGGAAGCTCCTCGCTGCCTCATTGATAGGTGGTGTTTTTACGTGTTTATTGCATTAGTTTTATTTGTGTTTGCCTTGTGCATGCATGCATTTCATTTAAATTTTGTTCATTTTAGAGTAATCGTTTGCGTTTTATCATGTCTCACTTGTATGTGACGAATTTGCAGGAAAAATGGTCGGAAAAACCAAGAAGGAAGCAAAGTGTCGAAGACAAGGAACTTTGGACAGAATAAGCGGCGCTCGAGCGGTAGATTTCTAACGCCCGGGCGCCAAATACTACTAGCAAGGAGAAGAAGCCAGAAAGGTTGGTGCTCGGGCGGTAGAAATATACCGCCCGAGCGCGAGAAGGTGCATCCGAAGACAGAAGCGTTGGTGCTCGAGCGGTATATTTCTACCGCCCGAGCGCGACTGCCGCACAAGTTAGGGAGAATACAGAAAGTGTGGCGCTCGAGCGGCACTTTTCTACCGCCCGAGCGCCGCCTATTTTGGGAAGATTATGGTGCGCGATTTCTTACCTTAATTTTGGAGGGTGGCTGCTATGGAAAGATCTTGGTCGACTTTTGAGCATTATTCAGACATTATTGAAGGAGCACAAGGAGTTTTTGGAGAGCTTTTGCACTTGGATTGAAGATTCGACGGTTTCCGGGCATCGTTCTTCGCAGATTTCGTCACGTCTCGTATTTCTAGTTTATTTCCGTTGTTTAAATATTGTTTTGCTTATTTTCATTATGAATTCTAGTAGCTAACTTTAATATTTGTTGGGATTAAAGGGGATCCTACCCCAAACTTTTAGTTGATTAATTCATATTTTGAGTTGTGCTTTATTCTTGATTGTACTACGATTTTTATTGTGTCGTTTGAGCGTAGCTAACTTTTACGACAATTTTTTATCACGAGTGAGTTCGAGAGAATAACTAGTGATAGGATCGAGTAGTATAATCTGCGGATCTACAATTTGCATAGACATATGAAATTGGATACATGCCGATAGTCATAGTCCTTAGGGTCGAAAACTAGGGGATTTCATCAAGCGACATGCGGTTCATTCTTGATAAATAATTATAGACATTTAATTACTTCATTGAGTGAATTAGTTTGGCATAGCTCGAGAGAGTGTGTTCAATTGAATAAGAAATCCTGTCGGAAGCGTAGAACACAATCGAACGTATTAATTAATTAATAAGGGGTAGGTGAACCAGAATTCCCAACAAATTCTTTAATAATTTGAAATTTAATCCATTGATTTAGCATTCATATTTCATCATTTAATCTTTGAGCTTGTTTATTTAAATTTTCTTGAATTTTATTAGTCATAAAACAAACAATCAAATTTCGTCGCTAAAGTTGTAATAACTAAAATAATAATTATTAAACACAGTCTTCAGTGGAACGATACTCGTACTCACGTACACTATATTATAACTTGACATCGTGCACTTGCGATTTATTTTGAGCATACAAAATCATATTTTTATGGGGATTTTACTGTGCAAGTTTTGCTCGATCAAGTTTTTGGCGCCGCTGCCGGGGATTGTTAATCTACAATTTTATTTTTAGTTATTTCCTTTAGCATTATTTCATTTAGCATTGTTAATCTACAATTTTAGCATGCCAAAGTCACTTGACGTGGAGCTTGAATTCGATCCTGAAATTGAAAGAACCTTCCGCAGAAGGAGACAATAGCAGAGGCTTAAAGAACTTATGGAGAGACACGAGCCAGAACGCGAGGAGGAACAGCGTGAGGAGAGACATATCGAGATGCCACGCCGCATACCAATGCTGGAGTATGCCCAACCTTCTTTGGAGGGTGCACGCCCTAGCATTGTGAGACCTATCGTGCGGGCAAATCACTTCGAAATCAAACCAGCCATTATCCAGATGATTCAGAACACCGTCCAATTTGGAGGAACTGCTGTGGACGATCCAAACACACACATCGCGGATTTTCTTGAGATTTGCGATACTTTTAATTTAATGGAGTTTCTGATGATGCTGTTAGACTGCGTTTATTTCCTTTCTCTTTGCGTGATAAAGCTAAAGCTTGGTTGAATTGTTTACCTGTAGGTTCGATAGCTACATGGGAGGACATGGCGAAGGCGTTTCTCATCAAATACTTTCCTCCGTCGAAGACCATGAAGCTGCGGGCAGACATCACAACATTTGCTCAGATCGATCAAGAGTCACTATATGAGGCGTGGGAGCGTTTCAAAGATCTATTACGAAGATGCCCACATCACGAGTTTCCACTTGGGTTAGTCGTTCAAACCTTTTATTACGGTTTGCTTACTCTTAACCGTACTATGATAGATGCTGCTGCGTGTGGGAACCTTTTGAGGAAGACTGCGGAAGAAGGATATGAGTTGTTGGAGGAAATGGCTGCTAGCAGCTATCATCCTCAATCTGACAGGAACAACCAGCGGAGAAGTGCCGGAGTTCACCAGGTAACTGATTTTTCTGTTATTACTGCACAACTTGACGCTTTAAACAGGAAAATAGACGGCTTGAACGTGGGTGGCACGGCTATGCGTCTTCAAGAGATATTCTGTGAGAAGTGTGGAGGGGAACACTATGTGAAAGACTGTCAAGATGGAAATCCCTTCTATGTGCAAGATGAGGCACCGGTGAATCCAGTGGGAGTCCAAAACCGCCCAAGGAATGACCCTTACTTGAACACATATAATCCTAGGTGGAGGCAACATCCCAACTTCTCATGGGGCGGTCAAAACAGTCATAATAGGCCGCAAGGAGGACAACAATATGGGAAACAACCAATGTACAGATCCGATCCCCCTAGAGAAGAAAAGTCCAACTTGGAACAAATGATGTCTAAGTTTATCTCATCCACTGTAACTCGACTCCAAAACCAAGATGCATCAATAAAGGGGCTCGAGAATCAAATTGGACAGTTGGCCAAGATGATAGCAAGTAGAGAGCCGGGCACCTTGCCAAGTAATACCGAGACTAATCCAAAAGAGCAAGTGAAGGCCATTGAGTTGAAGAGCGGAAAAGTTTTGGAGCCTAGAGAAAAAGAGAAAAGCCAAGTGCCGGATGAAATGCTGCGACGTCTCAAGGTAAGTCATCTAACTCTACACCAGCACTCACTGCACAACCTAAGATTGTTATCCCTCCACCTTTTCCTGCAGCATTAAAAAAGGCAAAACTAGATGCACAATTCGGTAAGTTTTTAGAAGTGTTTAAAAAATTGCATATTAATATTCCTTTTGCCGATGCTTTGATGCAAATGCCTAGTTATGCTAAATTTTTGAAGGACATCTTAGCCAACAAGAGAAAATTGGAGGATCACATGACGGTAAATTTGACCGAAAGTTGCTCCGCTTTGGTGCAAAACAAAATCCCACCTAAGCTAAAAGACCCAGGGAGTTTCTCTATTCCTTGCATGATTGGTGATGTTGTTTTTCATAAAGCATTATGTGATCTTGGTGCAAGTATTAATCTGATGCCATTTTCTGTGTTTAGGAAACTTGGGTTGGGAGAGCCTAAGCCGACGAGGATGTCCTTGCAACTGGCTGACAGATCGGTCAAGTACCCCCGCGGAGTAGTCGAGGATGTGCTAGTGAAGGTGGACAAATTCATTTTTCCTGCCGATTTCGTGGTGCTCGACATGGAGGAGGATACCGAGATGCCTCTCATTTTGGGAAGACCATTCCTTGAGACTGGCAAGGCACTTATTGATGTGCAAGAGGGAAAGTTGAGATTGAGAGTGGGCGAAGAAGAGATTACATTTGATGTTTTTAATGCACTTAAGCACACACTGCATTCTGATAGTTGTTTTAGAATTGATGCTTTTGACTCTCTTGTATCCAACTATGTGCAGGATGCTCTTAGGGACCCTTTGGAGGCCACTATCAATACTGAGTTGGGGGAAGAGGAGTTAGACGAAGAAAGAGCTGAAATTGTGGCACACTTTAATGCCAACCAACCATGGAGAAGGCCAATAAGGATGAGACTGGAGGATCTAGGAGAACGAAGAGATTTGACCCCTCAAAGGTCAAGCATCTAGGATCCACCAACGCTTGAGCTAAAGCCGTTGCCTCCACACCTCAAGTACGTATACTTAGGTGAGAATAACACTTTACCTGTCATTATTTCTGCTGCTTTGACAGATGTGATGGAAGACAAGCTGTTGGAAGTTTTGAAAGCGCGCAAGGGTGCATTTGCGTGGAAGGTGGCAGATATCAAAGGAATAAATCCATCCGTCTGCATGCACAAGATCTTGATGGAAGAGAAGTACTCACCTCTTGTGCAACCTCAAAGACGATTAAACCCAAAGATGCAAGAGGTAGTAAAGGCTGAAACAATTAAGCTTCTCGACGCAGGTATTATCTATCCAATATCTGATAGTGCATGGGTAAGTCCTGTTCAGTGTGTGCCAAAGAAAAGTGGGATTACTGTTATCACAAATGAAAATAATGAATTAATACCCACTAGGACTGTTACGGGATGGCGTGTGTGCATTGATTATAGGAAATTGAATGATGCCACCCGTAAAGACCACTTTCCCCTTCCCTTTATTGATCAAATGCTTGAGAGGTTAGCGGGTCATGAGTTCTATTGTTTTTAGATGGGTATTCTGGGTATAACCAAATCATGATTGCGCCCGAGGACCAAGAGAAAACCACCTTCACTTGTCCTTATGGCACTTTTGCTTTTAGACGGATGCCATTTGGTTTGTGTAATGCCCCTGCCACTTTTCAGCGATGCATGACTGCTATATTCCATGATATGATTGAAACTTTTCTTCAGATATTTATGGATGACTTCTCGATTTTTGGCTCGTCTTTTAATGATTGTTTGCAGAACTTGCAGGTAGTGTTGAGGAGATGTGAGGAGACAAACTTGGTGCTTAATTGGGAAAAATGCCACTTTATGGTACAAGAGGGAATTGTCCTAGGGCACAAGGTTTGGGGGCACGGAATAGAGGTGGATAAGGCGAAAGTTGAAGTTATCAAGAACTTACCACCTCCGGCGTCCATAAAGGGAGTTAGAAGTTTTCTAGGCCACGCCGGTTTTTACCGACGTTTCATCAAAGATTTTTCTAAAATTGCAAAACCTTCATCTTCTTTACTCATGAAAGATGTGCCTTTTGATTTCAATTCTGATTGTTTGCAGGCATACGAGAAGTTGAAAGAGCGTTTAGTGACGGCTCCTGTCTTGGTGGCACCGGATTGGGATCTACCCTTCGAGATCATGTGCGATGCTAGCGATACTGCGGTGGGTGCTGTCCTCGGACAAAGACAAAACAAGGTATTTCACACCATATACTACGCAAGTAGGACTCTAGATGAAGCACAATTGAATTATGCCACCACCGAAAAAGAGTTACTTGCAGTAGTGTTTGCACTTGACAAGTTTCATGCTTATCTTGTTTTGTCGAAAGTAATTGTGTTTACTGATCACTCTGCACTTAAATATTTACTTGCAAAGAAAGATGCAAAACCACGCTTACTTCGGTGGATTTTATTATTGCAAGAATTTGATTTGGAGATAAAAGATAAGAAGGGTGTTGAGAATGTGGTTGCAGATCATTTGTCTAGATTAGAATTTATCAGTAATGATTGTGTGACTGATGCGATTAATGATTGGTTCCCAGATGAGCAGTTGTTTGAGGTGAAAAATTGTCCATGGTATGCCAATTTTGCAAATTTTCTTGTTACAGGCTCACCCTCCCCCCCCCCCCCTCCCCAAAAATTTAACATTTCACCAAAGAAAGAAATTCTTTTCGGACGTGAAGTATTATTTTTGGGAGGAACCTTTCTTGTTCAAAATTTGTGCAGATGCCATGATAAGACGGTGTGTTGCGGAAGAAGAGTTTGATCAAATTCTCAACCATTGCCATGACCGTGAGGTAGGTGGTCACTTCGGACCAACAAGGACGGCATCCAAGGTACTTGAATGTGGCTTTTATTGGCCAACTCTTTTCAAAGATGCTCGTTCTTATGTGCTACACTGTGATAAATGCCAGCGGTCAGGTAACATATCTAACCGTCACGAAATGCCGTTAAATAATATCATTGAATGTGAGGTTTTTGATGTGTGGGGAATAGACTTTATGGGACCATTTCCTAGTTCTTTCACAAAAAAATACATTTTGGTGGCGGTGGATTATGTGTCTAAGTGGGTAGAGGCGGAAGCATACGCCACTAATGATGCTCAAGTGGTTCTAAAATTTTTGAAGAAAAACTTTTTTAACCGCTTTGGAACACCACGAGCAATCATTAGTGATGGTGGCACTCATTTTTGCAACAAACTCTTTGAAAAACTTTTAAGCAAATATGGTGTCACACATAAGATCTCTACCCCTTATCACCCCCAGACGAGTGGTCAAGTGGAAGTGTCAAACCGAGAGATAAAGAGAATTCTGGAGAAAGTGGTAGGCGTCAGTAGGAAAGACTGGTCGGTGAGGCTAGATGATGCTCTATGGGCGTATAGGACTGCATTTAAAACACCTATAGGCACTACACCGTATAGGTTGTTATTTGGTAAAGCATGTCATTTACCTGTCGAGTTGGAGCATCGGGCATATTGGGCAACAAAAGCGCTGAACTTTAATTTTACTGATGCAGGTGAACAGCTTTTGCTTCAATTGGACCAGTTGGAGGAGTTCCGCAATTTGGCTTACGACGTGCACTGTCTTACAAGGAGAAAACCAAAAAGGCTCATGACAAAAGAATCATTGAGAGAGAATTCAAGGAGGGTGAAAGTGTTCTACTCTACAACTCCCGGCTGCGACTTTTTCCCGGAAAGTTGAAATCACGATGGTCTGGTCCATTTGTGATTTCGAAAGTATATCCATCAGGAGCTGTAGAATTGAAAGACGGGAAGGATGGGACATTTACGGTCAATGCCCAGCGCCTGAAGCATTACATGGGTGGCACAATTGAGCCACAACTTGGAATCACCCGGTTCCAAGACATGCCGAACTAGACAGACCGACGTCTAGCTCTCGACGATAAATTGAGAACTTACTTTCCTTTCCCTTCTTTTGCATTTAATTTAGTTTTCTTTTTCTTTCACGTCAGCATATTTTGTTTTACTGTTGTTTTATATAAAAAAAAATAAAAATAAAAAATTAGAGAAAAACAGTGAGGGTCGCGCTCGAGCGGTAGTTTTCCACCGCCCGAGCGCGGACGTCTCCCTTGGGAGAATTCATCCCAAGAGGTTGGCGCTCGAGCGGTAGTTTTCTACCGCCCGAGCGCGCATGCGTACCTCTGAAAAAAAAAACCAACAGAGAGGTTCGCGCTCGAGCGGTATGTTTCTACCGCCCGAGCGCGACTGCATTATATGCGCGAATCCTCTTTCCCATCTTTCATTCTGCACGAAAAATTCCCAAATTTTTCTCCCCAAATCCTAACCCTCTCCCACTCTCTTCTCAATTTTTTTGCAGGAAATCTCCCCACCCATCAAGGCTCAAACACCGGTGGCACACTCCATTTTGGGAATCAAGAGACGTCATCACTCCGGTCATCTTCTCCGATTCACCCACCATCTCTCTCATCCACTCCTATGGCTCCAAAGAAACAAAAAGGTAACCCCGGCTCTTCTTCATCGTCTCCCGCGTTTGATAGACATCGTTTTGTTAGTATAGAGGCTAGAGCTCGATACGAGCATGCGAAAATTCATCGCAACCCAATAGCCTAGAGGGGAGTCCGGCGACAGTTAGAGGACAGATACTTAGATATTATTGTTGATTTGCAAAGGCGTGGTTGGGAACAATACGGTGAGCAACCTAAGGCAGCGGTAGTGTCTGTGGTTCGCGAATTTTACGCCAACGCAGCGGAGGGGCGAAATGGTTTGGTGTTTGTGAGAGGTAAGCATGTACCATATGACTCGGTGACGATCAACGCACTGTTAGGGACGGCGGAGGTTGACGACTCCCACTTTCAGACATTGGTTGCTAACCCGAATTATGATACGATTCTCGCCACATTGTGCCATCCGGGCGCAATATGGAAACCATTGGGCGGCTCGCCGAGTTGTTTTGACGAGAAGTATTTGAAAACCGAAGTTGCCCTGTGGTATTTATTTGTGGCTTGGAGAATGATGCCGGTCTCGCATAAGAGCGAGGTCCAGAAAGAGCGGGCGGTGCTGCTTTATGCGTTGACCGAGGGATACGCCATCAATGTGGGCACACTCATCAATTCACAAATCACACTGAGTGCCCACAACAGTCATGTGGGCATGTTCTTCCCCACCATTATCTCCGAGTTGTGCGCTAGAGCGGGAGTCGTGTTTCGCGATGATGAGGAGTGGTTGCAAGCCATGAAGCCTATTTGTGTCGAAGACCTCCAGCGGAAACGAGCTAAGCGAATCAGTGAATTCCCCTCTCGGGAGGAGAACGCCGGTGGATCTAGCACCAACATCCCACGCCACCTCCCACCACCACCCCGCCGGAGAACTCACACCGATATGATGGCTGAGAATCCCGCCTTCCAAACGCATCAGGGTCAATTCAACTCGTATGTCACCGACCATCTGTCTCACATTGACTCCATGATGCGCTCACTGCTTGTGCAAGGGGGCGTTGACCCATCGACCATCCCACCGTCTCCGCTACCCCCTCCCCCATTCCGGTTCCAGTATGATTACTCTCAACATGGGGAGGCCGCAGGAGTGCCACCGCCGGAGCAGGATGAGGATGACACTTGATCAGGGGAGTTTACTGTTTCCCCTACTTCGCATTTTTTTTCCTTTACCGCTTTTCTGATTTTTCTTTCTTATCATTGTTTCCGTCTAGCATGTTTATTAGCTTTCATGTTTATGTAGTCTGCATTTGTGTTTGCATTTCTGTGTTTGCATTTACATTCATGAGTTGTTTTGTTGTTAGTGTTTGTTTCGTTTTGTGCAATGAGGGCATTGCACAACTCTAGTATGAGGGGGTAGATCGTTATGTTTGTTTAGTTCATGTTTGGTGTCGTTTATGGTGATAAGACATTGTTTATGAGCCAATGATGATTTGAATTGAAAAGCATTGATTGGGTCACTTCATGAATGATACTCTTGATTGTTGAAACATGAATTTTGGTACAAAATTTGAACTTTTTGAGCACATATGTGTGGGGACTAGAATTTTGTAGAGAAAATGGTGAAATTTGAAGGTCTTGTGTGGTTAACTTGAAAGACATCATTTATGAGTTGTTTTAGCATGTAAACCCGTGGAAATAAGTCACTGATTGGAACCTTGAAATGAGAAAATTTGATTTGCCCTGGACTTCACGTTCACCCCCCTTCCAATGCACTAAATTAAAATGTCATACTCCTAACCAGCTGTAATCCAAAGATATATATTCTTAGCTTAGGGAGTACATGTGTGAAAATTGTGCATTCAAAAAAAATAAAGAAAAAGAAAAAAAAAAGAAAAAAGGAGATGTAAGGTGAGGGGGAGCCGAAATAAAAGGAATGAAATTCTATTCCTAGGCTAAAAGTTGGAGATATAAGGAGACGAGGAAAGTCAGACGAAAAGTCTTGACGACTGCACAATGAAAATGATCGGTGTACTCCCGACTTTTAGCCACTTGAGATTATTTTCCTTCTTTTCGACACCCTTATCTGCACTTAAGAATTTGATAAAGTTCAACTTATGGTTAGTGATGAATGGACACGGGGTTGCATGCTAGTGAGACTTGTATTGAAGTGTTAATTGAGTGACTCGCATGATTTGATGCTTGATCTATTTGACGTACGAATGACTAGACCCATCATGACACACACACACACGTTCAAATTAGCGTCAAGATTTATGTGTAGATGAGAATGAGTACTCGTTTGTGATTTGACTTGATTATGATTTGTATGTGCGGAAGTTCACTGAGGCATGATCATAAAAGTTGTCAACTCACCATTGATATTTAATTGTGTTGGTTAGTTCTTGTTTGAGTCTTTTATTTTTGTTGTGTTTATTTAGAGTCTCGTGCTTTAACCTATTTTGCTTGAGGGCAAGCAAAAGGTTAGTATGAGGGGGTTGATAGGTGGTGTTTTTACGTGTTTATTGCATTAGTTTTATTTGTGTTTGTCTTGTGCATGCATGCATTTCATTTAAATTTTGTTCATTTTAGAGTAATCGTTTGCGTTTTATCATGTCTCACTTGTATGTGATGAATTTGCAGGAAAAATGGTCGGAAAAACCAAGAAGGAAGCAAAGTGTCGAAGACAAGGAACTTTGGACAGAATAAGCGGCGCTCGAGCGGGAGATTTCTAACGCCCGGGCGCCAAATACTACTAGCAAGGAGAAGAAGCCAGAAAGGTTGGTGCTCGGGCGGTAGAAATATACCGCCCGAGCGCGAGAAGGTGCATCCGAAGACAGAAGCGTTGGTGCTCGAGCGGTATATTTCTACCGCCCGAGCGCGACTGCCGCACAAGTTAGGGAGAATACAGAAAGTGTGGCGCTCGAGCGGCACTTTTCTACCGCCCGAGCGCCGCCTATTTTGGGAAGATTATGGTGCGCGATTTCTTACCTTAATTTTGGAGGGTGGCTGCTATGGAAAGATCTTGGTCGACTTTTGAGCATTATTCAGACATTATTGAAGGAGCACAAGGAGTTTTTGGAGAGCTTTTGCACTTGGATTGAAGATTCGACGGTTTCCGGGCATCGTTCTTCGCAGATTTCGTCACGTCTCGTATTTCTAGTTTATTTCCGTTGTTTAAATATTGTTTTGCTTATTTTCATTATGAATTCTAGTAGCTAACTTTAATATTTGTTGGGATTAAAGGGGATCCTACCCCAAACTTTTAGTTGATTAATTCATATTTTGAGTTGTGCTTTATTCTTGATTGTACTACGATTTTTATTGTGTCGTTTGAGCGTAGCTAACTTTTACGACAATTTTTTATCACGAGTGAGTTCGAGAGAATAACTAGTGATAGGATCGAGTAGTATAATCTGCGGATCTACAATTTGCATAGACATATGAAATTGGATACGTGCCGATAGTCATAGTCCTTAGGGTCGAAAACTAGGGGATTTCATCAAGCGACATGCGGTTCATTCTTGATAAATAATTAAAGACATTTAATTACTTCATTGAGTGAATTAGTTTGGCATAGCTCGAGAGAGTGTGTTCAATTGAATAGGAAATCCTGTCGGAAGCGTAGAACACAATCGAACGTATTAATTAATTAATAAGGGGTAGGTGAACCAGAATTCCCAACAAATTCTTTTATCATTTGAAATTTAATCCATTGATTTAGCATTCATATTTCATCATTTAATCTTTGAGCTTGTTTATTTAAATTTTCTTGAATTTTATTAGTCAGAAAACAAACAATCAAATTTCGTCGCTAAAGTTGTAATAACTAAAATAATAATTGTTAAACACAGTCTTCAGTGGAACGATACTCGTACTCACGTACACTATATTATAACTTGACATCGTGCACTTGCGATTTATTTTGAGCATACAAAATCATATTTTTATTGGGGATTTTACTGTGCAAGTTTTGCTCGATCACTCATCAAGCCAGCCTCTGCTCCCTTTGCTCGATTCAGCGCCTCAAAAAAAGTGTTGGGTCGCCCCGTGTTCACTAAGGTGAAAATATCCGGATTCAAACCGTTTATGAACTGATCGGCAACCGCCTCGTCATTCCCTGCTACATGTGGTGCAAATCGAAGCAAGGACGAGAATTTGGCAACATACTCCTCTATGTTCCACTGGCCCTGTCTCATGTTGGCGAACTCTGCCCCTTTGTCTTTTCGGTATGATACTGGAAAGAAACGTTGATAAAATTCATCTTTAAAAACTTTCCAAGTAATATCAATACCTCGATGTAGGGCTCGTTTCGCCGTTAGCCACCAACTCTTGGCCACTTCTTGCAATTGATGTCCAATCAGCTTTACTCTACGTTCATCGGAATAGGCAAGTGATTCAAATAACATTTCTATATCATCCAGCCAGCTTTCGCAGTCCGCTGCATTCTCAGTGCCTTTCAAGGTCGGGGGTCGGAAAGACTGAAACCGCATTAACAGAGTCTCCATCGGGGTAGTGGTTGCGTCCATCTGAGTACCTGATGTACTCCCCTGTTCTAGCACTTGTCCTGCAGCTGGTTGCGGTATCCTTCTAGGCGGCATATCTGGTTATCAAACAGGTTAGTACACAGTCTATACAAGCTGTCTCAGCCCTCCTCTGATCATATACCTCTGATCCAGAATCGGTTCTGATTCAGTCTTGGCAATTATATGCTGTAAATCAACTCGGATACAATACAACACATAATAGGGAAAGCAATAAATCATGCTAGCACATCAAAAGCAAGGAAGATGACTCCATCTACCCCGCTCATTCTATTCTATCTCAGTCTACAGAACCTACTGCTCTGATACCACCTGTTGTGGGGACCCAGGCTCTAAATCGACTCAATCTGGGATTAAATGGATCTGTGAGAAAATGTGGGTCAAATTTTCGCTTTTTAACATTCATTCAAATGTATATAAACAAGCACAAGTGTTTAACATCTGATTCAATCTTGGCAATTATATTCAAATTTTTGCTTTCTAACATACGACTCTACTCTAGGGATCCCGAGGTGAATAAGACGTCACTGTCTGTTACCTACCCTCCCAATCGGGGTAACTGTACGTCTTACTCCTAGACTTTGGTCGTGTCTGTATCGAATATCTACAATCGGAGGAAGTCTGCTCCTATGCGTCGATACACCGAACGTCTAGTTTGACAAATCTGTCAATGACTCTTCTATCTCAATGCTTGAATATAAATCCATAGACAAAGCATGATCATATCAAGAGATTTGAATATAAATCTATAAACAAATCCAAATCATATCAAAAGATACAATAACAAATCTAGTATGTGATTTTGTTGGGAAACTCCAATCAAATCTGATTCGAGTCGTATCTTCCCCACAATCACATAAATTATACCTTTCGTCGTACAATCTCTGTCGATGTCGAAGTCTCGCTATCAAAGTTGCCAATACAAATCTGAAATGGCAATGTAGAGGAGTACCATGTCACAATAACACTCAAACTCAAGTTTTATACCATTCACATTCAATCTCGGTATAAATCAACGGCATAACGGCGTAATCTTTCGATACCGGTACTCCACTAATAATCAGTACATGATCCACAAGTCATAACATCAATAACCCCAATCATAATTTCCCAAAATCTGCATGTATACAACTAAAAACATGCTGGAATCTCATAACAATAGCATAACAAATCATTTTCTCGATCCGGTTACAATTATAAGTTCCCAACAATCATAAGAACATACCATAGAGTTCAAATCCTAATTTCTTTAACAATTCAATCTGAACCATGCTGAAATGAAAAGAAACTTACATCTTCTTGTAGCCTTTAATGCAAGGATTACGGAAATGAACTCGTATCGAAAATCAGACCACTAAATCATTCAAAATAACAAGTCGAAGATCAAAAGAAATGAAAGCTTTCTCCCTGGATTCTCTCGGCCCTCAGTATTCTGAAATGGGAGGAATGAAAGACACATCATATCATATTGCATGGCAAGGGACACATAGTTTATTTTTCAAGTTACACGCATGACCGCGGGTGCGGTAGCTCAGGGACCGCGGGTGCGCTCAAGCTTCGGCAGCCCTTTTATTTTCTGAAAGTCGACGACCGCAGGTGCGGCCTTGGTTGCACCGCTGGTGCGGTCTTGCTTCGAATAACATTTCCTACTGGACATCTACCACGGGTGCGGTCTTGATTGCACCGCGGGTGCGGTGTTGCTTCGGTAAAATTTGCCAACTTTCTGTCCATGCACCACGGGTGCAGTGGTTCTTGGACCGCGGGTGCGGTGTGGTTTCGGCCTCACCCTCACAAATTCCTATTTAATGACCGCGGGTGCACTCCCTCTCTAGGCGCGGGTGCGGTCTATCTTGTACTCAAAACTCTAATTTCTCATGTCTTTTCTCCCCTCATTGCATGTCATGCAATCTCATATCTTTGAGTATCATCTTAATGAAGACTAATAACTCTCAAGCCCTATATATGCATACTCATATCTTCCGAGTATTTCGTCAATGAAGACTAATAAATCTCGAGCCTTACAAGTTCATATAGCTCCAGTGGTTCACGACAGAGCCAGAGTTATATAGAAGCTTATTGCAGAACTTGCTGAGGGAGACATCCCACCGATCAATGCCAAGGAGTTTTTGGTAGTTGCAACATCCGCAAACAGCAGGGACATTTTGTCAGAGTTTATCCATAGAGAAGTTCCCATAGATCCCAGGAAGCAGAATAATCTGGATCAATGGCACAGCCTGATAGACGATCATCTGCTGTTCACTCATTCCAGCTAGCACCTACCCAGTCACAGCCGAGACCAGGAGGAAGCCAGACTGTTAGTCAGCCTCCGAGACAGCAGGCCAGGGTATTTGTATTGACTAAGGAACAGGCCCAGGAAGCACCTGATGATGTTGTTGCAGGTAATTGTTCTCTTTGTGGTTATCCTTCTTATGTATTGATTGATACAGGTGCATCTCATACATTTATATCCGAGAGATTTGCATTGATACATTCATTGCCTGTTGAGTCATTATTTCCTGTGGTATCTGTCTCCTCTCCTTTGGGGAAAGGTTTGATATCAGTGAAATTTTTAAACATTGTATGCTACAGTATAACGGGAATGAGATTGATTTAGATTGTATTGTACTTGGATTGTCTGATTTTGATTGCATTATCGGAATTGATATGCTGACCAAGTACAGAGATATCGTGGACTATTTCTAAAAAATTGTAAGATCAGACCTGAAATGGCTGAAGAATGGAAATTTTACGGTAAGGGTTCCAGATCGCAAATTCCTTTGATATTTGCGTTATCTATGACTTGATTATTACAAAAAGGAGCAGAGGGATTCCTTGTGTATTCAGTAGATGTACTGAAATCGAGCCCTTCATTGGCAGATTTGCCAGTGGTATGTGAGTTTACTGATTTCTTTCCAGATGAGATTTCGGGTTTGCCTCCAGTTCGGGAGATAGATTTCAGTATTGAATTGTTACCAGATATTGTTCTTATTTCGAAAATTCCATACAGAATGGCACCGATTGAATTGATAGAATTAAAAGATCAGTTAGAAGATTTACTGGCGAAGGGTTACATCAGACCGAGTGTTTCTCCTTGGAGTGCTCCACTATTGTTTGTTAGAAAGAAAGACGGTTCAATGAGACTATGCATTGATTATCGGCAGTTGAACAAGGTTACGGTAAAGAATAAATATCCTTTGCCTCGTATCGATGATTTATTTGATCAGTTGCAGTGTTCTTCTGTTTATTCCAAGATCGATTTGAGATCTGGATATCATCAGCTGAGAGTTCGAGATTCTGATATATCGAAGACAGCTTCCAGAACCAGGTATGGCCACTATGAGTTTATAGTCATGTCCTTTGGTTTAACGAATGCTCCAGCTGTATTTATCGGTTCGATGAACCATATATTTCAGAGATATCCCGATGATTTTGTGATTATTTTCATTGATGATATTTTGATATATTCGAAGAATATGACTGATCATGCTGAACATTTGAGAATTGTATTAAACACACTGAGGGCTGAGAAACTGTATGTCAAATTGTCGAAATGTGAGTTTTGGCTGAGACATGTTGTATTTTTTGGGAACATTATATCTGGAGATAGGATTTCTGTTTATCCTAGTAAAGTTGAGGCTGTGATCAATTGGCCGAGGCCGACATCAGTGCCAGAGATACGCAGTTTTATGGGTTAAGAGGATATTATCGACGATTCATTAAAGATTTCTCCAGTATTGCTAAGCCGATTACTCAGCTGACTCAGAAGAATGCACCATTTTTTTGGTCATAGGAGTGTAAATCCAGTTTCTTAGAGTTAAAGAAAAGATTGACCAGTGCTTCGGTGTTAACTATTCCGTCAAGTACTGGTGATTTTATTGTTTATTGTGACGCTTTCCACCGAGGATTAGGTTGTGTTCTGATGCAGCGAGGCCATGTTATTGCTTATTCCTCGAGACAATTAAAGCCACATAAGACTCGCTACCCGATTCATGATCTTGAATTGGCTGCTATTGTATTTGCTTTGAAGATTTGGCGACACTACCTATACGGTGAGAAATTTTAGATTTTTTCTGATCACAAGAGTCTGAAATACCTATTTTCACAGTCAGAACTGAATATGAGGCAACGAATATGGCTTGATTTATTGAAAGATTTTGATTGTGAAATCAAGTACTATCCGGTAAATTCTAATGCAGCAGCTGATGCACTGAGTCGAAAGGTATATTCTTTATCCTTATTGACGATTGGTGTTTCAAATTTGATTGAAGATTGTTGTCTTTCTGGATTAGTATTTGAGACAGATTGTAAACCGTTAAGACTCTATACTATTCAAGTGGAAGCCGAGCTGATTTTGAGAATTAAAGAAGCTCAGAAAGTTGATCAGAATGTTCAGAACTCGATTTTGATGGTCAGAGCCGGACATCAATCCGAATATCAGGTTTGTGATAGTGTGTTATATGTTAATAATCGTCTTTTTGTGCCAGATGTTTCAGATTTGAAACGACAGATATTGTTAGAAACTCGCCATAGTCGATTCAGTATTCAGCCTGGTGGCGGAAAAATGTATAATTATTTGAAGAAATAGTTTTGGTGGAAACATATGAAATCAGATATTGCAGATTTTGTTTCCAGATGTTTGAATTGCCAACAGGTGAAAGCCGAAAGAAAGAAACCAGGAGGTTTGTTACAGAGCTTATCCATTCCAGAGTGGAAATGGGATCATATATCCATGGACTTTGTGACGAAGCTGTCGCGTTCCTCCCGAGATCGTTATTGACAGATTGACAAAATCAGCATGTTTTATTCCGTACAAGATGACGTACCGATATGACCAGATGACAGAGATTTATGTCAGAGAAGTGGTCAGACTGCATGGAGTGCCGAAGTCGATTGTGTCAGACCGTGATCCTTGGTTTACTTCACATTTTTGGCACAGTTTGCAACACGCTTTAGGTACGAAATTGCACTTGAGTACTGCATATCATCTTCAGACAGACGGATAGTCAGAACGGACTATCCAGACATTAGAGGATATGGTTAGAGCTCTAGTGCTAAATTTTGGCACTAGTTGGCAAGATTCTTTGCCGCTTTTGAGTTTCTTATAACAACATCTATCAGACGAGTATATAGATGGCTCCGTTTGAATCGTTGTATGGAAATAAGTGAAGATCCCTTCTGTATTGCGATGATATCTCTGAGGTACCAGAACTTGGGCCTGATATTATTCGAGAAATGATGGAGAAAGTGAAGCTAATTCAGAAAAGAATGAAGACAGCTCAAGATAGACAGGCCAAATATGCCAATGTTTGACGACGACCATTGGTATTTGAGGCAGGAGACAGAGTATTTTTGAAGATTTCTTCTTTCAGAGGCATTGTCAGATTTGGCAAGAGAGGGAAGTTGTCTCCACGATATATTGGGTCGTATGAGATTCTGGAGAAGATAGGTGATCATGCCTATCGAATTGCTTTAACTCCGTCTCTATCTAGAATACATGATGTCTTTCACATATCTTTATTACGGAATTATCTTCCTGATGCATCTCATATTCTTCAGTCAGACGAGGCCGAACTTGATGAGACTCTGAGTTATTTTGAAAAGCCGATCAAGATTCTTGATCGTAAAGAAAAACAGCTCGGAACGAAGACTATTCCGCTTGTGAAACTTCAGTGGAGTCGTCATGGAATTGAAGAAGCTACTTAGGAGACTGAATCAGACATGAGACAGAAATTCCCAAAGTTATTTCATTGATGTGAGTTTCCTGTTTAGCTTCTATTATACATTTCTTATTGTATCTGATTTGATTGCCTGTGATTTCGGGGACGAAATCAGATCTTAAGGGAGGGAGAAATGTAATGCCCAAGATTTTATTTTGTTAATCCGAGATTATTGATCTATAAATTTTTGCGATTAGAAGGACCGCGCCGAGACAAGAGTTGAGAAAGTATGTAATATGTGCGAGGGCAGAACACCTCGCGCATATGAGTGAGAAGAGGCGCGCATATGCGCGAGCATGGCAGAAGACCTCGCGCATATGCACGAGAAGAGAGCGCGCATATGCACGAGTATGTGAAGTGAAGAAATGCCGAGACAATAGGTCTCGCGCATATGCGCGAAGACAGGACGCGCATATGCGCGAGCAGTTGAAGTATTATGCGACGAGACAATAGGTCTCGTACATATGCGCCGATGATGGTCGCGCATATGCGCGAGACGTGCAGCACAAAATATGAGCCACTTGGTCTTGCCGTGCAATATATATGTAAATCCCTTCGTTCACTTCAGATTCCAGCCAAGGAAAAGTGTGAGAGTTCCATAGAAATTTCCCCAAGTTCCTTGAATCTTAGATTTGTAGTTGTGCAAGATCTGTCTGTCAGAATTTCAATCCGAGGTTAATTCTGTGATCCTCTCGACAAAGGCTTCACAAAGACATAAGTTTTACTACTTTTTGTTATGATTCGGAAAATTAATGTTGGGGAAATCATATGTGATTAATAATATGTGTTCTTGAGATACTAAACATTGTATAATCGAAATCGGATTGAAGAACAGATACCGTGTGAAATTGTTATGATTTTTCAGATTTGATTTGATTGAAAATCTACAGATTTTGAGAGTTATGGTTTATCTTTGTTGAATATTATGAGTTGTGATTTGTATCTGTTGATATTGAGATATCGGGATATATCGAGATTGCGATGTTATGCTGTCGAAATAGAATTAGATTGATATTGATCAAATACAGACTTGTATTGAGTTGTATAATGGTATTGTACTTTTCTAATGTTATTCTAGATTTGGTATTGAAGACTTTGAAGACAGATCAAAGCCAGAACCCAAAAAAAAAAGAAATGTATAAATCAATGTTAACCGAGAGATACGACTCGAGTTAGATTTGACTTCAGTTTCCCAAAACCACATGCATATTTGTTATTGTTTAATACCTTTGTATTCTTTGAATGAATATGTGATTCTATTGATTTATAAAAAAACAGAGAATAGAAGATAGATATCGAGAAAGAGTCGTGGGCAGATGTGCCTAGTCATTGGCTGAGGTGCCAAGTCTTTGGCAGAGGTGCCAAGACACTGGATGTTTGGTTTATATCGATTTGCTTAGGAGTAGATCGACTCCTATTGCAGATATTCGATATAATGTGCCAATGTCCAGGAACTGGGATCCCTAGATTAGATAAGATTCGAGACAGAGATTAAGAGTTATCGAGTTTGATTTACAGTTTATCTTGATTTATGTTTCACAGATTGTGATACATGTTGTTTGATAACTGTTTATGATTTCTTATATGCTTTTATATGAATTGCATGTATACGTTTTTTATACTGGGAATTATATTCTCACCAGAGTTATCCGGCTGTTGTTGTGTCTGTATGTGTGCATGACAACAGGTGGGATAGGATCAGGGTCGAGAAGAGGATGAGAGAACGAGATTAGCGTGGAGATCTGAGCCCAGAAGTAGAATTGGTTTCGACACTTGATATGTAGTTGTTGAACCCTAGTTTGATATGAATGTATTTTGTACAAGACTTGTACTTTTACTCTTGATGTTTATATAAGATTGATTATCATATGTTCCGCACTTATGTATTTAGAAAAAAAAATTTAGACCCAGTTCGATTAATTGATCCATTTATTCCCTAAAGATTATTAAGAAACGAATTAGCGTCTGGGTCCCCACATTATTTTCTTGGCCAAATTATAATTTAGGAACATTTCCTCAATTTAAAAGTCACATTCCCCTAATGGAAGTCATACTTCTAATTTTCCTTACGCTTATAAACTCCTTTACAAGCCGTTCAACACATTGAACTATTTTTACTTCTCAACGGGATCTAAAAAGTTAGCACTTGTATGACCCTCAATGGTTCATTGATATAACTAGCAGTGGGTTCACATCTCCATGTGATTCAGGACTAAACATGTCCTTATAAGAGCATACCCCAATTGCTCCATTCTTACTTATCAACTCCTTGATAATAAGAACGTCAGAACTCAAGTCTGATAGTACCCAACCAATCATGTTAAACGTCTAGCATCATCGCTTACATGATTCCCTAGGTATCAAATGATAGTGCCTGCAAGAACCATTCTATTATGGTTAGTGTACAGTACGGTCCCTTCATCTCATATATCCCGACCGATTCCACAACTATTGGTATATCGAGAGTTGTCAATGAATCGATACTATGTATCATCTCTTAGTTGTATCGATGGTGTAATCTCTGAAACCCTTTCATAACTACCACCTGTGGGGACCCGGGCTCTAACTCTTTCTTTGGGATTCAATGGATCGTTAATATATAAAGTGTGTCAAATTTTCGCTTTTCAACATTACATCTAATGTATATAAACAAACATAAATTCTTTATTTAAATTACAAATATAATGTACAAACATAACGTACACCATGTCTTGTCCATCCAAACTCAACAAACTAGTAATTAAATACAGTACATGCCAAAGGTACAACTACTAGTCCTTCTGCTAAGCCCGAGATCACCACGCTATGTCCATCTCTCATCCTCTGTGTGACCCAGATCCTGCCCCACCTGTTGTTATGCACACATACAGACATAACAACAGCCGGAAACTCCGGTGAGAACAAATCCCAGTATAAACATGTATACATGCATAGAATCAATTAAACATGAAACATGCTATCATGAATGACAATCATATAAACATGCAATGCGAATCAAACCATGTCTGGACTCGACTAGAACTCTAGGGATCCCGGTGTGAATAAGACGTCAATGGCTGTCACCTACCCTCCCACTCGGATGACTGTACGTCTTATTCCTAGACTTCGGTCTGAGCTGTATCAACGACTACAATAGGAGTCAGGGCTGCTCCTAAGCTGAGATACACCGAACATTTAGATAGTTGACAATGGCTGTCAACGACTCTCCTATCTTAAATGCAATGGCTATCAACCTGTAACAAAGCATGCTCATATTCATATCTGAATATTACCATAATCTTACATGCTTGAATACAATTCTATAATAAAAGCATAATCATGTAACAAGATTTGAATATAATTCTATAAACAGGTCATACACATGTTACCATATATACAACAATACTAGTATGTGATTTTGGTTGGGAAACTCAAATAATATCTTATTTGAGTTGTGGCTTCCCAAACAAACATGGCTTATACCTTTCTTCTCGTAGGAATAAATCGAAGTCTCAAGGTCGGTATCCCGTCTGTCAATCAAATCTGAAAGAGATGCATTGATATAATATCATTCGACGGCATAACTATATATTCTCGATAAAGCGAATGACTCACACCTCAGTAATCCATCACAATGTCAAGCTAGAACACCAAAATTCTGCACCATCTATTCTTAACACATGCTGGAATTCATAGCAAACGCATACGTTATCATTTCTTCGTTCCGATTTCGATTATACACTCATAGTCATCACAAGAACATTTATCTCTATGCATAATACATTTCCTCCAATATCAATATCCCAAGTCATGTAGAAACTGAATGAAAGTTATATCCTCTTGTAGTCCTTGAAGCAAGGAACAAGAATCTCTACTTGGAATAAAATTTGGATGGCTAAATCTTAAGAAATCTTACCCAAACCCTTGGAGAAAATTGAGAATTCTTGGAGATGCTCTCGTTCCCAGCTGCTGGAATGAAGAAATGAATGAATCAGCACCATTTCTATATATATATATGCCATGTGTCAAGTTAAGGAGCAAGGGTGGATTTCTCGCATGCAGCACCGCGGGTGCGCTCAGGCTTCGACCACAATTTCATTTTCCTAAAATGTCGACCGCGGGTGCGGTCGTTACAACACCGCGGGTGCGGTCTTACACCGTGGGTGCGGTCTTGCTGCACCGCGGGTGCGGTGATGCTACGGAAATTTTGGCCAACTTACTGTCCATGCACCACGGGTGCGGTGTCTACAAGTACCGCGGGTGCGGCATGGCTTCGGCAGCACATTCAAAATTCCATGATTTATGACCGCAGGGTGCACTCTTGTTCTGAGCGCGGGTGTAGTCTTGCAAAACCCTCATTTCTCATGTATTTTCTTCCCTCATTGCATTTCATGCATTCTCGTATTCTCCGAATCGTTCGTCAATGAAAACTAATAACCACGAGCCTTACATTTCTCCCCCTCTAAGAAATGATTTCGTCCCCGAAATCGCAGGCATTACTAAACATATATGACAAGTAATATAATCAAAACTGAAAATTTACTTACATCATGTAAACAACTCGGGATGTTTCTGTTGCATGTTTGCTTCTGTCTCCCAAGTCGCTTCTTCGATGCCATGGCGACTCCATTGGACTTTCACTAGAGGAATAGTCTTCGTTCTGAGCTTCTTTTCCTTTCGATCAAGAATCTGTATTGGTTGTTCAACGTAGCTTAAAGTCTGATCAAGCTCAGCTTCGTCAGGACGAATGACATGAGAAACATCAGGCATGTATTTACGCAACATCGATACATGAAAGACGTCATGTATCCCAGATAACGAAGGAGGAAGAGCAAGTCGATAAGCTCGATCGCCAATCTTTTCAAGAATTTCGTAAGGATCAATGTATCGCGGAGACAATTTCCCACGCTTGCCAAATCTGACAACGCCTCTGAATGAGGAAATTCTCAAGAATACTCTATCTCCTTGTTCAAATACCAACGGTCTACGTCTGATATTGGCGTACTTGGCTTGCCTATCCTGTGATGTCTTCATTCTTTTCTGAATAATCTTGATCTTTTCAGTCATGTCACGAATCATATCTGGCCCAAGTTCTGGCACTTCTGCGATATCGTCCCAGTATAGCGGAGATCTGCACTTCTTGCCATATAACGCTTCAAACGGTGCCATCTCAATGCTCGTCTGATAGCTATTATTGTACGAGAATTCACAAAGAGGTAGGGAATCTTGCCAACTAGTGCCAAAATCTAGCACTACGGCTCTCAACATATCCTCTAACGTCTGGATAGTCCGCTCTGACTGTCCGTCTGTCTGAGGATGATAAGCAGTACTCAGGTGTAATGCCGTACCTAAGGCCTGCTGTAAACTGTGCCAAAAGTGTGAAGTGAATCGTGGATCACGATCTGATACGATAGACTTCGGCACACCATGCAATCTGACTACCTCTCGAACATATATCTCCGCCATCTGATCGTGTCTGTAAGTCATTCTGTACGGAATGAAACAAGCTGATTTGGTCAATCTGTTGATAACGACCCAAATTGCATTACAGCCTCGGGAAGATCGGGGTAATTTCGTCACGAAATCCATGGAAATGTGATCCCATTTCCATTCTGGAATGGCTAGACTCTGAAGTAACCCTCCGGGCTTCTTCCTCTCGGCCTTCACCTGTTGGCAGTTCAAGCATTTAGATACATATTTTGCGATGTCTGACTTCATTTGCTTCCACCAGAACTATGTCTTCAGATCATTGTACATCTTCCTGCCACCAGGATGAATGCTGAACCGACTACAGTGTGTTTCGGACATAATCTGATGCTTCAAATCTGAAACATCTGGCACAACAAGATGGTTATTGACGTACAAGATATGCTCACGCACCTGATATTCTGACAAATGCCCTGATTTGACCATTTGAATCGATCTTTGCACATTCTGATCTGTTCGTTGTGCTTCTTTAATCCTCATGATCAAGTCTGGCTCAACTTGAATAACAGCAAGTTGTAATGGCCTCCTATCTGTATCAAAGTCTAATCCAGAGAAACATCAATTTTCAACAAGCTTCGTAACACCTATCGTCGATAAGGATAAGGAACAAACCTTTCGACTTAAGGCGTCTGCTGCTGCATTTGACTTCCCTGGATAATATTTGATCTCGCAATCAAAGTCCTTTAATAGATCAAGCCATCTACGATGTCTCATGTTCAACTCCGACTGAGAGAACAAGTACTTTAGGCTTTTATGGTCTGAATAGATCTCGAAATTCTCGCCATAAAGATAATGACGCCAGATCTTCAGTGCAAATACGATAGCCGCCAATGGGGTATCGAGTCTCGTGAGTCTTCAACTGTCTTGAGGCATATGCGACCACATGACCTCGCTGCATAAGAACAAATACCAAACCTCTGTGAGAGGCATCACAATATACAACGAAATCACCCGTACCTAAAGGAATCATCAAAACAGGTGCACTGGTCAGCCTCTTCTTCAATTCTAAAAAGCTAGACTCACACTCTTCAGACCATACAAATGGCATATTCTTCTGTGTCAACTTTGTGATGGGCTTTGCAATACTGGATAAATTTTGGATAAATCGTCTATAGTATCCTGCTAGATCCATGAAGCTGCGTATTTCTGGCACAGAAGTCGGTCTCGACCAATTGATCACAGCTTCCACTTTACTCGGATCTACAAAAATACCATCTCCAGATATGATATGTCCCAAAAAGACAACTCGATTCAACCAAAATTCACATTTTGACAATTTAGCATACAACCTCTCATTTCTCAATGTCTGTAGTACAATTCTGAGATGTTCTGCATGCTCATTTCTGTTCTTAGAATACACCAGAATATCATCGATAAAGACAATAACAAAATCATCCAAATACCTCTGAAAGATTTGATTCATCAAGCCCATAAATACCGCCGGAGCATTTGTTAAACCAAATGGCATGACAATAAATTCGTAATGTCCATACCTGGTTTGAAATGCTGTCTTCGGTATATCTACATCTCGAACTCGGAGCTGGTGATATCCGGATCGCAAATCAATCTTAGAGTAAACAGAGGATCCCTGCAACTGATCAAATAAATCATCAATTCTAGGCAAAGGATACTTATTCTTTATCGTTGCCTTATTCAGTTGCCGGTAATCGATACACAACCGCATTGATCCATCTTTCTTCCGTACAAATAGTACCGGAGCGCCCCAAGGAGATACACTAGGTCTGATATATCCCTTGGCTAGAAGATCTTCCAACTGTGCCTTTAATTCTTTCAACTCTATCGGTGCCATCCTATACGGAGCTCTTGAAATAGGAGTGGTACCTGGAATCAAATCAATACTAAAATCGACCTCTCGCACTGGAGGTAACCCTGGAATCTCCTCTGGAAACACATCTGCAAATTCCCGTACTACTGGCAAATCTGCCAATGTAGGGCTAGATTTCTGAACATCTACAGCATACACAAGGAACCCATCAGCTTCTTTCTGCAACAACTTATTCATAGACAAAGGCGAAAT
This sequence comes from Primulina eburnea, assembly GCF_022965805.1. NCBI lineage: Eukaryota > Viridiplantae > Streptophyta > Magnoliopsida > Lamiales > Gesneriaceae > Primulina > Primulina eburnea. The sequence continues at coordinate 29,564,654 of NC_133102.1, forward strand.
CAAGGGAATCCGAGATCTGGAACCCTTTCCGTAGAATTTCCACTCTTCTGCCATTTCTGGTCTGAATTTGACAATCTCGTGGAAACAATCCACGGTGGCTCTGTACTTTGTTAACATATCAATTCCAACAATGCAATCAAAGTCAGCTAGCCCAAGTACAATGCAATCTAGATCAAGTTCATGACCCTCAAACTGTAAGATGCAATGTCTAACCGTAGTCACTGATATCAAACCACTTCCCAACGGCGAAGTAATAGACACAACATCTAACAAGGACTCAACAGGCAAAGAATGCAATAATGCAAATCGTTCTGATATAAATGTATGCGATGCACCCGTATCTATCAATATATAAGCAGGATAACCGCAAAAGAAATAGTTACCTGCAATGACATCATCTGGGCATCCTGTGCTTGCTCCTCTGTCAACGCAAACACCTGAGCCTGTTGTCGGGTCGGCTGGCTCCCGGTCTGACCACCTCTGGCTCGAGGATGGGTCTGTGTAGGTGGCGGCTGAAATGAGTGCACAGATGAAGCTTGCCTTTCAGGCTAAGTCACTGAGGCAGACGACCCTGCAGCCTGGAATCTCGATGCACCACTTCTCTGAGGACAGACCTTGGCATAATGCCCCGGTTGCTTGCATATGTTACACCTGCCCACTACACCCTGACACTGTTCTGTGGCATGCTTACCTCCACAAGTACTGCAATATCCACTCATCACCTCTAAACTCTGGCCAAGACCTCTCTGTCTTGACCCGCTGGAGCTCGACGAACTGCTCTCTGCCCTCTTAAACTGTTTGCCCTTTGCTTTTAACGGATCCTTCCGCCCGCTGCTACTACCGCCGCTATCAAATCTAGGAAGATGTTGTGCTGGAGGTTGTGGCGGTCTCGGACTCGGAGCAACATACGGAACACTCCGTTGCCTAAGCAATCCTGCTTCAGCTCCTTTGGCACGATTCAATGCATCCGAGAAGTTGTTGGGTCTCCCCGTATTTACCAACGTAAAGATATCTAGATTCAGGCCATTTATAAACTGATCTGCTACGGCCTCATCATTACCTGAAACGTGAGGTGCAAAGCGAAGCAAAGAAGAAAATTTAGCAACGTACTCTTCAATGTTCAATTGCCCTTGCCTCAGGTTTGCAAATTCAGCGCCTTTATCTTTACGGTAGGATACAGGAAAGAATCGCTGATAGAACTCCGTCTTGAATGCTTTCCATGTAATCTCGGTGCCACGCTGTTCTAGTGCTCTCCTTATATTCAACCACCAATACTTAGCCACATCTTGCAATTGATGGCCAATGAGTTTCACTCGTTTCTCGTCACTATATTCCCGAGACTCGAATAACATCTCGATATCCTCCAACCAGCTTTCATATTCAATTGCATTTTCTGTACCCCTTAAGGTAGGTGGTCTGAAGGACTGTAATCGTTTTAACAGAGTCTCCATAGGTGTAGCCGTAACGTCCATTGGATCCCCGGATGTGCTACCCTGCTCTGGTGCGGTGGGTCGCAATGGCACTGCTGCTCTTCGAGGAGGCATTTATCTGATAGTCAACAAGTTAGTGTACAAGCTATACAAACTGTCTCAGTCCTCCTCTGATCATTTACCTCTGATCCAGAATCGGCTCTGATTCAGTCTTTACTAATACATTCTGTATTACAAGTCAGATAACCATAAAACATGTAATAATGAAAGTAATAAATCATGCTATCACATCATAAAGCAAGGAAGAAGACTCGATCTACCCCGCTCATTTTATCTTATCTCAATCTACAGAACCTATGGCTCTGATACCACCTGTTGTGGGGACCCGGGCTCTAACTCTTTCTTTGGGATTCAATGGATCGTTAATATATAAAGTGGGTCAAATTTTCGCTTTTCAACATTACATCTAATGTATATAAACAAACATAAATTCTTTATTTAAATTACAAATATAATGTACAAACATAACGTACACCATGTCTTGTCCATCCATACTCAACAAACTAGTAATTAAATACAGTACATGCCAAAGGTACAACTACTAGTCCTTCTGCTAAGCCCGAGATCACCACGCTATGTCCATCTCTCATCCTCTGTGTGACCCAGATCCTGCCCCACCTGTTGTTATGCACACATACAGACATAACAACAGCCGGAAACTCCGGTGAGAACAAATCCCAGTATAAACATGTATACATGCATAGAATCAATTAAACATGAAACATGATATCATGAATGACAATCATATAAACATGCAATGCGAATCAAACCATGTCTGGACTCGACTAGAACTCTAGGGATCCCGGTGTGAATAAGACGTCAATGGCTGTCACCTACCCTCCCACTCGGGGTGACTGTACGTCTTATTCCTAGACTTCGGTCTGAGCTGTATCAACGACTACAATAGGAGTCAGGGCTGCTCCTAAGCTGAGATACACCGAACATCTAGATAGTTGACAATGGCTGTCAACGACTCTCCTATCTTAAATGCAATGACTATCAACCTGTAACAAAGCATGCTCATATTCATATCTGAATACTACCATAATCTTACATGCTTGAATACAATTCTATAATCAAAGCATAATCATGTAACAAGATTTGAATATAATTCTATAAACAAGGTCATACACATGTTACCATATATACAACAATACTAGTATGTGATTTTGGTTGGGAAACTCAAATAATATCTTATTTGAGTTGTGGCTTCCCAAACAAATATGGCTTATACCATTCTTCTCGTAGGAATAAATCGAAGTCTCAAGGTCGGTATCCCGTCTGTCAATCAAATCTGAAAGAGATGCATTGATATAATATCATTCGACGGCATAACTATATATTCTCGATAAAGCGAATGACTCACACCTCAGTAATCCATCACAATGTCAAGCTAGAACACCAAAATTCTGCACCATCTATTCTTAACACATGCTGGAATTCATAGCAAACGCATACATTATCATTTCTTCGTTCCGATTTCGATAATACACTCATAGTCATCACAAGAACATTTATCTCTATGCATAATACATTTCCTCCAATATCAATATCCCAAGTCATGTAGAAACTGAATGAAAGTTATATCCTCTTGTAGTCCTTGAAGCAAGGAACAAGAATCTCTACTTGGAATAAAATTTGGATGGCTAAATCTTAAGAAATCTTACCCAAACCTTTGGAGAAAATTGAGAATTCTTGGAGATGCTCTCGTTCCCAGCTGCTGGAATGAAGAAATGAATGAATCAGCACCATTTCTATATATATATATGCCATGTGTCAAGTTAAGGAGCAAGGGTGGATTTCTCGCATGCAGCACCGCGGGTGCGCTCATGTTCAGACCGCGGGTGCGCTATTTTCATTTTCCTAAAATGTCGACCGCGGGTGCGGTCGTTACAACACCGCGGGTGCGGTCTTTACACCGCGGGTGCGGTCTTGCTGCACCGCGGGTGCGGTGATGCTACGGAAATTTTGGCCAACTTACTATCCATGCACCGCGGGTGCGGTGTCTACAAGTACCGCGGGTGCGGCATGGCTTCGGCAGCACATTCAAAATTCCATGATTTATGACCGCGGGTGCACTCTTGTTCTGAGCGCGGGTGCAGTCTTGCAAAACCCTCATTTCTCATGTATTTTCTTCCCTTATTGCATTTCATGCATTCTCGTATTCTCCGAATCGTTCGTCAATGAAAACTAATAACCACGAGCCTTACACCACCATACTCTGATCAGAGATTTCAAACTACATATATATGAGATCACATAGAATATCCATACCCGAAGGTAAGCGGTGAATCCCCGACTACAATGCATCGCCTCCTATATGTTTTGACAAAACAACCAACCTTGCCACCTTATGACCCCATGAGAGTCGATAAACAAGTCAAAGTGCAATGCTAGCATATAGAGTCTCAATGTTGTCCCAGGTCATAAGGACTAATGGTGTATGATGCGATCTCGTTGAAATGGATGAGCCGGGTAAGGAGCTCCAACGGATCGAACCAACAATTTATAATATTTGGGAATTTTGAGTGAAGGTAATGGCTGAGATTAACACCTGCAAACAAAAAAGTAACTCGTGAATGGGCGCCGAAGGGGTGTCCGACGTAGCCACTCCGATGCTAAAGTCAGCAGGTTGAAGATGAACACAAGCAATATTTAAGAAAATATGTATAGTGCTTAAAGTTCAAAGATTTTTCGACCACTCTGATGACATTAATACCTACTATTTATAGTAGAGGAATGGGTAGTTACCTCGATTCCCATGCCATCTACTAAGTCGGTTTACCAAACTAGCTTCTGATGACTTCTCGGATACTCCACACCCAAGTTTCTCTGACAGATTAGATTGCCTGTATCAATCACACTTGAGTATGGTTCATTTCTCGAGGTAGTGCGGTTCTCGAGGTTGCCCAAGCGGTGGTGTACCCGTGACCTCTTCCCGAGAAGACGAGAAGTGCTCGGATGGCTCCACCAGAGCCCGGGATGCTTTGCGAAGAGCTCGAGTAAAACCAAAAATTCCTGGGAAAAGAAGACTTCCCGGATCTTTAGGAAACTTATCATGCGTATGGGTCATAATCTCGGCTATCCAAGTAACAAACTAGGTTAATGCTGATGTGGGGACCCGGGCTCTAACTCTTTCTTTGGGATGTAATGGATCATTAATTTAAAAAGTTGGTCAAATTTTCGCTTTTCAACATTAATTCTAATGAATATAAACAAACATAAATTCTTTATTTAAATTACAAACATAATGTACCAACATAACATACAACATGTCTTGTTCATCCATACTCAACAAACTAGAAATTAAATACAGTACATGTCAAAGGTACAACCACTAGTCCTTCTGCTAAGCCCGAGATCACCACGCTATGTCCATCTCTCATCCTCTGCGTGACCCAGATCCTGCCCCACCTGTTGTTATGTACACATACAGACATAACAACAGCCGGAAACTCCGGTGAGAACAAATCCCAGTATAAACATGTATACATGCATATAATCAATTAAACATGAAACATACTATCATGAATGAAATCATATGCACATGCAATGCAATGCGAATCAAACCATGTCTGGACTCGACTCGACTAGAATTCTAGGGATCCCGGTGTGAATAAGACGTCAATGGCTGTCACCTACCCTCCCACTCGGGGTGACTGTACGTCTTATTCCTAGACTTCGGTCTGAGCTGTATCAACGACTGCAATAGGAGTCGAGGCTGCTCCTAAGCTGAGATACACCGAACATCTAGATAGTTGACAATGGCTGTCAACGACTCTCCTATCTTAAATGCAATGACTATCAACCTGTAACAAAGCATGTTCATATTCATATCTGAATATTACCATAATCTTACATGCTTGAATACAATTCTATAATCAAAGCATAATCATGTAACAAGATTTGAATATAATTCTATAAACAAGTCATAAACATGTTACCATATATATACAACAATACTAGTATGTGATTTTTGTTGGGAAACTCAAATAATATCTTATTTGAGTTGTGGCTTCCCAAACAAACATGACTTATACCTTTCGTGTCGCAAAGTCTGTGATGTAGTCGAAGTCTCGCTATCACGTTGCCAATATAAATCTGAAATGGCACCATCAATGTGCATTCTATCAATACACAACTCAAACAACTCCTATCTCAATCAATAACCAAATCTAGATACAATTTGACGGTATAATGATGTGATTTCTCAATACCGATCAATTCAACTTTCATCATATCTCAATATCTACTTTCCACAATCAAAAATCAACCTCTTAGAACATTATACTCTCAAAATCTGCACAATCTCGATTCAATACATGCTGGAAATTCCTAGTAAATGCATACGCTATCATTTCTTCGTTCCGGTTTCGATTATAAACTCATAATCATCACAAGAACACTTATCTATATGCATAATACATTTTCTCCAATACATGTTTTTCAAACCATGCTGAAGTTAAAGAAACTTACATCACTTTGAAGCTCTTGATGCAAGGATCAATAATCTAAGCTTGAATTTAAAATCGGATGGCTAAATCTTGATAAATCTTACCTCAAAGTTTTGAAGTAACTTGAGGATTCTAAGAAAGCTCTCGTTCTCAGCTGCTGGAATGAAGAAATGACTGAATCAGCATCACTTCTATATATATATATATATATATAAATATATATATATATATATGCCATGTGTCAAGACAAGAAGAAGGGGTGGATTTCTCGCATGCAGCACCGCAGGTGCGCTCAGGCTTCGACCACAATTTCATTTTCCTAAAATGCCGACCGCGGGTGCGGTCTTTACAACACCGCGGGTGCGGTCTTTACACCGCGGGTGTGGTCATGCTGCACCGCGGGTGCGGTGATGCTACAGAAATTTTGGCTAACTTACTGTCCATGCACCGCGGGTGCGGTGTCTACAAGCACTGCGGGTGCGGTATGGCTTCGGCAGCACATTCAAAATTCCATGATTTATGACCGCGGGTGCACTCTTGTTCTGAGCGCGGGTGCAGTCTTGCAAAACCCTCATTTCTCATGTATTTTCCTCCCTCTTTGCATTTCATGCATTCTCGTATTCTCCAAATCGTTCGTCATTAAAAACTAATAACCACGAGCCTTACAGTTCTCCCCCTCTAAGGAATGATTTCGTCCCCGAAATCGCAGGCATTACTAAACATATATGACAAGTAATATAATCAAAACTGAAAATTTACTTACATCATGTAAACAACTCGGGATGTTTCTGTTGCATGTTTGCTTCTGTCTCCCAAGTCGCGTCTTCGATGCCATGACGACTCCATTGGACTTTCACTAGAGGAATAGTCTTCGTTCTGAGCTTCTTTTCCTTTCGATCAAGAATCTGTATTGGTTGTTCAACGTAGCTTAAAGTCTGATCAAGCTCAGCTTCGTCAGGACGAATGACATGAGAAACATCAGGCATGTATTTACGCAACATCGATACATGAAAGACGTCATGTATCCCAGATAACGAAGGAGGAAGAGCAAGTCGATAAGCTCGATCTCCAATCTTTTCAAGAATTTCGTAAGGACCAATGTATCGCGGAGACAATTTCCCACGCTTGCCAAATCTGACAACGCCTCTGAACGGGGAAATTTTCAAGAATACTCTATTTCCTTGTTCAAATACCAACGGTCTACGTCTGATATTGGCGTACTTGGCTTGCCTATCCTGTGCTGTCTTCATTCTTTTCTGAATAATCTTGATCTTCTCAGCCATGTCACGAATCATATCTGGCCCAAGTTCTGGTACCTCTGAGATGTCATCCCAGTATAGCGGAGATCTGCACTTCTTACCATATAACGCTTCAAACGGTGCCATCTCAATGCTCGTCTGATAGCTATTATTGTAAGAGAATTCACAAAGAGGTAAGGAATCTTGCCAACTAGTGCCAAAATCTAGCACCACGGCTCTCAACAAATCCTCTAAAGTCTGGATAGTCCGCTCTGACTGTCCGTCTGTCTGAGGATGATACGCAGTACTCAGGTGTAATGTCGTACCCAAAGCCTGCTGTAAACTGTGCCAGAAGTGAGAAGTGAGTTGTGGATCACGATCTGATACGATAGACTTCGGCACACCATGTAATCTGACTACCTCTCGAACATATATCTCCGCCATTTGATCGTGTCTGTAAGTCATTCTGTATGGGATGAAGCAAGCTGATTTGGTCAATCTGTCGATAACGACCCAAATCGCATCACAGCCTCGGGAAGATCGGGGTAACTTCGTCACGAAATCCATGGAAATGTGATCCCATTTCCATTCTGGAATAGCTAAACTCTGAAGTAACCCTCCGGGCTTCTTCCTCTCGGCCTTCACCTGTTGGCAGTTCACGTATTTAGACACATACTCTGCGATGTCTGACTTCATCTGCTTCCACCAGAACTGTGTCTTCAAGTCATTGTACATCTTCCTGCCACCAGGATGGATGCTGAACCGACTTGCAGTGTGCTTCGGACAAAATTTGATGTTTCAAGTCTGGAACATCTAGCACTACAAGGCGGTTATTCACATACAGCACATGATCACGTACCTGATATTCTGATACATGTCCTGCTCTGACCATCTGAATTGATCTTTGCACATTCTGATCGGTTCGTTGAGCTTCTTTGATCCTCCTGATCAAGTCAGGCTCAACTTGAATAGCAGCAAGTCGTAGTGGCCTCCTGTCTGTATCAAATTCTAATCCAGAGAAACAGCAATTTTCAACTAGCTTTGTAACACCCATCGTTGATAAGGATAGGGAACAAACCTTTCGACTTAAGGCGTCTGCTGCTGCATTTGACTTCCCTGGATAATATTTGATTTCGCAATCAAAGTCTTTTAACAGATCAAGCCATCTACGCTGCCTCATGTTCAACTCCGACTGAGAAAACAAATATTTTAGGCTTTTATGGTCTGAGTAGATCTCAAATTTCTCGCCATAAAGATAATGACGCCAGATCTTGAGTGCAAATACGATAGCCGCCAATTCAAGATCATGAATGGGGTATCGAGTCTCGTGAGTCTTCAACTGTCTTGAGGCATATGCGACCACATTACCTCGCTGCATAAGCACACATCCCAAACCTCTGTGAGAAGCATCACAATATACAACGAAATCACCCGTACCTGAAGGAATCATCAAGACAGGTGCACTGGTCAGTCTTTTCTTCAATTCTAGAAAGCTAGACTCACACTCCTCAGACCATAGGAATGGCGCATTCTTCTGTGTCAATTGTGTAATTGGCTTCGCAATACGGGAGAAATCTTGGATGAATCGTCTATAGTATCCTGCTAGGCCCATGAAACTGCGTATTTCTTGCACCGAAGTCGGTCTTGGCCAATTGATCACAGCTTCCACTTTACTCGGATCAACAGAAATACCATCTCCAGAAATTATATGCCCCAAGAATACAACTCGATTCAACCAAAATTCACATTTTGACAATTTAGCATACAATCTCTCATTTCTTAGTGTCTGCAACACAATTCTGAGATGCTCTGCATGCTCATTCCTGTTCTTAGAATACACCAGAATATCATCTATGAAAACGATCACAAAATCATCTAAATACCTCTGAAACACTTGATTCATCAAGCCCATAAATACCTCTAGAGCATTTGTTAAACCAAAAGGCATGACAATAAATTCGTAATGTCCATACCTGGTTCGAAATGCTGTCTTCGGTATGTCTACATCTCTAACTCGGAGCTGATGATATCCGGATCGCAAATCAATCTTAGAATAAACAGAGGATCCCTGTAACTGATCAAATAAATCATCAATTCTAGGCAAAGGATACTTATTCTTTATCGTTGCCTTATTCAGTTGCATGTAATCGATACACAACCGCATCGATCCATCTTTCTTTCGCACAAATAGTACCGGAGCGCCCCAAGGAGATACACTAGGTCTGATATATCCCTTCGCTAGCAAATCTTCCAACTGTGCCTTCAATTCTTTTAGTTCGATGGGTGCCATCCTATACGGAGCTCTCGAAATAGGGACGGTACCCGGTACAAGATCAATACTAAAATCTACCTCTCGAATCGGAGGTAATCCTGGAATCTCATCTGGAAAAATATCTGCAAATTCCCGTACTACTGGCAGATCCGCCAATGCCGGGCTCGACTTCTGCATATCTACAGCATAAATAAAGAAACCATCTGCTCCTTTTTGTAACAATCTGTTCATAGTAAGAGCCGAAATCAAGGGAATCCGAGATCTGGAACCCTTCCCGTAGAATTTCCACTCGTCTGTCATCTCGGGTCTGAATCTGACAATCTTATGGAAACAATCTACAGTGGCTCTGTACTTCGTTAGCATGTCAATACCGACTATGCAATCAAAGTCAGCTAGCCCAAGTACAATGCAATCTAGATCAAGTTCATGACCCTCAAACTGTAAGATGCAATGTCTAACCGTAGTCACCAATATCAAACCACTTCCCAACGGAGAAGTAATAGACACAACATCTAACAAGGACTCAACAGGCAAAGAATGCAATAATGCAAATCGTTCTGATATGAATGTATGCGATGCACCCGTATCTATCAATATATAAGCAGGATAACCGCAAAGGAAACAATTACCTGCAATGACATCATCTGGGGCATCCTGTGCTTGTTCCTCTGTCAACGCAAACACCTGAGCCTGTTGTCGGGTCGGCTGGCTCCCGGTCTGACCACCTCTGGCTCGAGGCTGGGTCTGTGTAGGTGGCGGCTGAAATGAGTGAACAGATGAAGCTTGCCTCTCAGGCTGAGTCACTGAGGCAGACGACCCTGCAGCCTGGAATCTCGATGCACCACTTCTCTGAGGACAGACCTTGGCATAATGCCCCGGTTGCTTGCATATGTTACACCTGCCCACTACACCTTGACACTGTTTTGTGGCATACTTACCTCCACAAGTACTGCAATATCCACTCATCACCTCTAAACTCTGGCCAGGACCTCTCTGTCTTGACCTGCTGGACCTCGATGAACTGCTCCCTGCCCTCTTAAACTGTTTGCCCTTTGCTTTCAACGGATCATTCCGCCCGCTGCTACTACCGCCGCTATCAAATCTAGGAGGATGTTGTGCTGGAGGTAGTGGCGGTCTCGGACTCGGGGCAATATACGGAACACCCCGTTGCCTAAGCAATCCGGCTTCTGCTCCTTTGGCACGATTCAATGCATCCGAGAAGTTGTTGGGTCTCCCCGTATTTACCAACGTAAAGATATCTGGATTCAGGCCATTTATAAACTGATCTGCCACAGCCTCATCATTACCTGAAACGTGAGGTGCAAAGCGAAGCAAAGAAGAAAATTTAGCAACGTACTCTTCAATGTTCAATTGTCCTTGCCTCAGGTTTGCAAATTCAGCGCCTTTATCTTTACAGTAGGATACAGGAAAGAATCGCTGATAAAACTCCATCTTGAATGCTTTCCATGTAATCTCGGTGCCACACTGTTCTAGTGCCCTCCTAATATTCAACCACCAATACTTAGCCACGTCTTGCAGTTGATGGCCAATGAGTTTCACTCGCTTCTCATCATTATATTCCAGAGATTCGAATAACATCTCGATATCCTCCAACCAACTTTCACATTCAATTGCATTCTCTGTACCCTTTAAAGTCGGTGGTCGGAATGACTGGAATCGCTTTAATAAGGTCTCCATGGGCGTAGCAGTGACATCCATCATATCACCAGATGTGCTAACCTGTTCTGGTGCTGGTGGTCGTAAAGGAACGGCTGCTCTTCTGGGAGGCATGTATCTGATATTCAAACAGTTTAGTATACAATCTATACTAACCGTCTCAGCCTTCCTCTGATCATTTACCTCTGATCCAGAAGCGGTTCTGATTCAGTTCATTACATGCTGTAATCACATCATATATAGTACAACACATACATAAGAAGGAAAGCAATAATCAAAGCTAGCACACCAAAAGCAAGGAAGATAACTCGATCTACCCCGCTCATTCTACTCTATCTCCGTCTACGGCTCTGATACCACCTGTTGTGGGGACCCGGGCTCTAACTCTTTCTTTGGGATGTAATGGATCATTAATTTAAAAAGTTGGTCAAATTTTCGCTTTTCAACATTAATTCTAATGAATATAAACAAACATAAATTCTTTATTTAAATTACAAACATAATGTACCAACATAACATACAACATGTCTTGTTCATCCATACTCAACAAACTAGTAATTAAATACAGTACATGTCAAAGGTATAACCACTAGTCCTTCTGCTAAGCCCGAGATCACCACGCTATGTCCATCTCTCATCCTCTGCGTGACCCAGATCCTGCCCCACCTGTTGTTATGCACACATACAGACATAACAACAGCCGGAAACTCCGGTGAGAACAAATCCCAGTATAAACATGTGTACATGCATATAATCAATTAAACATGAAACATACTATCATGAATGAAATCATATGCACATGCAAAGCAATGCGAATCAAACCATGTCTGGACTCGACTCGACTAGAATTCTAGGGATCCCGGTGTGAATAAGACGTCAATGGCTGTCACCTACCCTCCCACTCGGGGTGACTGTACGTCTTATTCCTAGACTTCGGTCTGAGCTGTATCAACGACTGCAATAGGAGTCGAGGCTGCTCCTAAGCTGAGATACACCGAACATCTAGATAGTTGACAATGGCTGTCAACGAATCTCCTATCTTAAATGCAATGACTATCAACCTGTAACAAAGCATGCTCATATTCATATCTGAATATTACCATAATCTTACATGCTTGAATACAATTCTATAATCAAAGCATAATCATGTAACAAGATTTGAATATAATTCTATAAACAAGTCATAAACATGTTACCATATATATACAACAATACTAGTATGTGATTTTGGTTGGGAAACTCAAATAATATCTTATTTGAGTTGTGGCTTCCCAAACAAACATGACTTATACCTTTCGTGTCGCAAAGTCTGTGATGTAGTCGAAGTCTCGCTATCACGTTGCCAATATAAATCTGAAATGGCACCATCAATGTGCATTCTATCAATACACAACTCAAACAACTCCTATCTCAATCAATAACCAAATCTAGATACAATTTGACGGTATAACGACGTGATTTCTCAATACCGATCAATTCAAATTTCATCATATCTCAATATCTACTTTCCACAATCAAAAATCAACCTTTTAGAACATTATACTCTCAAAATCTGCACAATCTCGATTCAATACATGCTGGAAATTCCTAGTAAATGCATATGCTATCATTTCTTCGTTCCGGTTTCGATTATAAACTCATAATCATCACAAGAACACTTATCTATATGCATAATACATTTTCTCCAATACATGTTTTTCAAACCATGCTGAAGTTAAAGAAACTTACATCACTTTGAAGCTCTTGATGCAAGAATCAATAATCTAAGCTTGAATTTAAAATCGGATAGCTAAATCTTGATAAATCGTACCTCAAAGTTTTGAAGAAACTTGAGGATTCTAAGAAAGCTCTCGTTCTCAGCTGCTGGAATGAAGAAATGACTGAATCAGCATCACTTCTATATATATATGCCATGTGTCAAGACAAGAAGAAGGAGTGGATTTCTCGCATGCAGCACCGCGGGTGCGCTCATGTTCAGACCGCGGGTGCGCTCAGGCTTCGACCACAATTTCATTTTCCTAAAATGCCGACCGCGGGTGTGGTCTTTAAAACACCGCGGGTGCGGTCTTTACACCGCGGGTGTGGTCTTGCTGCACCGCGGGTGCGGTGATGCTACGGAAATTTTTTGGCTAACTTACTGTCCATGCACCGCGGGTGCGGTGTCTACAAGCGCTGCAGGGTGCGGTATGGCTTCGGCAGCACATTCAAAATTCCATGATTTATGACCGCGGGTGCACTCTTGTTCTGAGCGCGGGTGCAGTCTTGCAAAACCCTCATTTCTCATGTATTTTCCTCCCTCTTTGCATTTCATGCATTCTCGTATTCTCCAAATCGTTCGTCATTAAAAACTAATAACCACGAGCCTTAAAGCTGACCCGGATTCTAATGGGGGTATCACCACCCATCCCTAAAATAGTCGGGCTAGAGCTTGACTCGCTGTCCCGATCAGTCATATTTGTCGCTTAGTGCTCTCAGGAAGTCCAAGAGGTGTCTTTATGACGCATGCATGAGTATTGGTGCCGCCGAAAACTATTCGTATTCCGAGGTAATAGTGAGTCTGCTCCTCGATATCCGTACATGTCTTTTCATCTGCCCAATACAACTTCCAAGGCTCATCCTCATCGTTCATGCGCCCATAGATTAACGACTGCGATTGGCTCTCTGTTTCTATATATAATAGGTCCCATATTTCCCCATCATACCAACAAATTACAAGCTGAGAAGGATAATGGCGGGTTCAAGTAATTCAAAGGCTCCCAATATGACAGCATAGTTCATGAATGCAAATTTTTGAGAAGCGAAAAGCTGAACTGGAAGATGAAGTCTTCCAAAAGATCCTCAATTTCTGGGAGGAGTTGCAAGGATTGCAGTTCCTCAATGAACGTGGAGAACCTACCACTCCTCGGCTGGTGGCAAAGCTTGAGAAATATCTAGAACGTTTGCTCATTCCGATACCGTAAATCTCTTTGAGGACGACTATTTCCTCCAGTTAATGCTTTACAAAGAGAAGAAGATACTGCAAAACATTGCCGACTCTGATAGCTTTATGAAGGCGTTCACTGGCAGCTCTGTAAAGAGCTTGATGGTGAAGTGGAGGGCTTCTGTAGAGGAAAAATACTTAAATGTAATTAGCAAAAATTCCCTCAAATGAATAAAAAGTTTCTTTGGTTTTGTGTCTTTTTAATTCTTGACAAGTGACTCAATGAAATCTTTTTGAAGATAAATAACCGATGAAGAACCAACCGAAGTACCATGATTTAACGGTTCCCGAGCTCCAAGATAAAATACTGGAAACTCCCATCTCCCGGGTTATTAAATCATGTACCGGGGCCTCAAAGCTCCCGGGCTTCACAATAAGATGTCGGGGCCTAAAACCTCCCGGGCTATAATACGGTATCACAATGATGCACGAATCAGTCTTAACCTCCTGCCGAAAAACGTTTCATATTTCAAGATGGATAAGATTGACGATTGGATAACCGTGCACGACCTTTCGTCTACCTTGTACAATTTACGAGGTACATCCTGACCGTCCACGTGTGTCCAAATCACTAGTTTGTGATTAACTCATTCACGTTTTACCTGATTTATGACTTTCCCACTTCTTCCATATTGAATGCCATTGCCTATAAATAAGAGGGTAGAGATACAAGTGATCATCAATTCAATATGTCGAGTTCAAGTGACTTCAGTGATTGTAGTAACACGGTTTCTTCCATTGGTGCACATAGCCAAATACCAATTGAATTACGTGCTTATGTGGAGAATCTGAAAAGGACGATCAAAGAGTATATTGAGTTAAAGGTTATGTCAACCTGGCACAAGATCCAAGATATTAACAACGCGCATCAAAATGGCTTGGCTCTTAACCGTGCCCAAAGGGCAGTGGCAAGGAAATACAGGCGAGTGCTTTGATTAACTCGGATTGCAGACCTGGCCACGGACCAAGTTATGTTGCAGGCGATGCTTTGGAAGGAATGGCATCATCTGAACAAGATATCAACCTCTGAATCCTTCTCCAACCTTCACATTTGGGAAGTGACTGAATGGATAACTGAGTGGAAAGACTATGTAGCATCAATGATGGCCCAGATGTAATATGCCATTTGCTAATCTCTTAAAATAAAACAGTCATTTGGTTTATTTCTGTCTTCTTATCTATTGTCAGAATTTAATTTCATCAGTTGATATATATATATATATATATATATATATATATATATATATATATATATATATATATATATCACGAAATGAATAACCGATAGCTGTTCAACCAAAATGCCCCGACTTAATCTTCCCCCGAACTTTTTAGAACAAAAAACCGGGACCTCAAATCTTCCGATCCATAAAATAAGACGACGGGGCCTCGAACCTCCCGGTCCATAAAATAAGATGCCGGGTAACTCCAGGGGTGTCACGATAACGCGTGCCTTTTTACTCAACGGTCAGGAACTTTTCGTAATTCGAGGAGTCGATAAGTTTGACATTTTAATTATTACGCGTCCCTTCGTATACCCGCACAATTTCCTAGGTTCAGCTCAACCGTTCGATTTGATTCAAATCAACGGTGTAGATCAACTTTCCCCTTCTATAAATTTTGGGCGCCCCAATTTCAGAAATTACTTTCAAATTCGAAATTCCGGCGAAACCCTTGCAAAAAATTTTCTCGAAGCTCTTCCACGCAAACTTCCCCACTTCTGGTGAATCTCCGTTGCTGTAACCACCCGCTTTTCTTCAAGAAAACGTAAGTCTTTTCCTCTCTTGATTTCAAAAAAATGTCTAATTCTACCACTTCTACATAGGGGCAAAAGCGCGGGGCTCGCCCAGCGACGAGTCTACCATGCTGCGTTCTGACTCCACTCCGTCTCCCCCTCGCTGCTCTATCACCCAGCCTTCTAGACAACCCTCATCTATCCAAATTAAACCAACCTTCTCAAAACCTTCCACTTCTATCCACTCCCGAGCTCCTGCCAAGAGTAAGGGAATGGGTAAGGGTAAGGCTCGGGCTTCGAGCCCTCCTCCTACTGAGATTCCGGGAGTTCCATGGTTTTCTTCCCTGAGTAGTACATTACGCTTGGGGGCCGATGAGGAACTCCGATCCCTGGGTAATATTCCTTCCTCTTTTTCCATTTTGATACCCGGGCCTTCCGACAGAGCCAACAACCCTCCTCTCGGGTACACTACTTTCTTTCAGGATCAGGTTAGAAATGGCCTCCGCTTCCCTGTCCACACTTTCTACATTGCGGTGCCAAGTTTTTCGGCGTACCCTTTAACCAACTTCAACCCAAATCCTTTAGGAGTATGGCCTCGGCATATGTCCATTTCAAAATAAACAATCTTCTCATCACTCCCCTTATCCTTCATTATTAATTCTCTTGCCGGCTTGGGGATAATGCCTTTTCCCTGACCGCCCGGCTTAATGCCCGATTTCTTGATGATATTCCTTCCTCCCAGAAGGGGTGGAAAGGAAAATTTTTCTATATTCGACTCCCGGGTCCTCTACCTTGTCTAACTGGCTTCCTTCCTTCCCTTCCTCAACAACCTTCCTTGCCACAATCTTACAAATTTGAGGAGCCTTTCCTCAGGAGCCAAACCTTGGTGGAGGGGCGGAAATACTCTTCTTCTGTTCTCATCGATGATGAGAACCTCATTACCTATGGGTTGAGTGCCCATGCTGAGGACCCTTTGGACAGGGTGATTGATGAAGTTTCTGTCTCGGGCGCTCAACCCGGTAATTCTTGACATCCTTAGTCTCCATTTTTTTTCTCTTTTTTTTTCTATCTCATATTCATTACTCATGCTTAACCTTCTTCTTATTTATGTGCAGATAACTCAGAAATGCAGGAGGCCTTTGCCAAGAAATGGGCGGCTGAAAAGGCGACCAAAGAGAAAAAAATGGCAACCCGGAAAGCTGCCCTTGAAAAAAAAATAGCAGAGGAAGCAGCAGCCCGGCAGTTCTGAGTTAAACCGGGTAGAGCCTCAACAAGAGGAAGTGGCCCGAGAAGAATCCTACGAGGATCCCGAGGACCACGTCCCCCTCCTCCAGCGGAAGCGAAAGGCTACAATGAGCCCAGAGCCGATCCTGATTGGGACTAATCAGGAAGGAGGGCAGGGCTCCTCCCAAGAAAATCAACCACTCACTTCTCCTCCACCACAAACTTCAGAAAAACCTTCTCAGGAAACTCTTCTGATCGACCAACCCACCTGGCCAATCATTTTCCTGGAGGGGGCTTCTTCAACAGGCCTTCGACGTTTTAAGCACATGCTTACTCCTGGAGAGGAGGCCTTTTTGAAGAATTCTGGACTCGGTGGTCGGTTTCTTGAGGGATCCAACCGCCTCCTTTCTGTAAGTTTTCCTCTTCATCCCCCTCCTCCTTCTTTTTTCTCTCTTTCTCACAGCCTCCCTTTTCTGTTTCTGGGCCTCCTCCATATTGATATATTTTTTTTCAGCCGACAATAGATCCTCGAAATCCCCCGGCACCTTCTTAGTCAGTGACTTGAAGAATTCACCCTCTCTCAAACCCTGGGTGAATGCACTAGTCTTTGT
This sequence comes from Primulina eburnea, assembly GCF_022965805.1. Classification (NCBI taxonomy): domain Eukaryota; kingdom Viridiplantae; phylum Streptophyta; class Magnoliopsida; order Lamiales; family Gesneriaceae; genus Primulina; species Primulina eburnea. Next base: position 29,582,335 of record NC_133102.1, read on the forward strand.
TTCAGTGGCACAAGTAGGGACGTCTAGGGCCACTCTGTTGAATATTCTGATATAGGCCCTTAAACTCTCTTCCGGGCTCTGCTTAACTTCAAAAAGACTAAAAGCAGTTTTTTGTACTTTTTACTGCTGTTGAAATGGTGTAAAAACACCTTCTGGAAGTCTCCAAAGGAGCTGATACTTTGGGAAGTCAAGCCCTCGAACCACCTCTGAGCTGAATCCACCAGTGTTGTTAGGAACACCTTGCACTTGATTCTATCAGTGTAACAGTGCAACATGGCCATATTTTCAAACCTGACCAGGTGTTCCTCCGGGTCTGCATTGCCATCATAGTCTTTCATCTTTGTAGATTTGAAATTTCCAGGGAGAGGCTCCCGGACAATGATATCAGTAAACGGGCATCCTTTCGGGACTGCCCGAGCAACGCTTTGTCTTTCCAACTGTCCTTCCAGGACCTTCATCTTCTGCCTTAATTCCAACAATTCCTATGCCACGGTAGGAGATTGGGACCCGACGCTGGATTCCTCGTCTTCTTCTGCCATTTCATTCTCCCTCCTCCCCTGCTCCTGCTCCTGCTCAATTCCCTGTTCATGTCCCTGTTTATCAGCGGGTGGTGTAACAGGATGAGAGACCTCCTTCCTGGCCATAGCTTGCACGATGGCATCAGCCATCATTTTCTTTAACTCTTCATGGGTCAGGGTAATGAGGTTTGGTTCGGTGCTATTAACACCAGCTTGTCTTGAATTCTGTCCCCCATCACCCTGGGCGTGAGAATTATCCTGGTTGGTTCTTCTCGTACGAGCCATATCAACGTCTCGAACTCAGTATTTCCCACAGACGGCGCCAATGATGCGATCTCGTTGAAATGGATGAGCCGGGTAAGGAACTCCAATGGACCGAACCAACAATTTATAATATTTGGGAATTTTGAGTGAAGGTAATGGCTGAGATTAACACCTGCAAACAAAAAAGTAACTCGTGAATGGGCGCCGGAGGGGTGTCCGACGTAGCCACTCCGATGCTAAAGTCAGCAGGTTGAAGATGAACACAAGCAATATTTAAGAAAATATGTATAGTGCTTAAAGTTCAAAGATTTTTCGACCTCTGTGATGACATTAATACCTGCTATTTAAAGTAGAGGAATGGTAGTTACCTCGATTCCCGTGCCATCTACTAAGTCGGTTTACCAAACTAGCTTCTGATGACTTCTCGGATACTCCACACCCAAGTTGCTCTGACAGATTGGATTGCCTGTATCAATCACACTTGAGTATGGTTCATTTCTCGAGGTATTACGGTTCTCGAGGTTGCCCAAGTGGTGGTGTACCCGGGACCTCTGCCCGAGAAGACGAGAAGTGCCCGGATGGCTCCACGAGAGCCCGAGATGCTTTGCGAAGAGCTCGGGTAAAACAAAAAATGCCCGGGAAAAGAAGACTTCCCGGATCTTTAGGAAACTTATCATGTATATGGGTCATAATCCCGGCTATCCAAGTAACAAACCGGGTTAATGCTGACCCGGATTCTAATGGGGTATCACCAGTGTACAACCATAAACTAGGACGTTTCCACTTGACAAGTGAGAACCACTTGGAAAGTCCTTTATGGAGGGTTGTTCAGTGCACTCTACAAGGAGCACCTATCTGCATGTTCGGACATCACAATGTCCCCTACCAATGAAACATGGTACTCACATCGCATATACTAGTCTCGAACTCGAGCGGCCTATATCCTTCTTAGCGGCAGCTAAATCGACTAGGAACTGTTTAGAATATACAGTATTGCAAATATGAGTTTCATGATACTCATCATATGAGCATCTCATATTCTTTCTACTATTTGTATATTCAAAGACTTTATCAATGCAACAAGCATGGGTATACAGACAAAGATGTGCCAAAGAAATAATTTCAAATATTATTAAAATAAAGATTGTTTATACATAGAGTTTCAACACGAACCCTCGGCCAACACTTGGCTCGACGGGCACCTACTCTAACAGCATTGTCCTCAATGCATAAACAGGAAAAAACGGAACAATCATACCTCCCACGACGAGCTTCTGTGCTCGCCGTCATCATCATTGGCATCCTCATCCATGTGCTGGGGTGTTACCTGTATAGTATAACACATATTATTTTCTAATTGTCACATTCAGAGTTCAATAACATAAAAAATGCAAAAATAAAAATACTACTGAAAATAAAATAAAAAAATTAAAAAAAACAAAAGCAATAAAAGATACTGGTTGGGTTGCCTCCCAACAAGCACTTGGTTTAATGTGGTCAGCCCAACTATCATTAATCATGTTCATGGTGGGTCGTATAATTTCTTGGATGTCTTTTTTATTTCCACCATTTGACATTCAACTTCCATGGTCAACTTTCCTCGTTCCACGTCAATCATGGCTCCAACAGTAGCCAATGATGGTCGTCCTAGAATGATATGAACGTTCTGACTATTCTCCATGTCAAGTACCATGAACTCTGCTAGAACCGTCAATTTATCGATCCAAAGTTCAACATCTTCCACAATACCAACGGTATCCTGACCGATTTATCTACCATCTGTAAGCTTAGTCCTGTGGGATTCATCCTGCTCAATCCAAGTTTCTCGTAAAGAGAACTTGAAATTATATTCACACTTACTCCTGAATCATCGATAGTTTTTTCCACCAATGTACCCCCTATTTCATATTGTACAACAAATTCCCTGGGATCTTGCAGCTTATGGGGAAGATTTCTTCGTGTTCCTTCTGACAATTCCACTTCCTCCTGACCTGCAGATTCAATATTAGTGTGTAGGTTCTTGAGATCTTCAAGACCTTTTTTCTTGTGAAATTTATCTTGTAATTGTAAAAATCTCTCTGGGTAGGGAAGTAAAGAAATATCAATGCATTGATTTGAATCATATCTCTCACATTTCTTACCTCAGACTCTTTTGGTTGGAGTTGGCTTTTCATCCTGGATTGGTGTAGTTCAACCTTTTTCTCTTCTCTGCTTACCACACCAATCTCCTCGTGATGTATAAAAACGGCATTCACTTCTCTCGTATTTGGGCCTGCAGCCTTTTGTATTGTGCCTGATGGTTGAGACGTGAGTTGCTTTGTTATCTGCCGCACTTGCGACTCAAGGATTTTCAAGGAAGCACCAATATTCGCCATGTGTGTCTCTAGGTTTTCAAGCCTAGATTCAGTCCTAGTCATCCTCTTGCCAGATTCAGCAACCAATGTCCCAACCAAATCCTCAAATGATATATTCCCTTCCCCATTTGATGTATTGAACCCCGGTGGAGGATTCAATACATTTTTATTATTTACGTAAGAAAAATTTTCATGGTTTCTTAACCCAGGATGATAAGTATTAGGGGGAGGGTTACCTCGATATCCACCATAGCCTCAAAAATTCTTCTTCTTGATGTACTGAACTTCTTAAGAAAATTGTGATTCTTCAACAACAACCGATGGTCCCTCAGTGTTTGATGTACTCACTTTATTCATAGTCGCTATCTGTGTAGTCAATGATGATACTTGTGCAGTGAGTGATGTGATATGATCCACAGCATAAACTCCAGCTGTCCTCTTTACTCTTGACCTCTTAAACGGCCATTGGTAGCTATTAATAGTAATCTGCTCAAGCAAGTCACAGGCTTGAGCAGGAGACTTGGCAAAGATTATGCCACCTGCAGATGTATCCACTGTTGTCCGTCTCTGACCATTCAAACTGTTATAGAAAAGCTCAATCTGTACCCAGTCTTCAAAAGCATGATTCGGACACCTCTACGACAACTCCTTATACATTTCCCACGCCTCATAAAGCTTCTAAAAGTCAGTCTGCCTGAAGGTACTAATCTCAATCTTCAACTGTGCATACTTTGCATGGGGGGGAAAATATTTAGAAAGAAACTTTTCTGCCAACTCTTGCCACATTGTGATGCTACCCGATGGAAGCAATTGAAGTCATCCTCTTGCTTGGTCCCTGAGAGAAAATAGAAACAAACGCAATCTAATAATATCATCAGGAACATTATTAATTTTTACCGTATCCGTGATCTCCAGGAAAGTCCTCAAATGAACGTGAGGATTAGCAGTGGCAGTTCCCGCAAATTGGGTCTATTCAACCATATTTGTTTGCGCAGGCTTCAGCTCAAAATTGTTGGCATTTATGGTCCCCCGAGCAATGCCAGAATAATGTGTGTTGATCACTGATCTGAATTGATCTCTTATAGGTATAGCGTCTGGCAGGTGTAGTTACATCTCGCGTCCTCTCTGTTTTCAGTCATTGCTTGGATTTCTTCCTTTTCGTTTTTCTTAGTCTTCTCGCAGTTCTTTCGATCTCCGGATAAAAAATATACAGGTCAGGGTTTTGCCATCTTAGCATGCAGTGTCAAACAGAGAAAGTGAATAAATCACAAATATTCAAATGAAATAAAAAAAAACTTTAAATTAAAATTTATACTAATTGATAACAATACTAATATAAATTCAAATTTTGACATCCCTCGGCAACGGCACCAAAAAACTTGTTGCGTATTTTCCACTAGCAAGCGCACGGTTGTCAAGTTTTAATATATGGAAGTAGAGTATCGTTCCCAAGAAGAGTGTAAACTATATATATGTATATAATATATATATATATATATATATATATATATATATATATATATTTAATTGCTTGCAATTAAAATAGTCTCGAATTTATTTTGAGAAATCAAAAGATAGTTTATAATCAATTCAAAGAGAATAACGAATCATGTAATTCTTAGCACGTAGTTGAAATTCAATGAGTAAATCAACCTAGAGATATGATTTCTCGTGGTTCCCCATATTCTAAAATTGGCTAACATATCTTTAAATTGCATCATGTTTATTAACCAAGAACTCGCAATTTTTCCATTCCATTTTTCAAGTGATAAATAGAATTGTATTATCTATTACTAATTTTAATATATCTATTCAAAATCATGTAACAAATAATATATGCAAACAAGGTTTTTTTTAGGGATTCACCTGAGTTATACGTCTTTTGCACGTTATAAACATCTGACGATGTGATTTCCCCAATCCTAATTTCAATCCCCTCTCTCGAGTGCTAGATCTTAATTATTTAATCAATCGAATTATGGCCACTAATCCAAAAGCATTAAAGACAGGAAATCACAAATAAACACGATGAATTATTCCAATGAAAATTCAAAACTCCGATAACATAGGTTCGACAAAAGCTACATCAATCTCTAGGAAGTAAAATTAGTTCATACTCAAATCTAGATCATAACAAAACATGTTTGTAATCATTAAAAACGTAAAAGTAAATGCCGAATTAAAAATGTGTTGAAGAGAGATGAAAGTGTGTCTCTGTGTCCGGATTAAGCGTCTGCTATCTCCGTTCTTCACGTTCTGTCCTCCGTTGGCTCTTACTTTCTGCTCCTCGCTCCTGATGTCGGCTGTAGAGGTCCGTATTTCGTATTTGTAAATTTGCGAAATTATTTAAAAATATTCCTTTTAAATAAATAACATGCATCCGTCATAAAATAAACTGATAAAAATATTTAATGTTCATAGTAACAGCGGAAGTAAATATTGTTTTCAAAACCACGACTTAAAAATAATTCATCAAATTAAAAATTGAGTTGGAGCATAAATAGTATATGATGAAAAGTTAGGTCATCCAGTTCCTACTACTGCTGACCAAGCTAGCTCACTGGTCCCCGCCCTCACTCTCGACCTCATGAGTACCTACAACAATCAAGTCTATTAAGTCTAAATACTCATCATGCATATATCGTGAATAACAAGTAAATATATCATAAAATTTCGTGTAACATAAAAATATCGTATCGTAAAGCGTAAGGTGAAAATCGTGTCATGGATAATTATAAACAAGTGCATATCTGAAAATCATGCGTAAAAGCTTTGCTCGATAGAGCTCTGTCCTAACATATCATATCGTAATTTTCAGTAGAGATAATGTTTCTACGCAAGTGGCCCATAACATAACATGCGCGTTTGATCCGACTAAACCACAGTATACTGAGCGGTAGAGATCATCACAGCCCTTGGACTAGATATCCGTAACCATACATAATCGTAAACCAGTCGTAAGTCACTGGGTGAAGAAATCTCATAAGCGTAAGATGGCCACAGGACATATCGCATATATCTCAAAATAAACATTTTATATTTTATGCACGTAATATAATTATAAGCAAGTTTTTACCGAATGATGTGGATTGTTCCCAGGCTCGCTGCGACCAAATTCTAACATGAGGAACATGCAAATAAACTTGAATTGACCAACACTTCATAATCGAATTAAAAACGAGACAATTACGCCCAACAAGCTTAGTATCCAACCATGGCTTCGTACCCACCCGAACCAACATTGAACCATCGTTTAGCCATGATTAAAATACACCTAAAATGATGAAAAACATATCCCTAGGTCTATAATACACGAAAATAGTGAATGGAGGCCAAAATTGTAAAACGCTCTTTCGAGAGTCACTTTGGCACATTGCACCATAAATTCTCGTGCGACCTCTAAACTTAACCAAATCACGAACGGAAAAAAAATGACCTTCCTAACTCATTAAGGTACTGTCCAGCCCAATGCCATAGGCTAAAAGCCAACCAAGAACTTAAACACCACCTCTGAACCGAAGCTATGCTGCTGTCAAATGCGCGATGGCAGCAGCTGCGCTTGCTGTGTTCGTTTACGAAACTAATGATCATTGGGGCTTGAACCACTGACCAGAGCCTCTTCCCAACATTCTAAGGTGTGGCTTGAACCATGGCTAAGGGCCCTAGGCCAACCACAATCCAAGCAAACACCCAATATGACCCAGCGCTCCCACCCGAGGACCAGGCTACATGCGTGGGGTTTAATGCTTCACTTGCTCTCTTGGTCATTCCAATTGGCCATGTGATCGACCATGGCTTTATCTAGACATTATGAGGTATTGTGTGGACCATTGATAAGGGCTAGAAGCCAACCAAGATCCACCCAACACCCTTAAAAATCGAAACTCACTCACCCACACAAGAAAATTAAAAACCGAGGGACGCTTCTCTTGTTATTTAAAGATTTCGATGGCTCCGTGAACCAAGCCTTAAAATGCTGACTTGGTCACGTCCTAGACATGCTAAGGAAGGGTTCTAACCACGGCTACATTCCCTAGGACATCAATGGTATGAACACACACCTTAGACAACCCAAACACCAAAAATCGAGCCTCAACTCGCAACTATGGAAAAGTTGCTGTCAAGTCTTTATTCCTGAGTGCATCGCCTTGAAACAATGGGTCATCATGACTTCAACACACCCTAGTAAATGCTTAGATGCAGCCTTGAGCGCCTGGAACCGACCAACTCCCTGCAACCAACAAAAACAAACCAACCGTGAAGCATGAAGGAAGGCCGAGAAAATCTGTGCACGTTTTTCGAAAAGAGGTGCTGTCAAATTCGACGATTTCGTGCTTCACGAACATAATATGGTTTAAAAGTGTATATATGAATTGATTGAAGAGGAAAAAAAACGTATAAACATGCATGGAATTGCTTAAGGAGAAAACAAAAGCTACAATGAACACGGCGCGACGGAGACGGAGTTTTCTTTTTCTTATTTTCTCTCTTGTTTCTCTTGTTGCTTCTCACGATTCTGCTACTTATTTTCTCTGAATTTTCGAGAGTAAGGATGGAGAGAATGCTAAGGGAATGAAGGGGAAGTTTACTAATTAAATGGGGATTTGAATGGCAAACAAATCTTTCTATCCTAGTTGTTTGCTAGATAAGGAATGAGGTGGGATATGGTGGGATTGGAGGAGATTTGAAGGATGAGTTGGCCTAGATTCTTAAAAAAAAACAAGGCAAGGATATTGCTTAATTATTAATTATTGGTGATTAAAAAGTGAGGGAATTATCATACAAAGAAAGGTTAAGGAAAAAAATCAAAAATGGAGAGTTGCCAAACATAATTAAATCTTCAAGGGGGTGGCCGAAATTTAACTAAATAAATGGAGGTAAATATTGCTTAATTATTTAATTTTAACTCCTTAAAGTTTTAAACACTTATTATGTATTTTAGTGAATTAATAACTTAATTTAGGATTGTAATTTTTCTTGCATGCATGGCTAAATCTTAAAATAAATTACTAACATGTTAAGTTACAATTTCTTAAATAAAATAGACCTAGATTAATTTATCCTAATTGGTTACACATTTTAATTTAGGCTTTTAATTAATTATTGGACATAAAAGAACTTATTTATTACTTAACTCCAATTAATTAAATAAATCCTTAAACATTATTTTACCTTAAAATAAATTATTCTTTGCCTTAAATTAAATTTAGGAATATTTTCTTATTTTTAAATTTTATCTCAATACTCCAACTCTAGTCCGGCCTCGCGTATTTAACCGAAAAGATAACACTAAACTTCTACGATTTAAAATAAATGATCATGTCCTAACTAATTTTAAAATGCCTTAAACACTCCATAAATATAAAAGAACTCATTTTTAATTTAAATAATAGTAATTATGCATGGCTTATACGTAGTCTGATTTATCGGGTTCTACAACTCTCCCCCCCTTAAAAGAAATTTCATCCCCGAAATTAAAACTTACCGAATAACTCAGGATACCGACTCCTCATTTGTGGCTCCGATTCCCACGTAGCTTCCTCCTCCGAATGATTAAGCCATTTGACCTTCACCCGCCTAACCAGTTTGTTCCGAAGCTTCTTTTCATGTCTGTCTAAGATTGCACTGGTCTTTCTTCATAAGACAGGCTCGGAGTGAGCTGCAACGGTTCGAAGTTCAAGACATGCGAAGGGTTCGCCATATACTTCCTCAGCATAGAGATGTGGAGCACATTGTGTACTCCGACCAGATTCGACGGAAGAGCAACACGATAAGCTAACGTCCCAACCCTGTCGAGGATCTCAAATGGTCCGATGAATCTCGGACTAAGCTTTCCTTTCTTCCCGAACCGCATGACACCTTTCATAGGTGCTATCTTCACGAAAACATGGTCGCCAACGGCAAACTCTAGATCTCTCCTCCTCTGATCCGCATAACTCTTCTGTCGACTCTGAGCAGTCAACAACCTATCACGGATCTTGATTCCTACATCGGTAGTCAGCTAAATAATCTCCGGACCCAATTCTGGTCTTTCCCCTACTTCATCCCAATTAATAGGCGATCTGCACTTACGACAATATAGTGCTTCATACGGAGCCATACCTATAGAATACTGAAAACTGTTGTTATAGGTGAACTCTACCAATGGAAACTTCGAATCCCAACTCCCTGAGAAATCGATGACACATGCACGGAGAAGATCCTCCAAACTCTGGATAACTCTCTCTGACTGACCATCCGTCTGAGGATGGAAGACTGTGCTAAACAACAACTTCATACCCACGGCTGAATGCAGACTCTTCCAAAAGGAGGAAGTGAATCTAGGATTTCGGTCAGACACTATAGAAACGAGAATACCATAAAATCTGACTATCTCTCGGATATACAACTCGGCATACTGAATCATGGTAAAAGTCGTCTTAATGGGCAAAAAGTGCGCGGATTTGGTAAGATGATCAACAATCACCCAGATAGCATTTGACCCTCTGGCTGACTTTGGCAAGCCTACCATGAAGTCCATGGTAATATTCTCCCACTTCCACTCGGGAATAGGAAGAGGCTTGAGCAAGCCAGCTGGTCTCTAATTTTCCGCTTTCACTAGCTGGCACGTCAGACACTCGGATACAAAACGTCTGATATCCTTCTTCATCCCAGGCCACCAATACATTAACTACAGATCTTTATACATCTTCGTACTCCCAGGATGAATAGAGTACGGCGATATATGGGCCTCGAATAAAATATCTGCTCGAATAGAATCACTGATAGGAACCCACATTTTGTCTCGATATCTCACAATACCGTCGTTAAATGTATACAAGATACTGCCCTTGGCCTCATCTCTCTGCTTCCACTTTGCCAACTGCTTGTCTCCTGGCTGCCCACTGCGAATACGGTCTAGAAGAGAAGACTGAATCGTCAAAGTAGATAGACGGGGAACTCTACCTCGAGGATATGTCTCTAGATCAAACATCTACATCTCAAACTGAAGAGGACTCGGGATCAACAAATGAGCCATCACTGCCACTTTCCTGCTCAGTGCATCCGCAACTACATTAGCTTTGCCCGGGTGGTAGCTAATGTCACAGTCATAGTCCTTCACTAGCTCCAACCAATGCCTCTGACGCATATTCAACTCTTTCTGCATAAAGAAGTACTTGAGGCTCTTATGGTCGGTAAAGATCTGGCACTTCTCTCCGTACAAATAATTCCTCCAAATCTTCAAGGCAAAAACTATGGCTGCCAAATCTAGATCGTGGGTAGGGTAATTCTTCTCGTGGATTTCAACTGGCGAGAAGCATACGCTATCACCTTCCCATGCTGGATCAGCACTGCGCCTAAACCAAGCTTCGAAGCATCGGTATACAAAAAAAAGTCTCTAGGCCCTGACGGCATGGCCAATACTGGTGCTGAGATAAGAGCTTGCTTCAAAGTATCGAAGCTCTTCTGACACTCATCACTCCACACAAATTTAGCATTCTTCTTTGTCAACGACGTGAGTGGAACTGTGATAGAGGAGAATCCCTGAATAAACTTCCGATAAATCCTGCTAGCCCAAGGAAACTACGGATCTCTGATGCATTCTGCGGTACAACCCAATCTCTGACTGCTGTAACTTTTGCTGGGTCTACCTCGATACCGCTGCTAGAAACGATGTTGCCTAAGAACGCCACCTTATGTAACCAGAACTCACACTTACTGAACTTTGCGAAAACCTGGTGCTTCTGCAAGGTATGCAAAACTGCGGTCAGATTTCTGCTATGATCATCTTGATTCTTTGAGTAGACGAGAATGTAGTCTATGAATACTATCATGAACTGATCAAGATACAGCTGAAATACGCGATTCATGAGATCCATGAAGATCGCTTGCGCATTCAGTCAAACCGAACGACATCACTATGAACTCGAAATGGCCATAACAAGTCCTAAAAGCAGTCTTGAGAATATCGACATCTTTTACCCTCAACTGGTGATATCCAGAGGGCAGATCAATCTTCGAGAATACTGAAACTCCCTGCAACTGATCAAATAAATCTTCAATCCTCGGGAGTGGGTATTTGTTCTTCACTTGTAACCCTGTTCAATTCCCGGTAATCAATGCAGAGCCTCATCGAACCATCCTTCTTCTTCACAAATAAGACTGGAGCGCCCCATGGTGAAAAACTCGGGCGAATGAACTCCTTGTCAAGCAGTTTTTGAATCTGCTTCTTGAGTTCTGCCATCTTTGTCGGTGCTAATCGGTATGGTGCTTTTGAGATCGTTGCGGAACCCGGCATAAGCTCAATAGAAAACTCCACTTCCCGCACAAGTGGCATACCAGAGACGTCATCAGGAAACACTTCTAGAAAATCCCTAAAAATTGGGATATCGGAGGCTGACTGACTGGGCGTCTCGAAAACAGATACAAAAGTCGCTAAAAATGCTTGACACCCTCTACGCATAAGCTTCCTAGCCTGGACACAAGGTATTATATGTGGTGAAGGAAAGTACCTGTCTGGTTCGAATAAGAACTGCTCTCTCCCAAGCGGTCGGACTAGAACAGATCTCTTCTGGAAGTTAATCAAAACTCTGTTCCTTAATAGCCAGTCCATACCCATGATGATATCAAACTCTGGCATCGGCAGTACGATAAGATCCGCATAAACAAGAGTACCATGAAGCTCAAGGTTTATGTCTCGGATCACATTAGTAGCTGCTAGCTCCTCTGCAGAAGGCAATGTTACTGAATACGCTACATCTAGCCCAATGGTCTTGATCTAGAGAAAATTCGCAAAGGTCTCCGAAATGAACGAATGAGTAGCCCATGAATTTATCAAGTCATTCGTAGCTGAACCAGCTATAAAAATTCTCCCTAAAAGGTTGGAACATCAAGCTGAACCCAATAATTACAAGAACTAAACTTATAGACATGCGAAGGTCAAAGTTCTTCTAATCTAAATTCCCGAAATAACGCTGATTAGAGCATACAATCCTATCACAAATTCTAAGTTCAAAACCTTAACCCAAGCCCTCAAAACCAGTGTTCTCCAAACCGGACCGGACCGGCCGGTCCGACCGGTTCAACCGCGAACCGGTCCCCAGACCGGTCCGGAGATACGTACAAAACCGGAAAACAGGTTTAACCGGGAAAAAACCGGTTTAAACCCGGTTCAACCGGAAAAACCGGAAACCGGCCGGTCTGTTGGAAAAACCGGAAACCGACCGGGTGGCCCAATTTTTTCTTTTAAATTAGTTTGGTCCAGCTTAGCTATCAAATTGGGCTTACAAAATGATTTCTCCAAGCCCAAAATCCATATGGTTGTCAAATGAAAAAAAAAATGAAGACACGCAGCTTTGCAAAAAAGAAATTGTCAAACCCTCCTCCAAGCCCCAACCATCGTGTCGCTCATCTCAGCATCAGCCGTGAGCCGCCCGCCGCGCCACCTTATACCGGAATTCCGACCGGCGACCACCGTCACGAGTACTCAAGATAACCGTGCTTCTTGCTTTGTTCTGAGTTCATATTTGATTCCTTTTTCTTTTTTTGAATTCGAGAGATTTCACATATCCATTATTGTGATGTTTGTTGATTAATTCATGGCATGTTCTCCAGAGTCCAGAATATTATTTTTTTACTCTCATTTTTTTAATGTTTCGTGAACCATGTTCTTGTTTAGTGGAAGCATGTGGTGGTAGCAGATGTGGTGAACCATGTTCTTGTTTTTTACTCTCCGAAACTTTCTTGATGAGTAAAGTGTAGAACGACATGATTTCAGTGTAAAATGTCATGATTTATGGTTGCTTTTCGAGCTGAAATTTGATATCTAAGCTTTAATGGAATCTTTATGGTTAGAAAATATATGTTTTGAGAAATAATAATAGAGAGGAAAGAACAGGGGAGACAAGAATGTAGATGATTTCTTTGGCTTCTTTTGGAGAAAGGATTTAGAGAGAACGATTTTGGATCATTTGGTAAGTGTTGTATATGCCGAATGTTGTTTTCAAAATTCTAACTTTTGTGCAGTAAAGTATTTTGGATATTGATACCAACTTAGTCATTATAATTTTATTGTTGTTCAAACTTCAAAATTAATTATCTTGTATCTATATTACCCAAACCCAATCACAACTAAAGTTTCTTTTGCAAGAAATCAAGCCTACGAGAGTAGCTATAAATATTTAACATTTCTAAATTCTAACAATTTAAATTTTAAGAAAAATGATCTGTTAGTAGCAATCATTAACTAATATATCAGTTGGAATGGCTGCTTGGGTTGAAGTTTCTCATATGTTCATAATTTATTGTTTATTTTTCCTCTTTTACTATACTTCATCAACTGTGCATTAAAGTTCATTATTTTTTATAATATAGATGGATTCATCAAGTGGCGGGCAAAAATCTAGTTCCACATCTAATTCTGTTTCCTCGTTTAGAAGCAAAACCGATCCAGCATGGGCTCATTTTAAAGGGGATGTGGGTAATGATGGGAAAAGAAGTTGGACTTGTTTGCATTGCAATAATGTGTGGAGGGGTGGAGGGATCAATAGGATGAAAAAACATTTAGCAGGTAGAAAAGGAGATATTGCGTCATGCAAAAAAGTTCCATATGATGTAAGATATCAAATGGAACAATCTTTAAAGGCATTTGAAGAAAAAAGCATAGCTCCGATGTCATTTGAAGATGATAATATTGATGGTCCTCATATGACAAATCTTGAAGAAGAAATGCATCCACCACATACTCAAACAATGGGGAATGATAAATCTTCTTTTGGTGCGGCTTCTCAAAAAGGAAAGAGAAAGAGAGATGAGAAGATGCCTAACTTTTTTGCACCAAGAACTACTGTCGGTGCACAACGTTCTATCAAAAGTGTGCTCGTAAGTAAAGAAGCTTTACTTAATGTTGATATGAGCATTGCTAGGTTTTTTTATGATACTTGTATTCCCATCAATGCTGTGAATTCTGTTTATTTTCAACAAATGGTGGATGCTATTGCTGCTGTTGGTCCCGGTTATAAAGCACCGAAATATAATCAGTTGCGAACAAACTTATTAGGAAGCATGAAAAAGGAAGTTCAATTAGTAGTTGATGGTTATCGAAGTGTTTGGGAAGAAAGAGGTTGCACTATAATGGCTGATGGTTGGCAAGATCGGTCAAATAGGCAACTTATAAACTTTCTAGTGTATTGCAAGAGGGGAACATCATTTGTGAGATCTGTTGATGCTTCTGATATTGTGAAAAAAGCAACCACACTTTGTAATCTATTTGTTGAGTTAGTGGAATGGGTTGGATCAAATAATATCGTTCATTTGGTAACTGATAATGGGGCCAACTATAAAGCAGCCGGTGTTTTGCTTCATGATAAGTATCCCTCTATCAAATGGTCACCTTGTGCTGCACATTGTCTGAATTTGATTCTTGGTGATATTGGTAAAATGGAGCTTGTTAGTAATCTTACAAAAAAGGCTTCTTTGGTAACAAAATTCGTTTACAATCATGCATTTCTATTGGCATGGTTGAGAAAGAGAGAAGGATGGACAGAGATTGTACGTCCAGGGCCAACTCGTTTTGCTACTACATTCATTGCATTGAAGAGTATCCTTGAACGTCAACATGATTTGCAAGCTTTTTTACTAGTAAGACATTTAAGGATTCTCGATACTTCAAAGACAAAAAAGCAAGTGTTGTTCTGGCGGTTGTTCTTGATACAAGATTTTGGAGTGATTGCACAGTTGTAGTTGGTGTTGCTGCTCCTCTAATACGTATGTTGCGTATAATGGATACTGATCAAAGGCTTCAATTGGTTATGTCTATGACGGAATGTATAGGGCAAAGAAAGCAATAAAAAATATCTTCAAGAATAAAAAGAAATTTTACAAGCCTTTTACAAGTATTGTCAAGACAAGATGGGACAAACAACTTCGACGAGATATTCAAGCAGCAGCATATCTCCTGAACCCTGCTTTTGCATATGACAAGTTTAATATGTGCACTAAAAAGGAGATAATGGATGGTTTTGTTGAGATGGTCACTACCTTGATTAGTGATAAATCTGTTCAGAGAAAGTGCATTGATGAAGTAGCAATTTATCAAGATAGATTAGGAAGTTTTGCTCGACAACTTGCTATTGATTCATCAAAGAGTATGCAACCAGGTATGCATTATTATTTTAAATATTATTGTTGTGGTAATTCTTATATTTTGTACTCATTGTTTAAAAGTTTAAATTTTCTTGTAGATGAATGGTGGAGAGTTTTTGGATGTAATGCTCCAAACATACAAAATTTGGCTATTAAGATTTTGAGCCAAACTTCTTCTTCTTCGGGATGTGAAAGAAATTGGAGCGTGTTTGAAAGAATACATACAAAGAAAAGGAATAGATTGGAGCATCAAAGATTAAATGATCTTGTGTATGTCCATTACAACTTGCGTTTAAAAGAAAGGTGATGGTTTTTTTACTTACTCTTTCAATTTGAATTCTTGAAATTTAGAATTATTGTTTTGTTTATTGTTGTTGTTGTAGGCTTGATAACCAAATGAATTGTCAAGATCCTATTGATTATGAGAGCATTGATAAAACTGAATTTTGGGTTATGGAAGAAGAAGAAGAAAATTCTTCACCTATTTTAGACATAGATGAGTTGGATGAGATGCTTTATGGTGAGGAAGCTCTTCCAATAAATATTCAAGAAGAAGAAAGTAAAATTTCTTTCCTTTATTTTTGTTAAATAGTTTGAAAAAATAATTATTTCTTGGTTTATGTCTTAATAATAATTTTTTTTAACAAATTTTTGCTTTTTGTTTGCTAAACATGTATTATTTTAATTTTTTTAAAAAGATTTAGATAAAGGTGTTGGTGAAATGCAAGAAACACCTTCTTTGGACTTGGAAGAACTTTTGGATGGTGGGGATGAAGATGATAATGACTACGAAAGAACACTTCAAGAATTGGATGCGGTGTGGGCATCAAAGGATGCAACTTGAAAGTTGCAACTGGATGTTTGATACTTTTTTGTATAAGAAACTTGATGTTTGCTACTTTTTTGTATAATTAAACTTGAATGTTTTCTTGGGCACTTAAACTTGGTCATCACTATTTGGTTACATGTTAGGTTTAATTTGGATTTTTGAATTTGAAAAGTGATGTTTATTTGGATATTTGTTGTAATTTTCATATTAAAAATTAAGTAAAAACTATAAAAATATAAATAATTCAATATTTTACTTTTTTATTTATTATATAAAATAAATAAAATATTAATTTTATTGACCGGTTCGACCGTTCGGTGGAACCGGTGGAACCGGTTGAACCATTTTTTAAGGCTTGACCGGTTTGATTAACGGTCCGGTTATAAAAACACTGCTCAAAACATTAACTTTCAATTATAAACTTAAAGCTTTAATATACCTGTCAAGAGCATCGTCTCCGGGTTCGTCTCCGCTGCATGGAGGGCAAAAACTCTTCCTTGGGTAGGCAGACTCCCCTGAGGGTACTCCTTCAGTAAATGGTCAGGACTACCACACTTGTAGCACTTCTCGAACCATATCTATAAACTCCAATATGGTGGTGTGAGCACTTGGCACAGACTAGATACTCCGGGGCTCTCGGGACTACGCGTCCCTACTGCTGTTGTCCTCTATTCTTGGGTGGGCCATGGAAAGGCTTCTTGTTCTGATGCTGCTGATGAGGGGGCGGTGCGGCACTGGGACTGTTCGCTTGCCCTGGCGATCTCTCTCGATGTCATTCTGATCCTGCTCTACAACTAGACCTCTGGAGACAGCGACGTCATAGGTAGTAGGGCCAGCCACCCTAACATCACGGCACAAGATCAGCTGCAGACCATCCAGAAAATGCCTCAATTTGGCTCCGGCATCATTTGCAATCATGGGCACAAAATGGCAACCCCTCTCAAACTTACGGATAAACTCCATAACAGTCAAGTCTCCCTGCCTCAGGGTCACAAACTCCCTGGTTAACCTGGAACGCACCTCGTCAGTAAAATATTTAGAATAGAATACCTCTGTAAAGCTCTTCCAGCTCATAGTAGCCAAATTCAAGGCTACAGATGCTCCTTCCCACCACAAGCGGGTGTCTCCTCCAAACAGATAGGTCGTACAACGTACCCTATCCTCGTCTCCAAGCTCCATGAACTCGAAGATAACTTCGAGGGACTTAATCCAGAGCTCGGCAATCATAGGATCTGTCGTACCTGAGAACTCCTTCGGTCTCATCTTCATGAACCGCTCATAGGTAGCCTAAGGCCCCGTCTGCCTGGCTACCCCAGCATTGCTCCCCGCAAACTGTGCAAAGAACTGCGTCATTCCAGATAGCATCTGGGCGTTAATATCCGGTGGAGGGGGTGGTGGTAGATCTCTCTCATGCCTGTGATCCTCACCGTCCTCGTGACGATTCTCATCATCTCTCATGCGCTCAGGAATGCGTCTAGGAGGCACATTGTTCCAACCCTTACGTAACTAACATGCATAATTTCTATTATTTCTTTAAATTTAAATAAATACGGCATAATCATAATCTTGACATAAATCATTTCATGAAAACATGCTGTTAAAATATTTCATGCTTTAAATGAAATGCGTACACGTAAAACTTACAGACCGAAGACGTGACTTCACGAGCTTCTCGAGGTCAGTAGTAGTACAACCCTTTACAAGAACATAGGCTCTGATACCCACTGTAGAGGCCCGTATTTTGTATTTGTAAATTTGCGGAATTATTTAAAAAACTTCTCTTTAAATAAATAACATGCATCCTTCATAAAATAAACTGATAAAAAGATTTAATGTTCATAGTAACAGCGAAAGTAAATATTGTTTTCAAAACCACGACTTAAAAATAATTTATCAAAGTAAAAATTGAGTTTGAGCATAAATAGTAAATGATGAAAAGTTAGGTCCTCGGGTTCCTACTACTGCTGACCCAAGCTAGCTCACTGGTCCCCGTCCTCAGTCTCGACCTCATCAATACCTACAACAATCAAGTCTAGTAAGTCTAAAGACTCATCATGCATATATCGTGAATTACAATTAAATATATCATAAATTTCGTGTAACATAAAAATATCATATCGTTAAGCGTAAGGTGAAAATTGTAGTATCCTGATGCCTAATTTGAGTTAATTATTGGATTAAATATTATTTCGGTGGGATCGGAAGGACCGAGCAGGGTTCGGATCGTCCGATCAGGGTTCGGATCGTCCGAAGACAGGTGGCTGGACACGTGGAAGACATGCAAGGTTTGGATCGTCCGATCAGGGTTCGGATCGTCCGAAGACAGGTGGCTGGACACGTGGAAGACATGCAGGATTCGGATCGTCCGATCAGGGTTCGGATCGTCCGAAGTGTGCCGGATCGGATCGTCCGAAGTGGATCGGATCTACCGATCGTTGTCTATAAATAGAGGCGCGAGGCTTCATTTGTTACTCGCCAATTCCGAGTGTTCCAGAGCGTTTTAGTCGTTTCTGATGGGTTTCTAGTCTTTTCCCGAGGTTTAGGCACTAGCGGGGAGCTACTGGTTTTGTAGCGGAGTTGTGCTCTAGTTGGGAGCTAGCGGCATCAGTGGGCTGACTACGGACGCAGGCTTGATTCTAGGGCTGATTGCTAGGATCTACTGGTTTGAGGTACGAAAGTACTATCCGAGATAGCAGGATTGAGTATACTTTGCTATGTGTTGCATGTTTATATGTTGCATTATTATCTGTCATATGATGCATGGTTTATTATGCGTCATTTGCATAATCATGTTGAGCCTGATTATCTTTGAGATAGCCTGTTGAGAGGGTGCTCAGCCCTCGTTTGTTGTGGATGGTTGGACCCCGTTGGCCGACGGTGGTCAGGTCACCGGTCTATCCACAGGTTTATTTTGGTATGGGAGCTACCTCCTGGTGCGACGGCGCAGAGTGCTACATACCTTGACGTCATTTACCTGAGCAGTATTTCGTTATACCCAGATCCTGGTATCCAGTACATTTTGCATACATGCATGTCATAGTCTTGTATACTCATGCTTTCGGTGCTGAGCGTTTTATGCTCACGTCCTCGGTTTATATCTGTTTTGGACACCCTATTCGATGGGGCAGGTCTCAGGTTGGACGGTCCAGGAGGGAGTGGACAGGGAGCTGGCAGAGGTTGACTTGTAGTTATTGGTATTCGTTCTTGGTATTTAGTTCGATCTGGTTGTTTAAGTATTTTGTACTTACAGATTCGATTGGGTTGTATTACTAGTTTTTCCGCTGTATTACCTGATTCAGTTTTAAATGTTAATTTTGCATGCTTAAGTTCTGATTAGTAGGTGATTCTGGATCGGGTCACTACATTTATGGTATCAGAGCATGCATTAAGATTTTGGGATTAGAACTGTTCTTTTGGGTTTAATCTCTGGTAACTTTTGTAGCTAAGAGATGTCTGGTTTTGACGACGATGCTAGTAGTCATCGGCAGCATTGGACGCTGGGGAGACCGCGACGATCGGGAGCGTCATCGAGAGCATCGAGAACGTCGTCAACACCGTCGTGATGAGCCTCGGAGTTTTAGTATGCATCGGTTCTTGCAGATGGGGCCGAAACCTCTTTCGGGCGGTGAGACTCCGGATGTTGCGGAGAACTGGCTTGAGAGGATGGAGAGCTGCTTCAAGACTTTTCAGTGCTCGGCGGAACAGCAGATTGATATCCCTTGATTTCTTGCTGGAGGGTGGTGCGCGCAAGTGGTGGAGGTCTACCTCTGCACCGATAGTTCAGCGACAGGGTCGAGTTCTTTGGGCCGATTTCCGAGCCGCTTTCATGCTGCTTTACTTTCCGCCAGCCCTTCTGCAGACCAAGGCGATTGAGTTGATCAATCTGAAGCAGGGAAGTTTGTCTGTTGATGAGTATCAGCAGAAGTTCTTTGAGTTGCTTCCGTATGTTCCACATGTCAGTGACAATGCTAGGGCCAAGTATAACCATTTTCTCCAAGGCCTCAATCAGGAGATTTTTGATCGGGTTGTTGTCTGCGATGATCCGACATCGTATGAGGGCCTTGTGAACCGTTGTCGCCAGGCTGAGGGCAGTTTGCTGAGAGGTCGAGCCATGCAGTCTGCTCGTCCTACTAGTTCTTTGGGTCCCCGCGCCCAAGCATTTAAGAAGGCTGGATCCACTTCTTCTTCCTCTGGATCTGGAGGAGTTCACCATTTTGGGAAGAAGAAGGGCCCGTGTCAGCATTGCGGGAAGGATCATCCGACGGAGCGTTGTCGCAAGGTTGCGGGTGCTTGTTACAAGTGTGGTGAGATGGGCCACATGAAGAGAGATTGTCCACAGACGGGCGGAGGATCAGGATCTGGTTCTCAGGCTTCAGTTCATCAGAGACCACAGCAGGGACAGTCTACTCAGGGTTCTAACCTCCGACCGCGTACTCAAGGGCAGGTCTTTGCTCTTAACCAGGATCAGGCTGCTGAGGAGAACGACAGAGTTATCGCAGGTGTTTTTTTTATTATGTGGATTACCTGCTTACGTTCTCATTGATACTGGTGCATCACATTCATTCATATCTGCGAGATTTGCTAAGCGTCATGCATTACCTTTCACTTCTTTGGACGTTGTGGTATCTGTTTCCACACCGATGGGTCATTCGGTGCTAGCTAAACGTCTAGTTTTGGGTTGTCCTCTAGAGTTTGAGGGTAATGTTTTAACTGCTAATTTGATGATTCTTGCGATGGAGGATTTTGATTGCATTCTGGGAATAGATGTGCTGACTGTGTTTAGAGCTACTGTGGACTGTTATCAGAAGTTTGTGCAGTTTCGTCCAGTTGAGGGCGACAGTTGGTTTTTCTATGGAGAGGGAGCGCGACCCCCGATGCCCGTGGTTTCTGCTCTGAAAGCCTGTCGTGCTTTAGAGTCGGGCGGGGAAGGCTACCTTATCTATGCTATTGATTCGTCCGCAGATAGTGTCGGTATCAGTGACATTCCAGTGGTTTGCGATTTTCCGGATGTTTTTCCCGAGGAGATTCCTGGTTTTCCTCCCGTTCGGGAAGTGGATTTCGGCATTGATTTAGTGCCAGGCACGGCACCAATCTCTAGAGCTCCTTATCGTTTAGCTCCATCAGAGATGCAAGAATTGAAACAGCAGTTGCAGGATCTTCTTGACAAGGGGTATATTCGACCCAGTGTGTCCCCGTGGGGAGCACCAGTTCTTTTTGTCAAAAAGAAGGATGGTTCTATGCGGCTCTGCATAGATTATCGGCAGTTGAATCGTGCTACGATAAAGAATAAGTATCCGTTGCCACGGATTGATGATTTATTTGATCAACTGCAAGGTACCTCTGTGTATTCCAAGATTGATTTAAGGTCTGGTTATCATCAGCTTCGAGTTCATCAGGGAGATATATCGAAGACTGCATTTAGGACCCGGTATGGGCATTATGAGTTTCTGGTTATGCCTTTTGGGGTGACGAATGCACCAGCAGTTTTTATGGATCTGATGAATCGGGTTTTTCGGGAATTCTTGGATAAGTTTGTTGTGGTGTTTATAGATGATATCTTAATCTATTCGCATGATCAGCAAGAACACGTACAACACTTAAGGATTATTTTACAGACACTTCGCGAGAATCAGCTTTATGCGAAGTTGAGTAAATGTGAGTTTTGGATTGACAGGGTTGTATTCCTTGGTCATGTCATTTCTAGCAAGGGAGTTTCAGTTGACCCGAGCAAGGTGGAAGCGGTATTGAACTGGTCGCGTCCGACGACAGTAGCCGAGATCCGCAGTTTTCTGGGATTGGCTGGGTATTATCGCCGTTTCATTGTCAACTTCTCTCAGGTTGCTAAGCCACTCACTCAGCTCACTCGGAAAGATGTTTCATTTGAGTGGACATCAGAGTGCGAAGAGAGTTTCTTGGAACTTCGCAGAC
The DNA here is from genome assembly GCF_022965805.1 of Primulina eburnea. Classification (NCBI taxonomy): domain Eukaryota; kingdom Viridiplantae; phylum Streptophyta; class Magnoliopsida; order Lamiales; family Gesneriaceae; genus Primulina; species Primulina eburnea. The sequence goes on from NC_133102.1 coordinate 29,604,351, forward strand.
GTTTGACATCTGCGCCTATTTTGGCTTTACCGTCTGGATCTGGTGGTTTCAGTGTTTACACCGATGCCTCTTTACAGGGACTGCGTGTGTTCTGATGCAGAATGAGCACGTGATTGCTTATGCGTCGAGACAGTTGAAGCCTCATGAGGAAAACTATCCTGTTCATGATCTGGAATTAGCAGCGATCGTTTTTGCTTTGAAAATCTGGCGCCATTATCTATATGGTGAGCGATTTGAGATTTTCACTGATCATAAGAGTTTAAAGTATCTGTTCACTCAGGCTGAGTTGAACATGCGTCAGCGTCGTTGGATGGATCTACTCAAGGATTATGATTGTGAGATCAAGTATCATCCAGGATCTGCGAATCTCACGGCCGATGCTCTTAGTCGCAAGGTGAGATTGTCTGCTCTTCAGACTTGTGCTGTATCTGAGATTATTCAGGATTTCTGTTCGATAGGGATTCAATTGTAAACATCGGAAGGGAACGGAGAGTATCCGTGTAGCTACTATTTTGTCTGAGCCAGTTTTGTATTCTCGGATTAGAGATGCTCAGATGTCTGATTCTAAGGTTCAGAAATTAGCTCGGTTGGCTGATGGAGATAATACTTCTGGATTCCACTATCAGTCCAAGGGTCTTTTGTGCTTATCTGGTCGTGTTGTTGTACCGGAAGATGACACTTTGAGGGAGGAGATTTTATCCCAGGCTCATCGTAGCAAGTTGAGTGTTCATCCGGGGAGCAACAAGATGTATAAGGATTTGAGGACTCGATTTTGGTGGAAAGGTATGAAACGTAATGTTTATCAGTATGTCTCCAAGTGCCTAGTCTGTCAGCAGGTGAAGGCTGAGTATCGACGACCTGGAGGTTTGTTGCAGAATCTTCCTATTCCGGAGTGGAAGTGGGAGCATATCACGATGGACTTCGTGACTCACTTGCCTATGTCTGTGGGGAATAGAGATGCTATCTGGGTGGTAGTGGATCGGCTTACTAAGTCTGCCCATTTTCTTCCGTATAACAGAGATTTCACTTTCGATCGGATGGCACGGTTGTACATTCAAGGATTGTACGGTTTCATGGTGTGCCCGTGAGTATCGTTAGTGACAGAGATCCTCGATTTACATCTAGATTTTGGGGCAGCTTTCAGCAAGCCTTGGGCACTACCTTGAGTTTGAGTACTGCATATCACCCAGAGACTGACGGTCAGTCAGAGAGTACTATTCGTACTCTTGAGGATATGTTGAGATCTTGTGTGATGGATTTCGGGCAAGCTTGGCAGGATCATCTGCCACTGATAGAGTTTGCATACAACAACAGTTTTCATAGGAGTATTGGTATGTCTCCGTTTGAAGCATTGTATGGTCGACGTTGTCGTACTCCTCTGTTCTGGGAGGAAGTCGGAGAACGACAGGTCGAGGGTCCAGAATTGATTCAGCAGGCCATGGACAAAGTTCTTGTGATCAAACAGCGGATTAAGACTGCTCAGGATCGGCAAGCGAGTTATGCGAACACCAAGCGCAGACCTCTTCATTTTGATGCAGGCGAGAAAGTGTTTCTCAAGGTATCACCTTTTCGGAGGATTCTGAGATTTGGACTCAAGGGTAAGCTATCTCCGAGATTCATTGGTCCTTTTGAGATCTTAGAATGTGTGGGAGATTTGGCCTACAGATTAGCTTTGCCACCGTATCTGTCTAGTGTTCACAATGTGTTTCATGTGTCCTTGTTGAGACGATACGTAGCGGATGAGTCTCATGTTTTGCATCCGACAGAAGTTCAGCTGAATCCGGATTTGTCTTTTGTGGAAAGACCGGTTTCGATCTTAGACCGGAAGGATAAGGTACTGCGGAATAAGACTATTCCTCTTGTCTTAGTGCAGTGGCAGCGCCGAGGTACTGAAGAAGCTACTTGGGAACTAGAGAGTCGCATTCGGTCAGAGCATCCAGAGTTGTTCTAGTTGTAGTATTTTCAGTTATGATTGTAATTTCAGTTGTACTTTCAGTTGTAATTCATTCTTAAGTTGAATGTATTGTTGTTCAGAATTGTCATTTTTCAGACTCGATTTCGCGGACGAAATCCTTTTTAGGGGGGGGGAGAATGTAGTATCCCGATGCCTAATTTGAGTTAATTATTGGATTAAATATTATTTCGGTGGGATCGGAAGGACCGAGCAGGGTTCGGATCGTCCGATCAGGGTTCGGATCGTCCGAAGACAGGTGGCTGGACACGTGGAAGACATGCAAGGTTCGGATCGTCCGATCAGGGTTCGGATCGTCCGAAGACAGGTGGCTGGACACGTGGAAGACATGCAGGATTCGGATCGTCCGATCAGGGTTCGGATCGTCCGAAGTGTGCCGGATCGGATCGTCCGAAGTGGATCCGATCTACCGATCGTTGTCTATAAATAGAGGCGCGAGGCTTCATTTGTTACTCGCCAATTCCGAGTGTTCCAGAGCGTTTTAGTCGTTTCTGATGGGTTTCTAGTCTTTTCCCGAGGTTTAGGCACTAGCGGGGAGCTACTGGTTTTGTAGCGGAGTTGTGCTCTAGTTGGGAGCTAGCGGCATCAGTGGGCTGACTACGGACGCAGGCTTGATTCTAGGGCTGATTGCTAGGATCTACTGGTTTGAGGTACGAAAGTACTATCCGAGATAGCAGGATTGAGTATACTTTGCTATGTGTTGCATGTTTATATGTTGCATTATTATCTGTCATATGATGCATGGTTTATTATGCGGCATTTGCATAATCATGTTGAGCCTGATTATCTTTGAGATAGCCTGTTGAGAGGGTGCTCAGCCCTCGTTTGTTGTGGATGGTTGGACCCCGTTGGCCGACGGTAGTCAGGTCACCGGTATATCCACAGGTTTATTTTGGTATAGGAGCCACCTCCTGGTGCGACGGCGCAGAGTGCTACATACCTTGACGTCATTTACCTGAGCAGTATTTCGTTATACCCAGATCCTGGTATCCAGTACATTTTGCATACATGCATGTCATAGTCTTGTATACTCATGCTTTCGGTGCTGAGCGTTTTATGCTCACGTCCTCGGTTTATATCTGTTTTGGACACCCTATTCGATGGGGCAGGTCTCAGGTTGGACGGTCCAGGAGGGAGTGGACAGGGAGCTGGCAGAGGTTGACTTGTAGTTATTGGTATTCGTTCTTGGTATTTAGTTCGATCTGGTTGTTTAAGTATTTTGTACTTACAGATTCGATTGGGTTGTATTACTGTTTTTCCGCTGTATTACCTGATTCAGTTTTAAATGTTAATTTTGCATGCTTAAGTTCTGATTAGTAGGTGATTCTGGATCGGGTCACTACAAAAATAGTGTCATGGATAATTATAAACACGTGCATATCATAAAATCATACGTAAAAGCTTTGCTCGATAGAGCTCTGTCATAACATATCATATCGTAATTTTTGGAAGAGATAATGTCTCAACGCAAGTGGCCCATAACATAATATGCATGTCTGATCAGACTAAACCACAGTATACTGGACGGTAGAGATCATCACCGCCCCTGCACTAGATATCCGTACCCATACATAATCGTAAACCTGTCGTAAGTCACCGGGTGAAGCAATCCCATAAGCATAAGGTGGCCACAAGACATATCGCATATATCTCAAAAATAAACATTTTATATTTATGCACGTAATATAATTATAACCATGTTTTTACCAATGAGTTGGATCCTTCCCAGGCTCGCTGTGACCTAATTCTAATACGGGGAACATGCAAATAAACTTTACTTGAACAACACTTCATAATCGAACTAAAAACTAGACAATTACGCCCAACAAGCTTAGTATCCAACCATGGCTTCGTACCCACCCGAACCAACATTGAACCATCGTTTAACCATGATTAAAATACACCTAAAATGATGGAAAACATATCCCTAGGGCTGTAATACACGAAAATAGTGAATGGAGGCCAAAATTCTAAAATGCTCTTTCGAGAGTCACTTTGGCACATTGCACCATAAATTCTCGTACGACCTCTAAACATAACCAAATCACGAACGGAAAACAACATGACCTTCCTAACTCATTAAGGTACTGTCCAGTCCAAGGCCATAGTTTAAAATCCAACAAGAACTCAAACACCACCTCTGAACCGAAGCCATACTGCTGTCAAATGCGCGATGGCAGCAGCTGTGCTTGCTGTGTTCGTTTACGAGACTAATGATCATTGGGGCTTGAACCACTGACTAGAGCCTCTTCCAAACATTCTTAGGTGTGGCTTGAACCATGGATAAGGGCCCTAGGCCAACCACAATCCAAGCAAACACCCAAGACGACCCAGTGCTCCCACCCGAGGACCAGGCTGCGTGTGTGGGGTGTAATGCTTCACTTGTTGTCTTGGTCATTCCAATAGCCATGTGATCGACCATTGCCTTGATCTAGACATTATGAGGTATTGTGTGGACCATGGCTAAGGGCTAGAAGCCAACCAAGATCCACCCAACACCCTTAAAAAATCGAAACTCACTCACCCACACCAGAAATTAAAAACCGAGGGACACTTGTCTTGTTGTTTAAAGATTTCGATGTCTCCGTGAACCAATCCTTGAAATGCTGACTTGGTCACGTCCTAGACATGCTAAGGAAGGGTTCTAACAATGGCTATAGTCCCTAGGACAGCCATGGTTCGAACACACACCTTAGACAACCCAAACACCAAAAATCGAGCCTCAACTCGCAACTATGGGGAAGTTGTTGTCAAGTCTTGATTCCTGAGTGCGTGGCCTTGAACCAATGGGCCATCATGACTCCAACACACCCTAGTACATGCCTAGATGCAGCCTTGAGCACCTGGAACCGACCAACTCCCTGCAACCAACAAAAACAAACCAACCGTGAAGCATGAAGGAAAGCCGAAAAAATCTGTGCAGGTTTTTCGAAAAAAGGTGATGTCAAATTCGATGATTTCGTTCTTCATGAAAATAATATGGTTTAAAAGTGTATATATGACTTGATTGAAGAGAAAAGAAACGTATAAACATGCCTGGAATTGTTTAAGCAGAAAACAAACGCTACGACGAACACGGTGCGGCGGAGACGGAGTTTTATTTTTCTTATTTTCTCTCTTGTTGCTTCTCACGATATTGCTACTGATTTTCTCTGAATTTTCAAGAGTAAGTTTGGAGAGAATGCTAAGGGAATGAAGGGGAAGTTTACTAATTAAATAGGGATTTGAATGGCAAACAAATCTTTCTATCCTAGTTGTTTGCTATATAAGGAATGAGGTGGGATATGGTGGGATTGAAGGAGATTCGAAGGATGAGTTGGAAGAGATTCTTAACAAAAACAAGGCAAGGATATTGCTTAATTATTAATTATTGGTGATTAAAAAGTGAGGGAATTATCATACAAAGAAAGGTTAAGGAAAAAAATCAAAAATGAAGAGTTGCCAAACATAATTAAATCTTCAAGGGGGTGGCCGAAATTTATCTAAATAAATGGAGGTAAAAGAACCTATTAACCAATATAGTTGTATATTGGTCTAGATTAATTTATCCTAATTGGTTACACATTTTAATTTAGGCTTTTAATTAATTATTGGACATAAAAGAACTTATTTATTACTTAACTCCAATTAATTAAATAAATCCTTATTTGCATCAAAGAAGTATGATTCACCAATGATAAATCAATATAGTTGTATAAGATAATGGTGTATGACATTAATCTATGTGGAACTTGATTCAAACATTAAACAAAACAAAAGAAAAATAACCAATCAATCAACATTATATTATCATCCACGCCAAGTGATAGCTAAACGTAGAAACTAGAATACATTTGCGATTACAGGAAAAAAGAGAGGAAACACCAATAATTGGGATGAAAATAGTATTTATTTCGACTATTTATATTCTGTTTTCTTCTTACTCGGGTAAAATTCATATTCACCCACGTTTGAAGGCAATTTCGAAATACTGCACGACATTTAAAAATACTTCATGTCAAACATGTCTTTGGATGGAGTCCAATTAATTATTTGTAAATCGAATGCACTTTGTGTGTGCGTATAACATTTTTTTGCTAATTAATTTGATTTAAATTAAAATAAAAATTATATCATAGTTACAGAAATTAGTAAGATGTGATAGTGCAAATTTGAGAAATATAATATAACACCATTATCTTCTTTGATGCATCATATTTGCATCAAAGAAGTATGATTCAAAAAAATAGTCAAAAATATGATAGGACTAAAAAAGATGCACAAAAACTAATAAAATTTAAATTTGGTGGTGCTCCAGGGTGGCTACGCTCCTGGTTGTGCTGTTTTTTCTTTAAATTGGTTGTGGTGGTCGAGGATTTTCCTGGGATCACGGTTTATTTTACAAAATAAGATATACCGGTTCGATTAGGTCGATTAAGTTGACCAGCCTAGGCATGATTGGTTATGATAAATCTTATTAAAAAAGGAACTGATGATTTAATAAAAGAAATTGAACGATTTGATACCATAGGTAAAGGAAACCGATGTGTAATTTCGCTCTGTGGAGTCATATTTGAAAAAGTCTTAATAGCTTAGAATCGTAGTACTTTTGTTGCAAGTGTTGTATATTTTATGAAGGTTAGGAAGGGGAGACCTTGACTTTACTTTGATAAGCCAACGCTCTTAAATTCCTTCTTCTTCTTCTTCTTCCCTTGAATTCTCCACACACACAGATAACAATGGAGGGTGCTGCAGTACAGTTCCTGCTCGATAACCTCAAACAGTTGCTAATGTATCACGCACATTTAATCCGCGACTCTACAAGCCAAGTCGAAAACCTCGAAAACGATCTCCGATTGTTCAAAGCCTTTCTGGAAGATTCGACCAAAAAGCGCAAGAGGGACGACGAAGCTCTGCGCGAGTTGGTGCGACAAATCATCGACGTGGTGTATGAAGCGGAAGATACGATCGATGCTTGTGTTGCTCTGGCGTCGGATAACAAATTCAAGAATTTCTTCTCGAGAGCTTTCTATAATCCTCTGGCAAAGCTTCCCAAAGTTACGAAGAAGGTTCAGGAGATTGGAGGAAAAATAAAAAAAATATATGATAGGAACGACTTGATCGACTTTGCTTCCGCGGAGACCGATGGCGGGGCCGCTGAAGATCAGATTCCGGGGGGAAATAAGGTAAATTCATCAAATTAACCATAGGTGGGCCAAAAAAGGTTCTATTTTCTAATTACTAAACACTTTTGAAAATAATTTATTTTTTTTGTTGAAAGTACTAAAATTAACATTTTGCTTATATAACACATGTGGACTACCTCTTTTTAAAACCATGGAAGGAATTTGAAAACAACATAGTTCTTTTTTGGGAAGATAGGGCTGGGATTGGATATTGGACATGGGGATTTGCATCATCTACCTTCATTAGCCTTATAATAAAGTTCATAGTTCATAACAACAATTTCGAAATTTATTGCACTTTTGATGAAAGTGATTGAAATAGTGTTGGATTATTTTATAAATAAATATAACTGTTGATTATTCATACCGTTCATTTGCATGACCCAATTATTTTTCTATCATTTAATAAGGTTATATGAAAATTGTTTTTATGTGTTAGTAACTTTTTTGAGTTTTTCAACAAATACATAGGTGGGCTCCTTAATGTCACTAAGTGGATTTAGAAACAAATCGTCTGTCTTAGTAGTATGCCCATGTTGTATAGTCACAGTGTCAGAAAGAATATATAAAGACATTATGGAGAGATGTGAATATTGTTAGAGTCGGTGTCTTACAAGCCAACTTTTGGCTCGAGCTTTTATTGAGTATAATGTAAAACAATTTTTATTTTAATAATATTTTATAATTTTATTCAATAATAGTATTTTACTTTATCTATATATCCATATCTATGCATGCAAGCAGCATAGGTAAAGTCTTTAACTATACAATAGGTACCATGAGGTATGTCTCTTAACGTAAGTTCATGAAATTCATTAGGAAATGTACCCTATATTCTAAACAGGTTTTTAGTCGAATTAGCCGCCTCATATAAGGATATAGGTCGCTTGAGTTCGAGAATAATATCTGTGATAAAAACGTCATGTTTCATTGGCAATGGCATATAGATGTCTATTCATATAGATGAGTGATCATATAATGATGCACTGAACAACCATCTATCGGATGGTCCAAGTGGTTCTCACTTATCTAGTGGAATAATTTTCGGTGATGGTTGTATCTCATTAGTTCTTTGACCCGGGACAATGTAGGGGTTTTACGTACTAGCGAACGTAGCTCTTGCTGTAAATCCCACGTACGTTCTTCAAATCTTCTTTCTTAAATCTCCTAATCCGGTCCACGACTGGATTGATTGTTCCTCTTCTAAATTATACTAGAAATTTAGAAGATATTTTTCATTGAGATGAAAGAACACAAGGAGAGTGGGAGGATGTGTTTTTCAAAATCCCTTAGCTTGGAGGCTAGGGTTTTTCGAAAATTATGAATGAAATCTAAACCTAATACACACATATAAGATTAGGGCCCATTAAATAAATTAAATACTTAATGAGCTTAATCAATTAATTATTCTAATCTAACTAGTTTAATTAATTAATTAATCATTTTAAAGTCCAATTAAGAACCTTAATAATTTGTATGTTAGTCTTGTACTCCTACAAGCCCATAGTACATACACCATTACATTTAATTTAAGTCTTTTATAAATTCAACATTTGAATTTAAATATTTAAATAATAAATTCAATTACCTCCAAAATTTAATATTTAATAAACTCAACTTTTGAGTTTAATAATTTAAATTTCTAAATTTTATAAATTCAACTCCTTGAATTTATTATCTCCAAATTTTATAAAGTCAACTTCTTGAATTTACTATCTCATAAATTCAACTCCTTTAATTTATTTTCTAAAAATTTAATTATCATATATTCAACTCCTTGAAATTACTATATCATAATTTTATATAAATTCAACTAGTGTGGCGCTCAATGCTTCTGGGATATAGCTAGTCATGTGTTCACAACTCTTTGTGATTCAGGATATAATCATTTATTCGGGCTTATCCTAATTTGCCCCATTCTATGTATCAACAATTGATCATAAGAATGTCAGAAATCATATTTCTGATTAAACCCATCGAATCATGGTAAGAGTGTCTAGTAGCATCGCCCCATGATTCCCTAGGTATCACTGATAGTGCCTTCAAGAACCAGTCAATTATGATTAATTAGCGTACAGTACGGTCATTTCATCTCATATATCCCGATCGAATCTGCATGCAACCATTGGTTCATCAAGGGTTGCATAATAATTCGATAACAACGTGATACATCTAAATAGTGGCTTTGCATGTACTATTGGAGAACTCTCTCTCTAACGTACATCTCATAATCTGGCCAGAGATTCTACGCACTATTATTTCATCATATCACATAGGATATCCACACCCATAAGTGAGCAGTGAATACCCGACTACAATGCATTGGCTCCTACATGTGTCACAACTGTACCCAATCTCGCCACCTGTTGACTCTTCTGGAGCCGGTAAACGAGTCAAAGCACAACCCTAGCATATAGAGCCTCAGTGTTGTCTCGGGTCGTAAGGACTAATAGTGCACAATCATAACCACAGACTTACCCTCTCATTGAATTTTAACCACTTGGAAAGTCCGAGGGAGGGTTGTTCGGTATAATCATCATATGACTACTCATCTGCATGTTTGGATATCTCTGCCCTTACCAAGAAACGCAGTACACAAAATCACATATACTAGTCTCGAGAGCGACCTTTATCCACGTTTTAGGCGGCTGAATCGACTAAGAAAGAAATAGATCATACAATGTTTACAAATGAATTTCTACATCAAATTACGATTCATTTGTATTAAAGTATAATCAAGATCTTTATCTATGTTTGATAACATGAGTATACAGATAAAGAAATAACAAACCATGAAATAATGAATTATATTAAAATAAAGATTGTTTATTACAACTGAGTCAATAAAATCTCTGGCCAACAGTAGGTTTGCAGGACATCTACTCTAACAGTACATGATTTACATTCGAAGTATGATGCCTTTATGCATAGAGAAGCATTGTTATATTTATGCATTTATAGATGTTTAATTGTGTTATTCATACGGTGAATCTATCAACACGTTTGTATCTTGTTGGTTTTTGAATTCTTCATAGGATCCCTTGATCAGGCAAGAAAATATTGTGGGGTTAGAAGATGAGACAGATACTATAATCAAGTATTTGACTGAAGAATCGGAAGAAATAGATGTCATCTCAATTATTGGTATGCCAGGACTTGGCAAAACGACACTAGCAGGAAAGATTTTTCGTGACCATAGAATTCAGTACGAATTCCCCACTCGCATATGGGTTTATGTCTCTCAAGAGTTTAGGAAAAGGGATGTGTTTCTCTCCATTCTTGGCAACTTTATGAAGATCACAGATGAGATGTATCGCAAGAATGACCAAGATATAGTGAATCTTCTTCTTGAGAATCTGGAGAGTGGAAAGTTCTTGATTGTCATGGATGATGTGTGGACTGCAGAGGCATGGAAAGAGCTTCAGAATGCCTTCCCAAAATCCAATAACATGTGTAAAATCTTGATTACCAGCCGTAATGAGGAAGTTGCTTGGCAAGCTAACCGTGATCGAGAACCCCACAAGCTGCGTCTCCTAACTCCCGAAGAAAGTTGGTTGCTACTCCGATTGGAGGTATTTGGCAAACCCGAGTTCCCTTCAGATTTAGAAGTGCTCGGAAAACTTATCGTTCAACGATGTGGCTTTCTACCGCTTGCTATAGTGGTTATTGGAGGGACTCTCGTTAAAAAAGCCCTTGCTGGAGACATGTGTGCAAGGAAAAATGCATGGGAAAAGGTGTCAGAAAGCGTGAGTACGCATCTCAATGATGATCCGGATGAACGTATGAAAAAGATAATCTCATTAAGTTACAACAAATTGCCTTATTGCTTAAGGCCCTGTTTTCTGTATTTGGGAATGTTCCCTGAAGATTTTGAGATACCTGTTAAAAGATTGACCCTCATGTGGATTGCGGAGGGATTCATACAACAAAAACCTGCGATAAGCTTGGAGGAAACTGCAGTAGACTATTTAGAAGATCTTATCAGTAGAAACCTAGTGATGGTAGATAAAGTAAGCCCAGATGGCAAGATTAAAACGTGTCGCATTCATGACATGCTGCGGGAATTTTGCAAAAATGAAGCTGGAAATACCAAGGAAAACTTCTTTCAAGAAATGAAAATGTCAATTGGAGGAACTTTCGAGCCTTCTATTCCCCAGGTTGAAAAATTTCGTCGTCTTTGCATACATTCCAATGTTGTCAGCTTTATCTCGGCAAAACCTTCAGGTCCACGTGTCCGCTCATTTTTGTGTCTTTCCAAGGAAGAGATCACACTGCTTCCTGAAAACATATCCTCGATCCCCTTAGCATTTAATTTACTTAGGGTTTTAGAAGGCAAGTCTTTCAAATTCACTAAATTTCCGAGTGATCTTACGAGTCTTATTCATTTGCGATACCTTGTTTTGTCAAGCAATTTCAAAATCCTCCCCGATTCGATTTCCAAGCTTTGGAACATTCAAACTTTAATAGTTGAAACAACATCACGTGGACTTGAAATCAAAACTGACATATGGAAGTTGATTCAATTGAGACATCTAAAGATAAATGCATCAACCACTTTACTGAAGACGTCAAAAACCAAAGGAGGAGAAAAGCTTCAAACACTTGGTACAATATCACCCCAAAGTTGCACAGAAGATTTTTTTGATAATGTCCGTGGCCTAAAGAAATTGGGTATTCGTGGTAAAATAGCCACGCTTCTTGAAATCAAGGGTTTGGAAAAGTTAGACAATCTTGATAAATTGAAGTTAGTGAACGATACGTTTCCTCTTCCACCATCCGAATGTAAAGTACCCCAGCTCCCACAGTCATACAAATTCCCACAAAAGTTGAGGAGTCTCACATTATCTGCCACTTTTCTGGATTGGTCACACATGTCTACGTTGGGGATGCTGTATACTCTTGAATTACTCAAATTGAAAGATAATGCCTTTGTGGGAAGGAGCTGGGAGGTAACTGATGGTGGTTTTCGTCATCTTGAATTCCTGCTTGTTGAACGAACAGATTTAGTTGTTTGGGTCGCTTCAGGTCGTCATTTTCCGAGGCTGAGATGTCTTGTACTTAGGAACTGCGAGAAGCTTGGCGAAATTCCATTTGGCCTAGTTGATACTCTCCATAAATTGGATTTGAAACGCGTCAGCAAATCCGCATCATGTTCTGCCAGGAAAATTGAGGACGCGATAAAAGAGAAGCAAGGAGCAGAAGTACTTTCCAAAAGAAATCAATTCAAGCTCTGCATTGCTCCTGGGGACGAATGATTTCCTCCAATTTATAAAGCTCGAATGTGCTTCTAGACAGTTGGTAAAATTTTGATTTATTCTGTTTCTATCATCTTTTCTGGCCAGTATAGTAATAATATGTATGATGATAATGCAGGCATGGAACACAAAGATAAAGGAATAATGGTTTAACCAAACATGCCAGAAGCGTGGAGCCGCATTTTCTCACTCACATCCACGTCTCTCTGTAATAGTTGTTCTTCCTGATAATTTCATTCGTAAATTTTTTATGCCTTGCCGTTGGATTATTTTTCGCCTTTTGCCTCGTATGTTTATCGCATTGTTGGACTTCTGAACTTTGCAGTTATTGATTCAAAATTGCTTCTTGTGTCGCTCCAGGGACATTGTTGTCATGTTCAATATTTGTGACTGAAAATCTCCGTTTTCCGAGTTTGTTTCTCCTTTTGACCATGTCACTATTGTTTTACGAAGGTCCCAAATGAAGTATTCTGTTTGATAGTATACTTTTTAAAGTTTAAAAATAAAATGTCAAATTTAAATTCCGCGGTTGCCGGTGGTAATTTGAATTTGGGATTCTCATATGATATTTAGGATCCACATAACCAAACAGTGGAAGAATTTTTACACGAGGTGTGAAATAAACTTGTTTACAAATTTGATAGCAGAGAACCCTCGGATCAATATCATCCAGTTGTAAATAGTAATTAATAAGGTGCGGTTGCTCTCAATTAGTCAATCATAAATTTGTGAGTGTTTTTTTAATCAAAATTCAGCACTAAAAAGAAGGGGATCGGGACAAGTTGGCGATGTAAGAGTGACAACATGGCACTCGATGATTGGGTTCATGAATTATATATTACCTAATTTTTTTATTAATTAATGTTCAGAGAGAGACAAAAAAATTAAGAATAAATACCAAGGTGAGATATGAACGACGTACTTGATAGAAATGAAAGAGATAAAATGTAATGAATATTTTAATATCATTCTTTATACACATGATTGGTATAACATTAGAATTGACATTGATCGGTATATTTATTCTCATATTCATGAAAATAGTCATTTCATCGATTTTTTATGGAATTATTATTCTCACTCCTCATTTTTTATATTTATAAAATATTTTCTTTATTTAGTATAAATTTATATTATTTTAATGAAAAATAATTAATAAATAAAATAAAAATAAAATTAAGATCAATAGTTATATTAATTTCATAATTTTATAATAATTAATTGAGTACTGATATTTTAATTTTTATTATTTTTTAATAATAATAGGCAAAAAATTTAATATTTTTATAATTAATTAAGAAATTATTTGAAAATTAATTAATTTCATTTCATTCATGTTTTATTTTTTTAATCAATCATTTGAATGGAATAAATATATCATTATGAAAGAATCGATGGAAGTGTTTAGAACGAAAGAGTTCAATAAACACTTGACACAAACTACTTTTTAAAAATAATTTAGTCGGGTTGACAACTAAATTGTGTATTCTCAGTTATCAATGTTAGTTGACTGCCAATTATGTGCGGAAGGAAACCAAACCGACATATTAGAACAAATGAAATAATTACATGGCTATGTAAACTGAATGGTATACTATAATTGAGAAGTACGCAAGTTTATTTTTCTGGATGTTCGGAGAACTCTAGATCCTACGTCACACTTTCTTCCTTTTGGGAAAGCTTACAATAGAAGACTTTGGATAGTACAAGAAATTTCCAAAATCTCATTTCAGTTTAAACTTAAAAAATGACAAATTGAAACTTCTAGTATACCTCAATTGAATGAATAACAATATATATACGAATTGTTTTCATACTGCAATATCCTAGCTGTAGAACCCGTAAATCAGTCTACGTATAAGCCATGCATAATTCTAGATTTTTAAATTTAATTGACTTCATTGCATGATTATTTTAAATGCATTTCTTTGAAGTTAATTATTTTATTAATTCAGCTCAGTAGTTGATTTTTAGCATTTCAGTTATTTCAGTGAGGCCGGACCGGAGTTGGAGTTTTGAGATAGAATTTAAGATTCGAGAAATATTTCCAGGATTTTATTTAGCTAGCAAGTAAGTTAATTTAAGTTAAAAAGAAGTTTAAGGAATTATTTAAGTTGCTTGAGGTGATTAAGAATTAAGCTCATTTAAGTTGCATAATTAAGGGGTTAGCTCACTAAATTAATTAAAGGATTAGTGGGGCTTTTAAGAGTTATTAATTTAGTAAATAAACAACACTCCCCATTTATTTTATTAGTAGATTTCGGTCACCCCTTATTTTTTAGACAAACTCTTTGCCAACTCATCAAACCTTGACCCTTCTTGATATTTAATTAGTAAGATAATCCCTCCAATTTGTTTAACACTATTTAATTAATTAATGGGCATATCCTAGACTAGAAACCAAGGGAATAATCGGCCATCACCTTCTAGATGCATACATCAACCCATTTGATATCAACCACAAGTCAAAAATTTAATGAGGTGGGCTTGGCCATTGAGTTGAGATCCTTTATTTGTGGATCTTGCCCCTCACCATTCCAACCATCACTCCCCCTCCCTCATTCACGAAATTCAGATCATTTTCAGTGTAAAAAAAAAAGTGAGTAATAGCTAGGGAGAAAGGGAGAAAGATCAAGAGCCAAGGAAAGGTAGAGAAGCAAGCAACTCCGTCTCCTCCGCGCCGTATCGCTTCGTTCTTTTCGTTTTCTTTCCAAACGAATCCAAGGCATGTATATATATTTTTTTTAAACCTCAATCAAGTAATATTATCAGTAATTTTAAGTGCATGATCAGATTTCATCATGATAAAACCGAAACATGACAAGAATTTTCAGAAAAACCAACATGCAGATTTTTCGGTTTTCTTGGGCAGCTTCATGGTTTGCTTCGTGTTGTGGATTTCAGGTATTGGTTCGACTCCAGGCTCCCAAGGCTGTTCCTAGACATGTAATAGGATGCATTAGGACCATGTTGGTCCATTCATTCAGCCCCCACACTTGCTGGAAACCGAAATGACAGCAAGCTCCCCATAGGTGCAGGATTTTTGGTTCGAAAATTTCAGTTTTTATGTCAAGGGGTTGGATCTGATCTTGGCTGCCCTAAGGGCTCTTAGCCATGGTTGCATCACTCCCCTAGCATGTCTAAGACGTGACTAAGTTGCTCGTTTGGTGGCTTGGTCCATGGCTCATCGGTTTTTAAATAAACAACAAGAACAGCCCCTATACCCCTTCGGCTACTTCAGTTGGACAGCTTGTGGTTCGTTTCTTTTGTTGCTTGGTATGGATCTTGGTTGGCCTATGGCCCTTAGCCACGGTTCATACCATGCCCCTAGATGTCTGGATCGTGCCATGGTCAATGAAATGGCCACTGGAACGACACGAGACGACAAGCGAAGCCAAACTCCCTACGCGCGCAGAATTTCCTTCTCGGCTAGGTGTGTAGTCTCGTTTCTGGTGGGATGCGAATTGTGGCTGGTCTTGTGCCCTTAGCCATGGTTCAAATCCTTCCTTGGGATGTTGGTAAGGGTCTCTGGTCAATGGTGTAAGCCCCAATGGCCGGCGGACTCGAAAACGACACAAGGAAAACAAGTGCGCAGCTGCTGTATTTTTTTGACAGCAAGTATGCTGCTGTTCAGAGGCGTCGTTTGAGTTCTTGGTTGGCTTTTAGCCCATAGCCTTGGACTGGACAATGCCTCATTGAGTTAGGAAGGTCATGTTTTTGACCGTTTGTCATTCGGATCATTTTTGAAGTCGTACGAGAATTTACGGTGCGATGCGCCAAGTTGCGCAGCTGCTGGAAAATTTACAGAAAGTTGCTGTGTCGGTTCAGAGGCTCGTTCGAGTTCTTGGTTGGCTTTTAGCCTATGGCCTTGGACTGGACAGTGCCCCTTTGAGTTGGAAAGGTCATTTGTTTGACCGTTTGTCATTCGGATCATTTTTGAAGTCGTACGAGAATTTACGGTGCGATGTGCCAAATTGACTCTCGAAAGAACGTTTCTTGTTTTGGCCTCCATTCCACCTAGATTTCGACCCTATCATTTTAGGAGCATTATTTTATGATTTTTCAGCGTATTTTAATCATGACTATACGTCGGTTCAGTGTCGGTTCAGGTTGGCTCGGAGTCATGATTAAATACGAAGTCATTAGGCGTCATAGTCGCATCTTTTGAACTAAATTGCATAGTTGGTCAAGTTTAAGCTATTGCATATTTTCATGGCCCAGTTAGGTTGCAGCGAGCCTGGGGGACGATCCAATCCAATCCAGTCGGAAAAATTACAAGATTTTTCATTATGCCAGTTAATTATATTACGTGCATAAAAAAAAACAGAAAATGATTATTTTTGAGATTTATGCTATATGGCTTGTGGTTCATTCACTATGTGGGAGTGTTATTTTATACGGTCGCCAGTGACCGATCAGTTCAGTATGGTACCACCCGGTCGCCAGTGACCGGCCAGCTCAGTTCAGTTTCAGCCTTCCCGGTAGCCAGTTACCCATCAGTTTCAGCTTAGTGCAGTGGCCACAGGCGTAAAACATAATCTCAACAGAAAATTTTACCAGTTATTTCAGTACAGGCTCCAAGGAGCAAACATTTTCACTGTGATTATCAGTTCAGTTATGCACGTATTATAATTGTTCAGTACAGATTATTTTCAGCATGAGTACATATTATTTTCAGTATACCTCATGACATAATATTTTATCCCATGCATATTTTACTTCTGATTTTACTCGTTACCTGCGATATATGCATGCTGAGTCTTTAGGCTCACTAGACTTGATTGTTGTAGGTACTGATGAGGCCAGGGCCGAGGACGGGGACCAGTGAGCCAGCTTGGGTCGGCAGTAGTGGCACCCGAGGACCTCAGCGCAGCAGCTATTATTTTTCCGCAAACAATATTTTATCAGTCGTTGGATATTTTTAAATTGTACTTGTTGACAAACTTTATTTTCTTCCGCTGCATTAATTTGAAACTTCGAACTTGATTCACCAGTGATTTTATGAATGAGGCCGTTTAAGTTCTTTTAAAAAGAAAATTTTTAATTTTCTTCAAATTTTCAAAGTAAGGATTTTCGGGCCTTTACACTAGCACTTAAAGATTCTTGATGATCAGGTACAATTCTTTGTAAATTTTTTTCAACTAAATGATTTTAGTTCGAGTACTTGAAAGCTTGAATACTTGAACCTTTTTAAGATTCGTAGAACTTTACTAAACTAAACTTCTTATCTATTTATAGACTCTAAATCAAACAGTCTCGGGTTCCAAAAACAAGTTGTTGGATTATCTTTTATCCAAGTCAGCATCCATGACAAGTATAAGTTCATTTTTTGGTATTTAAATTTGCATTGTATAAAATTATGATGAACTGATATCGAGGGAAAACTACTATAAAGAGATAGATGTAAAGTGAATTAAGCAAATACAACTATTCTCTATCTTTCCTATTTCTATCTAACTCCTTTGAAGATGATTCCTCTTTAGATTTATTAGTTTTGTCTTTGAGGCTCACTTCCTGAAACATCTACTACTTAAAATGCTATTGTATATATTTTTTTAAATCTTACTTTCAAAATTTAAAATTTAATATGCATGCAATACTGCTGAAAAATGCACCTTTTAAAAATGATCGTAATCAAATAACAGATAAAATACTACAGTTAACAATTGCTAACTCAGTTATCATAAATGTACGTAAAAATAAATCAGGTAAAAACCTTAATAACTAATAATATGTCAAAACCAAGCGTAACAAAATGTTCACGTCCACTCTAACTCATAAAGCGTGATGTGCTGAAAATATGGTCCTCAGGTCATGTGGGTACATCCAACCCTGCCTACTCAGAATTCGATACTTCAAGCTCGTCATCGACATGCTCACCTGCATTATTCACACCTAGTGAGTATAAATGCTCAACACACTTGTAACGTTAATAGCAAATACATATACATAGCAAGCAACAGTGAAAAGTACTGTAATAAAATACGTTTCATGATATTAAAAAAAATTAAGCGTAAACATATGTTAAAAGCAGAACGTGTCAAGTCATCTCATCATATCATCATTTATTTATACATTTACTTTAATTGAATTCAGTTCATTAGTTGTGAATTTCGTATTAGCTCGAATCGTATCAGCTCTATCGTATCAGTTTTATTTGATGGATCCATCTGCATATGACTGTGGTACTTGGCGGCGGGGACGTCTACGACAGCATTAGCCGTCCACTGAGTCTTAACCTCTGCTCATAGTATACATATATCATCAGTCAAAACGAACTCCCATCCTTCAAAAATATTTTCATTTTCACCACTTATCAAAATCAGCATACACGTAATTTTCCTTAAATCCAACCATGCAACATAATTTTCATAATTTCATAAAAAAGTCATATACGTGATACATAACATTTAAAAACATGATAAATTTGTGCTCAGGACGATGACAAGACTAAAAACTGGACCCATGTGCAAAATGACCAAAAATGACCATTTTACTCATCGACCTCAAAATTTCGACCCGAAGCACACCAAACTCCTTAAAACACATCAAAACATATTTAAAAATATTTCTTAGACGTAAACTCGAGCTAATTTAAAACTAAATAGATTCGTTTTAAAACATTGACCGGAGTCTCGATTTTAACCTGAATCGACCCGAAATTTAACCAAAATTTCCACAACTCAATTCATGTCTTAAATCTAGCCAACCATCCCTTGAACCAAATGTTCTAGCCCACCTAAAACCCACGAAAACAAGACCAAATTCTACTGGAATTTATTTTACCAACAATCAAAACCCTAGTCACGGCTTCCGCACCAAAACATCAAACTTACACCTAACTGGCTAGGACCATCCACAAACCAGCCTCTCCTAGACCACCCCAGGACCCTCTTGGACCGAACCTATAGAACCCGTAAATCAAACTACGTATAAGCCATGCATAATTTCTAGTATATAAATTTAATGATTTTTATGCATGAGGATTTAAATTCTCTTCTTTAAATTTAATTATTTTTGCAGTAGTTTAGTTATTACCTTTTCAGTTAATTAAGTGAGGCCGGAACTGGAGTTGTAGTTTTGAGATAAAATTTAATATTAAAAAAACATTCCTAGAATTTATTTTAGAAATAATAGTTAATTTAATGTAAAAAAATGTTTAAGGAATTATTTAAGTAATTTGAGGTAAGTAGTAAATAAGTTCATTTAGGTTCAATAATTAATTTATTAATTCACTAAAATATTTAATGGGTAGATAAAACACTAAATATTTAAAATTCAATAATTAAGAAATATTTCACCCCCATTTAACAAAATAATTTCGGCCACTCCATCCTAGATTAATTAAATTTGACAACTCACAATTTTGGATATCTTTCTTTATCCCTTCTTTGCAAAGATAATTCCTTCAACTTTAAATCCTCAATAATTAGAAATTAAGCAATTTTCATACCCATTTCATCTAGAGAATTTCGGCCCCCTCCTTTTCTAGGTTCAAAATATTTGACAACTCATTCTTTTGATTCATTTCCTTAATCCCTTCTTGGTAGATAAATTCTCTCACCATTTAATCTTCAATAATTAAACAAATAAGCAATATTTTAACTTGTACCGAGACATATTTTCAGCCAACACACCTCACAATTATCCCTCCAATCAAATCATATCATTATCAATCCTTATTTTCACAAACTCAAAAGATAGCAAGATTCATTTCTCCCTTTTATCTTGCAAACTTCCCATTCTCTTTCCTAGACTTTCTCCTCTCCTTTATCACCGAAATTTAGTAGGTTTCAGAGAGGAAAAATTGTGAGAGAGCCTTGAGAAAACAAGAGAGAAAATCGAGTAGAAAAGAAGAACACTCCGTCTCTTCTGCGCCGCGTCTTTGTTTTCATTTGTTTTTCGTTCAAAACAAATCCAGGCATGTGTATATTTTCCCTTGCTCTTCAATCAAGTCATAATATGATTTTTAAACATTACATGATTATGATTTGATAGCCAAAAACCGAAATCTTTGACAGCATTTTACGAAATTATAGTGCAGAATTTTGGCCCTCTTCTTTGTGCCTTCACGGTTTGATTTTTTTTTTTTTTGTGAGTACAGGTGGTTGGCTGTAGTAGCCCGAATGCCGAATTGGGTAATTAACGGATTAATGGTGATTAATCATGATCGGAAGGTCCGAAGATGGTTCGGAAGCACCGAAGAGTTCGGAAGGTCCGAAGTGAGTTCGGTGGATCCGATCATTAGGTGTCAAGAGTTGATCGACACGTGGGAGTTCGGACGTTCCGAAGTGTAGGTTCGGTGGATCCGATCATGAGGTGTCAAGAGCAGCTGGACACGTGCATGTTCGGACGGTCCGAAGTGTATGATCGGAGGATCCGATCATGAGCTGTCAAGAGCCAATGGACACGTAGCGTTCGGACGTTCCGAAGTGGTGTTCGGAGGATCCGAACATGGCCTATAAATAGTGGTCGGATTTCCTCATTTTGACTCGCCAATTCAGAGAGTTCCATAGCATTTCAGTCGTTTCTGACAGGTTCTAGTCGTGTTCCGAGATTTGGGCACTAGCGGGGAGCTGCTGGTCTTGTAGCAGAGCTGTGCTCTAGTTGGGAGCTAGCGGCATCAGCGGGCTAGCGACGGACGAAGGTTTGGAATTTTATCAGTATTTATCTCAGGATTATCTAGTTAAGTCTGGTAGATAAGTTTAGTGATGGTTTTCACTTGATGAATAGGCTTGGATTAGACCTGTTGTCTGGTTGTTCCAGTGGATTAGGATTGCTGTGATAGAGGTACGAAAGTACTATCCGAGATATCCTGGTTGAGTATACATTCATATATGTGTTGCATGAGTATGTGGTGCATTGATATATGTCATATGATGCATGCTATTATGTCACGTTTATTACTGCACGTTGCATTTCATGTTGAGCCGTATCTTCTTCGAGATAGCCTTTACTGTTGAGCTGTATCTCTTTCGAGATAAGCTATATCTTGGGGCCGCTCAGCCCTGTCTTGTGGACGCATGGACACCGAGAGTACACAGTGGCCGACGGGTCGGGAGGGCTTCGGTGGTCCGGGACATTTTAGGTCCACGTCTGTCTTGTAGTGGATGCAGTGACCCAGAGGTTGGACCGCGCGGCACTATCCACTTGGCGCCTCTAGACTGAGCATTGTTGAGATCCTTTTGTGATTCCTGTTTCTTGACTACCCCGGTATCATGATCATAGCATGTGCATTTCATATAGGTCTGTATACTCATACTTTTGTACTGGGCGTTCTTATCGCTCACGTCCTCGGTTTTGTTTATCTTGTACACCCCATTCCCACGGGGCAGGTCTCAGGTTGGATGGTTCCGGAGGAGCAGGAGGAGGACGTTGAGTAGCCGGTTGGTTTAGTTTCGGTATCATTTGATTCGATATGGTTGTACCAGATATTCTTTACCTTATTTTGAGTTGTTCTAGAGTTCGTTTGGGTTGTATAACTATCATTTGTTAGTTGTTTCCGCTATTATCTCTGATTAGTAATTATTAAGTTAATTGCATGCTTAGTTTTCAATTAGTAGGTGATTCTGGAACGGGTCACTACATTTATGGTATCAGAGCATGCGTATGATTTTGGGATATAGATTCTGTTTTGGGATTTCCGTTGACCATTTTCCCTATTCTATCTTGTAGCGATGGCTGACCATTTTGATGACGGGAGTAGTCAGGGGAGTGTAGGTCGATGGGGTGACCAGGATGATCATAGGCGTCACCATGAGCATCGTCATCGTCGGGATGGTCCTAGGCGTTTCGATATGCATCGTTTCATGCAGATGGGGCCTAAGCCTTTAGTTGGCGGTGAGACTCCCGATGATGCGGAGGATTGGTTAGAGCGCATGGAGAGTTGTTTCCGCGCATTCCAGTGCACCGATGAGCAGAAGATGGAGACCCTTAGTTTTCTTCTTGAGGGCCGTGCTCGCAGGTGGTGGCGATCGACTTCTGCGCCGATAGTTCAGTCTCAGGGTAGAGCGACTTGGGCCGATTTCCGTGCAGCGTTCATGCAGCTGTACTTTCCTCCAGCCCTTCGCCAGGCCAAGACGATTGAGCTCTTGAACCTGAAGCAGGGGAGTATGTCTGTTGATGAGTATCAGCAGAAATTCTTTGAGTTATTACCCTTCGCTCCTCATATCAGTGGCAGTTCTGAGGCCAAGTATGATCATTTCCTCCAGGGCCTTAATCAGGAGATCTTTGATCGAGTCACTGTCTGTGATAATCCTACTTCTTATGATGGGTTAGTGAACCGGTGTCGCCAGGCAGAGATCAGTCTCCAGCGTGGTAGGGCTATTCTTTCTTCTAGACCTCCGAGTACTTTGAGGCCTCGATCTCAGTCGTTCAAGAAATCTGGTTCGTCTTCTTCTGGATCTAGATCTCGATCTAGCGGTGTTTTCCGCTTTGGTAAGAAGAAGGAGTCTTGTGCGCATTGTGGGAAGAACCATCCATCGGAGCAATGCCGAGTAGCCGCAGGAGCTTGTTATCAGTGCGGAGAGATGGGGCATATTAAGAAGAATTGTCCTCAGTTGCGAGGTGGAGCAGGATCTGGTTCTGGATCTCAGACGACTGTTCAGCAGAGGAGGCAGGGTCAGGCAGTGGGTAGTTCGAATCTTCGACCTCGTGCCCAAGGTCAAGTTTTTGCGTTGAACCAGGATCAGGCTGCAGACGAGACCGAGAGAGTCATAGCAGGTACTTTTTGTTTATGCGGTATTCCTGCTTTTGTTCTTATAGATACCGGAGCATCTCATTCATTCATTTCTGCACGATTCGTTAAACGTCATAAGTTACCGTATGTTTCTCTAGACGTCATTCTTTCTGTTTCTACCCCGATGGGTCATTCGGTTTTAGCCAAGCGTCTAGTGATGGGTTGTCCTTTAGATTTTGAGGGTAACGAGTTGACTGCGAATCTTATGATTCTGGAGATGGAAGATTTTGATTGTATTTTGGGTATAGACATTTTGACTACCTACCGAGCTACTGTGGATTGTTACCAGAAGCTTGTTCAGTTTCGTACGACTGAGAGCTCTAGTTGGTTTTTCTATGGTGAGGGAGCGCGACCTCCGATGCCAGTAGTATCTGCTCTGAAAGCCTGTCGTGCTTTAGAGGCGGGCGGGGAAGGCTACCTCATCTATGCAATTGATACGTCCACAGGTAGTGTTGGTATAGAGGATATTCCAGTGGTTTGTGAATTTCCTGATGTATTTCCAGAAGAGATTCCTGGTTTTCCTCCGGTTAGAGAGGTGGAGTTTGGCATTGAGTTAATGCCAGGGACTGCACCGATTTCTCGTGCCCCCTATCGTCTGGCTCCGTCAGAGATGAGAGAGCTGAAGCAGCAATTGCAGGATCTTCTTGATAAGGGTTATATTCGCCCGAGTGTTTCGCCTTGGGGAGCTCCAGTCTTGTTTGTCAAGAAGAAGGATGGATCGATGCGGTTGTGCATTGATTATCGCCAGCTGAATCGGGTGACGATCAAAAACAAGTACCCATTACCCCGTATTGATGACTTGTTCGATCAGCTTCAGGGTACTTCTGTTTACTCCAAGATCGACTTGCGATCAGGTTATCATCAGATGAGAGTCAGAGATGATGATATTTCCAAGACTGCATTTCGTACTCGTTATGGGCATTACGAGTTTCTAGTTATGCCATTCGGATTGACGAATGCGCCAGCGGTGTTCATGAATCTGATGAACCGAGTCTTCCGAGATTTTCTGGATCAGTTTGTGGTGGTTTTCATTGACGATATCTTGATCTATTCTCATAGTGTGGAAGAGCATGTCCAGCACTTGAGGATTGTGTTGCAGATTCTTCGCGAGAAGCAATTGTATGCTAAGCTGAGTAAGTGCGAATTCTGGATTGATCGTGTAGTATTCCTTGGTCATGTGATTTCCAAGGAAGGAATTTCTGTGGATCCCAGCAAGATTGAGGCAGTGCTAAATTGGTCACGACCTACGACGGTGGCTGAGATCCGTAGTTTTCTAGGTCTAGCAGGGTATTATCGTCGCTTCATCGTGAATTTCTCCCAGGTAGCTAGACCTTTGACGCAACTTACTCGGAAGGATGTTCCATTTGAGTGGTCATCTGAGTGCGAAGATAGTTTCAGAGAGCTTCGTCGACTTCTGACTTCTGCACCTGTTTTGGCGTTACCGCCAGGATCTGATGGTTTCAGTGTTTACACCGATGCCTCTTCTCAAGGCTTAGGGTGTGTGTTGACGCAAAACGGTCATGTGATTGCTTATGCTTCCAGACAGCTGAAATCTCACGAGGAGAAGTATCCTACTCATGATCTAGAGTTGGCAGCTATTGTGTTCGCGCTGAAGATTTGGCGTCATTACTTGTACGGGGTTAAGTTTGAAATCTTTACTGATCATAAGAGTCTGAAATATCTGTTCACTCAGGCTGAGTTGAACATGAGGCAACGTCGTTGGATGGATTTGCTGAAAGATTATGACTGCGAGATCAAGTACCATCCAGGATCTGCAAATCTCACAGCTGATGCTCTTAGTCGCAAAGTGAGAGTTTCTGCACTTCAGACCAGTGCTATGATTAGTACTATTCAGGATTGTTGTTCGTTGGGATTTAATTTCAAACATCGGAAAGGTATGGAGAGCATTCGTGTTGCTACCATTTTATCTGAGCCAGCCTTGTTCGCTCGGATTCGAGATGCTCAGATGTCTGATCTCAAGACTCAGAGATTAGCTCGGTTAGCGGGTGGAGATAGCGGTTTCCATTATCAGTCTAATGGTCTTCTGTGTTTTTCTAATCGAGTTGTAGTACCAGAAGATGATAATTTGAGGGAGGAGATCTTATCTCATGCTCATCGAAGTAAGTTGAGTATTCATCCAGGAAGTAATAAGATGTATAAAGACTTGAGGACACGATTTTGGTGGAAAGGGATGAAGCGCAGTGTTTATCAGTTTGTTTCCAAGTGTCTTGTTTGTCAACAGGTTAAGGCAGAGCACCGTCGACCTGGAGGATTATTGTTGAATCTACCTATTCCTGAATGGAAGTGGGAGCATATCGCGATGGATTTCATTACTCACTTGCCATTATCGTCGAGGAATAGTGACGCTATTTGGGTAGTGGTGGATCGACTCACCAAGTCTGCTCATTTTCTGTCTTATAACCGGGATTTCACTTTCGATCGTATGGCTCGATTGTACATTCAGGAGATTGTACGTTTGCATGGAGTGCCTGTCAGTATTGTCAGTGACAGAGATCCTCGTTTTACCTCACGGTTTTGGGGTAGTTTCCAGTCAGTTTTGGGTACTACACTGAGTCTGAGTACTGCTTATCATCCGGAGACTGACGGTCAGTCAGAGAGGACTATCCGTACGCTTGAGGATATGTTGCGAGCCTGTGTTATGGATTTCGGACCCGCTTGGCAGGATCATTTGCCTTTGATTGAGTTCGCGTACAACAACAGCTACCATCGTAGTATTGGTATGGCACCATTTGAGGCGTTGTATGGGCGACGTTGTCGTACTCCTTTATTCTGGGACGAAGTTGGTGAACGACATGTTGAGGGACCGGAGTTAGTCCAGCAGGCTATTGATAAAGTTGCAGTAATCAAGAAGAGGATTAAGATTGCCCAGGATCGACAGGCTAGTTATGCGAACACCAAGCGGCGACCTCTTTATTTTCAGCCAGGTGAGAAAGTGTTTCTCCGAGTTTCGCCTTTTCGCAGGATTTTGAGATTTGGTCTCAAGGGTAAGCTATCTCCGAGATTCATTGGTCCTTTTGAGATTCTAGAATGTGTGGGAGATTTAGCTTACAGGTTAGCATTACCTCCGTATTTGTCCGGTATTCATGATGTGTTCCACGTATCTTTGTTGAGACGATACGTAGCAGATGAGTCTCACATCTTGCATCCCTCTGAAGTTCAACTTGAATCAGATTTGTCTTACGTGGAGCGACCAGTTCAGATTCTCGATCGCAAAGACAAGGTGTTGCGGAATAAGATCATTCCTCTTGTCTTAGTACAGTGGCAGCGCAGAGGCACTGAAGAAGCCACTTGGGAGTTAGAGAGTCGTATGCGTTCAGAACATCCAGAGCTCTTTTGAGTTGTGCTTTGTATATGTTTGTGTTTTTCAATTGTAATCGAGATATCAGTTGTATTCAACAACAATTGAGATATAATAACGATGTTGTTATTTCGTTTTGTTCATTCTCTAAGCCTGATTTCGAGGACGAAATCTTTTAAGGGGGGGAGAATGTAGTAGCCCGAATGCCGAATTGGGTAATTAACGGATTAATGGTGATTAATCATGATCGGAAGGTCCGAAGATGGTTCGGAAGCACCGAAGAGTTCGGAAGGTCCGAAGTGAGTTCGGTGGATCCGATCATTAGGTGTCAAGAGTTGATCGACACGTGGGAGTTCGGACGTTCCGAAGTGTAGGTTCGGTGGATCCGATCATGAGGTGTCAAGAGCAGCTGGACACGTGCATGTTCGGACGGTCCGAAGTGTATGATCGGAGGATCCGATCATGAGCTGTCAAGAGCCAATGGACACGTAGCGTTCGGACGTTCCGAAGTGGTGTTCGGAGGATCCGAACATGGCCTATAAATAGTGGTCGGATTTCCTCATTTTGACTCGCCAATTCAGAGAGTTCCATAGCATTTCAGTCGTTTCTGACAGGTTCTAGTCGTGTTCCGAGATTTGGGCACTAGCGGGGAGCTGCTGGTCTTGTAGCAGAGCTGTGCTCTAGTTGGGAGCTAGCGGCATCAGCGGGCTAGCGACGGACGAAGGTTTGGAATTTTATCAGTATTTATCTCAGGATTATCTAGTTAAGTCTGGTAGATAAGTTTAGTGATGGTTTTCACTGGATGAATAGGCTTGGATTAGACCTGTTGTCTGGTTGTTCCAGTGGATTAGGATTGCTGTGATAGAGGTACGAAAGTACTATCCGAGATATCCTGGTTGAGTATACATTCATATATGTGTTGCATGAGTATGTGGTGCATTGATATATGTCATATGATGCATGCTATTATGTCACGTTTATTACTGCACGTTGCATTTCATGTTGAGCCGTATCTTCTTCGAGATAGCCTTTACTGTTGAGCTGTATCTCTTTCGAGATAAGCTATATCTTGGGGCCGCTCAGCCCTGTCTTGTGGACGCATGGACACCGAGAGTACACAGTGGCCGACGGGTCGGGAGGGCTTCGGTGGTCCGGGACATTTTAGGTCCACGTCTGTCTTGTAGTGGATGCAGTGACCCAGAGGTTGGACCGCGCGGCACTATCCACTTGGCGCCTCTAGACTGAGCATTGTTGAGATCCTTTTGTGATTCCTGTTTCTTGACTACCCCGGTATCATGATCATAGCATGTGCATTTCATATAGGTCTGTATACTCATACTTTTGTACTGGGCGTTCTTATCGCTCACGTCCTCGGTTTTGTTTATCTTGGACACCCCATTCCCACGGGGCAGGTCTCAGGTTGGATGGTTCCGGAGGAGCAGGAGGAGGACGTTGAGTAGCCGGTTGGTTTAGTTTCGGTATCATTTGATTCGATATGGTTGTACCAGATATTCTTTACCTTATTTTGAGTTGTTCTAGAGTTCGTTTGGGTTGTATAACTATCATTTGTTAGTTGTTTCCGCTATTATCTCTGATTAGTAATTATTAAGTTAATTGCATGCTTAGTTTTCAATTAGTAGGTGATTCTGGAACGGGTCACTACATTGGCTCGACCCTAGGCTCCCAAGGTTGCACCTAGGCACGTACTAGGGTGTATTAGGATCATGTTGGTCCATTGGTTGCGGTCCATGGAACCCACGAAATCATTTTTGACAGCAACACTCCATGCTGCGATTTTCATGTCTAGAAATTTCTTGTTTTGGATGGTTCAAGGAGGTTCAAATCTTGGTTGTCTTTAGGGAATGTAACCTTGGTTATGACCCTTCCTTGACATGTCTAGGACGTGAACAAGGTGCCCTTCCATGGCTTGGTTCATGTTCCCAACCGTTTTAAAATAAAACAAGAACAGCCCCTCGGTTTCTTCTTTTTGAGTTGTGTGAGTAGTTTTTGGTTTTGAGGATTTCTTGTGGATCTTGGTTGGATTCTAGCCCCTAGCCATGGTTCACACAATAACTCTTGATGTCTAGATCATGCCATGGTCAATCAAATTGCCACTGGAATGGTCCATGATAGCAAGAACGATTGCAACACCCCACGCGTGCATATGTGTTCTCGGGTGAGAGTTTCGAGTTGTTGCCGGTGTTGCTTGGAATGTGGCTGGCCTAGGGCACTTAGCCATGGTTCAAACCACACCTTAGGATGTTGGTAAGAGGCTCTGGTTGGTGGTTCAAGCCCCAATGGCCATTAGCCTTGCAAACGACGCAAGGAAACACACCAATAGCTGTTGTATTTTTTACAGCAACTGTACCCGTGGTTCAGAGGTGTGTTTCGAGTTCTCGGTTGGCTTTTAGCCTATGGGCTTGGACTGGACAGTACATCGTCAAGTTAGGAAGGTCATGTTTTTGGCCGTTCGTGATTCGGTTAAGTTTAGAGGTCGTACGAGAATTTACGGTGCAATGTGCCAAAATGACTCTCAAAAGAGCGTTTCATGTTTTTGGCCTCCATTCCACAAATTTCGAAGATCTGAAATTTTGGGAGCATTATTTCATCATTTTAGGTATATTTTAATCATGAATAAATGATGGTTCGGTGGGTTGGCATGGAGTCATGATTAAACACTAAGTCATCGGGCGTAATTGTCTCGTTTTTGGATTCAATTATGAAGTTTTGGTCAAGTTAAGTTATTTGCATGTTTTTTGTGTTAGATTTAGGTCGCAGCAAGCCTGGGAACGATCCAACCCTTTCGGTAAAATGATACAGGACATTTAATTATATTACGTGCATAAAAATATAAAATGTTCATTTTTTAGATATATGCGATATTGCTTGTGGCCACTTCACGTTCATGGGATTGAAGCTTATCATGGGATTATTTCTTCATCCGGTGGCCACTGACCGGTTCAGTTCATGTTCATGTATTGGTAGATCTCTACCGCCCAGTATATTGTGGTTTAGTCTGATCAGACGATTCATTTCACGTTATGGGCCACTTGCGTAGAACATAGTCTCAACAGAAAATTATGATACACTATTTTATGACAGGGCTCGATTGAGCAAACATTTCCCTTACGATTTTCAGTTCAGTTATGCACATATTTATAATTATTCATGACATGATATTTTCACGTACGTCAGACTCGTGATATTTTTACTTTGCATGCCATTTTACTATTTACTTGTTATTTACGATATATGCATGCTGAGTCTTTAGACTAACTAGATTTGATTGTTGTAGGTACTGATGAGGTCAGGACCGAGGGCGGGGACCAGTGAGCCATCTTGGGTCGGCAGTAGTAGGAACCCGAGAACCTCATTTTCAGCATTTACATTATTATTTCAAACTCATATTTTATTTTGTTGAATCATTTTAAGTTGTTACTTTGAAACAAACATTTACTTCCGCTGCTATTTCGACATTTAAAACTTTTATTCCGCTATTACATTAAACCTTAAAACTTTTATTCAGTTTATTTCATGAATGAGGCATTTTATTTATTTTTAAGAAAGAAAATTTTAAATTTTTCTGCAATTTTTCAAATACGAATTTCGGGCCTTTATAGCTGGTATCAGAGCCTATGTTCTTGTAAAAGGTTGTACTACTACTGACCTCGAGAAGCTCACAAAGTCACGTCTTCGGTCTATAAGTTTTACGTTTATGCATTTATTTTAAAGCATGAAATATTTTGACAGCATGTTTTCATGAAATATTTTACGTTCAGATTTCGATTATGCAGTATTTATTTAACTTTAAAGAAATAATAGAAATTATGCATGTTAATTACGTATGGGTTATATGTATGGAACAGTATGCCTCCTAGACGCATTCTTGAGCATACGAGAGATGATGAGCCTCGTCAGGAGGACAGGGAGGAACAGAGGCAGGAGAGGAACGAATCTCCACCCCCTCCACCTGACATGAATGCCCAGATGCTAGCTGGGATGACTCAGTTCTTTGCACAGTTTGCGGGGAAAAATGCTGTGACAGCCAGGACGACAGGGCCCGAGGCTACTTATGAGAGGTTTATGAAGATGCGGCCGAAGGAGTTTTCAGGGACGATAGATGCCATGATTGCCGAGGGCTGGATTAAGTCCCTCGAGGTTATTTTCGAGTTTATGGAGCCTGGAGATGCGGACAGAGTTCGTTGTGCCACCTATCTATTCGAAGGAGATGCCCGCTTATGGTGGGAAGGAGCATCAGTAGCCCTGAACTTGACTAAATTGAGTTCGACGTGCTTCACAGAGGTATTCTACTCCAAATATTTTACTGAGGAGGTGCGTTCCAGGTTGACCAGGGAGTTCATGACCCTGATGCAGGGAGATATGACTGTTACGGAGTTCATCCCTAAGTTTGAGAGGGGTTGTCATTTTGTGTCCCTGATTGCGAACGATGCCGGTGCAAAGCTGAGGCACTTTCTGGGTGGTTTACGGCCGATCTTGTGCCGCGATGTTAGGGTGGCTGGCCCTACTACTTATGATGTTGCCATCTCCAAAGCTCTAGCTACAGAGCAGGATCAACATGATATAGAGAGAGACCGCCAGGGCAAGCGCCCAGTCCAGATGCCACACCGTCCTCCTCCTCAACAGCAGCATCAGAACAAGAGGCCTTTCCATGGCCCACCCAAGAACAGAGGACAGCGGCAACAACAGCAGGGACGTGCAGTCCCGAGGACTTTTGAGCACCCAGTCTGTCCTAGGTGCACACGCCGCTATGCTGGAGCGTGTATGTATGGTTCCGGGAAGTGTTACAAGTGTTGTAGTCCAGACCACTTGCTGCAGCAATGCTCACAGGGGAGTCTGCCTACCTAGGCAGAGGTTTTTCTCTCCATGCAGCGGAGACGAACCCAGACACCATGCTCATGACATGTCTCTTAAAGCTTTAATTTAATATTTTGAAATTCAATGTTTTGGGAATTTATGTTTCGGGTTGAGGTTTTGAACATAGAATTGACGATAGGATTGCATGCTTTAATCAGTGTTATTTTTGGGAATTTAGTTTAGGAGAACTCTGGCCTTTGCATGTCTATAAGTTTAGTTCCTGTAAATATTGGGTTCAACTTAGCGTTCCAACCTTTCAGGGAGAATTTTTATAGCGGGTTCAGCTACGAAAGCCTTGATAGATTCAGGGCTACCCACTCGTTTATTTTGGAGACCTTTGCTAACTTTCTCAAGGTCAAGACCATTGGGCTAGATATAGCCTATTCAGTAGATTGCCTTCAGGTGAGGAAAATACTTTGCTAACGCGGATTCCTATTTCTCATTTTATTTTAGATAATTTATTTATAATAATGAAATATACGATCAACCAACCTTTATCGAATTTGAAAAAGAGTCAGAAGAAATTACTAATGTGATCCGAGACATAGACCTTGAGCTTCATGGCAACCTTGTTTATGCGGATCTTATCGTATTGCCGATGCTAGAGTTTGATATCATTCTGGTTATGGACTGGCTATTAAGGAACAGAGTGTTGATCGACTTCCAGCGGAGATCTGTTTTAGTCCGACCGCCTGGGATGGAGCTGCTCTTATTCGAGCCAGACAGGTACTTTCATTTACCGCGTTTGATATCATGTGTCCAGGCTAAGAAGCTCATGCGTCGAGCGTTTTTGGTGACTTTTATATCTGTACCCAAGGAACCCAGTCAGTCAGCCTCAGATGTTCCTATTGTTAGAGATTTTCTAGACGTGTTTCCTGAGGACGTCTCTGGTATGCCACCCAAGCGAGAGGTGGAGTTTTCTATTGAACTTATGCCAGGTACGGCTCCGATCTCAAAAGCACCGTACCGATTAGCACTGGCAGAGATGGCAGAACTTAAGAAGCAGATTCAGGAACTTCTAGATAAGGAGTTCATTCGCCCGAGTTTTTCTCCATGGGGCGCGCCAGTCTTTTTTGTGAAGAAGAAGGATGGTTCTATGAGGCTTTGCATTGATTACCGAGAGTTGAACAAGATTATAGTGAAGAACAAATATCCACTTCCGAGGATTGAAGATTTATTTGATCAGTTGCAGGGAGCTTCAGTATTCTCAAAGATTGAGCTGCGTTCCGGTTATCACCAGTTGAGGGTGAAAGAGGCCGATGTTCTCAAGACAGCTTTCAGGACTCGTTATGGCCACTTCGAGTTCCTTGTGATGCCGTTCGGTTTGACGAATGCGCCAGCGATCTTCATGGATCTCATGAATCTTGTATTTCAGCCGTATCTTGATCAGTTTGTGATAGTATTCATAGACGACATTCTCGTCTACTCAAAGAATCAAGAGGATCACAGCAGACATCTGACCACATTTTTGCAGACCTTGCAAAATCAAAAGTTATTCCCCAAGTTCAGTAAGTGCGAGTTCTGGTTAGAGAAGGTGGCGTTCTTAGGCCACATCGTTTCTAGCAGCGGTATTGAGGTAGACCCAGCGAAAGTTGCAGCAGTCAGAGATTGGGTTGTGCCGCAGAACGCATCAGAGATCCGTAGTTTCCTTGGGATAGCAGGATACTATCGGAAGTTTATTCAGGGATTCTCCTCCATCACAGTTCCACTCACATCATTGACAAAGAAGAATGTTAAATTCGTGTGGAGCGATGAGTG
Organism: Primulina eburnea; assembly: GCF_022965805.1. Lineage (NCBI taxonomy): Eukaryota > Viridiplantae > Streptophyta > Magnoliopsida > Lamiales > Gesneriaceae > Primulina > Primulina eburnea. The sequence continues at coordinate 29,637,433 of NC_133102.1, forward strand.
TCAGAAGAGCTTTGATACTTTGAAGCAAGCTCTTATCTCAGCACCAGTATTGGCCATGCCGTCAGGGCCCGAAGATTTTGTTTTGTATACCGATGTTTCGAAGCTCGGTCTAGGCGCAGTGTTGATGCAGCATGGGAAGGTGATAGCATATGCCTCCCAGCAATTGAAAATCCATGAGAAGAACTACCCTACCCATGATCTAGAGTTGGCCGCCGTAGTTTTTGCCTTGAAGATTTGGAGGCATTATTTGTATGGAGAGAAGTGCCGGATCTTTACCGATCATAAGAGCCTCAAGTACTTCTTTACGCAGAAAGAGCTGAATATGCGTCAGAGGCGTTGGTTGGAGCTAGTGAAGGACTATGACTGTGACATTAGCTACCACTCGGGTAAGGCTAATGTAGTTGCAGATGCACTGAGCAGGAAATTCGAAGTGATGGCTCATCTAGCGATTTCGAGGCCTTTTCAGTCTGAGATGCAGAGGTTTGACCTAGAGACTTATCCTCGAGGTAGAGTTCCCCGTCTATCTACTTTGAAGATTCGGTCTTCTCTTCTAGATTGTATTCGCAGTGGTCAGTCAGTAGATGAGCAGTTGGCAAAGTGGAAGAAGAGAGATGAGGCCAAGGACAATATCTTGTATACACTTACCGACAGTATTGTGAGATACCGAGACAGGAAGTGGGTTCCTAGTAGTGATTCTATCCGAGGCCCATATGTCACTGTACTCTATTCATCCTGGGAGTACGAAGATGTACAAAGATTTGCAGTTGTTGTATTGGTGGCCAGGAATGAAGAAGGATATCAGACGTTTCTTATCCGAGTGTCTGACTTGCCAGCTAGTGAAAGCAGAACATCAGAGACCAGCAGGCTTACTCAAGCCTCTTCCTATTCTCGAGTGGAAGTGGGAGAATGTTACCATGGACTTCGTGACCGGTTTGTCGAAGTCAGTCAGAGGATCAAATGCTATCTGGGTGATTGTTGATCGTCTTACCAAATCAGCGCACTTCTTGCCTATTAAGACGACTTTCACCATGATTCAGTATGCAGAGTTTTATATCTGGGAGATAGTCTGACTTCATGGTATTCCCGTTTCTATCATGTCTGACAGAGATCCTAGATTCACTTCCGCATTTTGGAAAAGTCTGCATTCAGCAGGGGGTACGAAGTTGTTGTTTAGCACAACTTTCCACCCTCAGACAGATGGGAAGTCAGAGAGAGTTATCCAGATTTTGGTGGATCTTCTCCGTGCTTGTGACATCGACTTTTCAGGGTGTTGGGAGTCGAACTTGCCATTAGTAGAGTTCACCTATTACAACAGTTTTCAGTCGTCTATAGGTATGACTCCGTTTGAAGCACTATATGGTCGTAAGTGCAGATCGCCTGTTCATTGGGATGAAGTAGGGGAGAGATCAGAGTTGGGTCCGGAGATTATTCAGCAGGCTGCCGATGTAGTAGTCAAGATTCGTGATAGGATGAAGACTGCTCATAGCCGCCAGAAGAGCTATGCTGATCAGATGAGGAGAGATCTAGAGTTTTCCGTGGGCGACCATGTTTTTGTGAAGGTAGCACCTATGAAAGGTGTCATGCGATTTGGGAAGAAAGGAAAGCTCAGTCCGAGATTCATCGGACCATTTGGGATCCTCGACAGGGTTGGGACGTTAGCTTATCGTGTTGCTCTTCCGCCGAATCTGGCCTGAGTACACAATGTGTTCCACGTCTCTATGCTGAGGAAGTATATGGCGAATCCTTCGCATGTCTTGAATTTTGAGTCGTTGCAGCTTACTCCGAACCTGTCTTATGAAGAGAGACCTGTGCAGATCTTAGACAGACAGGAGAAGAAGCTTCGGAACAAGCTGGTTAAGCGAGTGAAAGTCAAATGACTTAATTATTCAGAGGAGGAAGCTACGTGGGAGTATGAGCCAGAGATGAGGAGTCGATAATCTGAGCTATTCGGTAAGTTTTAATTTCGAGGACGAAATTTCTTTTAGGGGGGAGGGGAGAGTTGTAGAACCCGTAAATCAGACTACTTATAAGTCATGCATAATTTTTAGTATTTAAATTTAATGATTTTTATGCATGAGGATTTAAATTCTCTCTTTTTTTTAAATTTAATTATTTTATGCAGTAGTTTAGTTATTACCTTTTCAGTTAATTAAGTGAAGCCGGACTGGAGTTGGAGTTTTGAAATAAATTTAATATTAAAAAAACATTTTCAGAATTTATTTTAAATAAATAATAAGTTAATTTAATCTTCAATAATTAAACATTTAAGCAATATTTTAACTTGTACCTAGACACATTTTCGGCCAACACACCTCACAATTATCCCTCCAATCAAATCATATCATTATCAATCCTTATTTTCACAAACTCAAAAGATAGCAAGATTCATTTCTCCCTTTTATCTTGCAAACTTCCCATTCTCTTTCCTAGACTTTCTCCTCTCCTTTATCACCGAAATTTAGTAGGTTTCAGAGAGGAAAATTTGTGAGAGAGCCTTGAGAAAACAAGAGAGAAAATCGAGTAGAAAAGAAGAACACTCCGTCTCCTCTGCGCCGCGTCTTTGTTTTCATTTGTTTTTCGTTCAAAACAAATCCAGGCATGTGTATATTTTCCCTTGCTCTTCAATCAAGTCATAATATGATTTTTAAACATTACATGATTATGATTTGATAGCCAAAAACCGAAATCTTTGACAGCATTTTTCGAAATTATAGTGCAGATTTTCGGCCCTCTTCTTTGTGCCTTCACGGTTTTCTTGTTTTTGTGAGTACAGGTGGTTGGCTCGACCCTAGGCTCCCAAGGCTGCACCTAGGCACGTACTAAGGTGTATTAGGATCATATTGGTCCATTGGTTGCGGTCCATGCATGTAGAACCCGAAAATCAGATTACGTATAAGCCATGCATAATTGTTACTATTTAAATTAAAAATGAATTTTTAATTAAATATATGAAGTGTTTAAGTCATTTTTAATAATTTTAAATAATGATTATTTATTTTAAAAATAGATGTTTAGTTTTGTCTTTTCAGGATAAATACGCGAGGCCGGACCGGAGTTGGAGATTAGAAGATAAGATTAATAATAAGAAAAATATTCCTAAATTTATATTAAGTCAATGAATAATTTATTTTTACAGAAAAAGAATATTCTAGGATTTATTATATTAATTATAGCTAAGTTGTTAAATAAATTCTTTTAGGTTCAATATTTAATTAAAGCTTAAATTAAAATATGTGAACAGATGTGGATGAATTAATCTAGGTATAATATATTCAAGAAATTAAACTGTAAGGCCCGAGATGTTATCAATTTTATGAGATCCCGAAAAGAAAATAAATTTGATGGCATTTTTGTAATTAAGTGGAAAAATACTTGATTTAAATTTGATGGCAATTTTGTAATTAAGTGGAAAAATACTTGATTTAAATTTGATGGCAATTTCGTAATTATTGGGGGGCCAATTTGCAAATAGTGAAAAGTTGAGGGACTAAAGTGCAAATATGGCAAGTTGAGTGGGACACTTGTCACCACCATACAACTTGTTATATACATTTGCATTTCCCTTTAAATCTTGAAGAAAGAATCGAGACTTCCATGAATGAAAATTCCTCAAGCTTCATTTTACCTTAAAAATTTGATTGTTCAAGATCCGGCTATCAGAATTTAAATCTGAACGCAGTATCGAGCTCCTCTCGACTCGAGCTACACAAGGACGTAAGTATTGCTACGTTTTGAGATGTTTTGAAAATATGATGTTGTCAGAATTGAATATGATTCAGATATGGTGTTTCTACTACCGTAGACATTGTATAATCGAAGACAGATTGAAGAATAGACTGTCTATACAATTGTTATGATTTTCAGAAGATATTATTTGAGATGGAACTCGAGAATTTGATTGTTCTTGATTCAAGAATAGAGAAATAATTATGTTTACGTATTCTGGATAAATTATTCAGTATATATGTGAAGTCAGATCGAAGAAATAATACCGTATATCTGTGTGATGAATTTCAGTGTTTCTTGAATTGAATTTGATAGATAGTGATATGCTGAAATTAGAAGAATGATAATATGGTATTGATTACGAGTTCTGATATGATATTTGTGATGTTGACATCGACGGGTTTATCAAGACTGTATTGTTGTACCGTTGAAACATCAGCTGATTCAGATTGATTAGATTCAGAAATGATTTCGATTATATCGTGATATTGTTGATATGGATCAGATTGTATTTTGTTCAGATATTGATCAGATTTTGTACTGAGTTAAGTATTGATCAGAACAGATTGTTAATTGAGTTACACATTGATACAGTGTATTTGCTATTGTCATTTCAGATTTGATATGGACAAACTGGACTTCGAGACTTCGTCTTCGTCAGACGGGGACGACAAAGGTATAATTCATGTGATATTCGGGAAGAAACAATTCAATCGAGATCATCCTTGAGTTGCCCAATAAATCACATACTATATTCTTGTTTATGTTTTATTTAATTATGCTTTGTTTACAGATCATGTTGCATTGCATTAAGATGATTATGCTTGTTTACAGATTTTGTATTCATGCATTAAGATAGGAAAGTCTGCGAGATCATCCAGGCTTCTAGATGTTCGGCGATATCACAGCTTAAGGGAAGATCACCTCTCTTATTGTAGATGCGGATACAGATCAGGCCGAAGTCTAGGAATAAGACGTACCGTCACCCCGATTGGAGAGTAGGTGATAGATCGTCTTATTCACCCCGGGATCCCTAGAGTTATAGATCGAGTCAAGTCTAGACATAATTTGATTAGGACTTCATGCTTATATGGATGTGGCTCCTAGATCATGGGACCCATCGTTATTGCTTTCAGTTGTGCTAGCATGTTTTATGATTTAGATTGTTTATATACATGTTTATCTGATTTGAGTTGCATGCTTATTTGATTTATTTCATAGAGTATGAAATATATTGGTTTATACATGATCGCATGTTTTATGAATTAGTTGTTTATATACATGCTTACCATGTTTTATACTGGGATTTATTCTCACCGGAGTTATCCGGCTGGTGTCTTGTTTGTATGTGTGCATGACATCAGGGGAGGCAGGATCGGGGTCACGAAGATGATGAGAGAAGACGAGTTAGCGTGGTGATTCCGGACTTACAGTAGATTGGATTTTACTACTAGAATTTTAGTAGTGAACCTTAGATTAGAATGTTGTACATTATTGTATTTTTAATACTGAATTGTATTTTATATACAGACATGTATAGTGTTTAGAGTCCCTTACCTTCCGCAGTTATAAACTAAAAAGAAAAAAATTTTAGACCCTGTTTTATCTTAATTGATAATTAAATCCCAAAGATGATTAAGAAGACGATTAGCGTCCGGGTCCCCACAACAGGTGGTATCAGAGCCATAGATTCTTTAGGAGGAGATAATCAGAGTTGATAGTTCCTTTAGACTTAGATTATCAGAGCGATAGATCCTTTAGATTGAGATAGTCAGAATTGATAGATTCTTCAGACTGAGATAGCTGAGAATGAGCGGGGTAGATTGAAGTTTCTTCCTTGCATGTTATTGCTAGCATGAGATTTACGTCAATGTTGATTTGCATGATGTGTGCTAGCATGATTTACTGTTTTCTCTATTACATGTTGTTTGTATCTGAGTTGATTGCAGCATGTACTTACTAAGCCTGGATCAGAACCGAGTCTGAATCAGAGGTATATGATCAGAGGAGGGCTGAGACAGATTATACAGATTGTATATTGATTGTTTGATATTCAGATATACCGCCTCGGAGATTTCCAGAAAGGGGTAGTACTTCGTCTGAACAGCTAGATGCATCAGAAACTCAGCTAGAAGAAAAGATGAAAGAATTTGAGTTATTACAGCCGCCGATTCTGAGTGGTACCGAGACATCTGAAGACTGTCAGAACTGGTTTGATGATATAGAAATCTTGTTTGATTTACTTGATTGTACAGATGAACAGAGGGTTAAAATGGTGCCTTACCAGTTACGAGAAGCCGCCAGGAGTTGGTCGATTACCAATAGAAGAATGTGGGCACAGAGAGGTACAGTGATGTCGTGGGAAATATTCAAAACTGAATTCTATCGAAGATTTTTCTCAGCTTCGTACCGAGAGGACAAGAAATTAGAGTTTGAGAATTTGAGCCAAGGGCCGCTGAATATTGACCAATATATTGCTAAATTCTCTACTCTACTGCATTTTGCTCCTCATTTAGCTGGAAATGATGAAGCTATAGTAAATCAGTTCATCAGAGGGTTGAAATCAGAGGTAGTTGCATTTATGAATTTGCAGCGACCTTACCATTTTGCTGACATCCTGAGTAGAGCGAAGAGAGCTGAGGCGAGTCTGATTAGACAATTGACAAGGTTGTGTGTGAAGCCACTTCAGACACAGCAATCCCCTCTTCGATATGATCACGGCAGTACGAGTGGGAAGCAAGATGTGCTGAAAGCTCGAAAGAAGCCATTCAAGAAGCTAGGAAGCGATTCATCTAGCTCTAGTGTTTCTGGTCCAAGTTATACTGGAGTGTATTGCAGAAGTTGCGGAGGAAGACATTCCACCGAACAATGCCAGGGAGTAACTGGTAGATGCAATATTTGTGGAAAGCCGGGACACTTTGCTAAAGTTTGTCCCCAGAAGCGTTCCCGAAGATCGTAGGGAACAGAGTTCACTTGAAACCACAGATTCAGAATTCACAACAGGTACTAGTCTTTATGATTCTATTGCATATGTATTGATATATACTAATGCATTTGTTAAGAATATCTTTGACTGAGTTGCATGGAGATATGCTGTATCTGTTGGGTTTGTATGTACTGTAGTATTGATGTCCTTGCTTGATTAGGAAGTGTTGATATCAGAGATTTCTGTATATATTGTATACTACAGTAAGATGAGAATGAAATAGAAATAGCTTATGATGTACTTGTGTTCCTGATTTGAACGCATTATTGATAAGCATATGCTGAACAAGTACAGACATATTGTAGAATTTTTCCAGAAATGGTAAGAGTCAGACCAGATATGGCTGATGAGTAGAGATTCACAGTAAGGATTCTAGATTTCGAATTCCTTTGATATTTGTGTTGTTTATGACTCGATTGATACAGAAAGGAACAGATGGTATCCTTATGTATTCAGTAGATATACTGAAATCGAGCCTAATATTGGCAGATCTGCCAGTATTGTACGAGTTGGCTGATATTGCCAGATAAGATTTCAGATTGCTTTATATCAGAAAGATAGATTGCAGAATTGAATTAAGATCAGATATTGATTGTATGGTAGATTCAATACCGAATGATATTGAATATCAAGAATGATACAGAACGAATTGAACGATTTGAAAGATTAACAGCAGAATACTGAACAGGAGTTACATTGGAGTAATGTTTCTCTTTGGCATGTCTCAGTATGTTTAGAGATATTCTGAAGATTTATACTCGTTATATCTATGATATATGGATATATTTGCAGTGTCTGGTTGATTGACCCGAGTAGTTGGAAATTATACTGAATATTTAAAGATTTTGTTGAATATTCTGAGAATTGTGAGTATTGTATACAGAAATTATTCAGATAAGAATTCCGCTTGAAACAGATTGTATTCAGAATATGCGATATCTGAAGTTAGTATACAGATAGATTTTGATACAGTTGAGACAGAGATCAGTAACTGAGAACGAGACTGATGTCAGAAAGACCAGAAAGTTCAGAATATCAGAAATTTCAGAAATGTATTTTTTCTGATTGGGCAGATTATTTTATTCGACTGTTGCTTTATATCTGCTGGGTATTGTTATTGTTCTAAATCAGTATTTGAGATATTTTATATTGTTTTGGGGGAGCATATTTTATTTGCAGATGAGATATAACAGTTGATCAGAATGACATGAAGACATGTTTGATTAATCAGAAGCAATCTTATTGCCAGAGATTACCGTTTATGAGTTCCTTGAACTCACTAGATCTGTATAGGTTACTGCTATTTCGTATCTGATTGGATATTACTGTTGTTTTGAATCCGTATATGATACAGATTGTTGTGAACCGTTGAGATTATATACAGTTCAATTGTATCAGAGTTAATTTAAAGAATTACAGCAGTTCAGAAATGAGATCAGAATGTGTCAGAGTGTTTCAGAATTGTATAACAGAATTGACATTGAGAGTCAGAGCCGAATACAAGGTAGGTATTTCTTCTTTGATTTATATTATTAACTGATTGTTTGTGCCGAATAGTTCGAATCTAAAATCGCAGATAGTGTCAGAAATACACAGTTGTGGATTCAGTTTTCATTCTTCTGATCGAGAATGTATGATATTTGAACAGACAGTATTGATATAGACAGATTAAATCAGTTGTGGCAGAAATTATACCGAAACGTTGGCAGAAATTGTACTGATATGTCTGAATCGCTAACAGAATAGACCGAAAGATAGAAATCAGAAGATCATTACAGATTTTGTATATCTATGAATAGAAATGAGAGTGCATTTCTATGGCTTTCGTCATGAAAGTACCGTCATTTTATCCAGATTGAGATATAATATGATTATGATTGACAGAGTACTCAATCTATATTTATTAGTTTGTACAAGATGACGTACAAACATGACAAAATGACATGATCGATGTCAAGAAATGTTCAGATTGAACAAGAAAAGTGAAGTAGATTAGATCAGATTGTGATTTTGATTGAGGTTGTACTTGTTATCGAATATATCATAAGCTCTTTCACAGATTTTCACAGATTGACAGACAGTTAGAGTGTATTATCCAGATATTAGAGGATATTTGTGGAGTTGTAGTGCTGGATGTTAACACTAATTGACATGATATATTGTCACTATATGAGTTATTGTGTGATGATAGCTATCAAAGGAATATTGAGATAGCTATAGACAAGACATTATACATTGAATACTACAGATTTCTTTTGAAGAAGATTCGAAAGAAGATGAAGATGGTTCAGAAAGAATAGATGTCATAAACCAACATCGGATGATGATGATTGGTATTTGAAGTCGAAGATTTAATATATCCTTGAATGGGATAATCAGATTTCATAACAAAAGATGGTATTGATTTGTTATGAGCTAGAGTGTGGTATATACGGATGTTGTATAGCCAGTATCACGAGGTTGATTTTGTCAGAGTTATTGTGAAAGCTAGAATCTGATATGGGATTAAGATTTCAGAATGATTTCATTGAGATGAGGTTTCTGATTAACCTCTATTATACGTTTCGTTTGGATATCTGAGTTGATTTATTGAGATTTCGAGGACGAAATCATGTCTCAGAGGGGGAGAATTGTAAGGCCCGAGATGTTATCAATTTTATGAGATCCCGAAAAGAAAATAAATTTGATGGCAATTTTGTAATTAAGTGGAAAAATACTTGATTTAAATTTGATGGCAATTTTGTAATTAAGTGGAAAAATACTTGATTTAAATTTGATGACAATTTCGTAATTATTGGGGGGCCAATTTGCAAATAGTGAAAAGTTGAGGGACTAAAGTGCAAATATGGCAAGTTGAGTAGGACACTTGTCACCACCATACAACTTGTTATATACATTTGCATTTCCCTTTAAATCTTGAAGAAAGAATCGAGACTTCCATGAATGAAAATTCCTCAAGCTTCATTTTACCTTAAAAATTTGATTGTTCAAGATCCGGCTATTAGAATTTAAATCTGAACGCAGTATCGAGCTCCTCTCGACTCGAGCTACACAAGGACGTAAGTATTGCTACGTTTTGAGATGTTTTGAAAATATGATGTTGTCAGAATTGAATATGATTCAGATATGGTGTTTCTACTACCGTAGACATTGTATAATCGAAGACAGATTGAAGAATAGTACTGTTTATACAATTGTTATGATTTTCAGAAGATATTATTTGAGATGGAACTCGAGAATTTGATTGTTCTTGATTCAAGAATAGAGAAATAATTATGTTTACGTATTCTGGATAAATTATTCAGTATATATGTGAAGTCAGATCGAAGAAATAATACCGTATATCTGTGTGATGAATTTCAGTGTTTCTTGAATTGAATTTGATAGATAGTGATATGCTGAAATTAGAAGAATGATAATATGGTATTGATTACGAGTTCTGATATGATATTTGTGATGTTGACATCGACGGGTTTATCAAGACTGTATTGTTGTACCGTTGAAACATCAGCTGATTCAGATTGATTAGATTCAGAAATGATTTCGATTATATCGTGATATTGTTGATATGGATCAGATTGTATTTTGTTCAGATATTGATCAGATTTTGTACTGAGTTAAGTATTGATCAGAACAGATTGTTAATTGAGTTACACATTGATACAGTGTATTTGCTATTGTCATTTCAGATTTGATATGGACAAACTGGACTTCGAGACTTCGTCTTCGTCAGACGGGGACGACAAAGGTATAATTCATGTGATATTCAGGGACGAAACAACTCAATCGAGATCATCCTTGAGTTGCCCAATAAATCACATACTATATTCTTGTTTATGTTTTATTTAATTATGCTTTGTTTACAGATCATGTTGCATTGCATTAAGATGATTATGCTTGTTTACAGATTTTGTATTCATGCATTAAGATAGGAAAGTCTGCGAGATCATCCAGGCTTCTATACGTTCGGCGATATCACAGCTTAAGGGAAGATCACCTCCCTTATTGTAGATGCGGATACAGATCAGGTCGAAGTCTAGGAATAAGACGTACCGTCACCCCGATTGGAGAGTAGGTGATAGATCGTCTTATTCACCCCGGGATCCCTAGAGTTATAGATCGAGTCAAGTCTAGACATAATTTGATTAGGACTTCATGCTTATATGGATGTGGCTCCTAGATCATGGGACCCATCGTTATTGCTTTCAGTTGTGCTAGCATGTTTTATGATTTAGATTGTTTATATGCATGTTTATCTGATTTGAGTTGCATGCTTATTTGATTTATTTCATAGAGTATGAAATATATTGGTTTATACATGATCGCATGTTTTATGAATTAGTTGTTTATATACATGCTTACCATGTTTTATACTGGGATTTATTCTCACCGGAGTTATCCGGCTGGTGTCTTGTTTGTATGTGTGCATGACATCAGGGGAGGCAGGATCGGGGTCACGAAGATGATGAGAGAAGACGAGTTAGCGTGGTGATTCCGGACTTACAGTAGATTGGATTTTACTACTAGAATTTTAGTAGTGAACCTTAGATTAGAATGTTGTACATTATTGTATTTTTAATACTGAATTGTATTTTATATACAGACATGTATAGTGTTTAGAGTCCCTTACCTTCCGCAGTTATAAACTAAAAAGAAAAAAATTTTAGACCCTGTTTTATCTTAATTGATAATTAAATCCCAAAGATGATTAAGAAGATGATTAGCGTCCGGGTCCCCACATAAACATAGCATTTAAATACTTAAATTTGAGGTCAAGCATGCCATGCAAGATGCTATGCAAGATTCTAAACTAAATTAATTTGTTAATGGATTAAAATATATAAAATGGAAGTTTAAAATCTTAAACAATTAAAATGCAAATTTTAAATAAAAATATACCATGCAAATGAGTAACAGTTTCGGTCAAGACATCTTAAAAGTGTACTAAACCTCATTCCAATCACCTCATTGGTCTTTAAAGTAAATACAAATCCCCACCTTTAATTCACTAGTTATTAGTACATTCAAATACTATAATTCACATAAATTCTTCCTCAAACCATTAACTTAGCAGATTATCGTGTACATGCAGTAGGAATAATAAGAAACAAACCAACGACAGCAAGGGAATGAAAACAATTCAAAACCCATTAAAATCCTTCACTTGTAACTCTCAACTAAATGCACTTCAATACCCATTTAACACCTCCTATAGCACTCCTCTTCATTTTCTAGCAAACCCACACTCTCCACCTTCGAAATATATCAGAAATAGCAGCTAAAGTAATCGTGCACAGCAGCAGTAACACAAGAAAGAAGAAAACCAACTCCGACTCCGCCGCTCGTCTTCGTCGTATTGATTTGTTTTTGTGTCAAAACAAATTTCAGGCATGCACATGTTGTTTCTTTTCTCTTCAATCAAGTCCTATAGATATTTTAAAGCATTATATGTTCATGATTCAAGCAACAACTCGAAATTTTGGCAGCATGTTTCTGAAAAATTCTGTACAGCCTTCTCGGCCCCTTTGTGTTCATCTTTACGGTTGAGTTGTTTTTGGCTGAATCCAGATGGTTGCTTCGGTTCCAGGCTGTCAAGATTGCATATAGGCATGCTTCAGAGGGTGTTAGAGTGTTGATAGTCCATTTTTTTAAGTCCATACACCAAGTATAAAGAATTGACAGCAACAATTCCATTAAGTTACAGATTGTGTCAAAATTTTGTCAATTGGTTGTTTGGGATGAAAGTTCGAATCATGGCTGTCCTAGGGACTGTAGACATGATTAGAACCCTCCCTTAACATGTCTAGGACGTGACCAAGGTGTCCGTTCCAAGCTTGATTCACGGATCTTTCAGATTTTTACATAAACAAGACATGAGCTCTTCGGTTTTAAAATTTTGATTTTCTGTATGAGTATGGTTTCGGTTTTTGAGTGTTGAATGGATTGTGTTTGGCTTGTAGCCCATAACCACGGTTCATAAAACACTCCATCATGTTTAGATCGAGCCATGGTCAATCAAATGGCCACTGGAACGACACTAGACAATAAAACCATTCAATACATCCCATTGCACAGAAAATTTGGGTTCTCAGCTAGTATGCTTCAATGTCCTATGTGTTAGCTTGGTTTGTGGTTGGCTTTTAGCCCTTAGCCATGGTCCAAACCATACCTCAAAATATTGTTAAGAGTCTCTGATTGGTGGTTCAAGCCCCAATGGTCATGAGATTCATAAATTGATCAAAACAAGCAAACTGCTACTGCTGCATTTTTACAGCAGCTATGGGTTGCGGTTCAGGAGGTGGTTTGAGTTCTTGTTTGGCGTTTAGCCCATGGCCTTAGACTGGACAGTACCTTAATGAGTTAGGAAAGTCATGTTTTTGGCCGTTCGTGATTTGGCCGAGTTTAGAGGTCGTACAATAATTTACGGTGCAATGTGCCAAAATGACTCTCGAAAGAGTGTTTTATGTTTTTGGATTCCATTCACCAATTTTCGTGTACAGCTATCATCAAGCATATTTTTCAGTATTTTTGGGGTATTTTTAATCATTGTTAAATGTCGGTTTAATGTTGGTTCGTGTTGGTACGATGCCATGATTAAAAATCAAGTTGTTTGTCTGAATCGTCTCGTTTTTGGTTCTATTGTTAAGTTTTGGTCAAGATAAGAATATTTGCATGTGTCACATATTAGAATTAGGTTGCAGCAAGCCTGGGAGCAATCCAACTCATCCGGTAAAAATAAGGTTATAATTATATTACGTGCATAAAAATATAAAATGTTTATTTTTGAGATATATGCGATATGTCTTGTGGCCACCTTATGTTTAAAGGTTTGGAAGTCGGTAGGTGCAACCGAGGACCTCTCCACCCGGTGACTTACGACCTGTTTACGATTATGTATGGGTACGGATCTCCAGTCCAAGGGCTGTGGTGATCTCTACCGCCCAATATACTGTGGTTTATTCTGATCAGACGCTCACGTTATGTTATAGGCCACTTGCTTAGAAACATTATCTCTACCAGAAAATTATGATATGATATGACAGAGCTCTATTGAGCAAAACTTTTATGTTGATTTTCAGATATGCACGTAGTTATAATTATTCATTATACGATTTTCACCATGCGCTTTACGATACCATATTTTTACGTTGCATTATGATATAGTTACTTGTTATCCACGATATATACATGTTGAGTCTTTAGACTCACTAGACTTGATTGTTGTAGGTATTGATGAGGTCGAGACTGCGGGCGGAGACCAGTGAGCTATTTTGGGGCAGCAGTAGTAAACCCGAGGACCTCACGTTTTAGTTTATGCACCTTTTATCGTTCAAAATAAATTTTATTATGTTGGATTATTTTAAGTTGTTGTTGGAAACACAATGTTGACTTTCGCTGTTATGTTTAAAGTTAAAATTATTTACATGTTTATTTTATAAATTAGGCAAGATAATTATTTATTTAGAAAATTTTTAATAATTCCGCTAGAATATGAATAAGCAATACGGGCCTTTACAATGCACCCCACGAAATCATTTTTGACAGCAACACTCCATGCTGCGATTTTCATGTCTCGAAATTTTTTGTTTTGGATGGTTCAAGGAGGTTCGAATCTTGTTTGGCTTTAGGGCCTGTAACCTTGGTTAGGACCCTTCCTTGACATGTCTAGGACGTGACCAAGGTTCCCTTTCATGGCTTGGTTTACGTTCCCAACTGTTTTAAAATAAAACAAGAACAGCCCCTCGGTTTCTTCTTTTTGAGTTGTGTGAGCAGTTTTCGGTTCTGAGGATTTTGTGTGGATCTTGTTTGGCTTCTAGCCCCTAGCCATGGTTCACACAATACCTCTTGATCTCTAGATCATGTCATGGTCAATCAAATGGCCACTGGAATGGTCCATGATAGTAAGAACGATTGCAACACCCCACGAGTGCATATGCGTTCTCGGGTGAGAGTTTCGAGTTGTTGCTGGTGTTGCTTGGATTGTGGCTGGCCTAGGGCCCTTAGCCATGGTTCAAGCCACACCGTAGAATGTTGGTAAGAGGCTCTGGTCGGTAGTTCAAGCCCCAATGGCCATTAGCCTTGCAAACGACGCAAGGAAACGCACCAACAACTGCTGTATTTTTTTACAGCAATTGTACTCGCGGTTCAGACGTGTGTTTCTAGTTCTAGGGTGGATTTAAGCCTATGGCCTTGGACTGGACAGTACATCGTCAAGTTAGGAAGGTCATGTTTTTGGCCGTTTGTGATTCGGTTAAGTTTAGAGGTCGTACGAGAATTTACGGTGCAATGCGCCAAAATGACCCTCGAAAGAGCGTTTCATGTTTTTGGCCTCCATTCCACAAATTTCGAAGTACTGAAATTTTGGGAGCAATATTTCATCATTTTAGGTGTATTTTAATCATGACTAAATGATGGTTCGGTGTTCGTTCGGGTTGGCACGAAGTCATGATTAAACACTAAGTCATTGAGCGTAATTGTCTCGTTTTAAATTCAATTACGAAGTTTTGGTCAAGTTATTTGCATGTTTTTCATGTTAGATTTAGGTCGCAACGAGCCTGGGAACGATCCAACCCTTTCGGTAAAATGATACAGGATATTTAATTATTTTACGTGCATAAAAATATAAAATGTTCATTTTTGAGATATATGCAACATTGCTTGTGGCCACTTCACGTTCATGGGATTGCAACTTATCATGGGATTATTACTTCATCCGATGGCCACTGACCGGTTCAGTTCATGTTCATGTATGGGTAGATCTCTACCGCCCAGTATACTATGGTTTAGTCTGATCAGACGATTCATTTCACTTTATAGGCCACTTGCGTAGAACATATTCTCAACAGAAAATTATGATACACTATTTTATGGCAGGGCTCGATTGAGCAAACATTTCACTTACAATTTTCAGTTCAGTTATGCACGTATTTATAATTATTCCTGACATGATATTTTCACGTACGCCAGACTCTTGATATTTTTACTTTGCATGCGATTTTACTATATTTACTTGTTATTTACGATATATGCATGCTGAGCCTTTAAACTCACTAGACTTGATTGTTTTAGGTACTGATGAGGTCGGGACCGAGGGCGGGACCAGTGAGCCATCTTGGGTCGGCAGTAGTAGGAACCCGAGGACCTTGTTTTCAGCAATTACATTTTTATTTCAAACTCATATTTTATTTTGTTGAATTATTTGAAGTTGTTACTTTGTAACAAACATTTACTTCCGCTGCTATTTCGACATTTAAAACTTTTATTCCGCTGTTACATTAAACCTTAAAAATTTTATTCAGTTTATTTCATGAATGAGGCATTTTTTTTATTTTAAAAAAAGAAAATTTTAAATTTTTCCGCAATTTTTCAAATACGAATTTCGGCCCTTTACAGAACCATCTCAAGGACTCATCCCTATGCACTCTCAATGTAGAACCCGTTAAATCAGACTACATATAAGCCATGCATAATTACTATTATTTAAATTAAAATGATCTTTTTCTGCATGAGGATTTATATTCATTCTTTTAAAATTGGTCGAGTTATGATTATTTATTTTACGCAGTGGTTTAGTTATTATCTTTTCAGTTAAATAAGTGAGGCCGGACTGGAGTTGGAGTATTGAGATAAAATTTAATAACAAAAAAATATTCCTAGAATTTATTTAAGATAAAGAATAATTTATTTTAATGTAAAAGAATGTTTAAGGATTTATTTAATTAATTAGAGATAACTAGTAAATAAGCCTTCTATGTCCAATAATTAATTAAAAGCCTAAATTAAAATGTGTGACCAATTGAGATAAGTTAATCTAGGCTTATTTTATTTATGAAATTTTAACTTAACTTGTTAGTAATTTATTTTAAAGAATTAGCCATACATGCAAGAAAATTACCATCCTAAATTAAATTTACTATTTCACTAAAATACATAATTAGTGTTTAAAACTTTAAAGAGTTAAAATTCAATAATTTAGCAATATTCTCACCCCATTTATTTAGAAATTTTAGGCCACCTCATTAATTATTTAATTAAGTTTAGCAACTCACCATTTTGATTAATTTCCTTATCTCTTCTTGGTAAGATAATTCCCTCAATTTTAATCCCTAATAATTCATGATTTAAGCAATATTCTCTCTTGTTTTGATAAGCAAGAAATCGGCCACATCCCTCCTAAATCAACCCTCAATCAAATAATATCACACCTCATTTCCTTATCTCTCAAACTCAAGGATAGAAAGATTTTTATCTTGCCATTCAAATCCCATTTAATTAGTAAACTCCCCTCATTTCCTAACCACTCTCCCTCACTCCATTCTCTCGAAAATTCAGAAGAAAATCAGTAGGAAAAAACGTGAGAAGCAACAAGAAAATAAGAGAGAAATCAAGGAAGAAAAAGAGAACTCTGTCCCCGCCGCGCCGTGTTCGTCGTAGTGATTTGTTTCATTCAAAACAAATTCAAGGCATGTATATATGTTTATTTTTTCTTCAATCAAGCCATATAAATAATTTAAAACAAAATATGATCATGATGATTGAGAAAAAACCGAAAATTGACAGAAAGTTTTATAAAAATTCTGCACAGATTTTTGGCCCTTCCTTGCACTTCACGTTTGGTATGTTTTTGTGGTTTCAAGGATTGGCTCGGTTCCAGGCGCTCACGGCTGCATCTAGAGACGTAATAGAGTATGTTAGGAAGGTGTTAGCCCATTGGTTTGAGTCCCTTTTCCCCCAGCAACACGAAATGTCAGCAACTCTCCATAGTGCGTTTTTGAGTCTCGATTTTTTTATGGTTGTTGTCTAAGGTGTGTGTTCGAACCATAGCTGTCCTAGGGGCCATAGCCATGGTTAGAACCCTCCCTTATCATGGCTAGGACGTGACCAAGATGACCTTTCATGGCTTGGTTAACGGTCCCATTAGTTTTTAAAACAAACAAGACAAGTGCCCCCTTCGATCCCTTTTCGTTTCATGCATGAATGGTTTCGGCTTTTGGTGTTGGAGTGAATCTTGGTTGGATTTCAGCCCTTAGCCATGGTTAACACAATGCCTCATCATGTCTAGATCATGCCATGGCCGATCATATGGCCAGTGGAATGAAGATGACAGAAAAAATAAAAGCAACACCCCCCACGTACAGCGCATGGTGTTCTCGGGTGGAGCTTGGTGTTGTCCTATGGATTTGCTTGGTCTGTGCTTGGCTTGTAGCCATTAGCCACGCTCCAAGCCATGCCTCTGGATGTTGGGAAGAGGCTTTGGTTGGTGGTTCAAACCCCAATGGACATTAGCCTTGTAAACGAAGCAAGGAAGCACAGCTGCTGCCGCTGGAATTTTACAGCAGCATTGCTGCCGTTTAGAGGTCACGTACGAGTTCTTGGTTGGCTTTTAGCCTATGGCCTTGGACTGGACAATACCTCATTGAGTTAGGAAGGTCATGGTTTTGGCCGTTTATGATTTGTTAAGTTTAGAGGTCGTACGAGAATTTACGGTGCAATATGCTAAAGTGACTCTCGAAAGAGCGTTTCATGATTTTGGCCTCCATGCACAATTTTTGTGTATTACAGCCCTTGGTATTTATTTTCCAGTATTTTAGGTGATGCGACCACGGGTGGTCAAGCTCCAAGGAAGGCATGGGATCCTTTACAGTTGCCGGAGGGACCAGTCACAAGAGGACGGCTAAAGAAATTCAAGGAGGCACTACAAGAAGTCATGAGCAAGCATGAAGGTGTCGTGACGCATGGGAGTACGTTGGGAGGCCAAAGGAACATCATTCAAGCATTTTTGGAGACGGCCGAGACTCCACGGATCTGCACACGGGGTCCGTGCCCTTTACAGCCAAGAGTGAAGAATTCCAGTGTCTACACGGACCCGAGCACGGGCCAGTACACGGGGTCCGTGTCCTATGAGATTTGCGAAGACTGAGTGTACACGGACCAGTACACGGAGGTGGACATGGGGTCCGTGTCCCTTGTTCCCAGCTGAATGTGATTTCTCGAGAGTACACGGACCCGTACACGGAGGCCTACATGGGGTTCGTGTCTGAGGCGGCTGAGCGAGAATATTTTTCTTCTTTAGAGTTTTAACTTTTTGGGTAACTAGATTTGTGATATCTTTTCATTATTAAAAAGTGTTTGGACAAAATTTCAGACACAATTGACATATTATTGATATTTTTATCAAGTTTAGAGTTTTCTCTCAAAATTTTTCAAAGCTTCGCTTTGTAACCAAAATCAAACTTATCAAAGTTTTTAACTTTGTGGCGTTTGTCGATCGTGCTTGTGCGGATTTTCTTAGACTCGTTCTTTTGAAGGTTCGTTATAATTTTCGATTGTTTATTTCGTGATTATTTGTTGCTAAACTTTTCATAGTTTAGAGGTGAAAATCACAACACACACTTGATTCAAAAGATCGGGACAACACATCGATCCTTGTTCGATATTAAATTGAGGGCACGATTCATATTTAATCGTGTTTGGTTTTTATTTGTACGTGGATTCATATCATTTGGTATGAGAGCTTTTGGTTAGTTGAATTCAAGTAAGTTTATCATTCGTTCTATTAACATATCTAATTATTCTTTAGTTCCGCTTTCAGATCTGTGTTGTTCTATCGTTCTTCGTCGTTCGTGAATCTGTGATACACGAAATTTTGGGTTTTATTTATTTATCTTTGAATTTTCGGAATTCTTAGAGGAGGAAAAAAAAGAATACAAAAATCCCGAAAATTCATTATTATTTATTTTTGATACTTTGTTCTATTTCTATTTGTGAGTCATATAAAAGTGTCTCACACAGTCAAAAAAAAAATCATTCATCTTCAAATTGATTGTCTACGCAGTCCAACTAAGTCGATCATAATTGTTCACAAGTTTGAAACTTGATTGTTTGATATACTCAAATACAAAGCTTGAGCACACTTTAGAGAGAAACATTGAATTCGAGTGGAAACATTTGAGTGTGAGTGTTATTTCTTTGGAGTGACTAGTGAGTATTTGTTGCGGGCAAAAAAAATTGAGAGAAAAGACGAGCGAATTTTCTTTGGAGTGACCGTGAGAATTTGGGTGAGGACTATTTGTTTTCTACTAACGATTTCTTGCAGGTACAATTCTAGAAATTAAATGGAGAGGGAGGTAGGAGATGATTCAAACCAGGGGGTGTCTAAGTTCCAAATGGAGGCCTTATTTGGGCATTTTAGTAGGTTGATGAGGAATGAATTAGAGCCCTTGCATGAGAGGTTGGACAAGCTTGAGGTTAGTGCTAGTGGGAGTAAATCTAAGCCTAAGGATTTGGGTAGAGATGATGAGGAATATGATTTGGGAGGAGACGATGAGAGTCAAAATGAGAATTGGGGAAGGAATGGAAGAGGTAGAGGATTTGGGAGAGGAAAAAGAGAGGCTGTACGGGGTAGATATGATGGGGATAAGGAAGATGGTAACATGGGTAGTATTAAGATGAAATTCCTTCATTCCATGGGAAATCTGACCCGGAGGCGTACTTAGAGTGGGAAAAGAGGGTAGAGTTCGTGTTTGAGTGTCACCACTATTCCGAACAAAAGAAGGTTAGGTTGGCGTTGGTTGAATTTTTAGACTATGCTCTCATTTGGTGGGATCAACTAGTGACCACTAGGAGGAGGTATAATGAGAGGCCCATTGAATCTTGGGATGAGATGAAGAGGGTCATGAGGAAGAGGTTTGTGCCCAATCATTATTATAGGGAGATGTTTAAGAGGCTACAAAATTTGAGGCAAGGGGTAAAGAGTGTTGAGGACTACTATAAGGAGATGGAAGTAATCATGATTAGGGCCAATGTGGAGGAAGATAGTGAGGCGACCATGGCTCGTTTTCTTTGTGGTTTGAACAGGGAAATTCAAGATCAAGTGGAGCTTCGACACTACTTAGATCTAGATGAGATGGTGCAGATGGCCATAAAAGTGGAGCAAAAACTCAAAAGGCGTGGAGTTGGCCGCAACAATCAAACTGGGGGTTCATCATCTTCATGGCGATCAAATATGGTGAAACGTGAGGAGAACAAGGTGGTGAGCAAGCCCAAAATTGAGACCAAACAAGAGGCACCTAAGCAAGGAGTGCAAGGTAAATCTGAAACTCCTCTTAATCGAACTAGAGATGTTAAATTTTTTAGGTGTCAAGGGTTGGGTCATATTTCTGGTGAGTGTCCTATTAAGAGGATAATGATCTTAAATGACTATGGTGAGTATGAGTCTCATAGTGAGGGTGATGATGATGATGAGATGCCTGCATTAGAGGATCCTGACGAGGGATATGAGGCGGTGGTAGGTGAAGCACTGGTGACTAGACGTATCATGAGTGCCCAAGTCAAGGAGGAGGAGATTAACCAAAGGGAAAACTTGTTCCATACTAGATGTTTTGTGAATCAAAAAGTTTGCAATCTTATCATAGATGGGGGAAGTTGCACCAATGTGACTAGTAGTGAGATGGTAGAAAAGTTGGGTTTACCTACACTAAAGCATCCTCAACCATATAGGCTTCAATGGTTGAATGAGTGCGGAGGTGAAGGTGAACAAACAAGTGTTGGTGTCTTTTTCTATTGGGAAGTATGTGGATGAGGTTTTGTGTGATGTGGTATTCATGCATGCATGTCATATCTTGTTGGGTAGACCTTGGAAATATGATAGGAGGGTGACACATGATGGATACAAGAATAGGTATTCATTTATGTTGAAGAAGGATTCCATTTTTTTACTTCCTTTGTCCCCAAAACAAGTGTTGGAGGACCAATTGAAAAAAAAGAAGAGAGATGAGGCCGAAAAAAAGAGTGAATTAAAAAGTGAGATGGCCTTCGAAAGTAAAAATGAAATGGCTGAAAAAAAGAGTGATCAAAAGAGTGAGATAGCCATACAAAGTCAAAATGAGAGAAAAAAAATTGAGAGGAAAGAAAATGAGAGGAAAGAGGCCAAAAAGAAATCATATATGGCCCAAAAAAGTGAGTTGAAGCAATTGATGCACAAACATGAACCACTTGTGTTGATTCTTTACAAGGAGATCCTCCTTAACACAAGTGATATAGCCGGGACCCTTCCGAGCACTGTTGTTTCACTTTTGCAGGAATTTGAGGATGTATTTCCGGAGAAGTTGCCTCAAGGATTTCCACCATTGAGGGGAATCGAGCACCAAATCGATTTCGTGCCGGGGAGTGCATTGCCAAATCGTCCAGCCTATATGAGCAATCCGGAGGAGACTAAGGAGCTTAAACGGCAGGTAAGTGAGTTGTTAGATAGGGGTTTTGTGCGTGAGTCCATGTCTCCTTGTGCTGTGCCTGTTTTACTAGTTCCTAAGAAAGATGGCTCGTGCCGTATGTGTGTAGATTGTAGGGCAATTAATAACATTACCATTAAGTATAGGCATCCCATACCTAGACTAGATGATATGTTAGATGAATTGCATGGTGCTTGTATCTTTAGCAAAATTGACTTGAATAGTGGGTATCACCAAATTAGGATGAGGGAAGGTGATGAGTGGAAAACTGCATTTAACCAAATATGGGTTGTTTGAGTGGGATGGTCATGCCTTTTGGCTTAACTAACTCTCATAACACCTTTATGAGGTTAATGAACCATGTCTTGCGTGCGTATATAGGGAAATTTGTTGTGGTTTACTTTGATGATATTCTAGTGTATAGCAAGAACTTGGCTGAGCATGTTAATCACTTGAGATTTGTACTAATCACATTAAAGGTTGAAAATTTGTATGCTAACCTAAAGAAATGTGATTTATGTACAAGCAAACTTGTCTTTCTTGGTTTTGTGGTAAGCTCACAGGGGATACAAGTTGATGAATACAAGGTAAGTGCTATTCGAGATTGGCCAACGCCTACTACTGTTGGTCAAGTTCGAAGTTTTCTTGGACTTGCAAGCTTCTAAAGGAGGTTTGTAAAGGATTTTAGCACATTGGCAGCACCGATGATGGCGGTGATAAAGAAGAACGTTCCATTCCATTGGGGCGAGGAGCAAGAGAAGTCCTTTAATATTATCAAGCAAAAATTAATTAATGCCCATTTACTTGTTTTGCCTGATTTTTCTAACACTTTTGAAATTGAATGTGATGCGTCAAGTGTAGGTATTGGCGGAGTTTTGATGCAAGGAGGACGGCCAGTGGCGTACTTTAGCGAGAAGCTCAATGGGGCGTCCTTGAAATACCCCACGTATGATAAGGAGTTCTACGTACTTGTGAGGACCTTAGAAACGTGGCAACACTACTTGAGGCCTAAGGAGTTTGTGATTCATACGGATCATGAATCTCTAAAACACCTTAAGGGTCAACAAAAGCTGAACAAGCGGCATGCCAAGTGGGTGGCATTCATTGAGACATTGTTAGAGTAGGTGCCCGTCGAGCCAAGTGTTGGCCGAGTGTTCACAATGAAACTCTATGTATAAGCAATCTTTATTTTAATAATATTTGAAATTATTATTTTGGCAAATCTTTATCTGTATACCCATGCTAGTTGCATAGATAAAGCCCTTGAATATACAAATAGTAGAAAGAATATGAGATGCTCATATGATGAGTATCATGAAACTCATATTTGTAATACTGTATATTCTAAACAGTTCCTAGTCGATTCAGCCGCCACTAAGAAGGATATAGGCCGCTAGAGTTCGAGACTAGTATCTGCGATGTGAGTACCATGTTTCATTGGTAGGGGACATTGTGATGTCCGAACATGCAGATAGGTGCTCCTTGTAGAGTGCACTGAACAACCCTCCATTAAAGGACTTTCCAAGTGGTTCTCACTTATCGAGTGGAAAAGTCCTGGTTTATGGTTGTACAGAATTAGTCCTTATGACCCGGGACAACATTGAGACTCTATGTGCTAGAATTACACTTTGACTTGTTTACCGACTCTCATGGGGTCATCAGGTGGCAAGGTTGGGTGTCCTGTCGAAACACATAGGAGTCGATGCATTGTAGTCGGGGATTCACCGCTTACCTTTGGGTATGGATATCCTATGTGTTTTCATGTGTATGTAGGTTGAAATCTCTGGCCAGAGTATGGTTGTAATTATGAAAGGGGTTTCATAGATTACACCATTGATGCAACTACAACATGACACATAGTATCGATTCATTGACAACTCTCGATAAACCAATGGTTGTCGAATCGATCGGGATATATGAGTTGAAGGGACCGTACTGTACGCTAACCATAATTGAATGGTTCTTGCAGGCACTATCATTTGATACCTAGGGAATCATGTAAGCGATGCTGCTAGGCGTTTAACATGATTGGTTGGGTACTATCAGACTTGAGTTCTGACGTTCTTGTTATCAAGGTGTTGATAAGTAAGAATGGAGCAATTGGGGTATGCTCGCATAAGGACATGTTTAGTCCGAATCACATAGAGATGTGAACCCACGGCTAGCCGTATCAATGAACCATTGAGGGCCACACAAGTGCTAGCTTTCTAGATCCCGTTGAGAAGTAAAATAGTTCAATGTGTTGAACGGCTTATAAAGGAGTTTATAAGCGTAAGGAAAATTAGAAGTACGACTTCTATAAAGGAGAAAATAGTTCAATGTGTTGAACAACTTATAAATGAGTTTATAAGTGTAAAAAAAAAATAGAAGTATGACTTCTATGAGAGAAATGTAAATTTTGATTTATGGAAGTGTTCCTAAAATTAAAATTTGGCCAAGAGAATAATGTAATTGAAAATTGTGATTTTCATAAACATTATTATTATGGACTAAATAAATTAATTCAAGTGTTGAATTAATTAAACACTAGTGGACCTAGTAGAGTCCAAATAATTAAATTAATTCAAGTGTTGGATTAATTAAATTATATTGAGTCTTGTAGAGCTCAATTAAAATAATTATTTAACTAGTGGGACTTGGGTAAATTCAAGTAATGTTTAATTAGTCTCAAATGTGTTTGAGATAATTAAATTTAGTCCAAAGTTTTTAATTTGATTAAAAACTATATTATATGCATGCATGGGAGGTGAAGTGTTGGAGATTACTTTTTATTAAAATAATGCAAGGCATGCACCTTTTGCTTTTTGCTTTTCTCACAACCAAGACATGCAATTAACTCATTCTCCTCCCTCTCCCACTCCACCTTGGCCGAATTCTTGATGCCATTTTCTCTCCTCCATTTTTTCCTTTTTTGTTCTTCAATTTGTTGCAGATAAAACACACTTCTCTTTGAAAAATCCTCATATTTTTCTAGTGCAAAATATGAGGGGATCTTCCTAGTTAGTGGTGGGCTTGATTTTTGAACAAGGAGTGTTCAAAGGAGGAAGCTTGTAGATTTATCTTCCATTCAAGAGCCAAGTTGTTTACAACTTGGTTGGTGCCAAAATCAACCTCAAGAGGTTGATAGGTAACGATTTTCTTACACCCTATGTATGACATAGTTGTGTTTTTGTATTTGCTACAACAAAATGTAGGTGGCCGAAATTTATCCCTAAAAATTTTATTTTTTAAACTTCCGTTGCGCTTCCGGTCACCGTAACCGATCCCCTTTCAAGTGGTATCAGAGCTATGGTTACGTTTTTGTGTAGCAAATACAAGATATTATGTTGAGATCGTTTTCTAACCGCATGAGTGTAAAGTTTGCAACAAATTTCAAGGCCACATTTGGGGATTTTTCGGCAGCTTGTTGCTGCCCATTTCGGGCAGCCCGAAACGGGCAGCAAGGGCAGCCCTAGGGGCTGCCCGAAACGCCCCATCCTTTTAATAAAAAAAAAAAATTTTTTTAAGTTGGCCGGAATCCGGCGACGGAGCTCCGGCGACGGCGATGACGACTAGGGTTTTCAAAATGTGTTTTGAAATATCAAAGTGTCATGGGCCTTGAGTTGTTGGGCCATTGGATGGCCAACACTTTTGTGAATTTTAAATGGGCCAAAATATTTTTGGTGAAAAATGAGTTTTTGGGCCCTTAAGTTTAAAATTACAAAAGTTGCAAATATTTTCTCATGAAATAAATAATTTAAGTTGGACTTTAATTATTTATAGTAAATGGTGATTTACAAGAAATTCGGTTATAAATAAATTAATTTGAAAGTAGACAAAGGTGTTTGTATACTTTGTTAATTTAGTTTATAATCGTGGCGGTTAGTGAATGGATCAAGATATATAATATTGGATCAATTAATTATTGTGATAATTAATTGATGGTGTATGATATGTGATATTATGCATGAAGGATGATCAAAAGCCCAAGCCCAATTTGCTAGGTGTATGCTAGGATATTTTGTGTTGAATGATTGTAATAATTATCAAATTTAAAGTGGGCTTGGTTTATGGCCCGTTCCCACCCCATGAGATGTATCCCTATTTGCCATGGATATTTATTTGTAAATATTAGTATAGTGGATGATCAAGTTTGGAAGATGGTGGCCATGATGATTATGAAGATCGAAGACATGTAAATATTGGAAGCTTATGTAAATGTTGCATTTGCATCCCGTGCATTTACCCTAGGATTGGACCTAGGTCCGTGTTTAGCTCACACGGACCATTAGTATTGGGGCGATTGATCATCCTTGTTTGTTTACTGTTTATAATATATGCATGATATGTTATAAATAATGAGTATGTGCGTTATTATTATGATAATAGCAAAGTTGCATGAATCCGGCAAACATACGATCAAACATGGCGAGCTTTTAAAATAAAATTAATGATGAGACCTTTCAAAACTAAAAAACCTCATTTTGAATAAGATTCAAAATTAATATCAAGCCCGAAAAGGGGAATTATAAAATTGGTTATAATTTCCTTGTCTTCCATCGACAATGGGTGCATGATGAACGCTACCCGTACTCGGGCTCGGCTCATATTATTGGGGGGGCCTTGGGTGCCGGAAAGCTGTGACATCCATTGACATGGTGATGTGAACTACGTGGAACTCCCATGATTTCGGCTCATATTATTGAGGGAACTCATGGCGACCGTCCATTAAGGTTCAACATCGATGGGTAAGGCTTGACACGTAAAGATGAACGACGTCTATAATGGGTCCTAATCAAACGTGAGACAAAAGTTTACGTTAAGGGTTGCATTGTGATGCAATTGGGAAACTACCTTTTAGGAATTGTGATTGGCTGTATAATCGGGATCATAATTCGCTAATTGGACCTTACGTACCTACTGAGGAAAGGAGTTTCCCGTTTTCACTAGAGGGTAGTGAAAGATGTCAAAACAGTGGGAGTAAATATTTATAAAGTTAAAGTCCATACTTTATATCTTACCAAATATTTTAAATAGTCATCAACATTTATCTGTTTCAATTTTCAGTACAAATCGACAATGTCTTCGATGCGCAATTCGATATCTGTAATGCTCGACAAACACATATTAACTGGACCTAATTACCTCACTTGGCTAAGAAATTTGAAAATAGTCTTGAATTCGGAAAGGGTAACATATACACTGACTCAGTCGCCCCCTGTTGAGGCTCCGACTGACTGCACTCCTGAGGAATTGCAGGCTTACAAGGAATGGTGTGACCATGACTTGATAGCAAGGTGTTATATTCTGACTTCTATGAATGATGAGCTGCAGAGGCGTTTTGAGGGTGCAAAGAGTGCTGCTGACATTCATTTGCACCTCAAGGAGCTCTTTGGAGAGCAAACGCGTCCTCTTAGGCATGCTACCGTCAAGGAGCTGATCACTTTGCGCATGCGAGATGGGGCCTCGGTCCATGAGCATGGCCTAAAGGTGATCGGGCTCGTGGACAAGCTCGTTGGCATGGATATGATCTTGCCTTCGGAGTTGACCACCGAAGTATTGCTGTTATCGCTGCCTAGCTCATTTGATCCTTTTGTGGTGAACTTCAACATGAACAAGATGGAACCGACCCTTGAGGAGTTGGTAAACATGCTTGTTACGTTTGAATCCACCATCAAGAAAGAGAAGTTGGTTCTTTATGTGGATTCTTCATCTGGTACGAAGATTGATCCACATGGGAAGGGAAAGAAGAGTTCTTTCCAACGTCCCAAGAAGAACGTGTCCTTGTTGAGGCAATCTCCGAATCCCGTTGAGGCAGCCAGACCAGTTAAGGCTGACAAGACTGGTGATGTTTGTCATCACTGCAAGAAGCCTGGACATTGGAAGCAAAATTGCAAGGAATATCTGGCCCAGAAATGTTCTGGAAACGGTATGTTCTAAATTTAAGTAAACATTTCAATTAACTCTACTTCTTGGGTATTAGATACCGGTTGTGACTCACATCTCTGTAATGGGTTACAGGTGATGGGAAGAAGTAGGAAGCTTAAAGAAGGTGTGACCTTCTTGAGGATAGGCAATGGAGCAAGAGTTGCTGCCAAGGCCATTAAGGATGTTTACTTATTATTGAACAATAGTTTAAGTTAATTTTATGAGATGTTTTGTTTGTACCTAATTTTGTAAAACATTGTTTCCATTTCTATGCTGATAAAAATGGATATTCTTGTTTATTTTGCAAAGGTGTTTGCAACATTTACATGAATGAATGTTTGATTGGTACTTGAGAACTTGAAAACGATCTCTATAACTTAAAATTAAAAGATATTCCGTTAAATGTCCATTCAAAGGCAGACACCATATGAGATATGGATGGGTAAGCCTCTCAAATATTCTTATCTTAGAATATGGGGAGCCCTGCTTATGTGAAGCAGGTAGTGGGAGATAAATTGGATTGTTGATCCATTTTATGTTACTTTGTGGGATATCCAAGGAATTAAGTTGGATATTATTTCTATCATCCCCAAGAAACAAAGGTGTTTGTTTCTAGGAATGCAACCTTTTTGAAAAGGATTTTCTATTGGATAGAAAAAGGGAGATGATAGAACTCGAAGAGGTTCGAGAGAAACCCGCAATTATAGAACCCACACCCGAAGAGCCAAGAGAGGAGATACAAGCTCCTAAAAGATTCGAGAAAGTCTCGAGACCACCTATGAGGTATGGTCAGCTTCTTGAAGAGGGCCATGATGAGCCTAACCATGGATGTGATCCAAGGACCTTCAGGGAAGCATTATCTGATGCCGATTCATCCAAGTGGCTTGAAGCAGTGGAATCTGAGGTGAATTCCATGCATTCAAACCAAGTGTAGGATCTTATAGATCCACCTGAGGGAACGGTTCCCATAGGGACTTGGGGCGGATGGGAAGGTATTGACCTTCAAGGCGCGATTGGTGGCAAAAGGATATACTCAAATACAAGGAGTTGACTTTGAGGACCTTAGAAACGTGGCAACACTACTTGAGGCCTAAGGAGTTTGTGATTCATACGGATCATGAATCTCTAAAACACCTTAAGGGTCAACAAAAGCTGAACAAGCGGCATGCCAAGTGGGTGACATTCATTGAGACATTGTTAGAGTAGGTGCCCGTCGAGCCAAGTGTTGGCCGAGTGTTCACAATGAAACTCTATGTATAAGCAATCTTTATTTTAATAATATTTGAAATTATTATTTTGGCAAATCTTTATCTGTATACCCATGCTAGTTGCATAGATAAAGCCCTTGAATATACAAATAGTAGAAAGAATATGAGATGCTCATATGATGAGTATCATGAAACTCATATTTGTAATACTGTATATTCTAAACGGTTCCTAGTCGATTCAGCCGCCACTAAGAAGGATATAGGCCGCTAGAGTTCGAGGCTAGTATCTGCGATGTGAGTACCATGTTTCATTGGTAGGGGACATTGTGATGTCCGAACATGCAGATAGGTGCTCCTTGTAGAGTGCACTGAACAACCCTCCATTAAAGGACTTTCCAAGTGGTTCTCACTTATCGAGTGGAAAAGTCCTGGTTTATGGTTGTACAGAATTAGTCCTTATGACCCGGGACAACATTGAGACTCTATGTGCTAGAATTACACTTTGACTTGTTTACCGACTCTCATGGGGTCATCAGGTGGCAAGGTTGGGTGTCCTGTCGAAACACATAGGAGTCGATGCATTGTAGTCGGGGATTCACCGCTTACCTTTGGGTATGGATATCCTATGTGTTTTCATGTGTATGTAGGTTGAAATCTCTGGCCAGAGTATGGTTGTAATTATGAAAGGGGTTTCATAGATTACACCATTGATGCAACTACAACATGACACATAGTATCGATTCATTGACAACTCTCGATAAACCAATGGTTGTCGAATCGATCGGGATATATGAGTTGAAGGGACCGTACTGTACGCTAACCATAATTGAATGGTTCTTGCAGGCACTATCATTTGATACCTAGGGAATCATGTAAGCGATGCTGCTAGGCGTTTAACATGATTGGTTGGGTACTATCAGACTTGAGTTCTGACGTTCTTGTTATCAAGGTGTTGATAAGTAAGAATGGAGCAATTGGGGTATGCTCGCATAAGGACATGTTTAGTCCGAATCACATAGAGATGTGAACCCACGGCTAGCCGTATCAATGAACCATTGAGGGCCACACAAGTGCTAGCTTTCTAGATCCCGTTGAGAAGTAAAATAGTTCAATGTGTTGAACGGCTTATAAAGGAGTTTATAAGCGTAAGGAAAATTAGAAGTACGACTTCTATAAAGGAGAAAATAGTTCAATGTGTTGAACAACTTATAAATTAGTTTATAAGTGTAAAAAAAAAAAAAATAGAAGTATGACTTCTATGAGAGAAATGTAAATTTTTATTTATGGAAGTGTTCCTAAAATTAAAATTTGGCCAAGAGAATAATGTAATTGAAAATTGTGATTTTCATAAACATTATTATTATGGACTAAATAAATTAATTCAAGTGTTGAATTAATTAAACACTAGTGGACCTAGTAGAGTCCAAATAATTAAATTAATTCAAGTGTTGGATTAATTAAATTATATTGAGTCTTGTAGAGCTCAATTAAAATAATTATTTAACTAGTGGGACTTGGGTAAATTCAAGTAATGTTTAATTAGTCTCAAATGTGTTTGAGATAATTAAATTTAGTCCAAAGTTTTTAATTTGATTAAAAACTATATTATATGCATGCATGGGAGGTGAAGGGTTGTAGATTACTTTTTATTAAAATAATGCAAGGCATGCACCTTTTGCTTTTTACTTTTCTCACAACCAATACATGCAATTAACTCATTCTCCTCCCTCTCCCACTCCACCTTGGCCGAATTCTTGATGCCATTTTTCTCTCCTCCATTTTTTCCTTTTTTGTTCTTCAATTTGTTGGAGATAAAACACACTTCTCTTTGAAAAATCCTCATATTTTTCTAGTGCAAAATATGAGGGGATCTTCCTAGTTAGTGGTGGGCTTGATTTTTGAACAAGGAGTGTTCAAAGGAGGAAGCTTGTAGATTTATCTTCCATTCAAGAGCCAAGTTGTTTACAACTTGGTTGGTGCCAAAATCAACCTCAAGAGGTTGATAGGTAACGATTTTCTTACACCCTATGTATGACATAGTTGTGTTTTTGTATTTGCTACAACAAAATGTAGGTGGCCGAAATTTATCCCTAAAAATTTTATTTTTTAAACTTCCGTTGCGCTTCCAGTCACCGTAACCGATCCCCTTTCAGACATTCCCCTACATCATCAAGTACAAGAAATGTAAGGAAAATGTAGTGGCCGACGCACTATCACGGAGGTACGTACTGACCTCTACCTTGGAGTCGAAAATTTTGGGGTTTGAGCATGTGAAGGAATTGTATGTGCTAGATGAGGATTTTAAAAGTTTGTTTGAAACTTGTATGCATGGTCCACATGAGAAATTTTATTTGCATCATGGTTTCTTGTTTAGAGAAGATAGGTTATGCATCCCTAAATCATCCATTCGTGAACTATTTGTTAGGGAGACACATGGGGGTGGTTTAATGGGGAATTTTGGTGTGGCTAAAACTTTAACTGCATTGCATGAACATTTCTATTGGCCACACATGAAACGTGAAGTTGAGCGTGTTTGTGATAAGTGCATAACTTGTAGACAAGCTAAGTCTAGAACACAACCACATGGATTGTATACACCTCTTCCTGTTCCTGGTGAGCCTTGGATTGACATTTCTATGGACTTTGTTTTGGGGTTGCCTAGGACTAATAAGGGGAGGGATTCAATATTTGTTGTTGTTGATATATTTTCTAAGATGGCACATTTCATTGCTTCATAAAACGGATGATGCTTCTAACATTGCGGACTTGTTCTTTAGAGAAGTCGTTAGGTTACATGGCATGCCTAGGACTATTGTGTCTGGCCATGATGTTAAGTTTTTGAGTTACTTTTGGAAAACTTTGTGGGCTAAACTTGGCACAAAATTGTTGTTTTATACTACATGTCTGACCGTGAAGTTGTTAATGGAACGTTAGGAACACTTTTGCGTGCTATTCTTAAAAAGAACTTAAAGAATTGGGAGAATTGTTTGCCATTTGTTGAGTTTGCTTATAATCGTAGTGTGCATTCTACTACAAATTATTCGCCGTTTGAAATAGTTTATGGTTTTAATCCTTTGACTCTGTTGGATTTGATGTCTTTACCTGTGAATGAAAGGTTAAACATGGACGGGAAAAAGAAGGCTGAATTTGTTAGGGGTTTGCATGAAAAGGTCAAGGCCAACATTGAGAAGAGAAATGAGCAATATGCTAAGCAAGCCAACAAAGGGAAGAAGAATGTGATATTTGAGAAATGAGATTGGTTGTGGCTACACTTGAGGAAGGAAAGGTTCCCCGAGAAGAGACATTCAAAGCTATTACCTAGGGGTGATGGACCATTTCAAGTCCTTGAAAGGATTAATGACAACGCCTACAGACTCGATTTACCAGGTGAGTATAACGTGAGTTCTACTTTTAATGTTAGTGACTTGTCGTTGTTTGATGTAGGTGACGAGCAAGATTTGTGGACAAATACTTTTCAAGAAGGGGAGGATGATGCGACCACGGGTGGTCAAGCTCCAAGGAAGGCATGGGATCCTTTACAGTTGCCGGAGGGACCAGTCACGAGAGGACGACTAAAGAAATTCAAGGAGGCACTACAAGGAGTCATGAGCAAGCATGAAGGGGTCGTGACGCATGGGAGTACGTTGTGAGGCCAAAGTAACATCATTCAAGCATTGTTGGAGACGGCCAAGACTCCACAGACCTGCACACGGGGTCCGTGCCCTTTACAGCCAAGAATGACGAATTCAAGTGTCTACACGGACCCGAGCATGGGCCAGTACACGGGGTCCGTGTCCTATGAGATTTGCAAAGAATGAGTGTACACGGACCCGTACACGGAGGTGGACACGGGGTCCGTGCCCCTTGTTCACAGCTGAAGGTGATTTCCCGAGAGTACACGGACCCGTACACGGAGGCCTACACAGGGTCCATGTTTGAGGCGGCTGAGCGAGAATATTTTCCTTCTTTAGAGTTTTAACTTTTTGGGTAACTAGATTTGTGATATCTTTTCATTATTAAAAAGTGTTTGGACGAAATTTGAGACACAATTGACATATTATTGATATTTTTATCAAGTTCAGAGTTTTCTTTCAAACTTTTTCAAAGCTTTGCTTTGTAACCAAAATCAAACTTATCAAAGTTTTTAACTTTGTGGCGTTTGTCGATCGTGCTTGTGCGGATTGTATTAGACTCGTTCTTTGAAGGTTCGTTATAATTTTTGATTGTTTATTTCGTGATTATTTGTTGCTAAACTTTTCATAGTTTAGAGGTGAAAATCACAACACACACTTGATTCAAAAGATCGGGACAACACATCGATCCTTGTTCGATATTAAATTGAGGGCGCGATTCATATTTAATCGTGTTTGCTTTTTATTCGTACGTGGATTCATATCATTAGGTGTATTTTTATCATGACTAAACAATGGTTCGATGTTGGTTCGGGTTGGTACGGAGTCATGGTTAGATACTAAGTTTGTTGGGCGTAATTGTCTCGTTTTTGATTCGGTTATGAAGTGTTGTTCAAATTGAGATTATTTGCATGTGTCTCATGTTAGAATTAGGTCGTAGCGAGCCTGGTAATGATCCAACCCATTTGGTAAAGACATGATTATAATTATATTAAGTGCATAAAATATTAAATGTTTATTTTTTAGATATATGCGATATGTCTTGTGGCCACCTCACGCTTATGGGATTATGCTTATGGGATTATTGTTTGACCCGGTGACTTACTACCAGTCATGTTTATGTATGGGTACGGACATCCAGTCCAAGGGTTCTGGTGATCTCTACCACCCATTATAATGTGGTTTAGTCTGATAAGACGATTCATGTTATGTTATGGGCCACTTGCGTAGAACATTATCTCAACAGAAAATTATGATATGCTTTTTTATGACAGGGCTCTATCGAGCAAACATTTTACGTATGATTTTTTGGATATGCACGTATTTATAATTATTAATGACACGATTTTCACGTTAGGCTTTACGATACGCCAAATTTTATGATATATTTACTTGTTATCCATGATATATGCATGCTGAGTCTTTAGACTCACTAGACTTGATTGTTGTAGGTACTGATGAGGTCGAGGCCGACGGCGGGGACCAGTGAGCTAGCTTGGGTCTGCAGTAGTAGGAACCCGAGGACCTCATGCTTATCATTTACAATTTTTGTTCAAACTCAGCTTTTACTTTGAAGGATTATTTTAAGTTGTGGTTTTGAAAACATTACTTACTTCTGCTGCTACTTTAAACATTAAATCTTTTATCAGTTTATTTATGGATGAGGCATGTTATTTATTTAAAGAGAAAAATTTTAAATTATTCCGCAAATTTTCAAATACAAAATACGGGCCTCTACTCTCAAAACACACGAACACCCGAGGCTCGACCAAAAGCACAAACCACTACCTATCTCCCTTCCTCACGCTCGATCGGCTTAAAAGCTGGTTCCAGCAGTGGTCAAGCCCTCCAAGGCCATATCTCAAACCCACCACGGTCTGGTCCATGGCTTCGTTCAGAACCTGTGTAACGTACCACACTTTTTGAACAACTTTAAAATTTGCGGAAAAATAAAAATTTTCTTAAATGCAAAATAAACTTTCAAATTGCATTAAAATAACCTACTCATCTAAAAACATTTGAAATAAACAACTACAACCCAGTTTGTCAAAAGTAGTAATCGTTTAAACGTCGTAAACCACTTCATAAAAATCAAAGTATTTGAAACAACGTGCATAAAAAAATATTCTTAAAAGCATGAGGGGTCCTCGGGTTTAGCCTCTTGCACAGACCAAGTTGGCTCACTGATCCCCACCCCTCGTCTCCTCATGCTTGTCCTCTCCTGCATCAATCAAGTCTAGTAAGTCTAAAAACTCAACATGTATAAACTGGAGATAACGAGTAATACGTAATAAAATCGCATTCAACTTAAAATTAGAATGTACATACATAAACTTGAACGTAATAACATAAACATAGATGCGCCATCATCATAAAACTTTTCTTAAACATTCTTGGATCATACTTATTTTAACATGCATAACTTCATCATTTTGTGTAGAGATATGTTTCAAAGCAAGTGACTCATACATAAATGTGGCTGATCAGACTAAACCACATTACTGGGTTGGCAGGGATGTCCACTACCACATGCGTAAGATCCCCGGTCTTACGTTACCGGGTGGATTGGTCCT
This sequence comes from Primulina eburnea, assembly GCF_022965805.1. Classification (NCBI taxonomy): domain Eukaryota; kingdom Viridiplantae; phylum Streptophyta; class Magnoliopsida; order Lamiales; family Gesneriaceae; genus Primulina; species Primulina eburnea. Next base: position 29,672,695 of record NC_133102.1, read on the forward strand.
TGGTCATACTTTACCGCTTTCCAATCTTGATCAAACCCGGTCATACTTTATCGGGGTGGAGAAGTCCTCGGCAACGTTCAACGACTTCCAAACCCGTTCATATTTGGTCACAAGTCATTTAGCATACCTCAAAAATAAAAAATTTTCTTTTGCACGTCAAACATACTTAAAAACGTCGAGGGCTTCGTTGGAATGCTCTGGACATGCTGCCCCAACCAAAGCAGCAAAGATTCAGAAGATCCCAATGAAGTCTGCAACCAAAACTTGAGAAAACGAGAAGAACCTGCACAGATTTTCGCAGCTTGAGCGATGTCACGGTAAAAATCAAATCTCCCTCATTTTTTATCAAAAAAATACGAATATACTGTCAAATCGAAGATAACACGATTTACTACAAATCATATGTTGAAAATATTTTCAGAGAACCAACCTATAAGTCTCAGAATTCGAAATAACATAGGGTGGCAGATTTTAGGACACAGAAATTTCACATCTTCTGCAGCCCCACGAAAATTATCATAACCCATTCGTTTCTTATTCAAAAATTACGAATTTACTATCAAATCAAAGGTATCAAAAATGTCCTACGTTTTATATGTTGAAAGTTTTTCCAGACAGTCCACCAAAAATTCCCAGTATTCGAAAATACAACAGACTCAGTTTTTGGAGATCCAAAATTTTGATCCAATATCGTTTCAAACATTTTTGCTCAAACTTTTGCATACTATACACATGTTTTTCATACAATATACATCAAAATAATTACTATGACAAGATCGATACAAAAACGAAAGAATATACATACCTTGATGATTAAAACTCACGAAATGACGATACTGACGTGGCAAGGATGCGAGGGCGATCCAGAACGACTTGCGGCGATTTTCTTTAAACAAAAATGATAGAGAATTGCTGAAATGATGAAGGGGAAAGGGTGCTGGCTGCTACTCTCCAAGAACCCTACTCCTTTGCTTAAAAAGATGAAAATGAAGAATGTGTGTGTGACTTATGGGTGTGGTGTGGGTGGGTGGGTGGATGTGTGTGTGTGTGTGGGGGGGGGGGGGGGGGTAAGATGTAGAAACGTGCAGGTGGGTGGGTGTGTATTGATTAGCTTTTAATTAGGAGAGTTAATTAGGAGTTAATTAGGTTAATAAAAATATTAATAACTAATTAACATGCTAAATAAAATGATAATCTCCCATTAGTTTAGTAGTCAAATTTTCAAGATTTAAAATCTCCAACTAATCAAATTAGTATTTTTGAAAAGTTTAAAATCTTAAAATCACCTAATAATTAAATTAAGCTTTAAAATTGCTAAAACTTAATAAATCGTTTAAATGACATTTTCTTGACTTTAAATAAAATACCCCATTTTAAAATCGCCTAAATCGTCATCGATTTCATTTCCTCAATCTCGCCTTGAATAATCGCCTGAAACATAAAACTCAAGGGAAACGTTTTAACGTGGATCAACTAAACATATTATAATTTAAAATAATGCAAATTCATAAATCTTGAATTAAAACCCAAATTAATGAAATAACCATGCATTAAAACCATTTAATACAATACATAAGGAATTTAATAACTTGCATGCATGTGGTTCACGTGGACCTCAAATTTTCGGGATGTCACACTCTGCACCGTCGGCTCATCCTTTCCTCCGATCTAAGCCCAAAACAAGCCAAACCTTCGGAAAAACACCCTCGGCCCTCAACTTAACCCAACCAACACTCGACTATAGCCTCAAGACAACATTTTACCACCATATTCAGCCCCTTAGCATCAAAAACTCGGCAGCCCCTTGCACAGTTACATGAAAACGCGAGCACTCAACGCAAAAATGCATATTCAAGCCGAAAACATGTATAAAACCAAAACCCTATGCTAGCCGAATGAATCCTCATACTTATACATATGGTTCAGCAATAATATTGGCATGAATGAAGTGAAAAATAAGAAAAATGTGTGTCTTAGCATTTAAATTATCAAAAGCTTTAAGAACTACGAACGAGACGTGAACTAGAAAGGCTGGGAGAAGTTTTCTTGAAGAAACAAACAATGGTCGTGACTTGCTGTTGCAAATACGTGGGGAAAGCTTATGTTGGGAGGGTAGGGGCGGGTGCAAAGTGGGGACTAGGTTTAGGGTTGCTTAATGGGATTTTTAAAATAGTTTAATTAAGCACTAATTGAACCTAATATGAAAATTAAGGGATAAAAAGGGTTTTGAGCCCATTAAGCTTAAAAATAAACCCATCGAGCCCAAAAAACTCCCGAAAAATATTTTGTTTGGGTACGTTTTTGAAAATATTGCTCGTGCCCTCGAAAAGCCCCCTGATTCGATAAAATTTGTGTACCGATTAAAAATATGACCCGGCGAGTAAAAATACCCAACAAAGCCCAATTTTCGAAAAACAACCTTAAAAACACTTCATATTAATTAATTAAAATTAATCATTCAATAAAATATTTTTCCTGATAATCTCCGGTCTCTGTTACTCGTTTGAGCGTGAAATGCAACTTAAAACCACAATGCATGAAACTTCAAAATAGTCGCAAAATAAACCCTAATCATGCAATAATTATGCATTAAATAAACAAAAATCATTACACACATATTTTAAATAAAACCATAGATTGCATGCATTCGGGTTACGCAGTTTAATTTTCTTGGACCTTACAACTTTCCTCCCCTTAAAACAAAATTTCGTCCTCGAAATTTAAAATATACCAAATAACTCCAGGTAGCGATTCCTTATCTCGGCTTCAGTCTCCCAAATAGCCTCCTCCTCGGAATGATTCAGCTACTTGACTTTGACCATGGGGATCACCTTGTTCTAGTGCCTACTCCTGTATATCCCATATCTGTGTGGGTCTCTCCTCGAATGACAGGTTCGGTGTCAGCTGAAGTGGCTCATAGTTCAGCACATGCGAAGGGTTTAACATGTAATTCCGCAGCATAGAGACATAGAACACATTATGAAATCTTACCAGGTTCGACGGCAAAGCAACTCTTTGAGCGAGTGTACCAACTCTCTTTAAGATTTCGAACGGTCCGATGGGTCTAGGGCTGAGCTTGCCCTTCTTCCCGAATATCATCACACCCTTCATCGGTGCGACCCTCACAAATATGTGATCCCTTACTGCAACCTCAAGATCCCTATGCCGCTGATCTGCATAACTTTTCTGACGGCTCTTAGTGGTCCTTATCCTGTCCCGAATCCTGACCACTAACTCTGCGGTCTGCCTGATAATATCCGGCCCCATTTATGCCCTCTCTCCTACATCGTCCCAATATACTGGTGACTTGCACTTTCTCTTGTACAATGCCTCATATGGAGCCATACCAATCGATTCCTGGTAACTATTGTATGTGAACTCCACAAGAGGTAACTTCGGCTTCCAGCTGCCATGAATGTCGATCATGCGAGCTCTGAGTAGGTCCTCCAGAATCTGAATCACCCTCTCTGACTGCTCGTCAGTCTGAGAATGAAAGGGGGTACTGAATAGCAGTTTAGTACCCACACCAGATGCAGACTCTTCAAAACACAGACGTGAACCTCGGATCCTTGTCTGACACAATGGACACTGGAATCCCATGCCGTCTGACTATCTCTCTAATGTATAGATCTGCGTATTGAGTCATGGTGAAGGTATTCTTGATCGGTATAAAATGAGCTAACTTAGTGAGCCGATCAACGATCACCCATATGACATTATATCATCAAGTCGTCCTTGGGAGCCCTTTCACGAAATCCATGGTGATATTCTCCCATTTTCACTCGAGAATTAGGAGTGGCCTAAGCTTCCCTGCAGGTTTCTAATGCTCTGCCTTGACTTACTAACATGTCAAACACTCGGAGACGAATCACATAATATCTTTCTTCGTGCCCGACCACCAATAAAGAGACAGAAGACCCTTATTCATCTTCGTACTCCCTGGATGGATGGAGTACGATGTGCTGTGGGCCTCGCACAATATATCTGCTCCCAGGGAATCAGTGTCAGGAACCTACAGTAGGTCCTTATATCTGACTATGCAATTAACAACTGAATACAGCTTCTGGCCTTTAGCCTCGTCCCTCTGTCTCCACTTTTGTAACTGCTCGTCAGAAGTCTGCCATGTCCAAATTCTGTCTCTAATGTTGGCTGAACTATCAGGGTAGGAAGATTTGGGCATCGCCCCTGGCATAATCTGCAAGCTAAAACCTCTGAATCTCTGCCTGCAACGGTCTCTGTACCGACAAATGAGCAATCAATGCGTTCTTCCTGCTCAGGGCATCTGCAACCACATTAGCCTTACCTGGATGGTAGCTAATGTCACAATCGTAATTCTTCACTAGCTCTAGCCATGCCCTTTGTCTCATGTTCAACTCTCTTTGTGTGAAGAAGTATTTCAGGCTCTTGTGGTCAGTTAAAATCTTACACTTCTCCCCATACAGGTAATGTCTCTAGATCTTCAGGACGAATAGCACTGCTGCTAGCTCAAGGTCATGATTCAGATAATTCTTCTCATGAAACTTCAGATGTCGGGACGCATAAGCTATAAATTTGTCCTATTGCATCAAACTGCGTCCAAACTGAGCTTCGAAGCATCTGTATATATTACAAACTCACCCCGCCCTGATGGCATCGCAAGAACTGGTGTTGTGGTCACTGCTTGCTTTATTCTGTCAAAGCTCTCCTGGCACTCTGATCCTCAGATAAACTTGGCATTCTTCTTCGTCAAGGCGGTCATAGGCACTGCAATAGAAGAGAAGCCCTGAATAAACTTCCTGTAATATCCAGCCAATCTCAAGAAGCTATGGACCGCTTTCACGCTCTTAGGCACTGACCAATCTCTGATTGCCTCAACTTTACTGGGGTCGACCTCTATACCATCTTGAGATACAATGTGGCCCAAGAATGCCAATCTGTCAAGCCAGAACTCACACTTACCGAACTTGGCATACAGCTGTCTGTCCTCTAAAGTCTGCAGTACGGCCCTCAAATGCTGACTGTGCTCCTCTTTGCTCTTCAAATAGAACAAGATGTCATCTATGAAAACTATGATGAACTGGTTCAAGTATGGCTAAAACACGCGATTCATGAGATCAATGAAGATCGCTGACGCGTTCGTCAGTCCGAAGGGCATCACAAAAAACTCATAGTGCCCATATCGCGTCCTGAACGCCGTCTTATGCACATCGGACTATCTAACCTTCAGCTGATGGTATCCGGATCGGAGATTTATTGCATAGCTCAAAAATCAGTATACGTGAATCCCATGCATTTATTTAATGATTAAATATTTTATTTAAGTTTAAAATGGTTTTATTGGTCATGATTTATTTAAAATGCATTATTTTAAATTAAATATGTTTATGTGATGCACGTTAAAAATTTTTCTTAAGTTTCATGTTTCAAGCGAATATTCGATGCGGGATCGAGGAAAAGAGACCGGAGACGATTTTTGGTAATTTTAAAACGTGGTAATTTATTTTAAATTAAGTTTGGGGTATTTTAAATTATTTGTTAAGTTTCAGCATTATTAAATCCTAAATTATTTATTTAGGAATTTTAGAGTTTTAAAACTTTTATAGTTTAGCAAGTGTGCATTTTATTTTTAATTGAGGGATTCTAGTAAAGTTAGTGGTTGATTAACATTTAATTAGTCGTTAAATTTTAATTAAGTAATTTTTATTCCCCTAAATTTTTACCTAAACACACGCACACACACCACTAACACACACACACATTCACGTAAACACCCAGACACAATCACTTTTAGTTTTATTTTATTTTGAGAGAGCAAAACCTAGGGTTCTTCCTCATTCAGCAGCCGCCCATTCCTCTGATTATTTCTAGAGAGTTTTCATCATTTCGTTGCAAGAAACAGTGCCACGATCGTCCCGGATCAAGCCTCGCTCCGTTCCCACGTCGGTATCGCCATTTGGATATTTCTAATTGTCTAAAGGCACGTATATTCTGTTTTTTTTCCTATGTCGATCTTGTAATAGTATAAATTTAATGTGTTTTGTGTGAAAACAGTAGTATGTTACGTAGTAGTTTGAGCAGAAAATTTTTTGGATGTGTTTTGAAGAAGTTTTTAGATCTCAAAACTCGTTTTTGCTGTTCTTTTAAATACTGCGATTTTCCGGTCGCTTTCATGGAAAACCTTTCAACATATGAAATGTATAACTTTTTGATACCTTCGATTTGATATAAGATTCGAAATATTTGGATAAAAATTGAGTGAGTTATGACAGTTTTCGTGGGGCTGCTCAAACTACGTTTTCTGAAAATTTTGTTATTGACGTATTCTTCAAGTTTATTTCTTTCAGGCTTCGTTGGGAACGTTGGGTGAGTGCTGCTATGTTTAATGATGGTGAGTATTATGTGGGATTGATGTTTGGTGCTTCGTCTTGGGTCGATAGGCATTTAGTTGCATTAGAAGTCGTAGAAAGTATTTTGGTGTCAAAAGTTATGTTTATGGATTTTGTTGCGTAGTTGTTGTGAGTCGTTGTTTTGGGGACATTTGTTTGAGTTGAATCCATGTCATAGCATCCTAAGATGAGTCTCGTTAAATCGGTTCGATTCGTTTGAGCGTGACTTTTAACATTGCATCAAAATGAGTTATTTTGGGTTGGTAGTGCGCACGATTAGCGCCGCAGCACTCGCCAGGCGCCTGTTCTGCGCAAGCCAAGCGCCGCGGCGCTGCCCTTGTGGCGCCGCAGCACTAGTTCCTAGCGCCTAGGCGCTGGAGCACTGTCCAGCGCCTAGGCGCTCATCCATGACTTTTTAAAACACTATTTTAGGTTCATGTCTTCTATATTTTGGGAAATTTTAACACATCATGTTAGGATTTATCACGGGAGTTGATGTCATGGCTTAGTACAGTGATTAAAGGAGGTCAAGTCCCGAGTGATTAAGAACGTCATAAAAAATTTTTCATTTTGGGTGGTGAGCACGATCATTATGTCCAAGTATTGAAATTAAGTGCTTGAACTCTAGTTAGTATGTTGCAGCAGCTGCCCCAAGTGAGATCCAACGAATCCCTCAACGCCAAGTAAGTATGTTTGGCGTGCAAAGAAAATACTTTCAAGTTTTTAAGGTATGCTAAATGTCTCGTGACCCATTATGTATGGGATTGGAAAACGGTAAAGCATGACCAGGGACCTATCCACCACGTTAAATCATGAACGAGTTTAGATCATGATTGGAAAGCGTTAAAGCATGAATGTGAACAATCCACCAGTTAAAGCATGAACGGGGATCTCATGTATGTAGCAGTGGATCTTCCATGTCAGCCTAGTACTGTGGTTTAGTCTGATCATGCGTATTTATGTATGGGTCACTTGCTTTGAAACATTCCTCTACGCAAAATAATGAAGTTATGTATTTACAAGTATGCAAGCAGGTTTATAAAAAGTTTTCACGTATATTGAAAGGATCGGTTAAACGAATAAAGAGTGTTTAGAAGGGGGGTTGAATAAACACTCCTCAAATTTAAATATTCTTCGACAATTTGAGTTCAGTTTTGTTACAAACTGATACTAGGTATCACATCGGTCAATGACAATAAGTTAAACTGAATGAAACAGTTGCGGAAAATAAACTGACTGAAAGATAGATTATCTAACTGAAAAATAATAACTGAAGTAAAGATAACACAATTTGTTTCTGGATGTTCGGAGACTTGAATAACTACTACGTCACCCCTTCTATCACGAAGATAGGATATCCACTAAAAGACTTTGATCAAATACAATATAATGCACTGACCCACTTCAGTTTGGACTTATCACTTTGCCTCAACTGAAACTCTTAGTATATAACACTTTTATAGATGGTAACTGATCTTAGCACAACTTAGAAAAACTTATCAAAGATTACACAGTGCTATTTAAGATCGAGAATGTAGCCTTGAATGCTACTGATATAACTAGTAAACGTGAGCTTTTAACTTCTGAATGTGAGTAGATATTTTTGCAGCGTAACATCAAGTAGAATGTAATAGCTAAAATCAGTCGTAGTTTCTTCGGCTGCTATCTTCGATTATTTATAGGCTTCTCTCTCAACGGTAACATTAAATGATATTTGAATATTCTAACCGTTGATTGCCACGTCGATATACTCTGACAGTCGTACACTGCTTTTTCTGAATTGCGGCGTTCCACTACAAGTTGCAGGTAGTTGTACTATTTGTCGGTTGTTGCTTTCAACTAATGACGTGTACAGCTGAGAGATCAGCTGGTAAAGAGTCAGTTGACGAGAATGACTGAAGAGTTGTTCAGCTGAAAGAGCAGCTAGATATTCAGTTATAATTCAGTTGCGTCGATCAGTTAGCTAAATTCAGTTGCATAGTTCAGTTGGTTTATCTTTTTGTCAAACACCGGAATTCAGTTTCTAACATATATGTTATGTATGTATGCTCAAGTTTAATTGCAAGTTCAAGTTCATGTATTTACGCTCTATTTTAAAGTTGCATGTAGTTTTATTACGTATTACTCGTTACTTCCAGTTTATACGTGTTGAGTCTTTAGACTCACTAGATTTGATCGATGCATGTGAGGATGATTTGGAGGAGACTAGGGGTGGGGACCAAGGAGCAGGCTTGGACTGAGCAGGAGGCTAGACCCGAGGACCGCCCAAGTTTTTAAGTTTTTTTATGAAAAGTCAAATTATCTGATTTCACACTACTAGTTATGAGATTTTAAGCAAATACTTTTGTCAAACTTTAATTTTAGATCTTTTGTTTCATCTACATTTGCGACGTACGGTTTACTTTATCGAATTTGAAGTTTTATTACTCTTTTAAGAAAATTTTTAATTTTTCCACAAATTTTAAGTAGTAAAAAGTAGGGTACGTTACATCTATCTTCTAGAATACCGATGCTCCCTGAAGCTGATCAAATAAATCCTCAATCCTCGGCAACGGGTATTTGTTCTTGACCGTGACTGTGTTCAGCTCTCTTTAATCGATGTAGAATCGTATACTGCGATATTTCTACTTGACAAATAGAACCGGCACGCTCCATGGAGAAAAGCTAGGGTGAATGAAACCTTATCTAGCAAGTCCTGAATATGATCTTTTAGCTCTTTCATCTCTACAGGTGCTAAACGGTAGGTAAGGTGCCTTAGAAATCGGCACAGTGCCTGGTATTAGCTCGATAGAAAAATCCACCTCTCTATCTGGTGGAATGCCTGAAACATCGTTAGGGAAAACACTAGGGAAATCTCTGACCACATCAACGTCCTTTAGCCTCTGGCTGGCTGGCTCTGACATTGATACAATGCTGGCAAAAAATGCCTGGCAGCCCCTCTTCATGAGCTTCCTCGCACACATGCAGAAAATGATGTGCGGTATATGCTGGTGTCTGGCTGCCTAAAAAATAAACAGCTTACCACTTGGCGGTCAGATAGATACTGATCTCTGTCGGAAGTCTATGACAGCTATGTTCAATGAAAGTCAGTCCATACCTAAAATAATATCAAACTCCGGCAACGATAGCACAATCAAGTCTGCTCGCACCGCATATTTTTGTAGCTGAAGCTCCAATTTCCTCATTATCAGGGAAGTGAACATCTGATCCCTGGATGGAATCGATACTCTGGATCCTGAATCCATCGCCACATGTATGATTCCTAGTCGATGGACGAATGTCTGAGATATAAACGAATGTGTAGCTCTTGAATCTAACAATGCATGCATGGCTACACTTGAAACGTATATCCTTCATGTGACAAAACTTACCATCAAATCTGACTGCGTTGAAGCTTAAGAAATTTTCTACCAGCATTTAACCCAAAATCCTCGAGAAGTTATTGATTTAACACAAGTGTTCCTAAAATTTTTTGAATTTTAATCTTAAAAAATTTCGAAATTACAATTGACCGTTAAAGGTTCCGAAAATTTACATTTGGTCCTTACAATTTCTTGAAATTTTCAATCTTGTCCCAAAAAATTATCGAATTTAGCCATAAAATCTTAAAATTCTAAAAACCTAAGAATTAAATCCCAAAAATTCAGAAAATTTGAAAATAGACAATTAAAGTTTCGATTTTGGCAAATAGGTCCTCATATTATCGGTTATTACAATTAGGTCCCCAATATTCTCAATTCACGCAATTTAATCCTTAAATCCAACTAGGAAGAGCATGCATCCTAATTTACTCTATGTTATCAATCCCATAAATTAATTCTCATAACAAACATATCTCATGAAATCAACCGACAAATAAAATCTTAAACATAAAGGTTACCGGTGATCGGTGTAGAGTCTAGCTCCGCCTCTGCGTCCTCTACGTGCATCAAATATGCTCTGCCGGTCATGGGGCCCTTGTTCCTAGGTCAATCCTCCGCTTTATCTCCTGCTTGCATATGAAGCATTTTTAGGTTTCCAATAAACATTTGCCGAGTGGAACCGGTTGCACTGCTTGCGTGGCAGCGTAGTACATGTGGTGGCCTCTGCTGACCAGGCCTCTTAATCTGTCCCTGGAGCTTCTGCTGCCGCTGCTGCCTTGGCAGCTTGGTAAATTTCTATTTCTGCGGCTGGGAGCTGGACTGGGTATGATGCCTCTTCCTCTGCATCTCAAAATCTATGTCCCTCAGAGATTCTCAGGCAGAGCAGGGCCTGCCTCGTCTGAAAAGCACAAGTGGTGTCCTCACCATAGCTCGCCAGTCTCATCAGCATAAAGTCCCAGCGTAACGTGGGTCTCAAGCCATCCATGAAATGCCCCAGCTTCTGGGCGGCATCTCTCGGAATAAGGGGCACAAAATGACAGCCCCGATCAAGCTTCCTGATAAAGTCGGCCACAGACAAGTTCCCTGGCGGAGACTCAGAAACTCTTTCGTCAGGCGGCCCCTGAAGTCCGCTGGAAAATACTTGCCATAGAACACTTCCTTGAATTGATCCCAAGTGAGGGTAGCCAAGTCCACTCCATGAGCGGCTCTCCCTCACACCAAAGAGATGTGTCATCTCTCAGCATATGGGTGACGCACCTGACCCGGTCGCCATGTGACATTTGCAGTACTGGAAGTGGAGCTCCAAAGACCGAATCCAACCTTCCGCTACAAAAGGGTCAGTAGTACCCCCAAACTCCTTCGGGTTGAGCCGTCGAAACTGCACAAAAATATCTACTTGAGGTCTAGCAGCCTGTTGCACTTGCTCCAAAAGCCTAGACATACCCTCCAGTACATGGGTAGCTGCATCCAATGGCGACGGTGGTGGTGGAGGTGGGCATTTGCTGCCTCCTGAAATATCGTCATTTCAATATGTACTGGGGGCGCGTCTGAGAGTTATTTTATCTGAATATAGTCTAAATTTTAAACGTAACCCATCATGCAATTTAATCTAGTTTTTAAAACATTTAATCATGAAAGTAGCTAAACATGTCCTGAAAATCGCTATAAAACATAAATCATTCAGGTAATGGCAGTAAACTATTTAAAACATTTAAAACATAAAAGATTACTGACTTGAGGCTTGAAGACTGAGCTGCAAAAGCTTTCGGTGGCACAACCCTAAATAGGACTCTTGCTCTAGTACCAACTGAAACATCTACAACTTAAACATGCTACTAATTTTTTTTAAAACTTACTTTTTAAATTTAAAATTTTTCTTGCATGCAATACTGCTGAAAAATACAATTTTAAAATAATCGTAATAAAATAACAGATAAAATACTGTAGTTAAAAATTTCTAACTCGACCATCATAAATGTACGTAAAAATAATTCAGGAAAAAATCCTAATAACTAACAATATGTCAAAACAAAGCGTAATAAAATGCTCAAGTCCACTCTAAACTCATAAAGTGTTATGTGCTAGAAATATGGTCCTCGGATCATGTGCGCACATCCAGCCCTGCCTACTCAGAATTTGGCACCTCGAGCCTCCTCATCGACATGCTCATCTGCATCAGTCACACCTAGTGAGTGTAAAGATTCAACACACCTGCAAAGTTAATAATAGCAAGTAACAGTGAAAAGTACTGTAATAAAATACGTTTTATGATTTTAAAAAAAGTAAGCACAAACAAATCGTAAAATCATAACGTGTCAAATCATCTCTCCATATGTAATGCCCGAGTCTTAATTGGTGTAATCAGACGTTGATTAATTGACAGAATTGAAATTTAGGAGCTCACGTGGAAAATTCGGGCATCGGTGCAAGACAAATAAGATTTTGTACAGAACTCGTGGCGCCCGAGCGGTAGAAAGAGACCGCTCGGGCGCCAATGCATGATAAGTTTCGAAATCGGGCAGAACATTCGGCGCCCGAGCGGTACTTTCTTACCGCCCGAGCGCCGACGGGAATTCAAGAAAGCAGGACACGTTTCTTCAGCATGCAAGTTGAAGTATAAATATATATACATTAAGTGCATTATTTCAGAAGAAATGATAAGAATCGAGAAAAGGTTTCTGGAAAAGAGTGAAAAATCCTTACGCATTTTTGAGAAATCCGCCCGTCCGATTTTGAATCCGACTTCGGTATTGAGTTCCTATCGACGTAGGCTACAACTGGACGTAAGTTTTGCTACGTTTTGATATGTTCTGAAATTATGGTATTCTCAGAATCTGATATGATTCATATATGATGTTCTTGGTATGTTAGACATCGTATAATTGAAACTGGATTGAGAAACATATACCATATGAAATTGTTATGATTTTTAGAGTTGAGTTGATTGAGAATTGATATCAGAATTGAGTTGTTATTGATTATGAGATGTTGGAATTGATATCTGACTGATATGATATGGCTGGATATATTGAGATTATTCCGTTATGTTGTTGAAACAAAATTTGATTGAATTCTGTTTATATCCAGTATTGATTTGAACGGGTATTGATAGTATACTCCTTGGTATTGTCATTACCAGATTGATATTGATGGGTTTTGAGTTCGAGACTTCGACAGAGTCAGAGTATCAGAAAGAAAGGTATAAATTAATGTTGAGTTGGGATTGCACAACTCGAGTGAGGTTTTACTCGAGTTTCCCTAAATCACATTCTTAGTTTATTGCATTGATATTTGTAATTGTTGAGATTGATGTTTGTAGTCTATTGATTTATAGCCACTGCATGTATTGACTATTGATTCGTTTAGTCAAAGGCTGATTCGCCTAGCCACTGACTGATTCGTCTAGCTATCGGCCGATTAGCCTAGCTATTGGCTGATTTGCTTACTTACTGGCTGATTCTTCTAGTTATTGGCTGATTCGCTTAATTCTTGACTGATTCGTCAATTCTGTGGCTGTTTCGCCCAGACACTGGATATATGAATTATATCGATGCCGTTTAGGGTTGATTCATTCCTACCGACTGAGATTAGATATAGTTATCAATATCCAGACATCGGGATCCTTAGGTTAGTGTTGAGTCGAGTATGAGACGACGCGTTGCTTGAGTCGAGTCTGTGATGACTAGTTGATTTACATTTTTATGTCATTCATGTTTGTTGAATTGCTACATGTTAATGATAACTGTATATGCTTTTATATATGTTGTTATATGATTGCATGTATACATTGTTTATACTAGGATTTATTCTCACCGGAGTTATCCGGCTGTTGTCTTGTTTTGTATGTGTGCATGACAATAGGTGGGGCTGGATCAGGGTCAAGAGGAGGATGAGAGAAGACAGTTAGCGTGGAGATCTGGACTTAGGAGTTTATCTGTTACATCAATTGAGCTGTAGTGAAGAAACAATAAATATTATGATTTACGTTTGTACAGGACTTGTACTTAGATCTGGATATTGATCTTGTAAATGAGATAAGACTTATTTCATATGCTGCGTACTCTTGTATTTTAAAAAAAAAATTTAGACCCTGTTTATTTTAATTGATTAATTATTGATAGAGAATGATTAAGAATTGAATTAAGTTCGGGTCCCCACATCATATCATCATACAATTATACATTTACTTTAATTGAATTCATTTCATTAGTTGTGACTTTACATATCAGCTCTAATCGTATCATTTCTATAGTATCACCTCTATTTGATGGATCCATCTACATATAACTGTGGTAACCTTCGGCGGGAATGTCAGCGACAACATTACCCGTCCACTGAGTCTTAGCCTCAGCTCATCGTATACATATATCTTCAGTCACAACCAACTCTCATCCTTTAAAAACATCTTCATTTTCATCACTTATCAAAATCATATATATGTAATTTTTCCTTAAAATCAAGAATGCAACGTAATTTTCAAAATTTCATAAAAGTCTTATACGTGATGCATAACATTTGAAATCATGATAAATTTGCGCTCGAGGCTCTACTAGGACTAAAAACTCGACCAAGGTGTAAAATGATAATTTTGCCCCTAGAAACCCAAAATGACATATTTAACCCCTGGACCTCAAAATTTTGACCCGAAGCTCACCAAACTCCTTAAAACACCTCAAAACATATTCAAAATATTTCTTAGACATAAACTCGAGATCGTTTCAAAACTTAGTCGAATCGTTTTAAAACTTGGATCGGGACCTGATTTTAACCCGAATCGACTTGAAACTTAACCAAATTTTACCCAACTCAATTCATGTCTTAAATATACTCAACCACCCCTTAAACCACACGTTCCAGCCCACCTATGACCCACAAAAACAAGACAAAAGGCTGCTGGAATTTAGTTCACCAACAATCAAAAACCTAGTCGCGGTTTCCGGACCAAAACACCGAACTTACACCTAACCGGCTTGGACCAGCCACAAACCAGCCCCTCCTAGACCACCCCAGGACCCTTCTAGACCAAACCATCTCAAGGACTCATCCCATTGAACTCTCAAAACACACGAACACCCGAGGCTCGACCAAACGCACAAACCGCGACCTATCTCCCTTCCTCACGCTCGATCAGCTTCAAGGTTGGTTCTATATGTGTTCGAGCTCTCCAAGGTTGTGTCTCAGACCCACCAGGGTCTGGTCCATGGCTTGGTTCAGACCCTGTACCTCAGGCTCAGCCTTTTAACCGATCTACACCCAAAACGGGCCAACCCTTCGGATAAACACCCTCGGCCCTCAGCTTAACCCAACCAACACTCGACTATAGCCTCAAGACAAAATATTATCAACTTGTTCAGCCCCTTAGCATCAAAAAATCGGCAGATCCTTGCATAATTACATGAAAACCTGAGATCTCAACACAAAAATGCATATTCATGACGAAAACATGCATAAAATCGAAACCCTATGCTATCCTAATGAATCCTCATGCATATACATATGCTTCAACAATAATTTTGGCGTGAATGAAGAGAAAAATAAGAAACATGTGTGTCTTAGTGTTTAAATAATCAAAATCTTGAAGCACTACGCACGGGACGTGAACCGGAGAGGCGGGAGAAGTTTTCTTGAAGAAACAAACAATGGCCGTGACTTGCTGCTGCAAATACGTGGGGAAAGCTGCTGTTGGGAGGGTAGGGTGGCTGAAAAGTGGGGAATAGGTTTAGGGTTGCTTAATGGGGTCTTTAAAATAGTTAATTAAGCACTAATGGGCCCTAATATGAAAATTAAGGGATAAAAAGCGTTTTGAGCCCATTAAGTATAAAATAAACCCATCAAGCCCAAAAACACTTCCGAAAAATATTTTGTTTAGGTACGTTTTTGAAAATATTGCCCGAGGCTTCCAAAAGTCCCTCGATTCGATAAAATTTGCGTACCGATTAAAAATATAACCCGACTAGTAAAAATACTCACCAAAGCCAAATTTTCAAAAAACACCCTGAAAAACACTTATTGTTAATTAATGAAAATTAGTCATTCAATAAAAATATTTTTCTTGATAATCCCTGGTCTCCGTTACTCGTTTGAATACAAAATGCAACTTAAAATCCTAATGCATAAAACTTTAAAATAGTCGAAAAATAAATCATACAATAATGATGCATTAAATGCATAAAAATCATTACACACATATTTTAAATAAACCCTAGACTGCATGAATTTTGGTTACGTAATTTAAATTTCCTGAACCTTACACTTCTAATATTTCTGTCAAACCAGGGACAACCACCTATCTTTGTATAATATGTACGACTGAAGTTATTTGTGCAGATACAGTGTCAAATTTGGCAGAGAGCTGGGTGTGAACTTAATCTATCATCTAATTCAAACTGTCATGCACTAAATCCGTATTATGTGTAAGAGCATCAAGAGAATTGGATAGTTGTGATGTTGAAGCACAATTCTTTCTCATGGATTCGATCTTGATAAACAACGTGTTGACATCTTTGGATATGCCTGAGAACTGTTTGAACACCTTGTCTCTTAGTGTAAGGTCCAAATGCCATAATGTAATCTAACTGCAGGAAAATTTTGGAAAAATGAAAAATACCAAATTAAACATTTAGTGAATTTGGTAGACATGTTTACATGTCTAAAATAAGATTTTATATTAGAATGCATAAAACTAGTTTGAAATGTTATTCGAGAAGCGATCAATGAACAGTGACTGAGGACCCTATAAGGGAAATATGTTTATTAAATGATTATTTTTAATTATTTATTATATGGTATATTTTCAATGGTATTTTCGAAAATGACAACTTTTGAGGTGTTTTTATGCATCGAGTCGTATTTTAAACCTTTAAAGGCCTAAAATTCGTACTTGAAAATTTGCGGAAAAATTTAAAATTTTCTCTTTAACTAAGTAAAATGCCTCTTTAAATAAATAAACTGATGAAAATATTCAATGTTTAAAATATTCGAAAATAGCAGCGGAAGTAATTATTGTTTGCAAAATAACAATTTAAAATAATCCAACCAAAGATAAAATGTTTGAGAATAAAAATGGTAAATGCTGAAAATGAGGTCCTCGGGTTCTAATACTGCCGATCCAAGATGGCTCACTGGTCCCCACCCTCGATCCCGACCTCATCAGTACCTAAAACAATCAAGTGTATTGAGTCTAAAAACTCAGCATGGATATATCGTAAATAACGAGTAATAATAATAAAATTTCATGCAACGAAAAAAATATCATGAAACTGGCATAACATGCAAATCTCATGTCATGAGTAACTATAATACGTGCATAACTGAATTGAAAATCATAAGTGAAATGTTTGCTCGATCGACCCTTGTCATAAAATATAATGTCATAAATTTTCTGTTGAGATTGTGGTCCCTGAACTGAACAGAACTAGATCGCCTGATCAGACTAAACCACAGTATACTGGGTGGTAGAGATCATCACAACCCTTGGACTGGATATCTGTAACAATAAATGAACTGAACTTAACCGGTAAGTTACCACCGGGTGAAGTAATAATCCCATGATAATGAAGTGGCCACAAGCAATATCGCATAAATCTAAAAAATGAATATTTTATATTTTTCCACGTAATATAATTAAATAACATAATTAAATATCCTGTATTATTTTACCAAATGGGTTGGATCGTTCCCAGGCTCGCTGCGACTTAAATCTAACATGAAAAATATGCAAATGATTTATTTGCCCAAACTTTGTATTTGACTCCAAAAACGAGACAATTACGCTCAATGACTTGGCATTTAATCATGACCCCGTGCCAACCCGAACCAACACCGAACCATCGTTTAGTCATGATTAAAACACACTTAAAATGTTGAAATAATGCTCCTAACATTTCAGTACTTCGAAATTTGGTGAATAGAGGCCAAAAACATGAAACGCTCTTTCGAAAGTCACTTTGGCACATTGCACCGTAAATTCTCGTACGACCTCTAAACTTGACCAAATAATGAACGGCCAAAAACGTGACCTTCATAACTCAATGGGGGTACTATTCAGTCCAAGACCATAGGCTAAAAGCCAACCATTGACTCGAAACACACCTCTGAACCGAAGCACAACTTGCTGTCACAAAAATACAGCAGCGGCGCTTGCATTTCTTTGCATTGTTTGCGAGGCTAATGGCCATTGGGGCTTGAACCACGAACCAGAACCTTTTCCCAACATCCTAAGGGTTTGCTTGGACCATGGCTAAGGGCCCTAGGCCAGCCAAAATCCAAACCACACCATGGACCACCCGAAACTCCCACCTGAGAGGCAAACCTGACGCGTGGGGAGAATTGCTTCGTTTGCTGTCATGGACCTTTCCAGTGGCCATTTGATTGACCATGGCTTGATCTAGACATCAAGAGGTATGGTATGAACCTTGGATAAGTGCCCTAGGCCAAACAAGATCCACACCAATACCATGAAGCCGAAGTTACACATGCAAAAAAAGGAGGAGATCGAAGGGGCTATTCATGTTTTGTTTAAAAACCGATGCAACCATGGACCAAGCCTTGAAATGTCGACTTGGTCACGTCTTAGACATGCCAAGGAGAGGTTCTAATCATGGCTACTGCCCCTAGGGCAGCCAAGATCGGACTCTCCACCTTAGGCAATACACATTCCATTTCGAGACGCAAAGTGACATGTTTGGGGTGTTGCTGTCAAAACTATATCTCCACCGTATATGGGCTGGAACCAACGTTCTTACATGACCCTAACATGTCTTAGTACATGTCTAGATGCAGCCTCGATCCCCTGGAATCGAGCCAACCACCTGAGCCATCAAAACAACAGAAAACATGAAGTGCACAAAGAAGGCTAAAAAATATGTGCAGAATTTTACAAAAAACTTGCTGTCATATTTCGGTTTTCTTGCATGAAATCGTGTACATATGATGTTTAAAAGTACCTATATGGCTTTATTGAAGAGTAAAGGAAAATATAGACATGCCTTGGATTTTGTTTTGAAGAAAACAAAAGAAAACAACGACGCGACGCGGAGGAAACGGAGTGCTTCGCTTTCTTAATTTTTCTCTCTTGTTTTTCCTCAGCTACCTCACATATTATCTCAATATTTGCTCTGAAATTTAGAAATAATGGAGAGGTATGGAATGGCTAGGGATGAGGGGAAAGTTTGCAAGATAAAGGAATGAAATAATCTTTCTATCTTCTAGGTTGTGAGATAAGGAAATGGTTTGATACCAAAAGATTTTGAGGGAAAATTCTAGGGTGCACTTGGTCGATTATGGTGTCTAGGAACAAGGGAGAAATATTGATTAATTAATTATTTGTTGGTGATTTAAAAGTAAGGAAAATCTACCTAGAAAAAGATTAAGGAAAAATAACAAGAAAATGAGTTGTAAATCAAAAATTAAATCTTTTAAAAATGAAGGGGCGATCAAAATTTGCTATCAAAGTGGGGTGGAATATTGCTTAATTAATAATTATTGGAGAATTAAAAGGTGAGGGATTTATCTCCCAAAAATGGATAAGGAAAGAATCAAGTGAAGGGGTTGTCAAACTTTTTAAATCTTTCAAAGGTGATGGCCGATTTTATCTAGTTAAAATAGGTAGGAAAATTGCTTAATTATTATTTATTGAAGATTTAAAGTTCAAGGAATTATCTATGCCAAGAAGGGATAAAGAAAGATACCCAAAATTGTGAGTTGACAAATTTAAATCCTACAAAGATGACATGGCCGAAAATTAAATAAAATGGAGAGGAAAATATTTCTTACATCTTGTATTTTAATTCTTTAGAGTTTTATCCACCCATTATATATTTTAGTGAATTAATAAATTGATATGGAATAACATTATCTTTCATGCATGGCTAAATCTTTAAATTACTTAAATAATTCCTTAAACATTCTTTTACATTAAATTAACTTATTATTTATCTTAAATAAATTCTAGGAATGTTTTCTTAATATTAAATTTTATCTCAATACTCCAACTCCAGTCCGGCCTCACTTATTTAATTGAAAAGATAACAATTAAAGTACTGCATAAAATAATTAAATTTAAAGAAAATAATTTAAATACTCATGCAATAAAAATCATTTTAATTTAAATACTAGAAATTATGCATGACTTATAAATAGTCTGATTTACGGGTTCTACAAAACCGTTAATCGATTTTCGACGAAAATAGGGACGTTTAGGAACTCGGATAATATTTTCGAAAACTTTTCTAAATGAAATATTTTAATTAATATCTAATTGGCCTAATGCATCTATTATACCTAGGTTATTGGGCTTATCTTACTACACAATTATTTATATCAAATTTGTAGCTTTTTAACCCTAAATGGCAACATTAAACACACGCACAAACAAAAAGCACTAGGACTCTTAGGGTAGCATCCTTACACGAACACACAAAAATTTCGAAGGGTTTTCACGTGATTTTGAAGGGAATTCAGCAAGGTCTTCTCTCCGCCAACGTTCCTTGATAAAAATTGTTTTCATGCGTAAAATACGCAAAAGCACGCCTTAAATCTTCCTTCACTCATCGTTCATAACATATTATATGTATTGATACATGTTTGCATGAAAAATATGATACACTATCTTATATTTTCACTTTTATGGCAAAACATGAATAAAACTAGAGTTTTCATTTTTTTAATTCATGGTATTGATGCATAAAGGGGATTTCAAGGTAGGACTATTATAAGGGATGAATTTCAGATGATTTAGAAGCCTAGATAAGGCTGCATAAGAGCAGTAAGTAAGGGAATGGATGATGAACAAAAATTGGGTTTCTAGAGTCCTAGGGTTTCAACTCTTAGGTCTTTCAAGGGGCAGGCTATGGGCTGCTATTGGGGCTTGTACATGGGTCCTAAGGGGATCTAGTCATGGTCTTAGATGGATTAGGGAAGGGCTGGTTCGAAGATGGAAGGGCTGTAGGCGAGTTCCCTTGGTGCGCAAGCTTCAAGGGCACGATTTATGGGTTTGCAAGTGCTAGATGTTATAGGGCTGTTTTAGTAGCTTGGTATGGGTTCGGTTTGTTAGAGTAGGTGCCCGTCGAGCCAAGTGTTGGCCGAGTGTTCACAATGAAACTCTATGTATAAGCAATCTTTATTTTAGTAATATTTGATATTATTATTTTGGCACATCTTTATCTGTATACCCATGCTAGTTGCATAGATAAAGCCCTTGAATATACAAATAGTAGAAAGAATATGAGATGCTCATATGATGAGTATCATGAAACTCATATTTGTAATACTGTATATTCTAAACGGTTCCTAGTCGATTTAGCCGCCACTAAGAAGGATATAGGCCGCTCGAGTTAGAGACTAGTATCTGCGATGTGAGTACCATGTTTCATTGGTAGGGGACATTGTGATGTCCGAGCATGCAGATAGGTGATCCTGGTAGAGTGCACTGAACAACCCTCCATTAAAGGACTTTCCAAGTGGTTCTCACTTATCGAGTGGAAAAGTCCTGGTTTATGGTTGTACACCATTAGTCCTTATGACCCGGGACAACATTGAGACTCTATGTGCTAGGATTATACTTTGACTTGTTTACCGACTCTCATGGGGTCATCAGGTGGCAAGGTTGGGTGTTCTGTCGAAACACATAGGAGTCGATGCATTGTAGTCGGGGATTCACCGCTTACCTTCGGGTATGGATATCCTATGTGTTATCATGTGTATGTAGGTTGAAATCTCTGGCCAGAGTATGGTTGTAATTATGAAAGGGGTTTCATAGATTACACCATCGATGCAACTACGACATGACACATAGTATCGATTCATTGACAACTCTCGATATACCAATGGTTGTCGAATCGGTCGGGATATATGAGTTGAAGGGACCGTACTGTACGCTAACCATAATTGAATGGTTCTTGCAGGCACTATCATTTGATACCTAGGGAATCATGTAAGCGATGCTGCTAGGCGTTTAACATGATTGGTTGGGTACTATCAGACTTGAGTTCTGACGTTCTTGTTATCTAGGAGTTGATAAGTAAGAATGGAGCAATTGGGGTATGCTCATATAAGGACATGTTTAGTCCGAATCACATGGAGATGTGAACCCACGGTTAGTTGTATCAATGAACCATTGAGGGCCACACAAGTACTAGCTTTCTAGATCCCGTTGAGAAGTAAAAATAGTTCAATGTGTTGAACGGCTTATAAAGGAGTTTATAAGCGTGAGGAAAATTAGAAGTATGACTTCTATAAAGGAGAAATTAGTTCAATGTATTGAACGACTTATAAATGAGTTTATAAGTGTAAATGAAATAGAAGTACGACTTCTATGAGAGAAATGTAAATTTTGATTTATGGAAGTGTTCCTAAATTAAAATTTGGTCAAGTGAATAATGTATTTGAAAATTGCGATTTTCATAGACATTATTATGGACTAAATTAAATTAATTCAAGTGTTGAATTAATTAAACACTAGTGGACCTAGTAGAGTCCAAATAATTAAATTAATTCTAGTGTTGAATTAATTAAATTATATTGAGTCTTGTAGAGCTCAATTTAAATTAATTATTTAACTAGTGGGACTTGGGTAAATTCAAGTAATGTTTAATTAGTCACAAATATGTTTGAGATAATTAAATTTAGTCCATGGTTTTTAATTTGATTAAAAACCATATAATATATGCATGCATAGGAGGTGAAGGGTTGGAGACAACTTTTGCAACTATTAAGGCTTGGCATGCTACTTTTGTTTCTACTTTTTGCAAGACCAAGACAAGTCTCCCTCCCCTCGTTCTAGCACCTCCTTGGCCGAAACTTAGCAACTATTCTCTCCTCCATTTTTCTCTCTTTTGTTCTTCAATTGTTGGAGATCAAAAACACTTCTCTTTGAAAAATCCTCATATTTTTCTAGTGCAAAATATGAGGGGATCTACCTAGTTGGTGGTGGGCTTAATAGTTGAGCAAGGAGTGCTCATTGGAAAGCTTGAAGATAGTTTCTACCTTTCAAGAGCTTTGTTGTTTGACAACAAAGTTGGAGCCATAATCAATCTCTTGAGATTGATAGGTATTTCTTTAAAACACACTATGTATGTCATTTTTGTGGTTTATTGTATTTGTTGCACAAAATGTAGTGGTGGCCGAAATTTTTGTATGAAAAATCGAATTTTTAATCTTCCGTTGCGCTTCCGGTCACCGTAACCAATCCCCTTTCAAGTGGTATCCGAGCTATGGTTACGATTTTGTGTAGCAAATACAAGATATTATATTGAGATTGATTTCTAACCGCATGAGAATGAAATTTGCAAGAAAAATCAAAGCATTACAATGGGGATTTCGGGCAGCATGTTGCTGCCCGTGTCGGGCAGCTCGAGCTGCCCGAGGGGCTGCCCGTTTCGGGCAGCTGAGGCAGCCCGAGGGGCTGCCCGAACAGCCCCATCAATTTAATAAAAAAAAAAATTTGTAAGTTGGCCGGAATCCGGCGACGGAGCTCCGGCGACGGCGATGACGGCTAGGGTTTTCAAAAGGTGTTTTGAAATATCAAAGTGTCATGGGCCTTGAGTTGTTGGGCCATTGGATGGCTAATATGTTTGTGAATTTTAAATGGGCTAAAAATGTTTTTGGTGAAAAATAAGTTTTTGGGGCCCTTAAGTTTAAAATTACAAAAGTTGCAAATTTTTTCTCATAAAATAAATAATTGAAGTTGGACTTTAATTATTTATAGTAAATTGTGATTTATAAGAAATTCGGTTATAAATAAATTAATTGGAAAGTAGACAAAGGTGTTTGTATACTTTGTTAATTTAGTTTATAATCGTGGCGGTTAGTGATTGGATCAAGATATATAATATTGGATCAATTAATTATTGTGATAATTAATTGATGGTGTATGATATGTGATATTATGCATGAAGGATGATCAAAAGCCCAAGCCCAATTTGCTAGGTGTATGCTAGGATATTTTGTGTTGAATGATTGTAATAATTATCAATTTATAAAGTGGGCTTGGTTTATGGCCCGTTCCCACCCAATGAGATGTATCCCTATTTGCCATGGATATTTATTTGTAAATATTAGTATAGTGGATGATCAAGATTGGAAGATGGTGGCCATGATGATTATGAAGATCGAAGACATGTAAATATTGGAAGCTTATGTAATAGTTGCATTTGCATCCCGTGCATTTCCCTAGGATTGGACCTAGGCCCGTGTTTAGCTCACACGGTCCCGTTAGTATTGGGGCGATTGATCATCCTTGTTTTGTTTACTGTTTATAATATATGCATGATATGTTATAAATAATGAGTATGTGCGTTATTATTATGATAATAACAAAGTTGCATGAATCCGGCAAACATACGATCAAACATGGCGAGCTTTTTAAATAAAATTAATGATGAGACCTTTCAAAATTAAAAAACCCTCATTTTGAATAAGATTCAAAATTAATATCAAGCCCCGAAAGGAAAATTATAAATTTGTTTATAATTTCCTTGTCTTCCATCGACAATGGGTGCATGATGACGCTACCCGTACTCGAGGCTCGGCTCATATTATTGGGGGGGGCCCTGGGTGCCGGAAAGCTGTGACATCCATTGACATAGTGATGTGAACTACGTGGAAATCCCATGATTTCGGCTCATATTATTGGGGGAACTCATGGCGACCCGTCCATTAAGGTTCGACATCGATGGGTAAGGCTTGACACGTGAAGATGAACGACGTCATATTATTGGGTCCTAATCAAACGTGAGACAAAAGTTTTACGTAGAGGGTTGCATTGTGATGCAATTGGAACTACCTTTTAGGAATTGTGATTGGCTGATATTATTCGGGATCATAATTCGCTAATTGGACCCTTACGTACCTACTGAGGAAAGGAGTTTCCGCTTTCACTAGAGGGTAGTGAAAGATGTCAAAACAGTGGGAGCCAATACTTTATGAAGTAAAAGTCACAGTCCAAACTTCCTATATCTTACTACCTATTTTTTAAACAGTCATCAACATCATATCTGTTTGTACTTTTCAGTTACAACTTGACAATGTTCATCGATTCGCCAATCCAATATCGGATAATACTCGACACCCAAACATATTATTAACTGGACCTCAATTACCTAATTGGCTAAGAAACCTAAAAAATCGTCTTGAATTCGGAAAGGGTAGCATATACACTGACTGAGTCGCCCCCTGTTGAGGCTCCGACTCACCTGCAATCCTGAGGAATTGCAGGCTTACAAGGAATGGTGTGACCATGACTTGATAGGCCAGGTTGTTATATGCTGACTTCTATGAATGATGAGCTGCAGAGGCGTTTTGAGGGTGCAAAGAGTGCTGCTGACCTTCATTTACCACCTCAGGAGCTCTTTGGAGAGCAAACACGTCCTCTTAGGCATGCTACCCGTCAAGGAGCTGATCACTTTACGCATACAAGATGGGGCCTCGGTCCATGAGCATGGCCCTAAAGGTGATCGGGCTCGTGGACAGCTCGTTGGCATGGATCTGATCTTGCCTTCGGAGTTGACCACCGACGTGTTGCTGTTATCGCTGCCTAGCTCATTTGATCCTTTTGTGGTGAACTTCAACATGAACAAGATGGAACCGACCCTTGAGGAGTTGGTGAACATGCTTGTTACGTTTGAATCCACCATCAAGAAAGAGAAGTTGGTTCTTTATGTGGGTTCTTCATCTGGTACGAAGATTGATCCACATGGGAAGGGAAAGAAGAGTTCTTTCCAACGTCCCAAGAAGAACGTGCCCTTGTTGAGGCAATCTCCGAATCCCGTTGTGGCAGCCACACCAGTTAAGGCTGACAAGACTAGTGATGTTTGTCATCACTGCAAGAAGCCTGGACATTGGAGGCGAAATTGCAAGAATATCTGCCCAGAAGAGTTCTGGAAACGGTATGTTCTAAATTGAAGTAAACATTTCTAACTCTACTTCTTGGGTATTAGATACCGGTTGTGACTCACATCTCTGTAATGGGTTACAGGTGATGGGAAGAAGTAGGAAGCTTAAGGAAGGTGTGACCTTCTTGAGGATGGGCAATGGAGCAAGAGTTGCTGCCAAACCTTAAGAAATGTTTACTTATTGTTGAACAATGATTTTAAGTTAATTTTAAGAGATGTTTTGTTTGTACCTTTTGGTGAAAAACATTGTTTCCATTTCTATTGTGAAAAATGGATATTCTTGTTTATTTAGCAAAGGTGTTTGCAACATTTACAAGAATGAATGTTTAATTGGTACTTGAGAACTTGAAAACGATCTCTATAACTTAAAATTGAAAAGATATTCCATTAAATGTCCATTCAAAGGCACACCATATGAGATATGGATGGGTAAGCCTCCCAAATATTCTTATCTTAGAATATGGGGAGCCCTGCTTATGAAGCAGGTAGTGGGAGATAAATTGGATAGTTGATCCATTTTATGTTACTTTGTGGGATATCCAAGGAATTAGTTGGATATCATTTCTATCATCCCCAAGAAACAAAGTGTTTGTTTCTAGGAATGCAACCTTTTTGGAAAGGAATTTCTATTGGATAGAAAAGGGAGATGATAGAACTCGAAGAGGTTCGAGAGACACCCACAATTATAGAACCCACACCCGTCTTACTAATTAAATATCAAGAAGGGTCAAGGTTTGATGAGTTGGCAAAGAGTTTGTCTAGAAAATAAGGGGTGACCGAAATCTACTAATAAAATAAATGGGGAGTGTTGTTATTTACTAAATTAATAACTCTTAAAAGCCTCACTAATCACTAATCCTTATAATTTTAGTGAGCTAACCCCTTAATGCAACTTAAAAGAGCTTATTCTTAATCACCTCAAGCAACTTAAATAATTCCTTAAACTTCTTTTTAACTTAAATTAACTTACTTGCTAGCTAAATAAAATCCTGGAATATTTCTCGAATCTTAAATTCTATCTCAAAACCCAACTCCAGTCCGGCCTCACTGAAATAACTGAAAGCTAAAAATCAACTACTGAGCTGAATTAATAAAATAATTAACTTCAAAGAATGCATTTAAAATAATCATGCAATGAAGTCAATTAAATTTAAAAATCTAGAATTATGCATGGCTTATACGTAGACTGATTTACGGGTTCTACAATCCTTCCCCCCTTAAAAGAAATTTCGTCCTCGAAATTAGAACTCACCGAATAACTCGGGGTAACGCTCTCTCATCTCTGGCTCAGACTCCCATGTAGCTTCCTCTTAGAATGGTTGAGCCATTTGACTTTGACTCGCTTAACCAGCTTGTTCCGAGATTCTTCTCTGTCTGTCTAGGATCTGCACTGGTCTCTCCTCATAAGATAGGTTCGGAGTAAGCTGCAACGGCTCAAAGTTCAAGACATGCGAGGATTTGCCATATACTCTCAGCATAGAGAGTGGAAGACATTGGTTCTGTCAATTCGGCGGAAGAGCAACACGATAAGCTAGCGTCCCAACTCTGTCAGGATCTCAAATGGTCCAATGAATCACGGACTGAGTTTCCTTTCTTCCCAAATCTCATGACCCTTCATAGGTGCCACTTTCACAAAGACATGGTCGCCGACAGCAAACTCTAATCTTCCTTCTCTGATCTGCATAGCTCTTTTGTCGACTCTGAGCAGTCCTATCCTATCAAGGATCTTGACTACACATCGGCAGCCTGCTGAATATCTCTGGACCCAATTCTGCTCTCTCTCCTACTTCATCCCAATGAACAGGAGATCTACACTTACGGCCATACAGTGCTTCTACGGAGCCATATCAATAGACGACTGGAAACTGTTGTTATAGGTGAACTCTACCAATGGCAAGTTCGACTCCCAACTCCCTGAGAAGTCATCACACAAGCACGAAGAAGATCCTCTAAGATCTGAATACTCGCTCTGACTGCCCATCTGTCTGCGGATGAAGGCTGTGCTAAACAGCAACTTCGTACCCAAAGTCGAATGCAAACTCTTCCAAAATGAGGAAGTGAATCTGGGATCTCTGTCGGATACGATAGAAACTGGAATTCCATGGAGTCGGACTATCTCTCGGATATAAAGCTCTGCATACTGAATCAGGTGAATGTCGTTTTAATAGGCAAGAGTGCGCTGATTTGGTAAACGATCTACAATCAACCCAATGGCATTCGATCCTCTGGCTGACCTCGGCAAACCGGTCACAAAATCCATGGTGACGTTCTCCCACTTCCACTCAGGAATAGGAAGAGGTTTGAGCAAACCTGCTGGTCTCTGGTGCTCGGCCTTCACTAACTGACAGGTCAGACACTCGGACACAAAATGTCTGATGTCCTTCTTCTCCCAGGCCACCAATACAACAACTTGCAGATCTTTGTACATTTTCGTACTCCCAGGGTGAATGGAGTACGACGACATATGGGCCTCTGATAGAATATCTGCTCGGATAGTATCACTGTTAGGAACCCACATCCGGTCTCGGTATCGTACTATAACCGTCGCTGACTGAATACAAGACACTGCCCTTGGCTTCATCTCTCTTCTTCCACTGTGCCAACTGCTCATCTACTGCCTGACCACTGCGAATACGGTCCAAAAGTGAAGACTGAATGGTCAAGATAGATAGACGAGGAACTCTATCTCGAGGGTAAGTCTCCAGATCAAACCTCTGCATTCAATCTGAAGAGGTTTCTGCATCGTCAAATGAGCCGTCACTGTGACTTCTTCCTGCTCAAAGCATCCGCAACTACATTAGCCTTACCCGGGTGGTAGCTAATGTCACAATCGTAGTCTTTCACAAGCTCCAACCAACGCCTCTGACGCATGTATAGCTCCTTCTGCGTAAGAAATACTTGAGGCTCTTGTGATCGGTAAAGATCTGGCACTTCTCTCCATACAGATAGTGAAACGTCCCATGTTCTTGTGTTTAAAATGTACTAGGAAATTTTATTTTTTTTTCGGACCGCCCATGAAAATATTTTAATAAAATATTTTGCCCATGATCTAGAACATTCGCTAGCTAGCATTTAAAACCAAGTGAATAGACATGAAGGATAAAATCATCGCATGAGTTACCAACCTAAAAAGCAATATACGTGAAACATACCCCCTCTCCAAAACCACTCAAAGCATAAATAAATGATTTTAGAAATCTTTTAACGTAAAATCATAATCCAAATCATGAGTGCGGAAATAGTAGAAGCGCTGGTCCTCGGGTTGTGTGCACCTTCAGTCCAGTCATTCATGCGTCAAGTCCTCCCTCAACCTCACCTGCATCCATCACACTAGTGAGTCTAAAGACTCAACACACCAAATCTTTGTAACGAGTAATAGATATAAAACCACATGCAACAGTGAAATACTTTTACGTAAATAACATTTTCGTGATATGCATGACATGAATCTCACCTTTACCTTTTCCTCAATCATAACATGACATGATAACATGACATAATAGCTAACGTGATTCTTTTCATGATCATAACTTTATCTTTTCCTTGATTGAATTCAGATCGTTAATTGTGACTTTCCTGACGTGACATGACATGACGAGGTACCATCTACATGAAACACAGTACTGGGCGGCGGGGACATCAGCGACACAGGATCGTCAACTGAGCCTTGGCCTATTCTGATTACCTCAAATCCTCAAATCATCATAGTCACAATTACTCACTTTCATCAATATTTTCATGTTTTCATCACCTTATAAAATGACGAAAATATTTTCTTTTGAAACCAAGCATGCACCATGTATTTTAAATGTCAACTTAATCATAAATTTCATGGACATAAAATAAATCATGAACATTTCATAAGCATTTAAAAATAACATAATATCATAACAGCATTTAGGGCACTGCCATGACCGTTATAATTTTAGGTGTAAAAAGACCGTTTACCCCTAATCGTGCCATTTTTACGTTCTGACTTTTTTCTTGATTTCTTGACTCTAACATGTCCCAAATAAATATTTAAGCTACGAATTTTTTCGTAATTTTACTTAGCTTAAATAATAGACATTTTCATTATCTTTTCTTGATTATTTTAACGGTGTTTTAATCCCGACAAATACCAAACTTTAATATAAAATTCCTAAATTCAAAATTTAGTCTTTTATATTATTTTAGCCCTTATGGATCACGACCCGACCACCGTGAGCCGTTTCCAACTTTCTTCATTTTAAAACTCATTTTGACACCCAACTCCGACCCCGAGCCATCTCTTAATTTATTCGAGTTACCCTCGGACCCTATCGAACCAAAACGTGCCCAACATGTTGAAGTACCCTACGGACTCTAACTTTGACAAGGTAACAAACCAAACCCAAAAACAAGCTGCCCCAAGTTCCATGTACTGGCCGAGAGTTCAAAGTGCATGACCCTTACGTTTTTGGTGTCTAGCCTCAACCCATGCTTGGCTCTCTAACTAGCCTCTCCAGCACTCGCTTAGGACCCTGAGGACTTGCCCTAACCCAGCCCAAGAGCCATGGGCCGAGCCCCTACCCTCTACCGATTGCACGAAATCTGCACAACAATTGTGCAGCTTCTCGGGTGGGAGTCCTTGCGTGCAAGGACTCCTCCCTGCCCCTTCCAGACCGAGTCCTAGCATGCTAGGACTCTCCCCTGACCCAAGGCAGGCCTCGCTAGCCCTAGCCCTAAGCCAAGGCCGAACCGTCACTAAACCCATGAACCCGATCGCTACCTGCCCAAGAACGAAAAACTTCGGTGCTAGCCTGATGCGATTATTTCCCTTCGCCAATGAGTATGGTGCATAAGGTAAGATTAAATTCATATATACTCCTTATCAGTTCAATATTTAAGGCCATGGCAGCCCCTACACATGATTTTCACAGATTACATGCAACAATAATCCATAGGGCCGATAGCTGTACATGCAATTATTGGGAGTTTCTGAAAAAAACCAACAAGGTCTCATGCCTCCACAATTTAAATAATTAATATGACATGATGGATGAGAAAAGGGAGATTTAAGGTGGCCTTTGCGTAGATTACGCTCGAATAAGCGTTGACGACGAAGAACGGGACGCAAACGTTGGCTTAACTTTCCTTGCTTACCTTCGAAACTTGCTCCTAAGTTGCTGTGTGTGCACTGCCGTGAGGGGTGAGAGGGGTGGGGGAGAGTTTCAGCTTTTTGAAAGAGTGGTGGCCGATTCTTTCGGTGCAAAAGTGTAGGGTTTTGATTAATTACCACTTTAAATACTAATTATTAACTAAGTAGGCTTTAGGCCTATTAAGCCACCAAATTCAAGCCATTAGTTTAATTAGGATTAATAAAATTCTAAAAATGGCTTTCATAAAACTAGTTAGTGAATTAAATAGCCGGACTGCTCAGGAGCTCGTATTTGGTTGAAAATCCAACACCGATAAAATTAGTCCCGGCGTATAAAATCACCTCAAAATCCATTGTTTTCAAAAAAAGAGAAACCATCCCCTTATATTAAATAATTAAAAACATTATTAATAAAAACATTTCCTATTGTTCATCA